>NC_053389.1:647496740-648120221 GCF_905171765.1 Bufo bufo
AAGGGTTTAGCCATCGGAAATATGGTTCTGAATCTCTTGGTTAGAACCGGACCTTTTTTGGGTTTCTTCCACTCTGTACGCATGACAGAGAGGAGGGTCTCATCCTCTTTAAAGACATGAAGTGCCCGACCAGCGGGATCAGAGGGCTCCCCTGGGTTAACATCATGGTCCCCCGACCTGATGGACTTAAGTAACTTTTGCGTCTTATCAGGAGGAAAGAAGCATGAAGTAAGTTCCTCCTCATCCGAGGAGGAAGAACCCAAGGAGACCACGCAAGGTCTCTCTACCGGAGCTGAAGACTCCATAGGAGTCTGAGCAGGAAGCCTCTCATCCAGCAGGCTTATAACTCCTTTGATAGATTCATCAACATAGGTCTTCACCCATTTATACATATCCTGCATCGTAGGTTCAGTGGAAGGTTGGACCCTCGGACGGCAGCCGTCACACCTGGAGTAGGGACAGCTATCCTCCAAAAGCGTGCTACAATCATAGCAAGATAAATGTTTCCGCTTGGAGCTCACCTTTATGCCATCCGAATCCCGTGGAGAAAACATCACTGCAGGAAAAAAAAGACAAGTAAAACATTTGCAAACTACCAATAAATGTTTCAGAAGAAAGGGTAAAAGAAAGGCAGACCGACGGAAGCTGAAAATGAGGACCAGAGGAAATAAGGCACCAATAAGTGGAGGAATACCAGCTTATAGGACTCTGGGAGCTAGCTTACAGGAGGAAAAATCGCTTATTATATATAAAAAAATCGCAAGAGGACGCGAAATCGCGTCGCAAGGAAAACTGCGGAAGTGACGTCAGAGACTCCGTCACTTTCGGAAGATGGCGGCGCCCAGCGGCCGCAAGGAAGAGGACCGAGGACGCCGACAAACATACTGCAGCAAAGCTAAGACATTTAGTAAACGCGGAGGAACAGCACGCAGATAAACTGAAAAAAAAAAAAGATCCCCCCAAAGAGAGGGGGAATCACTGCCCAGTCCACCTGTCCGGAGGACAGAAAAAAACACAATGGGCTGGAGGTGATTCCCTCCTTTATAAGGAAGGCTTAAGTGTTTCATTAAGTTTATTACTTGGGCTCATTAAAATTCCGCAGGTCCTACCAGTCCATAGGGGATGTTAAACCCCATCTGTGCTGCTGGTAGGACGTAAGGGAAAAATATATTCTCAGTTCACTCAGTATTACAGTAAAAAAAGAAAAATATATACGCACTGCACTGTTGCAGTTATTTCTGGTCGATGCGTATAGGGGCGTATTTCAGTAAAAAAATAAAAATATATATGCTTTCTGTTGAAAGCGTATAGTAGTCTATATATTCTTAGTTCACTTCTGCAGTTATTTCTGTTGAAAGCGTATAGGGGCGTATTACAGTAAAAAAAAAATATATATACGGACTGCATTGTTGCAGTTATTTCTGGTGAAACCATATAGGGGCGTATTGCAGTAAAAAAAGAAAAATATATATGCACTGCACTGTTGCAGTTATTTCTGGTCGAAGCGTATAGTAGCCAATTTCAGTCCAACAAGAAAAATATATTCTTAGTTCACTTATTTCTGTTGAAAGCGTATAGTGGTGTATTTCAATAGAAAAAGGAAAATATATACGCACTGCACTGTTGCAGTTATTTCTGTTGAAAGTGTATAGGGGCAGATTTCAGTAAAAAAAGAAAAATATATAAGCACTGCACTGTTGCAGTTTTTCCTGGTAAAAGCGTATAGGGTCGTGTTTCAGTACAAGAAAAATATATTCTCTCAGTGCATTTCTGCAGTTAATTCTAGTGAAAGCGTTTACTAGCTTATTTCAGTACAAAAAGAAAAATATATTCTCAGTGCAGGTCGGCGGTTATATGTGTTGAAAGCGTACAGAAAAAATATATATACTCACTTGACTGGTGCACTTATTTGTGGCAAAAGCGTTCAGTGACCTATTTCATTATAGAAAGAAAAAATATATACGCACTTCACTGGTGCAGTTATTCGTGGCAAAAGGGTTTAGTGCCCTATTTCATTATAGAAAGAAAAAAATATACGCACTTCACTGGTGCACTTATTTGTGGCAAAAGCGTTCAGTGGCCTATTTCATTATAGAAAGAAAAAAATATACGCACTTCACTGGTGCAGTTATTTGTGGCAAAAGGTTTTAGTGGCCTATTTCAGTACAGAAAGAAAAATATATACGCACTTCACTGGTGCATTTATTTCTGCTGAAAGTGTTTACTGATCTATTTCAGTACAAAAAGAATAATACAGTTGCAAGAAAAAGTATGTGAACCCTTTGGAATGATATGGATTTCTGCACAAATTGGTCATAAAATGTGATCTGATCTTCATCTAAGTCACAACAATTGACAATCACAGTCTGCTTAAACTAATAACACACAAAAAATTATATGTTACCATTTTTTTATTGAACACACCATGTAAACATTCACAGTGCAGGTGGAAAAAGTATGTGAACCCCTAGACTAATGACATCTCCAAGAGCTAATTGGAGTGAGGTGTCAGCCAACTGGAGTCCAATCAATGAGATGAGATTGGAGGTGTTGGTTACAGCTGCCCTGCCCTAAAAAAAACATACACCAGTTCTGGGTTTGCTTTTCACAAAAAGCATTGCCTGATGTGAATGATGCCTCGCACAAAAGAGCTCTCAGAAGACCTACGATTAAGAATTGTTGACTTGCATAAAGCTGGAAAGGGTTATAAAAGTATCTCTAATAGCCTTGCTGTTCATCAGTCCACGATCAGACAAATTGTCTATAAATGGAGAAAGCTCAGCACTGGTGCTACTCTCCCTAGGAGTGGCCGTCCTGTAAAGATGACTGCAAGAGCACAGCGCAGACTGATCAATGAGGTGAAGAAGAATCCTAGAGTGTCAGCTAAAGACTTACAAAAGTCTCTGGCATATGCTAACATCCCTGTTAGCGAATCTACTATACGTAAAACACTAAACAAGAATGGATTTAATGAGAGGATACCACAGAGGAAGCCACTGCTGTCCAAAAAAAACATTGCTGCACATTTACAGTTTGCACAAGAGCACCTGGATGTTCCACAGCAGTACTGGCAAAATATTCTGTGGACTGATGAAACCAAAGTTGAGTTGTTTGGAAGAAACACACAACACTATGTGTGGAGAAAAAGAGGCACAGCACACCAACATCAAAACCTCATCCTAACTGTGAAGTATGGTGGTGGGGGCATCATGGTTTAGGGCTGCTTTGCTGCGTCAGGGCCTGGACGGATTGCTATCATCGAAGTAAAAATGAATTCCCAAGTTTATCAAGACATTTTGCAGGAGAACTTAAGACCATCTGTCCACCAGCTGAAGCGCAACAGAAGATGGGTGTTGCAACAGGACAACGACCCAAAGCATAGAAGTAAATCAACAACAGAATGGCTTAACCAGAAGAAAATACGCCTTTTGGATTGGCCTAGTCAGAGTCCTGACCTCAACCCGATTGAGATGCTGTGGCATGACCTCAAGAAAGCGATTCACACCAGACATCCCAAGAATATTGCTGAACTGAAACAGTTCTGTAAAAAGGAATGGTCAAGAATTACTCCTGACTTTTGTGCACTTCTGATCTGCAACTACAGGAAACGTTTGGTTAAAGTTATTGCTGCCAAAGGAGGTTCAACCAGTTATTAAATCCAAGGGTTCACATACTTTTTCCATCTGCACTGTGAATGTTTGCATGGTGTGTTCAATAAAAACATGGTAACAATTAATTCTTTGTGTGTTATTAGTTTAAGCAGACTGTGATTGTCTATTGTTGTGACTTAGATGAAGATCAGATCACATTTGATGACCAATTTGTGCAGAAATCCATATCATTCCAAAGGGTTCACATACTTTTTCTTGCAACTGTATGTGGAATCAGCTGAGGAGGGTGTAAAAGGAGTGCGCTTCTTCTTGACACTAACATCTACCTGTACGGCTGAGTTAATAGTTGAGTTATTTGGTCAGTTTTGGCCCCGTTAATGCCCAAATAAGTGAAGTATGCAGTGATTCTAAAAGCAACACCTGTCACGTGCTTGTCATACTGACTCACAGTATTGTTTCACTACCACAGCAGACTCCCTATGCGTGTTACTTCAAGGCACCGTGTTCTACACTCCTATGAAGGCTCTCTGCAGCCCGGAAATAGCCGTTTTGTAATGCGATTCGCTGCAAATAAATTTGGATCAAGCAAATTTTTCAGAAAAATTCGGAAAACCGTCCGAATTGGATTTTTTTAAAATTCGCTCATCTCTAATCGTGATGATTAATTGTCCTTCATATGTTATGGATCTTACCCATCATGGTTAATATTTACTTTGTTTGCTTTTACACATTATAAGGAACCTCTAACAATCAACTCAGCCTTCTCTTCAGACTGCTGGTAAAAAGTAGGAATATGTATCACAAGATACATAAATGCTCCATAATTTCATTAAGGATTATGTATAGGGTTGAGCGAACCCGAACTTTACTGAAAACAAAGTCCTGCATAATGGAAACCAGACAGATGCGTTATGCTTGGCTTGGCCATAGTTTTCTATTATGATGGATCAAAATGAAATACCCCTTAAAGAATTCCATTTCGCATTCCGTCTACGAATTCCGTTATATTACGTTATAACAGAATCCATAATGGAATTCCTACACCACCCGAACTTGAACCACCCGAACCTGTAAAGTTTGGGTTCGCTCATCCCTAATTATGTTGGCTAGAAATACATAGAGAAGTACATTTCAAAAATTAAATCTAGTAGATATTTAGTAGCCATACTTGCATAATTGGTAGTGAAAAATAGTTTGGACCTAACCACAGAAGACAGTGGCCCAGATTCAGGTAGATTTGCCCATTACTTACACCTGAGCCGCTCAGCTGAATTTCTCTGCGCTGGAGCAATTTTGCCAAATTGCCACCTGATTCAGGAATCGTTTGTTCATTTAATTTGCTCCTGTTTAAGACAAAGCTGAAGGCGCAAGGCCGTGCAAGTCAAAGTGGGTGTGCCCCTATGTAAATGAGGAATTTTCGGCTCAGCAGAGGTTTGCTAGCATAATTTCAGGGCAAATCCTGCTCAGCTGCATGCACAGAGCAAATAAATAGGAGCAGACTTGCGCAGGTTCTTTGCTGAATTTCATCCTGCTTTTTCCTCCCCCCCCTCCTCCCCCCACCCCTCCATCCCCACCCCATGCCTCCTCCGCACCACGGAGATTGAGGAGCCAGAGCCGGGGCACCCTTGGCCCAAAGTGAAAAATAAAAATAAATTTTATGTCTACATTTTTTTGCTCAACACAATATGATTTTTTTTATTATTTTTCTATATGCTCAGGGTATGAGATTATTTTTTTTTTATATGCTCAGGATATGAGTTTCTATTTTTTTAATATGCTCAGGATATGAGTTTTTATATTTATTTGTAGTCCCCGAAAATGTGGGTGCTCTGCTTGTTCAGATCGTCTGTCTAGGTGCTGCTGAAGTTGCGCGCTCCTTCAGATGACATTTGGCCATCTTTTGCTAACTTGCCCCTGCTTTTAACAGGAGCAAGTTTGCCCAGGGAAAAAAGCTTGCACGCTTCCAGCGCAAGATGCGCATCACACGCGCATGTTTCTGAATCATCGGCAGTACCTAATTTGCATATTTGCTGAGGGAATTCCATGAAGGCGCAACTTACACCCCGCGCAAAATTGCGCAGGAACAGCTAGGCTGCGTGCGCGGGAAAATGGCAGCATTTCAGGCTTAACTGGTTTACAGAATCAGCCGCAAATTTGCATAGGAACAAATCAGTACTTGCGCGGCGCAAATCACACTTGTTCCCGCGCAAGTGCTTCTTGAATCTGGGCCAGTGTCTATAACAAGGATGGGAATTGTAATTCATTGCCAGGTTCACGCATTAAATTGTTTTACCTGCTTTATTTGCTTGCATTTTTGCATAACTGGAACAGATCTCAAAGGTTGAAGTAGCATACAAAATGTACTTTATCCCTGTTTTTTTTAATCAGACTTTTTGCAGAGCTTATGATTTTACATTTGATATGGCAACAGACAGACAGGCTACATTAGGGCATTGCAGTTTTGGCTTTAGTCTGTTTTTGCAGCAATTTTAAAGCCTGCTTTCTTGGCTTAACAATTTCAGCTGTTGTTGCGCTGTATCACACAGGAAATCCATCGCCAGGTTGACAGTCTTGAAAGCCGCCAGAATGTCGTCCCGAGACACCTTCTGATCCACGTCCGTCTGGATCTGGTTTAGGTGAGATCGGAGGAAGGTAGAGACTTCTGTAGCAGCGATGGCCGTAGAAGCGGAAGCTGCAGCTGCCGTATAACTTCTCCTGAGAGTGCACTCCACTCTCCTGTCAAGGGGATCCTGCAGACTAGACCCATCGTCCGCAGGAACCAGAGCGTGCTTGGACAATTTGGCAATAGCCATGTCCACCTTGGGAATGGAACCCCACAATTCCACCAAGGGTTTAGCCATCGGAAATATGGTTCTGAATCTCTTGGTTAGAACCGGACCTTTTTTGGGTTTCTTCCACTCTGTACGCATGACAGAGAGGAGGGTCTCATCCTCTTTAAAGACATGAAGTGCCCGACCAGCGGGATCAGAGGGCTCCCCTGGGTTAACATCATGGTCCCCCGACCTGATGGACTTAAGTAACTTTTGCGTCTTATCAGGAGGAAAGAAGCATGAAGTAAGTTCCTCCTCATCCGAGGAGGAAGAACCCAAGGAGACCACGCAAGGTCTCTCTACCGGAGCTGAAGACTCCATAGGAGTCTGAGCAGGAAGCCTCTCATCCAGCAGGCTTATAACTCCTTTGATAGATTCATCAACATAGGTCTTCACCCATTTATACATATCCTGCATCGTAGTTTCAGTGGAAGGTTGGACCCTCGGACGGCAGCCGTCACACCTGGAGTAGGGACAGCTATCCTCCAAAAGCGTGCTACAATCATAGCAAGATAAATGTTTCCGCTTGGAGCTCACCTTTATGCCATCCGAATCCCGTGGAGAAAACATCACTGCAGGAAAAAAAAGACAAGTAAAACATTTGCAAACTACCAATAAATGTTTCAGAAGAAAGGGTAAAAGAAAGGCAGACCGACGGAAGCTGAAAATGAGGACCAGAGGAAATAAGGCACCAATAAGTGGAGGAATACCAGCTTATAGGACTCTGGGAGCTAGCTTACAGGAGGAAAAATCGCTTATTATATATAAAAAAATCGCAAGAGGACGCGAAATCGCGTCGCAAGGAAAACTGCGGAAGTGATGTCAGAGACTCCGTCACTTTCGGAAGATGGCGGCGCCCAGCGGCCGCAAGGAAGAGGACCGAGGACGCCGACAAACATACTGCAGCAAAGCTAAGACATTTAGTAAACGCGGAGGAACAGCACGCAGATAAACTGAAAAAAAAAAAAGATCCCCCCAAAGAGAGGGGGAATCACTGCCCAGTCCACCTGTCCGGAGGACAGAAAAAAACACAATGGGCTGGAGGTGATTCCCTCCTTTATAAGGAAGGCTTAAGTGTTTCATTAAGTTTATTACTTGGGCTCATTAAAATTCCGCAGGTCCTACCAGTCCATAGGGGATGTTAAACCCCATCTGTGCTGCTGGTAGGACGTAAGGGAAAAATATATTCTCAGTTCACTCAGTATTACAGTAAAAAAAGAAAAATATATACGCACTGCACTGTTGCAGTTATTTCTGGTCGATGCGTATAGGGGCGTATTTCAGTAAAAAAATAAAAATATATATGCTTTCTGTTGAAAGCGTATAGTAGTCTATATATTCTTAGTTCACTTCTGCAGTTATTTCTGTTGAAAGCGTATAGGGGCGTATTACAGTAAAAAAAAAATATATATACGGACTGCATTGTTGCAGTTATTTCTGGTGAAACCATATAGGGGCGTATTGCAGTAAAAAAAGAAAAATATATATGCACTGCACTGTTGCAGTTATTTCTGGTCGAAGCGTATAGTAGCCAATTTCAGTCCAACAAGAAAAATATATTCTTAGTTCACTTATTTCTGTTGAAAGCGTATAGTGGTGTATTTCAATAGAAAAAGGAAAATATATACGCACTGCACTGTTGCAGTTATTTCTGTTGAAAGTGTATAGGGGCAGATTTCAGTAAAAAAAGAAAAATATATAAGCACTGCACTGTTGCAGTTTTTCCTGGTAAAAGCGTATAGGGTCGTGTTTCAGTACAAGAAAAATATATTCTCTCAGTGCATTTCTGCAGTTAATTCTAGTGAAAGCGTTTACTAGCTTATTTCAGTACAAAAAGAAAAATATATTCTCAGTGCAGGTCGGCGGTTATATGTGTTGAAAGCGTACAGAAAAAATATATATACTCACTTGACTGGTGCACTTATTTGTGGCAAAAGCGTTCAGTGACCTATTTCATTATAGAAAGAAAAAATATATACGCACTTCACTGGTGCAGTTATTCGTGGCAAAAGGGTTTAGTGCCCTATTTCATTATAGAAAGAAAAAAATATACGCACTTCACTGGTGCACTTATTTGTGGCAAAAGCGTTCAGTGGCCTATTTCATTATAGAAAGAAAAAAATATACGCACTTCACTGGTGCAGTTATTTGTGGCAAAAGGTTTTAGTGGCCTATTTCAGTACAGAAAGAAAAATATATACGCACTTCACTGGTGCATTTATTTCTGCTGAAAGTGTTTACTGATCTATTTCAGTACAAAAAGAATAATACAGTTGCAAGAAAAAGTATGTGAACCCTTTGGAATGATATGGATTTCTGCACAAATTGGTCATAAAATGTGATCTGATCTTCATCTAAGTCACAACAATTGACAATCACAGTCTGCTTAAACTAATAACACACAAAAAATTATATGTTACCATTTTTTTATTGAACACACCATGTAAACATTCACAGTGCAGGTGGAAAAAGTATGTGAACCCCTAGACTAATGACATCTCCAAGAGCTAATTGGAGTGAGGTGTCAGCCAACTGGAGTCCAATCAATGAGATGAGATTGGAGGTGTTGGTTACAGCTGCCCTGCCCTAAAAAAAACATACACCAGTTCTGGGTTTGCTTTTCACAAAAAGCATTGCCTGATGTGAATGATGCCTCGCACAAAAGAGCTCTCAGAAGACCTACGATTAAGAATTGTTGACTTGCATAAAGCTGGAAAGGGTTATAAAAGTATCTCTAATAGCCTTGCTGTTCATCAGTCCACGATCAGACAAATTGTCTATAAATGGAGAAAGCTCAGCACTGGTGCTACTCTCCCTAGGAGTGGCCGTCCTGTAAAGATGACTGCAAGAGCACAGCGCAGACTGATCAATGAGGTGAAGAAGAATCCTAGAGTGTCAGCTAAAGACTTACAAAAGTCTCTGGCATATGCTAACATCCCTGTTAGCGAATCTACTATACGTAAAACACTAAACAAGAATGGATTTAATGAGAGGATACCACAGAGGAAGCCACTGCTGTCCAAAAAAAACATTGCTGCACATTTACAGTTTGCACAAGAGCACCTGGATGTTCCACAGCAGTACTGGCAAAATATTCTGTGGACTGATGAAACCAAAGTTGAGTTGTTTGGAAGAAACACACAACACTATGTGTGGAGAAAAAGAGGCACAGCACACCAACATCAAAACCTCATCCTAACTGTGAAGTATGGTGGTGGGGGCATCATGGTTTAGGGCTGCTTTGCTGCGTCAGGGCCTGGACGGATTGCTATCATCGAAGTAAAAATGAATTCCCAAGTTTATCAAGACATTTTGCAGGAGAACTTAAGACCATCTGTCCACCAGCTGAAGCGCAACAGAAGATGGGTGTTGCAACAGGACAACGACCCAAAGCATAGAAGTAAATCAACAACAGAATGGCTTAACCAGAAGAAAATACGCCTTTTGGATTGGCCTAGTCAGAGTCCTGACCTCAACCCGATTGAGATGCTGTGGCATGACCTCAAGAAAGCGATTCACACCAGACATCCCAAGAATATTGCTGAACTGAAACAGTTCTGTAAAAAGGAATGGTCAAGAATTACTCCTGACTTTTGTGCACTTCTGATCTGCAACTACAGGAAACGTTTGGTTAAAGTTATTGCTGCCAAAGGAGGTTCAACCAGTTATTAAATCCAAGGGTTCACATACTTTTTCCATCTGCACTGTGAATGTTTGCATGGTGTGTTCAATAAAAACATGGTAACAATTAATTCTTTGTGTGTTATTAGTTTAAGCAGACTGTGATTGTCTATTGTTGTGACTTAGATGAAGATCAGATCACATTTGATGACCAATTTGTGCAGAAATCCATATCATTCCAAAGGGTTCACATACTTTTTCTTGCAACTGTATGTGGAATCAGCTGAGGAGGGTGTAAAAGGAGTGCGCTTCTTCTTGACACTAACATCTACCTGTACGGCTGAGTTAATAGTTGAGTTATTTGGTCAGTTTTGGCCCCGTTAATGCCCAAATAAGTGAAGTATGCAGTGATTCTAAAAGCAACACCTGTCACGTGCTTGTCATACTGACTCACAGTATTGTTTCACTACCACAGCAGACTCCCTATGCGTGTTACTTCAAGGCACCGTGTTCTACACTCCTATGAAGGCTCTCTGCAGCCCGGAAATAGCCGTTTTGTAATGCGATTCGCTGCAAATAAATTTGGATCAAGCAAATTTTTCAGAAAAATTCGGAAAACCGTCCGAATTGGATTTTTTTAAAATTCGCTCATCTCTAATCGTGATGATTAATTGTCCTTCATATGTTATGGATCTTACCCATCATGGTTAATATTTACTTTGTTTGCTTTTACACATTATAAGGAACCTCTAACAATCAACTCAGCCTTCTCTTCAGACTGCTGGTAAAAAGTAGGAATATGTATCACAAGATACATAAATGCTCCATAATTTCATTAAGGATTATGTATAGGGTTGAGCGAACCCGAACTTTACTGAAAACAAAGTCCTGCATAATGGAAACCAGACAGATGCGTTATGCTTGGCTTGGCCATAGTTTTCTATTATGATGGATCAAAATGAAATACCCCTTAAAGAATTCCATTTCGCATTCCGTCTACGAATTCCGTTATATTACGTTATAACAGAATCCATAATGGAATTCCTACACCACCCGAACTTGAACCACCCGAACCTGTAAAGTTTGGGTTCGCTCATCCCTAATTATGTTGGCTAGAAATACATAGAGAAGTACATTTCAAAAATTAAATCTAGTAGATATTTAGTAGCCATACTTGCATAATTGGTAGTGAAAAATAGTTTGGACCTAACCACAGAAGACAGTGGCCCAGATTCAGGTAGATTTGCCCATTACTTACACCTGAGCCGCTCAGCTGAATTTCTCTGCGCTGGAGCAATTTTGCCAAATTGCCACCTGATTCAGGAATCGTTTGTTCATTTAATTTGCTCCTGTTTAAGACAAAGCTGAAGGCGCAAGGCCGTGCAAGTCAAAGTGGGTGTGCCCCTATGTAAATGAGGAATTTTCGGCTCAGCAGAGGTTTGCTAGCATAATTTCAGGGCAAATCCTGCTCAGCTGCATGCACAGAGCAAATAAATAGGAGCAGACTTGCGCAGGTTCTTTGCTGAATTTCATCCTGCTTTTTCCTCCCCCCCCTCCTCCCCCCACCCCTCCATCCCCACCCCATGCCTCCTCCGCACCACGGAGATTGAGGAGCCAGAGCCGGGGCACCCTTGGCCCAAAGTGAAAAATAAAAATAAATTTTATGTCTACATTTTTTTGCTCAACACAATATGATTTTTTTTATTATTTTTCTATATGCTCAGGGTATGAGATTATTTTTTTTTTATATGCTCAGGATATGAGTTTCTATTTTTTTAATATGCTCAGGATATGAGTTTTTATATTTATTTGTAGTCCCCGAAAATGTGGGTGCTCTGCTTGTTCAGATCGTCTGTCTAGGTGCTGCTGAAGTTGCGCGCTCCTTCAGATGACATTTGGCCATCTTTTGCTAACTTGCCCCTGCTTTTAACAGGAGCAAGTTTGCCCAGGGAAAAAAGCTTGCACGCTTCCAGCGCAAGATGCGCATCACACGCGCATGTTTCTGAATCATCGGCAGTACCTAATTTGCATATTTGCTGAGGGAATTCCATGAAGGCGCAACTTACACCCCGCGCAAAATTGCGCAGGAACAGCTAGGCTGCGTGCGCGGGAAAATGGCAGCATTTCAGGCTTAACTGGTTTACAGAATCAGCCGCAAATTTGCATAGGAACAAATCAGTACTTGCGCGGCGCAAATCACACTTGTTCCCGCGCAAGTGCTTCTTGAATCTGGGCCAGTGTCTATAACAAGGATGGGAATTGTAATTCATTGCCAGGTTCACGCATTAAATTGTTTTACCTGCTTTATTTGCTTGCATTTTTGCATAACTGGAACAGATCTCAAAGGTTGAAGTAGCATACAAAATGTACTTTATCCCTGTTTTTTTTAATCAGACTTTTTGCAGAGCTTATGATTTTACATTTGATATGGCAACAGACAGACAGGCTACATTAGGGCATTGCAGTTTTGGCTTTAGTCTGTTTTTGCAGCAATTTTAAAGCCTGCTTTCTTGGCTTAACAATTTCAGCTGTTGTTGCGCTGTATCACACAGGAAATCCATCGCCAGGTTGACAGTCTTGAAAGCCGCCAGAATGTCGTCCCGAGACACCTTCTGATCCACGTCCGTCTGGATCTGGTTTAGGTGAGATCGGAGGAAGGTAGAGACTTCTGTAGCAGCGATGGCCGTAGAAGCGGAAGCTGCAGCTGCCGTATAACTTCTCCTGAGAGTGCACTCCACTCTCCTGTCAAGGGGATCCTGCAGACTAGACCCATCGTCCGCAGGAACCAGAGCGTGCTTGGACAATTTGGCAATAGCCATGTCCACCTTGGGAATGGAACCCCACAATTCCACCAAGGGTTTAGCCATCGGAAATATGGTTCTGAATCTCTTGGTTAGAACCGGACCTTTTTTGGGTTTCTTCCACTCTGTACGCATGACAGAGAGGAGGGTCTCATCCTCTTTAAAGACATGAAGTGCCCGACCAGCGGGATCAGAGGGCTCCCCTGGGTTAACATCATGGTCCCCCGACCTGATGGACTTAAGTAACTTTTGCGTCTTATCAGGAGGAAAGAAGCATGAAGTAAGTTCCTCCTCATCCGAGGAGGAAGAACCCAAGGAGACCACGCAAGGTCTCTCTACCGGAGCTGAAGACTCCATAGGAGTCTGAGCAGGAAGCCTCTCATCCAGCAGGCTTATAACTCCTTTGATAGATTCATCAACATAGGTCTTCACCCATTTATACATATCCTGCATCGTAGTTTCAGTGGAAGGTTGGACCCTCGGACGGCAGCCGTCACACCTGGAGTAGGGACAGCTATCCTCCAAAAGCGTGCTACAATCATAGCAAGATAAATGTTTCCGCTTGGAGCTCACCTTTATGCCATCCGAATCCCGTGGAGAAAACATCACTGCAGGAAAAAAAAGACAAGTAAAACATTTGCAAACTACCAATAAATGTTTCAGAAGAAAGGGTAAAAGAAAGGCAGACCGACGGAAGCTGAAAATGAGGACCAGAGGAAATAAGGCACCAATAAGTGGAGGAATACCAGCTTATAGGACTCTGGGAGCTAGCTTACAGGAGGAAAAATCGCTTATTATATATAAAAAAATCGCAAGAGGACGCGAAATCGCGTCGCAAGGAAAACTGCGGAAGTGATGTCAGAGACTCCGTCACTTTCGGAAGATGGCGGCGCCCAGCGGCCGCAAGGAAGAGGACCGAGGACGCCGACAAACATACTGCAGCAAAGCTAAGACATTTAGTAAACGCGGAGGAACAGCACGCAGATAAACTAAAAAAAAAAAAAGATCCCCCCAAAGAGAGGGGGAATCACTGCCCAGTCCACCTGTCCGGAGGACAGAAAAAAACACAATGGGCTGGAGGTGATTCCCTCCTTTATAAGGAAGGCTTAAGTGTTTCATTAAGTTTATTACTTGGGCTCATTAAAATTCCGCAGGTCCTACCAGTCCATAGGGGATGTTAAACCCCATCTGTGCTGCTGGTAGGACGTAAGGGAAAAATATATTCTCAGTTCACTCAGTATTACAGTAAAAAAAGAAAAATATATACGCACTGCACTGTTGCAGTTATTTCTGGTCGATGCGTATAGGGGCGTATTTCAGTAAAAAAATAAAAATATATATGCTTTCTGTTGAAAGCGTATAGTAGTCTATATATTCTTAGTTCACTTCTGCAGTTATTTCTGTTGAAAGCGTATAGGGGCGTATTACAGTAAAAAAAAAATATATATACGGACTGCATTGTTGCAGTTATTTCTGGTGAAACCATATAGGGGCGTATTGCAGTAAAAAAAGAAAAATATATATGCACTGCACTGTTGCAGTTATTTCTGGTCGAAGCGTATAGTAGCCAATTTCAGTCCAACAAGAAAAATATATTCTTAGTTCACTTATTTCTGTTGAAAGCGTATAGTGGTGTATTTCAATAGAAAAAGGAAAATATATACGCACTGCACTGTTGCAGTTATTTCTGTTGAAAGTGTATAGGGGCAGATTTCAGTAAAAAAAGAAAAATATATAAGCACTGCACTGTTGCAGTTTTTCCTGGTAAAAGCGTATAGGGTCGTGTTTCAGTACAAGAAAAATATATTCTCTCAGTGCATTTCTGCAGTTAATTCTAGTGAAAGCGTTTACTAGCTTATTTCAGTACAAAAAGAAAAATATATTCTCAGTGCAGGTCGGCGGTTATATGTGTTGAAAGCGTACAGAAAAAATATATATACTCACTTGACTGGTGCACTTATTTGTGGCAAAAGCGTTCAGTGACCTATTTCATTATAGAAAGAAAAAATATATACGCACTTCACTGGTGCAGTTATTCGTGGCAAAAGGGTTTAGTGCCCTATTTCATTATAGAAAGAAAAAAATATACGCACTTCACTGGTGCACTTATTTGTGGCAAAAGCGTTCAGTGGCCTATTTCATTATAGAAAGAAAAAAATATACGCACTTCACTGGTGCAGTTATTTGTGGCAAAAGGTTTTAGTGGCCTATTTCAGTACAGAAAGAAAAATATATACGCACTTCACTGGTGCATTTATTTCTGCTGAAAGTGTTTACTGATCTATTTCAGTACAAAAAGAATAATACAGTTGCAAGAAAAAGTATGTGAACCCTTTGGAATGATATGGATTTCTGCACAAATTGGTCATAAAATGTGATCTGATCTTCATCTAAGTCACAACAATTGACAATCACAGTCTGCTTAAACTAATAACACACAAAAAATTATATGTTACCATTTTTTTATTGAACACACCATGTAAACATTCACAGTGCAGGTGGAAAAAGTATGTGAACCCCTAGACTAATGACATCTCCAAGAGCTAATTGGAGTGAGGTGTCAGCCAACTGGAGTCCAATCAATGAGATGAGATTGGAGGTGTTGGTTACAGCTGCCCTGCCCTAAAAAAAACATACACCAGTTCTGGGTTTGCTTTTCACAAAAAGCATTGCCTGATGTGAATGATGCCTCGCACAAAAGAGCTCTCAGAAGACCTACGATTAAGAATTGTTGACTTGCATAAAGCTGGAAAGGGTTATAAAAGTATCTCTAATAGCCTTGCTGTTCATCAGTCCACGATCAGACAAATTGTCTATAAATGGAGAAAGCTCAGCACTGGTGCTACTCTCCCTAGGAGTGGCCGTCCTGTAAAGATGACTGCAAGAGCACAGCGCAGACTGATCAATGAGGTGAAGAAGAATCCTAGAGTGTCAGCTAAAGACTTACAAAAGTCTCTGGCATATGCTAACATCCCTGTTAGCGAATCTACTATACGTAAAACACTAAACAAGAATGGATTTAATGAGAGGATACCACAGAGGAAGCCACTGCTGTCCAAAAAAAACATTGCTGCACATTTACAGTTTGCACAAGAGCACCTGGATGTTCCACAGCAGTACTGGCAAAATATTCTGTGGACTGATGAAACCAAAGTTGAGTTGTTTGGAAGAAACACACAACACTATGTGTGGAGAAAAAGAGGCACAGCACACCAACATCAAAACCTCATCCTAACTGTGAAGTATGGTGGTGGGGGCATCATGGTTTAGGGCTGCTTTGCTGCGTCAGGGCCTGGACGGATTGCTATCATCGAAGTAAAAATGAATTCCCAAGTTTATCAAGACATTTTGCAGGAGAACTTAAGACCATCTGTCCACCAGCTGAAGCGCAACAGAAGATGGGTGTTGCAACAGGACAACGACCCAAAGCATAGAAGTAAATCAACAACAGAATGGCTTAACCAGAAGAAAATACGCCTTTTGGATTGGCCTAGTCAGAGTCCTGACCTCAACCCGATTGAGATGCTGTGGCATGACCTCAAGAAAGCGATTCACACCAGACATCCCAAGAATATTGCTGAACTGAAACAGTTCTGTAAAAAGGAATGGTCAAGAATTACTCCTGACTTTTGTGCACTTCTGATCTGCAACTACAGGAAACGTTTGGTTAAAGTTATTGCTGCCAAAGGAGGTTCAACCAGTTATTAAATCCAAGGGTTCACATACTTTTTCCATCTGCACTGTGAATGTTTGCATGGTGTGTTCAATAAAAACATGGTAACAATTAATTCTTTGTGTGTTATTAGTTTAAGCAGACTGTGATTGTCTATTGTTGTGACTTAGATGAAGATCAGATCACATTTGATGACCAATTTGTGCAGAAATCCATATCATTCCAAAGGGTTCACATACTTTTTCTTGCAACTGTATGTGGAATCAGCTGAGGAGGGTGTAAAAGGAGTGCGCTTCTTCTTGACACTAACATCTACCTGTACGGCTGAGTTAATAGTTGAGTTATTTGGTCAGTTTTGGCCCCGTTAATGCCCAAATAAGTGAAGTATGCAGTGATTCTAAAAGCAACACCTGTCACGTGCTTGTCATACTGACTCACAGTATTGTTTCACTACCACAGCAGACTCCCTATGCGTGTTACTTCAAGGCACCGTGTTCTACACTCCTATGAAGGCTCTCTGCAGCCCGGAAATAGCCGTTTTGTAATGCGATTCGCTGCAAATAAATTTGGATCAAGCAAATTTTTCAGAAAAATTCGGAAAACCGTCCGAATTGGATTTTTTTAAAATTCGCTCATCTCTAATCGTGATGATTAATTGTCCTTCATATGTTATGGATCTTACCCATCATGGTTAATATTTACTTTGTTTGCTTTTACACATTATAAGGAACCTCTAACAATCAACTCAGCCTTCTCTTCAGACTGCTGGTAAAAAGTAGGAATATGTATCACAAGATACATAAATGCTCCATAATTTCATTAAGGATTATGTATAGGGTTGAGCGAACCCGAACTTTACTGAAAACAAAGTCCTGCATAATGGAAACCAGACAGATGCGTTATGCTTGGCTTGGCCATAGTTTTCTATTATGATGGATCAAAATGAAATACCCCTTAAAGAATTCCGTTTCGCATTCCGTCTACGAATTCCGTTATATTACGTTATAACAGAATCCATAATGGAATTCCTACACCACCCGAACTTGAACCACCCGAACCTGTAAAGTTTGGGTTCGCTCATCCCTAATTATGTTGGCTAGAAATACATAGAGAAGTACATTTCAAAAATTAAATCTAGTAGATATTTAGTAGCCATACTTGCATAATTGGTAGTGAAAAATAGTTTGGACCTAACCACAGAAGACAGTGGCCCAGATTCAGGTAGATTTGCCCATTACTTACACCTGAGCCGCTCAGCTGAATTTCTCTGCGCTGGAGCAATTTTGCCAAATTGCCACCTGATTCAGGAATCGTTTGTTCATTTAATTTGCTCCTGTTTAAGACAAAGCTGAAGGCGCAAGGCCGTGCAAGTCAAAGTGGGTGTGCCCCTATGTAAATGAGGAATTTTCGGCTCAGCAGAGGTTTGCTAGCACAATTTCAGGGCAAATCCTGCTCAGCTGCATGCACAGAGCAAATAAATAGGAGCAGACTTGCGCAGGTTCTTTGCTGAATTTCATCCTGCTTTTTCCTCCCCCCCCTCCTCCCCCCACCCCTCCATCCCCACCCCATGCCTCCTCCGCACCACGGAGATTGAGGAGCCAGAGCCGGGGCACCCTTGGCCCAAAGAAAAAAAAAAAAAAAAAATTTTATGTCTACATTTTTTTGCTCAACACAATATGATTTTTTTTATTATTTTTCTATATGCTCAGGGTATGAGATTATTTTTTTTTTATATGCTCAGGATATGAGTTTCTATTTTTTTAATATGCTCAGGATATGAGTTTTTATATTTATTTGTAGTCCCCGAAAATGTGGGTGCTCTGCTTGTTCAGATCGTCTGTCTAGGTGCTGCTGAAGTTGCGCGCTCCTTCAGATGACATTTGGCCATCTTTTGCTAACTTGCCCCTGCTTTTAACAGGAGCAAGTTTGCCCAGGGAAAAAAGCTTGCACGCTTCCAGCGCAAGATGCGCATCACACGCGCATGTTTCTGAATCATCGGCAGTACCTAATTTGCATATTTGCTGAGGGAATTCCATGAAGGCGCAACTTACACCCCGCGCAAAATTGCGCAGGAACAGCTAGGCTGCGTGCGCGGGAAAATGGCAGCATTTCAGGCTTAACTGGTTTACAGAATCAGCCGCAAATTTGCATAGGAACAAATCAGTACTTGCGCGGCGCAAATCACACTTGTTCCCGCGCAAGTGCTTCTTGAATCTGGGCCAGTGTCTATAACAAGGATGGGAATTGTAATTCATTGCCAGGTTCACGCATTAAATTGTTTTACCTGCTTTATTTGCTTGCATTTTTGCATAACTGGAACAGATCTCAAAGGTTGAAGTAGCATACAAAATGTACTTTATCCCTGTTTTTTTTAATCAGACTTTTTGCAGAGCTTATGATTTTACATTTGATATGGCAACAGACAGACAGGCTACATTAGGGCATTGCAGTTTTGGCTTTAGTCTGTTTTTGCAGCAATTTTAAAGCCTGCTTTCTTGGCTTAACAAAATAACAGAATTGTTAAGTTTGTTTCAGTGAGTTTTCTAAACTGTCCTTAAAACAAATTATTCTAGAGCTCAAGGCTATACGGTAGGTTTTTCCACTATATCGTATCCAAATCTCGCAAATAATACAAGAACTGGGAAAAGGAAAAAAGGGTTGTGGAAAGGAAAAAAGGTCACATTGTTCTACCGTGTATACATTACAATAAATAAAACTACATTTTTCATTTAAATTGGCTATGAAGTCATCCAAATTTTTGGATTTGTGGATTTTGGGCATAAATAGACTTGGCTATTCTATACATTAACAAAAATATAAAAAGAATAACATATAAGACTCAACAGCAGCATCTAGACTGCTTGGTGTTGGTTTCCAAAACAACTTGAAAAATAAGCTAATAAAACAAAATGGTAATAAAAATATATATAAAAAAACAATGTTAACATAAGGTTGCGATTTACTTGACTGTTCTGTGGCTTCTGGAATGCATCAAAAAACTTTACTTAATCCCTTGGTGAGTCATCCTTAGAAAGTTTGGCTAAATAATATGTAGAACTTAAGGAAATGAACTTCAGAGTTTGTCGTCACCTGCATAGTACAGTATGTTTTCTTCACTTTTATTAGCTGCACTATTGCATTCTCCTTCTCTTTTATTGGGCTAGTATACCGATGTTTTACAATTACCTGATGACATTTAGACATCTTAAAACTATTCGAGGACTGAACTTCTTTACTTTAAAACTGCAATAAGAATTCAAATATGTATCGTAAATGTATGACTGGATTTTTCTTCTTTAGAAATATCTTGGGGCTTATGTGCAATGTGATACATCTATGTTGGGCTCCATCTATATGGAGATATTCTTACCTAAAAGCTAATGCTTCTAAGAAGGAATACCTTTGTGCATGTCACTATTTTGCATGTCACTATTTTTTGACATTGTCTTTTCATAATAGGTCTTCTGATACAGTATTCCCATGAACATACTCAACTATATCACCACAGAGCAGTGCAGACAATGTAAAAGGATTCCAGCACTCCAAGGAATTACAATGGAATTTGTGATTTATTTTCAAGCAGTTACACTTGTCATCAAACTGAAATAACATAATTTATACAAGGATAAATAGATAGGACAATACAGCTGACATGGTTCATATGATGCATAGATGCGGTTACAATATTGCCTCAAGGTAATTCAAGGTTTTGCATGTATATTACTGGACCAAAATACATATGATCATAAAAGTGTTTAAAAAAAGGACAGCTATCAAGAAGACTATGAATGAAGTACATAGAATACTTGTAGGCAGTTATTATGTATGATGTATATAACACATAAGCAGCAGACTTAGTCCATACTACTTACCATATTTTTCGCTTTATAAGACATACCTGATGATAAGACGCACCTAGTTTTCAGAGGAGGAAAATGGGGAAAAAAATAATTTAAACTAAAAGGTGGGCTAAAACATTTTAATAAAATAACACGTAATGTGTAGACATTACCAAACAGCCAACAGCAGAATTAGGAAACATTATTACTGTAATTAACGGTAACAGATGAGGAAAGATTTAGAACAATACACCTCTAGTCATCTGGAAACCACAAAAATTTCTCACTACTGTCCGAACTCAAGCTCAGTGGCTCACTATCAGGTGTATCACTGTCACTGGTGTCTTCATACAGGACACCATCCTCAGAACCGTCCAGGGCATTACTGATGCCACATTTTTTGGAGGATTATAGAACAGTTTCATCCTTCACTGACTGCCATGAAGACTTCACCCACTCGCAGACTTGGGTGATAGTAGGCCTTTTCAATCGTCCACTGGGTGTAAGATCGCGATTCCCAGCAGTCATCCTCTTATTCCACTCCTCTTGTATAAAAACCTTAAATGGCTTGTTGATTGACACATCCAAAGGCTGCAGATGGCTGGTAAGCCCCCCAGGAATGATCGCTAGATGAGTGTTCACGTCCTTGAGCCTCTTTTTTGTGGGTTCACTAATATGTGCCCTAAACTGGTCAACACAAGTAGGGCCGGTTTCTTCAGAAGCCCTCGAGGGCGTTTGGACCACACTTTGTTGACCCATATTCTCATGCCATTCTTGTCCATCCACCGTTTTGTCGTGTACATGCACAATTACACCTCTTGGAATCGCCTCTTTTGGCATGTTCTTCCTCTTGAAAATGAGGATGGGTGGCAGTTCGGTCCCGTCTGCGCAGCAGGACAACGCAACCGTGTAATGGGTTTTCTCATGTCTTCAGGTCTTCACCATTACGTTTTTTGCGCCTCTGACATCAACGGGTCTGTTCAATGGAACATCAAAGGTTAATGGCACTTCATCCATATTCCCAATCTGGCCTATTTCATAGCCATTTTTCTTTCTTGCATCCCCTACATATTTGTGAAAAGAATCTTGGACTCACATTCTTTTTGAATTTTTTGCGCAAATCTAGTTTTGGTGCGCATAGCAAGGCCACATCTCCTCATTAATCTGTAGCACCATGATGGGGATCCAGCAAACTCATCAATGCCTTTCTCTGCAGCTAGACACTTGGCTTCATATATGATAATTTTTGTAGATACTGAGAAGCCATTGTTTCTGTGACGTTTGATCCACTCTTTAATTTCCATATCAATCTGTGGTCATTTTGCAGTACGCCCATGAAAAGTATTTGCTGTTATCTACTTTTTGCAGCTGATCCTCCTGTTTTCTACACTCCTGTATCATTTTTTCTGTTGGAGGCGGCCCAAAATGTCTCTTAGCAGCCCTGTTTCCATGTTCTTTGGCATATTTTATCACCTGCAGTTTAAAAGGGATCTTATATGAAAGCCTTTTCTGCTTTGACATCTTTCTAAATTTGTATGCAGCAGGATACTACAGTACGGTAGTTTTTTACAACAAAATACGGTACAGTAATAAAAGAATCGTCAGCATTGTGTCCTTCATAGTCATGGGGACACTAGCTGAGAATATCAGTGGATGAAACTGTTATGGGGGATCTGTGGATGACACCCTGTTATTGGGGATCTGTGGATGACACTATTATGGGGAATCTGTGGATGATACTGTTATGGAGGAATCTGTGGATGATACTGTTATGGGGGAATCTGTGGATGACACTATTATGGGGGAATTTGTGGATGACACTGTTATGAGGGATCTGTGAATGCTACTGTTATGGGGGATTCTGTGGATGATACTGTTATGCGATTATAACCCCCATCATCCTAAAGAATACACTGATGTACTGTAGGTACTGTACATTGGTATATTCTTAAGGATGAGGGGAGTTATAGTCACATTAAATATGAACACTGTCCAGGGACTGTACCAGTATTAGCTTACGGTAACCGATATGACTACCGTATAACCCCCCTCATCCATAGGAATCCACCCATATACTGCAGTATATGGGTGGATTCCTATGGATGAGGGGGTTTATAGTCATATTTAATATAGAGACATGCCAATTACAGAACAGTCCCTGGACAGTGTTTATAGGTTTATATTACGGTAAATATGACTATAACCCCCCTCATCCATAGGAATGCACCCATGTACTGCAGTATATAGGTGGATTCCTATGGATGAGAGAGGTTATAGTCATATTTATAATAAACACTGTCCAGGGACTGTTCTGTAATTGACATGTGTCTTTATTAAATATGACTATAACCCCCCTCATCCATAGGAATCCACCCATATACAATCAACGGTAAAAAAGATTATGGAAGTAAGCTATATGTGCTAGAACACGGAGGTAACTATCTGTGGATGAAGGAACTAGATCAGAGAAATAAGTCCCACTATCTAGGTCCAAGCTGTGGTCCTCAGTTTTCTGCTTCTGGTTCAGCCTTATCTTATTTCTGGGCATGCATATCAAATACCTCCATTCTAAATTCTCTAAAGCCCAAGCAGAAAACCTCCATCAAGGAGTGGTGTTGTAGGGGGTAAAGAAACTTCAAGGACCTGTACATTATTGTTGGGCATGGAGAAGTATAGTTGTTCAGCAACTGTAATTGTGTAAATTCTCCTTCTCAAACTCAACCTTGACATAGTGTCACTCCTTGGAAGTTTCCTTCAGTGCTTGGGCTACCAAACATATACACTGGCCTACTGCACTGAAAGTAGCCGTAATGGGAGGAGCATTATTTGCATCCACAGTATAAGCGGCAAAACCATGCAATCTAGCATGTATTAAGCCAGCAGAGACATTATGTGAGCCATTCTTGCACATGCCAGAAACTGCCTGTGCTGGTGTCCCTGCATATAACCACTAGCGGCAAAACATGTTATACTCGCTATCAGCTGTTATAAAGAGGTCTTGCTCTATACGTTTCAACTTTTTGTCTCATAAGGAGCTGCCAATTTGCAGCATTATTATATTACAGCGAGGTTATGGCCACAACTGATGGGGAGCCCAAGTTATATGAAGACACTGGGTTACCACAGCACCAATAGAATTTGATAGCAAGAAGGAGTCATAAAAGTATATACAAATAGCAAAAGAAAACAGCTACTCCCACTGTAAAGATGGACACTGAGGTTAAAGCACAATGAATGACACATGAATGTTAAATGTCAGATTTACCCCCATAGTGTCAAATTATGCGACAGCAAGCCGGAGTCATAAAAGTATATACAAATAGCAAGAGCAAAAGGATGCTCCCACCATGAAAATAAACGCTGGTGAGTTTCACTTTGCCAAGGTTGCGTTTGTGAGGGAGAATTATTGTGAAGAACGTACACAATCACAGTTGTTGAACAAGTATACTTTTTGTTTTCTTTGCCCCCCTAAAACACCACTCCCTGCTGGAGGTTTTCTGCCTAAGTTATAATTCGTTCTGAATTTTAGGAAAAATTTGATTGTAAACCAAGCTGAATTTCCTTGCGCTCAGTGGTAATCAATAATTTTTCCTGAAATGGTGACTGGAAGTGTCTTAGAAAGAAAGGAAAAAAATAAGAAATACTCACATCATTCACTTGCTCATGCAGAGGCTGTCTGCTCCTCTCTTGATTGAAAAGACGTGGTTAAGGACCTGTACTGAGCATAATGACGTCACCACGTGATCACGCTGGGAGCAGGTCCTTCTGCAGGTCTTTTTCGATCAAGAGTGGAGCAGACTGCCTCTGCGCGAGCAAATGGATGAGATGATTTTTTTTAAACCCAAAAGGCCATATTGCACTAGCGTATTACTGTTTTTAACTGCCGTTAGACGGGTGCAATTCTGTCTAAGTGGCCGTTAAAAACGGTCCCATTGATAGGCTGAATGGGGTTTTAACATAGTGATTCGTGACAAATTAATTCGTAATGGATCAAATTTTTTGTCAAACTTTGGCGAAGCTGCCAAATCAAATATCTAAATATCAGAAATAAAGAGATTTATAATTTATATTTTAGTGGCTTTTCCAGGTCCTCCACACTGTGCATTCCTAATCTGTTTGCAACTGTTATTTTCAAATATAATGTGCCTGGTTCACCAGCAGGTGGCAGCAAACACGGCAGAGCTGTAGTTAGATAGAATGGAACCTTCCATTCCATTCTAAACCCCCTCTGTGGAGAAGTGAGCGAGTAAGGGTGGGGACCAGTTAACTACATTCTAGCTTAACCCCTGCAAGAAGAAAAGTGTGCAGGGAGCACGTCTCTGCTGGATGTGCCCAAGACAGCCAGAGCACCCTCAGCTGTGCTGGCCAAAGAGATCAAAGCTTAAAGCCTCAGAAGCCAGGAGCATAGTTCCCTGGCATAACCTTTGCATTATAATTCCTTGGGGTGCTGGAATCTTTTCATATTGTATCTACAGGGCCGGAACCCTATTCCTAGCACCAACAATCCACAAAGTGCCACAAGATATTACTTAAAATGAGTCAATGACAGATTTATTCACGGTAGAGATAGATTAATGAAGGCATTGAAAGCATAGAAAGACATTCAACTTGGAAAAAAAAACTATTCAACACCACCATGTGTATCCTTGTGCATTTCCTCTTTGTCAAGGTGATGTGAGAGGCTGAAAAATTACATTTGTCTTTATTGTCTTGTACATCTACTACATAACAGACACAACAAACCGTCCTTGACATTGCCTTCTTCGGCGTCAGTGTCTATGCAGCATATTTCTATAGATGCATTTAAATCCCTGGTGAATTCTGCTATTTCCAGCTATGGGGAACAACAAAACAGGATAAAGAACAGGTGGATACCTGTCCATATACTATAAGCAGCTTCCTGCTTTTAGATTGCATGTAAGGGGCAGTACTAATGAATTTCAGGACTCACACTTACTGGTGGTCTGTAAGAGAGACAAAAGCAGTGTGCACTATAATAATGCATTGGTAGAGAAGGGCACTATACTATACAATACAGGGGCACCCCTCCCCTGATATCATGTTTAAGGATAAAATAAGTATTATGCTTAATGCATAACTGAATTCTTGTTCATCTCTAATTTAATTTTATACATTTTATAATGCAATATCTAATTCTAAACAGTTTAAATGGGTTTTCCAAGTGTTTTATACCGATGACCCATCCTCAGGAAAGGCGATTGATGGTGGTACAACTCATGGCAATGCCGATCAGCTGTTTAAAGAGGCTGCAGAGTTCTGGTTCACTTGAATGAAATTGAGCTGATTTTAGGCTATGTGACCAATGAACGTGACATCCCATGGCCTCTTCAAACAACTGATTGGCTGGGGTGTCAGGAGTTGGACCTCCACTGATGCAGATACTGATGACCTATCCTGAGGATAGGTCATCAGCATAGAACAATCAGAAAACCCATTTAAACTGGCTACAAAAAGACTGTGTGGTATCTCTTCTGATAATACCTCCTTTTCCAAAGTCTCCATGTATGTTTCATATGTCATTTCTTCTTAAACTACATTTTGTCTAGAAAAAAACAACAAATCATCCGTATACAGTATAATATGTACTTGAATGGTCCTGTTGAGGCAAGGCCAGACCTGGATTTGTAATCAGTTATAGCATTTTGAAGCACACAGGCTCACATACTGTCCATGCAAAATATATCTGCGTGCTGATCATACATACCACATGGCGTGCCATCATTATGCCAGTAGGATAGGGCATTATACTGTAGTTATATATTGTATGAAATTATATGCCCTCCACTGTAAAATATGAGGATACTAGAAGTCACTTTGCAGTTCTATCACCCTATACAAGCATAAGGCTGCAGGTGAAAAGCATTTTTATATATTAGGAGGAATCAAATGATAGTAGAACTATGTACTATTGTGCAACTATGAATGTATGTTTTTTTGATAGAGAAATTTGACTCTAGGGCTAGCCTAGAACCACAAGACTATAGTATATACACAACATCTCTTCTGCTCACAGTATATACACAGCATCTCCTCTGCTCACAGTATATACACAGCAGATCCTCCGCTCACAGTATATACACAGCATCTCCTCCGCTCACAGTATATACACAGTATCTCCTCCGCTCACAGTATATACACAGCATCTACTCTGCTCACAGTATATACACTGCATCTCCTCCGCTCACAGTATATACACAGCATCTCCTCCGCTCACAGTATATACACAGTATCTCCTCCGCTCACAGTATATACACAGCATCTACTCTGCTCACAGTATATACACTGCATCTCCTCCGCTCACAGTATATACACAGCATCTCCTCCGCTCACAGTATATACACAGTATCTCCTCCACTCACAGTATATACACAGCATCTCCTCCACTCACAGTATATACACAGCATCTTCTCCGCTCACAGTATATACACAGCATCTCCTCCGCTCAAGTGAATGGGTCCGCATCCGTGATGAGTGGTGCACACGGCCGGCGACCATGGATTGCCGACCCGCCATTTGTGTGTCGCAATACGACCACGGCCGCACAATGGCTGTGTGCATGAGGCCTATGAATGTATGTTTTTTTTAAAGAGAAATTTGACTCTAGGGCTAGCCTAGAACCACAAGATTTTTTTATTACTGTCAACTGGTTCCTGGTAAAAAAAAAGAAAATTGGGATTATAACATTGACAGCCTATCCCACAAAACTAACCTCTTCTCTTTCAGACTTTATTGTATACGGAGGAGATGTTTTCAGTGATTGATAGCATTTTCTGTGTAAGTGTGCATATGTACATAGCTGTCAGTCACTAATAGCTATATACAGGCGAGGTGTTAACAGTCATTGATAGCATTCTTTGTGTAATTGTGTATAAATAGCTGTCAGCCACTGATAGTTGTACACAGGGGAAGTGTTATCAATGATTGATAGCATTCTCTGTGTAAGTGTGTATACAGAGAAAGCTGTCAGTCACTGATAGCTGTATATGGTGAGGTGTTATCAGTGATTGATAGCATTCTCTGTGTACATGTGTATACATAGCTGCTAGCCACTGATAGTTGTACACAGGGGAGGTGTTATCAGTGATTGATAACATTCTTTGTGTAAGTGTGTATACATAGATGGCTGTCAGTCACTGATAGCTGTACACAGGGGAGATGTCATCAGTGATTGATATAATTCCCTGTGTAAGTGTGTATACATAGATATCTGTCAGTCACTGATAACTGTACACAGGGGAGGTATCAGTGATTGATAGTATTCCCTGTATAAGTGTGTATACAGACTACCACTAGCACATGCCAGAATGAAGCACAAATTAGACCACTACAGCCACATTACCCCATAAACATCAACCAGATTATTACCATGAATGCCAGCCACAGCGCCCCAATAAGTGCAAACTACACACATTTCCCCTGTAATACACAAAGTACATATGAAGCTCTTTCACTCACAGTATATACACAGCTCCTCTGCTCACAGTATATACACAGCTCCTCTGCTCACAGTATATACACAGCATCTCCTCTGCTCACAGTATATACACAGCAGCTCCTCCGCCCACAGTATATACACAGCATCTCCTCCGCTCACAGTATGTACACAGCATCTACTCTGCTCACAGTATATACACTGCATCTCCTCTGCAAACAGTATATAGACAGCATCTCCTCCTCTCACAGTATATACACAGCATCTCCTCCGCTCACAGTATATACACAGCATCTCCTCCGCTCACAGTATATGCAGCATCTTTTATGGAGACATCGGTGCTTGGCTGCTGGCCGGTCCCCCTGCATTTCATCCGGGGGTACAATGGAGCTGCTCCTATAAGTTTAATGTGCCCCTGGCTGATGTATTTTGAGCCACACTGCAGCGACACACTGGTGGCTCAGTATAACCATGAAAAGAAGCTGCCAGTGCAGTGAAAAATACAGCCATCACCAGAGATTCGGGGCAATGTGCTTGTAGTCTGGGACCCAGGCCCCGAATCAATATACCTAGCAACGCCCCTGCTGATAGTTGTACATGGGGAGGTGTTATCAGTGATTGATAGCATTCCCTGTGTAAGTGTGTATACAGAGATAGCTGTCAGTCACTGATAGCTGTAGAAAGAGGAGGTGTTATCAGTGATTGATAGCCTTCTCTGTTTAGTTTGTGTATACAGAGATAGCTGTCAGTCACTGATAGCTATACACGGGGGAAGTATTATCAGTGATGAATAACATTCTCTGTGTAAGTGTGTGTACATAGATAGCTGTCAGTCACTAATAGTTGTACATGGGGGGGTTAACAGTGATTGATAGTATTCACTGTGTAAGTGTGTATACATCAATAGCTGGCAGTCACTGATAGCTGTACACAGGGGAGGTGTTACCAGTGATTGATAGCATTCTCTGTGTAAGTGTGTATATATAGATAGCTGTCGGTCACCAATAAGTACATGCAAAACTAAACTCTTAAAACAGAAATTTTAATGTATAATTTACTGAACTGTTCAGCTTCTCCTACTATATAATATTCTATCTGCAGACTGCACTGTATTTTGTGGAACAAAGTTTTTTTTAAAGGTTATACATGATAATTAAATACATATTTGACACTAGGTCTGCGGCAACTTGATTTTGTGCAAGACACTGCTCTGCTACTTTAGACATTTTTCAAAGTGAAAGTTCATCAATAGTGATGATCGAGCACCTCGAGTCTCCTCCCCACACTTTTTTTTGTCTGCTATGCAGCCAATAAACGTGCAGGTAAGTACTGCCCTCACTGTAATGCCAGTAGCCACGTTGGCTACTGGCATAACAGTGATTGGCTGGCCGGAACGCGTCATCGGGTGCTATATAGCACCCGATGACGTATGTTCGGCTCATTCGTAGTTAGGGGGAGCTGAGCATAGGAAGGGACAAAGAGTGTAGAGAGTGTAATTGAATATTTTTTTTAGTACAAAAATGTTTCAGAGACACAAAAGTCCTTGTAAGGACTATTGTGTGTGACAGCAGCAATTTATGTTTGTAGAGCAACTTGTACTAAATTGCTCAGTCTTAGGGAGAGCTGTGCACAGGAAGGGACAGACAGTGTAGGGAGTGTAATAGGAAGATTTTTCTACAGAGACCCAAAAGTCCTTTTAAGGGCTAAATTCCGTGTAATAGGCCGCTGCAGACAGTTAAATTATTCACGCCACATCTCCTGTGTGAAGTGTGCGCATCCCTAAAATATTAGTGACATCCAGTGTACTATTTCCGTAGAAGGTGTCCGCTGCGGACAGTTAAATTATTCGCGCCACATCTCCAGTGTAAATTGTGTGCATCCATAAAATATCTGTGACATCCAGTGTACTTTTTCAATAGACGGTGTCCGCTGCAGACAGTGGCCCAGATTCAGGTAGATTTGCCCATTACTTACACCTGAGCCGCTCAGCTGAATTTCTCTGCGCTGGAGCAATTTTGCCAAATTGCCACCTGATTCAGGAATCGTTTGTTCATTTAATTTGCTCCTGTTTAAGGCAAAGCTGAGGGCGCAAGGCCGTGCAAGTCAAAGTGGGTGTGACCCTATGTAAATGAGGAATTTTCGGCTCAGCAGAGGTTTGCTAGCATAATTTCAGGGCAAATCCTGCTCAGCTGCTTGCACTGAGCAAATAAATAGGAGCAGACTTGCGCAGGTTCTTTGCTGAATTTCATCCTGCTTTTTCCTACCCCCCCTGAGCAAGGAAATTCAGCCCTTTTGCAAGACATGGCACCTCCCAAAGGGACCCAAAAAAGGAAGGCCAACTTTGTGGCGGCAGAGATGGACATCCTGATTGCTGCACTCCAGCAGCATAAGGAAGTCCTATATGGTGCCCAGCGGGCAAACACCACCATTGCCCAAAGGAGGGCTATATATGAAGCCATTGCCCTGGACATCAATGCCCTGGGTAATGAAGTGCGTACCTGGGATGACATCCAGAAGAAATTAAATGATATGAGGCGCAGGGTCCGTGAAAAACTGGCTCTTATCAGGAAGCATACCGGTGGCACGGGAGGTGGTCCGCGATGTATGATCCGGCTCAATCAGGAGGAGCAGCTTATTGCACAAACGTTCGTGCAGGAGCAGGTGGAGGGACTTGAAGGGTACGACTCCACTGTTGGGAACTTGGGGACTGGTAAGTTATTTTTCTTTCATATCTGCTGTGCATCATGGGAGGGGGTACAAGTGAACATATGAGAAGTGTGTTGCACCAGCAAAATATGTCGTTTTGGTGTCATCCACAGGTGGTGATGAGGAAAAAGAAGCTGGGCCGTCTTCGGCTGCGGCTCGACCCAGCCCATCCAGACCAGAGCCAGGGGTCCAGTCAGGCCCCATGGACATTCTGGCTATGCTGGTCCAGGAGGAGATCATACCGGGGCCAAGTATGGAGGAGCAAGTGGTATTGGAGGAGGATTCCTTTTTCCTCATCCAGGAGGACTCTGGCTCCCTCCAGGAGGATACCACCATCCCTGTGCAACCCACCACCCCCCCGCCCAGCACGTCATCCCCCTCCAGGGCAAGCCCCTCCAGGGCAAGCCCCTCCCTTGTGGACCCCTCCCCTTCTCCCTCTGTCCGTGGCCGAGCCTCTCCTCCCAGGAAGGCTCTGTCCAAAACGAGGCATATATCCTCCAGCCTCCGTGCTGGAGGAGCAGGCCCTGCAGACCCGCCATATAGGGCCCATGGTGGGAGAGGTGCGTCGTCTGGCGGACAGCATGGCATCCACCTCCACCTCTATGCAGCATGCCCTCACCCTGCATGGGGACCGGGACAAACATGTGGCACAGAGCCTGGGGGAAATTAGTGGCAACTCTAAGGCCATAGTCACCTGCTTGGTGGCTCTGGAGACCACACCAGCTTTGTTAAGCAGGATGACAGCTGCGGTGGAGGCCAATACCGCTGCTGTGCAGGCCAACACCGCTGCAGTGCAGGAGGAGGCGAGAGTTACCCGCCGGCATCAGCGGGATACCACCACCCGCCAAATGCGGATGTTGGCCCAGACCAACACCATCCTTACCCGCCTGGCCAACGCCATGGAGGGCATGCAGCCACCACCTGCAAGGAGTGTGGAAGTAGGGGTTGATGCTCCTCCCCCCCTCCTCCCCCCACCCCTCCATCCCCACCCCATGCCTCCTCCGCACCACGGAGATTGAGGAGCCAGAGTCGGGGCACCCTTGGCCCAAAGAAAAAAACAAAAAAATAATTTTATGTCTACATTTTTTTGCTCAACACAATATGATTTTTTTATTATTTTTCTATATGCTCAGGGTATGAGATTATTTTTTTTTTATATGCTCAGGATATGAGTTTTTATATTTATTTGTAGTCCCTACACACGGTGAGGAGTGTATACTACAGTGTGACTGGTGTGTGAATGGGGGGGGGTGGCACTCCTGCTGGAAAAGGGGTGTCACCCTCTGCCATGTGAAAGGTGTATGAATGGACAGCAACATAATTGGAGCCTTGACGCGGCGTTGCTGCTCCCTAATACCATGGGGTATTGTTGGGTCTAATCCAATTGGGGGTGCATGTGTCGGGTGTGTGCTAGGGACTACAGTGGTGTACATACATGCATTATACTTGTGACAAGATCAGGGTGTGTTTAATGTGCAAAGAGACGTTCCACAAGACCATTCCGGATTGCTCTTCCCTCATAGATCCGGTAGTGTTTCTTGGGGGGGGGGGGGGGTTGCGTGGTTCGGGGGTAAGGTCATTGCGTAGCTCAATGTGCATGCCCCTTCTTTGAGCTAAATTGTGGAGAATACTACATGCCCCTACGATTTGGCATACAAAGTTGGGTGAATACAATAGGGTCCCCCCTGATTTATCCAGACATCTGAATCGAGATTTAAGGATGCCAAATGTGCGCTCCACCACCGCACGGGTACGTGCATGGGCTTCGTTATATCTTTCCTCTCCTGGTGTTTGAGGGTTACGAAATGGGGTCATCATGTGAGGTCCCAGGGCATAGGCAGAGTCACCTGGAAGGGAAAAGACAGGAGGATGTTAGTCGTGCATGTGCCCCTTGTGATGTGTGCATCATGGGGGGGGGGCAGTCATACCTGACACCCATGTCACTCACCAATCAGCCAGCTGTCTCCATACATGTTCTGGTCAAACTCGGTTGGGATGGGGCTGTGTCGGTAAATAAAACTGTCATGGCTTGACCCTGGGTGTTTGGCACGGACATGCCATATGAGGCCATGTGCATCCACAATCATCTGCACATTTATCGAATGCCAATGTTTCCTGTTGCAGTAGATATGCTCAAGGTGCCGGGGGGGGGGGGGGGGGGGGCGTAGTGCCACATGGGTACAATCTATTGCACCCACAGTGCGTGGAAATCTGGCTAATAAATAAAAATCACTGATTGCCTTCTGCCGCACGTCAGCCGTGGTTGGTTTGATAAATTGTGTGCCCATTCGTCTGAGTATTGCAGGGATCACTTGGTGCACACACCTGCTCATGCTGGATTGGGACATCCCCGCCACCACTCCACCTGTGCGCTGAAATGAGCCAGTTTCCAAAAAATGAAGGGTTGCCACTACCTTCACCAGTGGCTGCACTGCCTGTCCCCGATGGGTCGGGCTGCTGATGTCATCCTGCAGGATTGTTACCAACTCAAGGATGACTTCAGGGCTAAAGCGAAACATGCGATACACCTCAGTATCAGTCATCTGAAAAAGGTTGTAGCGCCCTCTGTAAATCCTCTCCCGTGCCCTCCTACGAGTCGGCTCAGTCAATAGAATATCAAGAACCATAGCTGCCCCTGGCATGTTGGTGCACAGATGTGAGGTCCCGAAAATGTGGGTGCTCTTCTTGTTCAGATCGTCTGTCTAGGTGCTGCTGAAGTTGCGCGCTCCTTCAGATGACATTTGGCCATCTTTTGCTAACTTGCCCCTGCTTTTAACAGGAGCAAGTTTGCCCAGGGAAAAAAGCTTGCACGCTTCCAGCGCAAGATGCGCATCACACGCGCATGTTTCTGAATCATCAGCAGTACCTAATTTGCATATTCGCTGAGGGAATTCCATGAAGGCGCAACTTACACCCCGCGCAAAATTGCACGAAAATTGCGCAGGAACAGCTAGGCTGCGTGCGCGTGAAAATGGCCGCATTTCAGGCTTAACTGGTTTACAGAATCAGCCGCAAATTTGCATAGGAGCAAATCAGTACTTGCGCGGCGCAAATCACACTTGTTCCCGCGCAAGTGCTTCTTGAATCTGGGCCAGTGAGATTAGCTGCACCAAATCTGAAGTGTACATTGTGCGAATCCAAAAAATATCCGTGACATCCAGTGTACTTTTTCAATAGACGGTGATCGCTGCGGACAGTGAGATTAGCTGCGCCACATCTTCAGTGTAAAGTGTGCGCATCCCAAAAATATCTGTGACATCCAGTGTACTTTTTCAATAGAAGGTGATCGCTGCGGACAGTGAGATTAGCTGCGCCACATCTTCAGTGTAAAGTGTGCGCATCCAAAAAATATCTGTGACATCCAGTGTACTTTTTCAATAGAAGGTAATCGCTGCGGACAGTGAGATTAGCTGCGCCACATCTCCAGTGTAAAGTGTGCGCATCCCAAAAATATCTGTCACATCCAGTGTACTTTTTCAATAGACGGTGTCCGCTGCGGACAGTGAGATTACCTGCGCCACATCTTCAGTGTAAAGTGTGCGCATCCTAAAAATATCTGTGACATCCAGTGTACTTTTTCAATAGAAGGTGATTGCTGCGGACAGTGAGATTAGCTGCGCCACATGTCCAGTGTAAAGTGTGCGCATCCCAAAAATATCTGTCACATCCAGTGTACTTTTTCAATAGACGGTGTACGCTGCGGACAGTGAGATTAGCTGCGCCACATCTCCTGTGTAAAGTGTGCTCATCCCTAAAATATCAGTGACATCCAGTGTACTTTTTCGGTAGACGTTGTCCACTTCTGACAGTGACCTTACCAGGGCCACATCTGCAGTGTAACGTGTGCCCTACAAAAAAAATTCTGTGACAAACATTATAATTTTTCCCGTAGACGTTGTCCGCTTCTGACAGTGACCTTACCAGGGCCACATCTGCAGTGCAACGTGTGCCCTTCAAAAAAAAATTCTGTGACACACATTGTAATTTTTCCGTAGACGTTGTCCGCTTCTGACAGTGACCTTACCCAGGGCCACATCTGCAGTGTAACATGTGCGCTTCAAAAAAAATTCTGTGACACACATTGTAATTTTTCCATAGACTGTGTCCGCTTCTGACAGTGACCATACCAGGGCCACATCTGCAGTGTAACGTGCGCGCTTCAAAAATGTATCTGAGATGCATAGTAATGTTTCTGTAGATGGTGTCCGCTTCTGACAGTGACCATACCAGGGCCACATCTGCACTGTAACGTGTGCACTTCAAAAATTTATCTGTAACATACATTGTAATTTTTCCGTAGACGGTGTACGCTTCTAATAGTGACCTTACAAGGGCCACATCTGCAGTGTAACGTGTGCGCTTCAAAAATCTATCTGTGACATACAGTGTACTTTGTCAGATTTAAAACCATACTCCCCCCCGGAACCCAAAGACTTTGGTTTCCCGGAAGCAGCTCGGCGGGTCATGGGAATAATGCCGCCGGATCGACGGTGGTCATCGTTTATGGTTGGAACTTCGACGGTATCTGATCGTCTTCAAAACTCCAACTTTCGTTTTTGATTAATGAAAACATTCTTGGCAAATGCTTTCGCTTTGTTTCGTCTTGCGCTGGTCCAAGAACTTCACCTCTAGCAGTGCAGTACAGATGCCCCCAGCCGTGCCTCTTAACCCCTTAAGGTCTCAGCCCTATTTCACCTGTCAATGTGCTGACACTCTGGTATAACCACTGTACACCAATGATTATTCAAGAGGAGGCGGGCGGAGGATCGCGATCCCGCCTGCCGCACCGCCCGCCTCCCGCAAAGCCCGCACCGCCCGCAACCCCCCTTCCTGCACCACCCGCCGCCATAAAATCACTCAGGGGTGCAGGGGGGGTGAAAATCTATATTTTGGGCATGTTAAAGTTTCTGATCCCTGCGGTCAGGGACTGCGGGGATCAGAAACTGCAGAAAGCGCAGCAAACTGCAGGTCTGAATTGACCTGCGGTTTGCGGCGATCGCAGATACGGGGGGGTCACATGACCCCCCTTGGTGTTGTGACTGGATGCTGGCTGAATGATTTCAGCCGGCATCCTGTTCGGATTAACCCCCGCGGCACCGCAATCGCGATTTAAACTTAGGACGTACCGGTACGTCCTGAGTCCTTAAGGATTCGGGAAATAGGGCATACCGGTACGCCCTAAGTCCTTAAGGGGTTAATCATGGCCCTAGTTCCGAAAACCAACAAAATAGAACCGGAGTCCTATTTCATTATTCCTAGCTGAAGTATTCAGGCGACCCGGCCTGCTTTGAACACTGTAAATTTTTTCAATGGTCAGATAAGCAGCAGGCACTCTCCCATAATTTTTTAAATGGTCAGCTCAGCAGCAGGCCCTCAACCATAATATTTTAGAGGGTCAGCTCAGCAGCATGCCCTTGCATATAATTTTTTACAGGGTCAGATCACCTGCAGGCCCTTGCATATATTGTTTTAGAGGGTCAGCTCACCAGCAGGCCCTCACCTACAATCTTTTACAGGGTCAGCTCACCTGCAGGCCCTCACCTAATTATACCTAATAGGTAATTTGCGCTCTTGCTGCCTTGCTTGGATGTGGTAGCCGTAGCCGTTTCTCAGGCTCCCTCTCCGGAATCTAACACTGATTCCCCCTTATCCGTGGTCACTGTGGTTGGCTCTGAAAATAACATCGAAAGTTGATAGAGCAGACCTCCGAATGGATCGTCGCCGTCACGGGGGCGTGCGATCGGCCCCAGGTTATCTAAAGTCACAAAGCGGCAGCAGGCCCTCGGCCATAATGTTTTAGATGGTCAGATCAGCAGGCGCTTGCTCCAAATGTTTTTGAGGGTCACCAGCAGGCCATCAATCATAATTTTTCAAGGCTGTGTATGATGCCCTCCTTTATGTGTAACAAAGGGTGTATTGGAGTGCCGATTCCTTGTCATTTTTGGCATCCCTTTTCCTTAGTGCATAGGCTTTATGAGTGTAGGAGTCCCACTACCTGAACAATTGTACCACAATGTGAATGAGGCCCTCCTTTATGTGATATACAGGTTGTATTGGAGTGCCTCTTCCTTGTAATTTTTGGCAGCATTTGCACTTTATATACAAGTAAATATACAGAAAAGAATGTTTCCTAACAATGTTTCCTCTAAAATTGATTTTATCTTCGGTTTTGTGCGTATTATTGTCATTCTGAAAACGTGGCGTACTACTCGGACAACATCGTTCCCAGCAGCGACCTGAGAGTCCATAATGCATCCAGACATCCTCCCCATGCTGTTCCCGAAACATTTTGGTGGTGTTTCCATGAATTTCTGACCTTTTCCTATGAACCAGGCACCCTCACGTCTTCAGAGCAGGGGGTGCCTGGTTTAATGCTTGGGTTCTCCCGTTGACTTCCATTATACTCGGGTGCTCGGTAGAGCACCCGAGCATCCCAATGTGTTCGGCCTGAGCACTATGGTGCTCGATCAACACTATTCATTAACCATGGTTCAGTACACCATTTGTATTGAACAGTGGCTCAGTCAAGTTTTTGACATGCATAAATTGTTGGCTTATTGAATAACTAATTGCCCCATTTTGCCAGTCCTTGCTTCTTGTAATGGAACCTGATGACATATTCACAAAAAGCTTTACTGTATGTATGGATTTCATGAGAATGATTCTTTTGTACGAACTTAATTTAAAAATATCTTTCATTCTGGTGTCTTTTAGTGCCAGACTTTTAATCCATTTGTTCATGTTTATTCCATTTTAGTAATTACATAAATTTGCCATTTTGTTCAGATTGTTATTAAACAAGAAGCAGACAGAGGCGATTTACCTTCCGGAACATTTTTTGCTTTATTCTCAGCTAATAAAAGGTAATGCAGATTTGTAAGATTATTAAAAAATAAGTTAGGTTTGTGAACCGTATCCCTTATGTTAGCCCATAATTAGTCTCCTGATAAAACCAAATGATGTCTGCTCCGCTTCTTCAGGGACAATTAGGAGACTAGCCTGACCTTCACACAACAAAACATCTTGGCCTCCTTATTTCAGTTCATTTTCTAATATGCTCCTCTAGAAATAAATGTCCCTCTTGATAAAAGAAAAAGACTATAAGGATTTTAAGTTGTGTGTGACTCTCTTTGTGTGCTGGAAATGGACACAGGAGGTAGCAGTCTGCCATACAGGAGTGATCAGTAACACATTACTGCTAATGGTACCCCTCTACCATGGTACGTTGTAAAGAAACCGAAATGTAGATGTAGAGCAATAGTAGTACATCAATGGTGGCCACAGCACTCATCAATTATATAAGCCTTTTGTCAGGTGTACACCAACATACAGGATGCAGTGTTCACATGAAAATCTTTATTTATACAGCCGAATAAGTTTGTGCAAAGTAATACAGGAACGTTTCGGGCTTAGGAAGTATGAAGCCCTTTGTCAAGCATGTTAGTGCACTTCAATAGCAGCCATCATGCTATTGAAGGGCACTAACATGCTTGACAAAGGGCTTCATACTTCCTAAGCCAGAAACGTTGCTGTATTACAGTGAACCAACTTATTTGGATGTATAAATAAAGATTTTCATATGAACACTGCATAAGAATTTACTGTTGCCCAAACTTACATATGTATGTTACTCTTCTAAACTTGCTTTCTCACTGCAGCTGGTTTCAGCTTTGCTTTGGCATGAATCTGGCTTTTTTTGCTACTTCACTATGGACTTTCTGGCTGCAGCTCAACTTCAACTGGCCCTATCTTTTGGTGTCACCCAAGTGGCCATCATCTCCCATGATGATTGCAATTAGTTCTTGTTAACACATTCCTGCCTTGTATAGAAAATAATCTCTCAAATATAGCCACCGAGATACACACGATATATAATGCCTCCCACAATTTCCTTCTCCACTGTCTAGACAGAAATATAGCTATATATTTGCATACATTTAGAAGTAGGGATGAATGAATAGTGTCTGGACTGATTCATCTGCTCGTCAATGAGAAGACAAAGCTAGCACTGAGAGGATGATGAAGTGAGCAGGGAAGCTACTTAGCATGTTTGTCCACCATTGAATGCAGGAGAAGGTGGGCCAGAAGGATAAACAGAAGGGTGTGCTACCAGAGAGAAAAATCTAATGTACATAAAAAAAAACAACTAAGCAATATTGTGATTTCATGTGTATTGTAAGAATACTTAATTTGAAATACCCTATTCATTGCATAGTAATATTTTTCATTGCGATCACCCCTTTAAGCTATTATTTTAACCTGGCTCCTATTTCTGTGTGCTGTGACTTCTAATTGACTTTGACCTTAACCTCAGACTTGTTCCTGGATATTCCTCCTACCTTGCTTTTTGGATTGTTTGCGTGGCGGCTATTGTTCTACACCTAACTCTGACAGTATTCAGCTCCATTCCTGAATACCCTCCTGTCCTCTGTCCTGTTACATCCTGACTGCTCCCCTGGTGATGCGGGTGATGCTCCTTGGCTCCATTACTGACTAGACTACTGCTTTGTCAGCTATCAGTGCTACTTCAAATAATTTATGATCATTCAAGGAATCTAACAGGTAAAGTCCATACCTCCTTGTAGTGTTAACCACCTCAGCTCCCCTAGCTTAAACACCCTTAATGACCAGACCACTTTTTACAATTCTGACCTACACTACTTTCACGGTTTATTGCTCGGTCATGCAACTTACCACCCAAATTAATTTTACCTCCTTTTCTTCTCACTAATAGAGCTTTCATTTGGTTGTATTTCATTGCTGCTGACATTTTTACTTTTTTTGTTATTAATAGAAATTTACCGACATTTTTCACTTTCAGTTGTAAATTTTTTTTTTTTAAAATACATTTCTATAGAAATTTGTCTCTAAATTTATTGTTCTACATGTCTTTGATAAAAAAAAAATGTTTTGGTAAAAAAAAATGGTTTGGGTAAAAGTTATAGCGTTTACAAACTATGGTACAAAAATGTGAATTTCCGCTTTTTGAAGCAGCTCTGACTTTCTGAGCACCTGTCATGTTTCCTGAGGTTCTACAATGCCCAGACAGTAGAAAAACCCCACAAATGACTCCATTTCGGAAAGTAGACACCCTAAGGTATTCGCTGATGGGCATAGTGAGTTCATGGAAGTTTTTATTTTTTGTCACAAGTTAGCGGAAAATGATGATTTTATTTTTATTTTTTTCTTACAAAGTCTCATATTCCACTAACTTGTGACAAAAAATAAAAACTTCCATGAACCCACTATGCCCATCACGAAATACCTTGGGGTGTCTTCTTTCCAAAATGGGGTCACTTGTGGGGTAGTTATACTGCCCTGGCATTTTAGGGGCCCTAATGCGTGAGAAGTAGTTTGAAATCAAAATGTGTAAAAAATGCCCTGTGAAATCCTAAAGGGGCTCTTTGGAATGTGGGCCCCTTTGCCCACCTAGGCTGCAAAAAAGTGTCACACATGTGGTATCTCCGTACTCAGGAGAAGTCGGGCAATGTGTTTTGGGGTGTCTTTTTACACATGCCCATGCTGGGTGAGATAAATATCTCTGTCAAATTCCAACTTTGTATAAAAAAATGGGAAAAGTTGTCTTTTAGAGAGATATTTCTCTCACCCAGCATGGGTATATGTAAAAAGACACCCCAAAACACATTGCCCAACTTCTCCCGAGTACGGCGATACCACATGTGTGACACTTTTTTGCAGCCTAGGTGGGCAAAGGGGCCCACATTCCAAAGAGCACCTTTCGGATTTCACAGGGCATTTTTTACACATTTTGATTTCAAACGACTTCTCACGCATTAGGGCCCCTAAAATGCCAGGGCAGTATAACTACCCCACAAGTGACCCCATTTTGGAAAGAAGACACCCCAAGGTATTTCGTGATGGGCATAGTGAGTTTATGGAAGTTTTTATTTTTTGTCACAAGTTACTGGAATATGAGACTTTGTAAGAAAAAATAAATAAATAAATAAATCATCATTTTCCGCTAACTTGTGACAAAAAATAAAAAATTCTAGGAACTTGCCATGCTCCTCACGGAATACCTTGGGGTGTCTTCTTTCCAAAATGGGGTCACTTGTGGGGTAGTTATACTTGTGGGGTCACTTGTTTTTTCTCACAAAGTCTCCCTTTCCGCTAACTTGTGACAAAAAGTTCAATCTTTCATGGACTCAATATGCCCCTCAGCAAATTCCTTGGGGTGTCTTCTTTCCAAAATGGGGTCACTTGTGGGGTATTTATACTGCCCTGGCATTTTAGGGGCCTAAAAGCGTGAGAAGAAGTCTGGAATATAAATGTCTAAAAATTTTTACGCATTTGGATTCCATGAAGGGTATTGTGAGTTCATGTGAGATTTTATTTTTTGTCACAAGTTAGTGGAATATGAGACTTTGTAAGAAAAAACAAAAAAACAAAAAAAATCTATTTCCGCTAACTTGTGACAAAAAAAAATATAAATCTTCTATGAACTCGCCATGCCCCTCAAAAGGGATCTTTTTATAGCGCCGCAGCAATTTTACAGTGTTTTTGCAGTGATCAGAAAAAAAAAAATTCTGTCACTGCGGTGGGGCAGACTGAACGCAAGTGTGCGCACAAGATCAGGCCTGATCGGGCGAACACTGCGTTTTTTGTAGAGCCTATAGAACATGTCCTATTCTTGTCCGCAATTGCCTGACATGCAGTAGTTTTAGTCCGGCGGCCTTTCCGCCGTGCTGCGCCGGAGCTCCGCCCCATCCCCATTATAGTCAATGCCGCAGGACGGATCCGACATGGTGAACAGCCTGTCGGATCCATCCTGCCGCAAGTGTGAAAGTACCCTTAGATAGCCCGGTATATGTGGTATAAGGGATGGCAATAATGAGTCAACCCATTCCGAAAGTCGTTCCGAATACGACCCAATTCCTGCCACAATAGGTCTTAATGGTGGAGGAAAACCCTCCTTATGCACTTTAGGAAGGGCATGGAATATGGGCCTATTCGGGTGCTCAATGTATATGAATTATTTTTCCTTTTCTGATAGAACACCCAGGTGCACCCCTTCCTGAAGGATGTTGTGTATCCTGGACTGATACTGGGGGAGGGGGGTAGTTGCCAGAGGTAAATATACATTGGTGTCCTTTAACATATTCTGAATTTGCACTTTATAGACCTCACTGTCTATACCAACACCACCGCTCCCCCCTTATCAGCCCTACGGACAACAACATCCTTCATGTCAGATAGATTACTGAGAGCTAAATGTTTCTCTTTCGATAAATTCTTATGTCGATTATCATATCTGACATGGTCCTTAAGGGAACAGAGATCTCTCTCCACTAGTTCTTGGAATCTATCGAGAGCCAGGGATCTAGATTGAATGGGATAAAAATCCCTATTTGAGGTTTTAAAACCAGTAGATGAATTCTGTAGGGGTATATCATCTGGCTTTTGATACATTCCCTGTAATGAGGAGATTTGAACAAGCTCAGAAAAATCTAAAACATTCTGATTAGAAAACATATCTCCACTTAACAGACTTTCCCCTGGTGAACAATTCCCAGAGGCCAGCGATTGTTTCGCATTATGATCACTGTCCATGTTGGCAAAATGTTTTCTTAGGGTCAGTTTTCTTGCTAGACGATTCACATCTATAACGGTATGATAAAGATCAAAATGGCAGGACGGGGAAAAAGAAAGACCTTTGCATAACACTTTTTCCTGCATAGATGTAATAATTTTAGATGAAAGGTTACTTACCTGTATATCATCCGTCGTTACTTTCGACGGGCAGGATATCGTCGATCTTTTGTAATGCTTTCTCCCCGCCCTGCGTTTTTTGCCTGTATCTTATGGCCAGTGTCATCTTTCTCTTTATTCACTGAGACTTGATTCTTCTGATCTTCACCCCCACAGGGTCCAGAGGCTCCTGAGTTATCCATATAATCAGAAATCACATTCTGTGGATCCATCTCTGTTGAGCTGAAGGACACCCTCGAATCTCGTCTATTCCTTGATCAATTCATTCTTTTCAGGATAGATCGAGGAGTACCCGATCTATTGTTGGACCATGTATAAACTGTGTTGGTATTATAATCCAATAGATCTCGATTGAATTTACCTTGTTTAAAGTCCATCAGGCTCTTTTCTAATACATTAAGGTTATCTTTCAATTTCAAATCGATATCCATGAATTTAGGATCAAATTCATAACATGAAATACTTTCTTGAAGTGCTTTAATTTCATCATGGTTTTCTTTAAGTGCAATCTCCTCATATTCCACAATGAGTCTCATCAATTGAAAGGAACATTCCGTGAGGATATCATGCCACTGTGTAATAAAAACATCGGAATAGGTAGTGGTGGGTTTCTTTTTTATGCGTAAACCTCGTGGTATCATCTTTTTTTCCAAATACCTTTTTAGAGAGGTTAAATCCCACCACGTACGCAGTTCCTTTGTGAAAAGTCTCTCTAATGATGTCATTTTCATAGTCAGATCCATTTCGCCCTGTGCAGGCTCATCTGGTGTGTTAAAAATATTATCCATTTTTCTCAGCCGATCCTCATATTCTTCCACGGACCGCAAAGCTGCCGAAATTTTTATATAACACACTGGATTGAGGAAGTAAGATATATTGAATAACAGCCACGGTGGAGGGAGTGCACGCTGTCCAGAATACTTGAACATAGACAATGAAAAAATCACTGCAGCTCTCACCTCTCACCTCCTTGTGGAGCACGGATAATCAGACCTGGACTCAGTCTAGAGCAAAATGTGAAAAAAACACGGATTCCAGCTCTTCACAATATAAAAGGCTTCTTTATTCCACTTCCTTAAAATCAGACTTTAAAAAGTAGGACAGTACGTAGTTGTGACGCGTTTCGGGCTGTTACATCTTAGCCCTTCATCATGTAGCCAAGAATATCCCCAAAGGGGAAATGTTAAGGGCGCAACGCAATTGCTCCTCTTTGAGTCTATTTGTGAAAGAAGCTACTGATATCTCTGCAAGGTTGCAGATTAGGGGATATTCGAAAGAGAATATTCGCAAGGTGATGGAACACGCAACATCGGTGGATAGAGATTCACTTATATTCACTCGAATAAAGAATGCAAATAATAAGAAGAAAACAACTAAAAATAATAAAAATGCTCGAGATCACACTCGGGATTCGAGCGAACCTGTAACTTTTGTAACAAATTATAGTGCCGAATATCCCCTGATCTGCAATATCCTGCGTAAACATTTTCCAGTGATAGGCTTTAATAAAGGCTGGGGAGAAATCGCAGAGGCAGGTATTAGGTGCATTGCGAAAAAAGCACCAACCATTGGGCAAAAAGTTAGCCCTAGCCTATTTGTGGAAAACGCAGTGTGTGAACCAGTGTGGTTAACCACCAAAGGAAATTACAAATGTGGAAGTAAAAAATGTATATGTTGCCTACATATGTCAGTTAGCAAAGAGGTTATCTCTACATCTAATGGTAGCACACATAAATTGCAACAGTACATTAATTGCAACACAGAAAATGTTGTTTATGTCATCACATGTCGAACATGCGCGCTACAATATGTTGGATGCACAACAAATCAGCTCAAAGTGAGATTTCGCAAACATCTGAGTGACATCCCGCATATTTTAACGCGCAATGTTTCAGCAGCTACATCACACTTTGCGGTAGTACACAAAGGCGATACCTCTGCGTTTTATGTTCAAGGTGTTGAAAGAGTCACAATTCCAGTCAGAGGGGGAGATCGTAGGCAAAAATTATATAGTCGAGAAACATTTTGGATGTTCAATCTTGGAACATGTATACCCAAGGGTTTAAATAGGAAACATGACTTAACTTTACAATATAAATGATTCATCTTTTTTTGGTTAGGAATCCCATCCCACCTGATTGGAATCATTTCTCTCATGACGATCATTCCATGGCCACCTGGTAGTTGTCCCAGGTGATGGAAATTATCCAATCGAATGGGAGAGGTTTCTTTTGACTGTGTATAAAAATGGAGATTTTAAGTTTGTTTATTTGTCTTGATGAAGGGCTAAGATGTAACAGCCCGAAACGCGTCACAACTACGTACTTTCCTACTTTTTGATGTCTGATTTTAAGGAAGTGGAATAAAGAAGCCTTTTATATTGTGAAGAGCTGGAATCCGTGTTTTTTTCACATGGCACTTACTAATGTATTTTGATTGTCCATGCTGAGACCTTTGCTGGCTTGATTCATTTTTCTATTTCATTATACGCTTCTTGTTTTCATAGTTACAACCACCCTACAATCCAGCAGCGGTGGTTGTGATTAGACACTATAGGAAAAAACTCCAGCCTCTCTGATGGCTGGGACTGCGGGTGTGTGCATACGCAGGTGCTTTTTCCTATAGTGTACAAGCACAGCCACCGCTGATGTATTGCAGGGTGGTCGTAACCCTGGTAATAAGCAGTGTATAATGTGATGGAAAAATGAATCCAGCCAGCAAAGGAGGCAATATGGACAATCACAATACATTAGTAAGTTTCTTGTATTACATTTTTCTACATGATAAAGGCCATTTGCTGAAGTGAGACAACCCCTTTAAAGCTAAAGAATCGGGAATCTACAAAGCATTTATCTTTCTTTCTTTCTCTCTCTCTCTCTCTCTCTCTCTCTCTCTCTCTCTCGACTTTCTAGGCAATTTAGAGCACTTTTGCTTTGGGTAGAATTTATATGAACCTGAATGAAATCTGATGGACAATTAGGTCAAATCAAATTTTAAGATGGACCAAGATCCTTTCCTTACTTGTACTGTAAAATGTCATATTAAAAACCACACTATAAATACAATTATAGAGTATAAAATTTTGGCCTAGGCTAATTGTCTTACTTTTCCCATGGAGACCATAACTAACGATATTGCAGTATGATTGAGGGCTGCGATATACCTTCTTCCACAAATACTGCTCTTCTCTATGGACCTAGGCAGAGGGTCATTTAGAAAATGACAGGCATAGGAAGAGGCAGACCGTTCCGCAGGGATGATAGGGGTTGGGCAGGTTCAACAGGCTGGAGCCTAAGTGGGAATTTGGAGAAGGCGCTTGTGATAACTTCAAAGGGCGCACCAGAGTTGGTTGAGTGGCTCACTCAGCCTTCCGCTTCTGCATCCTCATCATCCTCTGTATCTGCCCCCTCCTCACTCTCTGCTGTGTGCACCCCCAAAGACACCATCACCACCACCATAGCCCCTCCACTCGAGTCAGAGGAATTATTTTTCCATCCATTCCCAGACCTTACTGATAGGGATGAGCGAACCCGAACTGTATAGTTCGGGTTCGTACCGAATTTTGGGGTGTCCGTGACACGGACCCGAACCCGAACATTTTCGTAAAAGTCCGGGTTCGGGTTCGGTGTTCGGCGCTTTCTTGGCGCTTTTTGAAAGGCTGCAAAGCAGCCAATCAACAAGCGTCATACTACTTGGCCCAAGAGGCCATCACAGCCATGCCTACTATTGGCATGGCTGTGATTGGCCAGTGCACCATGTGACCCAGCCTCTATTTAAGCTGGAGTCACGTAGCGCCGCACGTCACTCTGCTATGATCAGTAAAGGGAGAGGTTGCAGCTGCGACGTTAGGGCGAGATTAGGCAGATTAACTCCTCCAAAAGACTTCATTCTGTGATCGATCTGCAGCTGTGGATCATTGAAGTGCTATTATTGACTTGCTCACTTTTTTGAGGCTGCCCAGAGCGTTTTTAGATCACTTTTTTTCTGGGGTGATCGGCGGCCATTTTGTGACTTGTGGTGCGCCAGCACGAGCTATCACCAAGTGCATTTAACCATCGATAGTGTGGTTATTTTGTGCTATATCCTATATCAGCTGCAGGCTGAGCCTGTGTCACTGAAGTGCATTTAACCATCAACAGTCTGGTTATTTTTTGGCCATATACTACATCAGCTGCAGGCTGAGCCTGTTTCACCCAAGTGCATTTAACCATCAACAGTCTGATTATTTTTTGGCCATATACTACATCAGCTGCAGGCTGAGCCTGTGTCACCCAAGTGCATTTAACCATCAACAGTGTGGTTATTTTTTGGCCATATATTACATCAGGGGCAAGTTGAGCCTGTCACCCAGCGCCTAAAAAATAGACCTGACATTTCTATTCAACCAAATCTGCACAGTTTTAGCTGGTCAAGTTATTTGTAGTGACCGTCAAAGCAGACTTTTTGTTCTGGGTTGAAAAAGCATTCCCAAATTTGCCATTCTGAAAATAACTAGTTTGTGGTATTTCAGGCCTACTTGAAATCTATCCCAAAAAGAAAATCTTACATTGAAGTTATTGATAGTGTCATTCAGAAAAACCTAAGACACACGCTAGCGTGCTGATAGAAGTGTCATTCTGTGATTAAACCTATAACTGTCACACAGCGCAAAAAAAAAACAGGTCTCACATCTCAATTCAACCAAATCAGCACAGTTTTAGCTGGTCAAGTTATTTGTAGTGACCGTCAAAGCAGACTTTTTGTTCTGGGTTGAAAAAGCATTCCCAAATTTGCCATTCTGAAAATAACTAGTTTGTGGTATTTCAGGCCTACTTGAAATCTATCCCAAAAAGAAAATCTTACATTGAAGTTATTGATAGTATCATTCAGAAAAACCTAAGACACACGCTAGCGTGCTGATAGAAGTGTCATTCTGTGATTAAACCTATAACTGTCACACAGCGCAAAAAAAAACAGGTCTCACATCTTTATTCAACCAAATCTGCACAGTTTTAGCTGGTCAAGTTATTTGTAGTGACCGTCAAAGCAGACTTTTTGTTCTGGGTTGAAAAAGCATTCCCAAATTTGCCATTCTGAAAATAACTAGTTTGTGGTATTTCAGGCCTACTTGAAATCTATCCCAAAAAGAAAATCTTACATTGAAGTTATTGATAGTATCATTCAGAAAAACCTAAGACACACGCTAGCGTGCTGATAGAAGTGTCATTCTGTGATTAAACCTATAACTGTCACACAGCGCAAAAAAAAACAGGTCTCACATCTTTATTCAACCAAATCTGCACAGTTTTAGCTGGTCAAGTTATTTGTAGTGACCGTCAAAGCAGACTTTTTGTTCTGGGTTGAAAAAGCATTCCCAAATTTGCCATTCTGAAAATAACTAGTTTGTGGTATTTCAGGCCTACTTGAAATCTATCCCAAAAAGAAAATCTTACATTGAAGTTATTGATAGTATCATTCAGAAAAACCTAAGACACACGCTAGCGTGCTGATAGAAGTGTCATTCTGTGATTAAACCTATAACTGTCACACAGCGCAAAAAAAAACAGGTCTCACATCTCTATTCAACCAAATCTGCACAGTTTTAGCTGGTCAAGTTATTTGTAGTGACCGTCAAAGCAGACTTTTTGTTCTGGGTTGAAAAAGCATTCCCAAATTTGCCATTCTGAAAATAACTAGTTTGTGGTATTTCAGGCCTACTTGAAATCTATCCCAAAAAGAAAATCTTACATTGAAGTTATTGATAGTATCATTCAGAAAAACCTAAGACACACGCTAGCGTGCTGATAGAAGTGTCATTCTGTGATTAAACCTATAACTGTCACACAGCGCAAAAAAAAACAGGTCTCACATCTCTATTCAACCAAATCTGCACAGTTTTAGCTGGTCAAGTTATTTGTAGTGACCGTCAAAGCAGACATTTTGTTCTGGGTTGAAAAAGCATTCCAAAATTTGCCATTCTGAAAATAACTAGTTTGTGGTATTTCAGGCCTACTTGAAATCTATCCCAAAAAGAAAATCTTACATTGAAGTTATTGATAGTATCATTCAGAAAAACCTAAGACACACGCTAGCGTGCTGATAGAAGTGTCATTCTGTGATTAAACCTATAACTGTCACACAGCGCAAAAAAAAACAGGTCTCACATCTCTATTCAACCAAATCTGCACAGTTTTAGCTGGTCAAGTTATTTGTAGTGACCGTCAAAGCAGACTTTTTGTTCTGGGTTGAAAAAGCATTCCCAAATTTGCCATTCTCAAAATAACTAGTTTGTGGTATTTGAGGCCTACTTGAAATCTATCCCAAAAAGGATATCTTACATTGAAGGTACTGATAGTGTCATTCAGAAAAACCTAAGACACACGCTAGCGTGCTGATAGAAGTGTCATTCTGTGATTAAACCTATAACTGTCACACAGCGCAAAAAAAAACAGGTCTCACATCTTTATTCAACCAAATCTGCACAGTTTTAGCTGGTCAAGTTATTTGTAGTGACCGTCAAAGCAGACTTTTTGTTCTGGGTTGAAAAAGCATTCCCAAATTTGCCATTCTGAAAATAACTAGTTTGTGGTATTTGAGGCCTACTTGAAATCTATCCCAAAAAGAAAATCTTACATTGAAGTTATTGATAGTATCATTCAGAAAAACCTAAGACACACGCTAGCGTGCTGATAGAAGTGTCATTCTGTGATTAAACCTATAACTGTCACACAGCGCAAAAAAAAACAGGTCTCACATCTTTATTCAACCAAATCTGCACAGTTTTAGCTGGTCAAGTTATTTGTAGTGACCGTAAAAGCAGACTTTTTGTTCTGGGTTGAAAAAGCATTCCCAAATTTGCCATTCTGAAAATAACTAGTTTCTGGTATTTGAGGCCTACTTGAAATCTATCCCAAAAAGGATATCTTACATTGAAGGTACTGATAGTGTCATTCAGAAAAACCTAAGACACACGCTACCGTGCAGATAGAAGTCTGATTCTGTGATTAAACCTTAACCTGTCACACAGTGCAAAAAAAAAACAGGTCTCACATTTCTATTCAATGGTCTGCCGGGTGTTCACTCCAAGGTCATGGAAGTCACGCCTGCGGCCACACCGTTCTCCGAGGGATATGTCCTGAAATCCAGCTGAAAGCTGCAGAACATCAGTCGGAGGTCTCTAAACTACTGGCGGGCCTCTCTGGCGCCCTCTTCCCACAAGCAAAGGCTCGGCTGGTGGCTGCTGGGGTCTTTCAATGCGTCTAGGTTCTTGAGCCTCTTGCTCCTGTCCAGGCTGTCCTTGGCTGGGCTGCCCCCTGGCACGTGCTCTTCCGCGGGCTCTGGCTCGTCCACTCATCTTCTATTCCTGAGAGGATATAAACTGCTAATAAGGTCAATCTGCCGCCTAGCAGCTCCGCCGTGGCACAATCACCTCAGAACTCGCACACTGGTGACTTTAGGTATCTTCACTGGTCACTTTGAGCAGAATGATGACATCCGAGTCACGGCACCAAATGTAACCCTCTTTTCCTTGCACCATCTGCGACACCTCCAGCTTTCACACTCACTCGGTCACCAGCTCCTCCAGGCATAAACTCTAAGTGGACTCTAAGGGACGACACTCAGGTCTTCTGTGGTTTAAAGCTTTATTGAGGTGTAGTGCACTTGGCTGGAGCCTGTAATACAACAGGGAAACACTGCCACTATGTGGTATACAGCCAGGTCACCAGCCCACCTATATCATAACAGGCAGTCATTATATTAAATTCCCACATACATGTTACAGGATATAACAAAGCATACAGAAAAATGAACAAGAGAAAATAATTTACAAAGATATTGCAGCAGGGTGACCTGGAATACAGCATGTCTTGCAGCCATTTTAGAAAGAACACATGTCTCTTTAACTGTACATCATCTACTCAGCCTAGCATGTGCTGCAGGGTTTAAAGGCTGCTAAAAAACATACAGTCACCTCTTTACATTCTACAGAACTATTATGGGTATATATTATAACTTTTTACAATAGATAAATGAACTTTAGCTTTAGAGAACTTAGACAGAGATCCTACCTCCTTCACAGTAAATATCTGCACTGAGGAGACCAAACCAAGTAGCAGAATACACAGGGGGCTTTCTGGAAGAGTCCACTGTAAAGACTCTGTCTGTTAAAACTTTCCTCAGTTATCTAATAGCACATTTGAAGAGGTTTATTTAGCATGTCCTGACTCTCTGCTAACAGCTTATGAATATATGGAACTATATTTAACAAGTGATCATTGCTGCAGCTCCTGTATATTGGTATGACCCTATTGCAAACCTGCAGACTGGATATTTGGTGAAACTTCATGTGGTTCATATCGACTGTACTACACCACTGACTTGGTGCCTGGGCCTAAATATGTGACAGTGGCCTGTTCCAGTGGTGGGTGACGTGATGCCTGATTCTCTGCTATGACATGAGGACAGATTCTGCGCTGACATAAGGCCAGATTCTCTGTTACGGGACCTCTCTCCTCTGCCTGGGTGCCTGGGCCTAAATGTGTGACAGTGGCCTGTTCCAGTGGTGGGTGACGTGAAGCCTGATTCTCTGCTATGACATGAAGACAGATTCTGCGCTGACATAAGGCCATATTCTCTGTTACGGGACCTCTCTCCTCTGCCTGGGTGCCTGGGCCTAAATGTGTGACAGTGGCCTGTTCCAGTGGTGGGTGACGTGAAGCCTGATTCTCTGCTATGACATGAAGACAGATTCTGTGCTGACATAAGGCCAGATTCTCTGTTACGGGACCTCTCTCCTCTGCCTGGGTGCCTGGGCCTAAATGTGTGACAGTGGCCTGTTCCAGTGGTGGGTGACGTGAAGCCTGATTCTCTGCTATGACATGAAGACAGATTCTGTGCTGACATAAGGCCAGATTCTCTGTTACGGGACCTCTCTCCTCTGCCTGGGTGCCGGGGCCTAAATGTGTGACAGTGGCCTGTTCCAGTGGTGGGTGACGTGAAGCCTGATTCTCTGCTATGACATGAATACAGATTCTGCGCTGACATAAGGCCAGATTCTCTGTTACGGGACCTCTCTCCTCTGCCTGGGTGCCTGGGCCTAAATGTGTGACAGTGGCCTGTTCCAGTGGTGGGTGACGTGAAGCCTGATTCTCTGCTATGACATGAAGACAGATTCTGTGCTGACATAAGGCCAGATTCTCTGTTACGGGACCTCTCTCCTCTACCTGGGTGCCGGGGCCTAAATGTGTGACAGTGGCCTGTTCCAGTGGTGGGTGACGTGATGCCTGATTCTCTGCTATGACATGAAGACAGATTCTGCGCTGACATATGGCCAGATTCTCTGTTACGGGACCTCTCTCCTCTGCCTGGGTGCCGGGGCCTAAATGTGTGACAGTGGCCTGTTCCAGTGGTGGGTGACGTGAAGCCTGATTCTCTGCTATGACATGAATACAGATTCTGCGCTGACATAAGGCCAGATTCTCTGTTACGGGACCTCTCTCCTCTGCCTGGGTGCCTGGGCCTAAATGTGTGACAGTGGCCTGTTCCAGTGGTGGGTGACGTGAAGCCTGATTCTCTGCTATGACATGAAGACAGATTCTGTGCTGACATAAGGCCAGATTCTCTGTTACGGGACCTCTCTCCTCTGCCTGGGTGCCGGGGCCTAAATGTGTGACAGTGGCCTGTTCCAGTGGTGGGTGACGTGAAGCCTGATTCTCTGCTATGACATGAATACAGATTCTGCGCTGACATAAGGCCAGATTCTCTGTTACGGGACCTCTCTCCTCTGCCTGGGTGCCGGGGCCTAAATGTGTGACAGTGGCCTGTTCCAGTGGTGGGTGACGTGAAGCCTGATTCTCTGCTATGACATGAATACAGATTCTGCGCTGACATAAGGCCAGATTCTCTGTTACGGGACCTCTCTCCTCTGCCTGGGTGCCTGGGCCTAAATGTGTGACAGTGGCCTGTTCCAGTGGTGGGTGACGTGATGCCTGATTCTCTGCTATGACATGAAGACAGATTCTGCGCTGATATAAGGCCAGATTCACTGTTACGGGACCGCTCTCCTCTGTCTGGTTGCCGGGGCCTAAATGTGTGACAGTGGCCTGTTCCAGTGGTGGCTGACGTGAAGCCTGATTCTCTGCTATGACATGAAGACAGATTCTGCGCTGACATAAGGGCAGATTCTCTGTTACGGGACCGCTCTCCTCTGTCTGGGTGCCGGGGCCTAAATGTGTGACAGTGGCCTGTTCCAGTGGTGGGTGACGTGAAGCCTGATTCTCTGCTATGACATGAAGACTGATTCTGCGCTGACATTAAGCCAGATTCTCTGCTATGGCATGAAGAGACTGATTCTCTACTGACATGAAGCCAGATTCTTTGCTATGGCATGAAGAGACTGATTCTCTGCTGACGTGAAGCCAGATTCTCTGCTATGGGACCTCTGTCCAATTGATATTGGTTCATTTTTATTTTTTTAATTTTAATTTTAATTCATTTCCCTATCCACATTTGTTTGCAGGGGATTTACCTACATGTTGCTGCCTTTTGCAGCCCTCTAGCTCTTTCCTGGGCTGTTTTACAGCCTTTTTAGTGCCCAAAAGTTCGGGTCCCCATTGACTTCAATGGGGTTCGGGTTCGGGACGAAGTTCGGGTCGGGTTCGGATCCCGAACCCGAACATTTCCGGGAAGTTCGGCCGAACTTCTTGAACCCGAACATCCAGGTGTTCGCTCAACTCTACTTACTGATGCACAGCCATTATTGGTATCGGATGAGGAAGAGGAGATAGCAACGGCCGCCACCCAGTGGTCTGACGACAGTACCCTGATCAGCCCAAGGAGGGTGGTCCCCGCTGTTGCTGCCTACTCCGAGCTCTCTAATGTCAGTGGACATCACATGGGTGCCCAAAAGAGAGGAAGAGGAGGGGAATTCAGGGGGAAAGACGGAGCAGCAGATAGGGAGGAGAAGCAGGCAGAACTCACAGTGCACAGGAGGCAAAAAGCATACTGCAAATGTATCTGGAGCGAGTTATCCACCATGCACGGTCACATCTTGCGCTCACAGGACGCCGGCACATGACTCCGCAGTGTGGGATTTTTTAACGTGTCAGCTGCTGATAATAGTGTTGCCATCTGCAGCCTGTGCTGTCAGCGCATATGTTGCTGTAAGCCCAACACTCACCTAGGGACGACCGCCTTAAGAAGGCACCTGGCCTCCCATCACCGAGCCCAGTGGGAGCAATGCCATCAGAACCCACAAAGCCACACTCCCAGCTCTCCACGTCCTGCCTCTTTTCATTCTCCTTCTCCTCTCTCCTCCCATTTGTCCTCCACTCCACCTTCCACCGTGCCGTCGTTGCATTCACCGTGCCGTCGTTGCATTCATTCACGGAAGGCAGGCTTCCGTGGCCCAAACATGGGCAGGGAAGGTACATAACTTTTACTGCCCACTGGGTGAACCTTCTGACGGCCGTCAAGCATGTAAACCGTGTCACTCGTATGGATTTGGTGTTACTGCCACGGATTGCATGCAGGCCTGCCTCTTCTTTTCCTCCTCCTACTCCATCCTCCGCTGCACCCCCCAAGCTCCCCAGAACCTATTCGACGTGCCAGATGAGACGTTGCCATGCTGTGCTGCGGCTGTTGTGCATAGAAGCCAATAACCACACCGGTCCTACACTCCTTTCAGCTCTGTTGTCAGAGGCCGATCAGTGGCTAACCCCGTTCAATTTGACAGTTGGTAAAGTGGTGTGCGACAACGGTGCCAATCTGCTGAGCGCGCTGAAACAGGGCAAAATGACACACGTGCCGTGCATGGCACACGTCCTGAACTTAGTCGTGCAGCGATTCGTTGCCTAATACCTCGGTGTCCAGGATGTCTTGCGGCAGGCCAGGAAAATCTCTGGCCATTTTAGAAGATCTTACACGGCCATGGCTCGCCTTGCTGACGTTCAGAGGCGACACTACTTACCCATCAGGCGTCTGATTTGTGACTGCCCGACGGGCTGGAACTCCACCTTGTATAGGCTTGATAGGCTGCTCCAGCAGAAACGTGCCATTAAGGACTACCTGTACAAACTCTGTGGCTGGACAGGTTCTGGGGAGCGTGTTTTTTTTCCCACTGTGCCAGTGGCTGCTCATGCGTGATACATGCAGACTTCTGCGGCCATTTGATGAGATCAGCAAACTGGTCAGTCGCAGCCAGGGCGCCATCAGTGACATTGTACCTTACGCCTTCTTTCTGGAACATGCATTGTGTCGTGTCATTGATCAAGTTATCGAGGAGCAGGAGCTGGAAGATGAGGAAGTCGCAATGCTAAATGAATTCCCAGGCTAATTTTTGGGGCCTGTACTGGCCTACAGTTACATATTTTTCCTATGACCGCCTAATGTACCTCTAACCACAGAATCCAAAGTTCTTTGCTGTCAGGTGAATTCCTATTGACTAATTTTTGGGGCCTGTATTGGCCGACAGTTATATATTTATCCTGTGATCCCCTAATGTGCCTCCAGCCACAGAATCCAAAGTTCTTTGCTGTCAGGTGAATGCCTATTGCCAAATCTTTGGGGCCTGTACTGGCCGACAGTTACATATTTATCCTGTGACTGCCTAATGTACCTCCAGCCACAGAATCCAAAGTTCTTTGCTGTCAGGTGAATGCCTATTGGCAAAATTTTGGGGCCTGTACTGGCCGACAGTTACATTTTTATCCTGTGACCGCCTAATCTCCGACCACAGAATCCAAAGTTCTTTGCTCTCAGGTGAATGCCTATTGCCTAATTTTTGGGGCCTGTACTGGCCGACAGTTACATTTTTATCCTGTGAAAGCCTAATGTACCTCCAGCCACAGAATCCAAAGTTCTTTGCTGTCAGGTGAATGCCTATTGCCTAATTTTTGTGGCCTGTACTGGCCGACAGTTACATTTTTTATCTCTAGCCACTTAATCACACCCCTGTCTCACTCCTCTGCCTCTCATTATGGTGGCATATGAACCGCATTCACCATAAGGAACTTTTAATTTCACAGGGTTATGTGACTGTGCCCCCCACCCCGTACTGTGCCCAGGGCCGGTGCAAGGATTTTTGCACACACAAGTGAAGCTACATTTTGGCGCCCCCCCCCCACACAACTCGGTGGGGGTGATGTAAAATGGAGGGGGTTGAAATGTGACATGGAGGGGGGAGAAATGTGACATAGGGGGTGATGTGACATGGAGGGGGAGAAATGTGACATAGGGAGGTGATGTGACATGTCACATCACCCCCTTTGTGTCACATTTCTCCCCCCCATGGCACATTTAACCCCCCATGTCACATCACCCCCTTTGTGTCACATTTCTCCCCACCCATGTCACATTTCAACCCCCTCCATGGCACATTTATCCCCCCCATGTCACATCACCAGCCCCAACATAGCACATTTCCCCCCTCTATTAATGTTGTGTAAAAAATTATGCTCCTCATCTGAGCCTGTTCCCATCTGCAGCAGCTCCCCTTCTCCTCTGTGTCCTGGTATCTTCTCTCTGTGCTCCCGACAAGACTTTGAGGACCTTTCCCACTCAGCCAATCAGTGGCTGCAGCTGTGTCATGTGTCAGAACAGTGATTGGCTCAGCGGGAAATCACTGCCCTGACACGTGACACAGCTGCGGCCACTGATTGGCAGAGTGGGAAAGGTCCTCAAACAACTTGTCAGGATTCGGGAGCTTAGAGAGAAGATATGAGGACCACCACACAGAGGAGAACAGTCGCAGGAGGCCGGCGGCATGCAAGTGATTAATGAAAAAAAAAAAAAGGTTCATTTTTTCGCCCCCCCCCCCCCCCCTTCTCAGCGCCCTAAGGCGGCCGCTTGGTCTGCCTTATTATAGCACCGGGCCTGACTGTGCCCTTCACCCCGTACTGTGCCCCCTTATACCCTGCATTGTTCCCTCTTACCACACCCTGTGCAGTGCCCCTAGTCATTCCCTGTACTGTGTCCTCTTATACCCTTGTTATCCGGTCAATGTATGGCGGTGGTATCCAATAACTGGATGGCCATAACTGTATCCCTTTCCCTGCCCACGACATCCTTTTTTAGATCTGGCATGAGCAGGAAAAATATGCAGATTACGGTGCTAAGGACCTTTGCGCCACAATCTGTGTCAGAAATACGCCTAACATAGACGTATTTCTATATAATAAATGACCACCTAATTGTATTATTATTCGGGGGTAGGGCTAATATCTTTATATTATATAGATTGTAGTGTATTATACTGTGCCCTGTATTTCCCAGTAGAAAATTATCCTTGGGAACCACAGTCCTCATCCCTGACCACCAGAACCAAGTAGCGCTCTGTCAGTACATGACAGCCTCCCTTAACTGCCATGCTGCTCCACTGTGTACTGGTGCTTATTCTGACTCTAGGGCTGGGTTCACATCCTATTTTTGCCATCCATTTAATGCATACCAAAAATGTATGCGTTAAGAGATGCCTCAGACTGATGCCGTACAGTGGCGACAGTTCACCATACAGTTCCATGGTAGAAAAAAAATTTACGTTAACGTATGCATTTTTTTAATGGACTCTGCAGGATACAAAAACGTGGAGTGCTGCACATTTGTATACATCAAACCGATAGGAAATAAAAAATTTCTAGGCTCCAGCAGGGCACATTTTTGAGAAGAATAAAAATGGCCCCTGATTAAAATACATATTTTTTGTGGGAATTTTTGCCAATGATCCTCCTCTGGTATGTCACTGTCCATGTTGTGGGACTATTTGTGCACTCCTAGTTTGTATTTGGTGGCTGCAAATACAACCTGAAGGTTTTTCAGGTTTGCCTGCTATTAAAGTCAATAGGAGCGATGCGAACGCGTGGTTTGCGAACATTTGATCATCCAGGCCGATGTTCGTCCATCACTACACAACACATATCAATGATTAGATTACATTTTATTCCCAGAAACCCAGTTACATCTATGCACCGAAATAACAATTGGCCCAATGATTCATTCAGATCATCCCCCAGTATTTGCCTTTTTTGAGTCTCCAGACTCTCCCCCTAGTATGACCATCTGGAGATTAAATGAGACTCTCCTGGATAAACCAAATGTCAAAGGGAAAATAGACAAAAAGTTAAAGGATTTTTTTTCCATAAATTCAGCAGGAGATATATCCTCACATATGGTTTGGGAGGCACATAAATCGGTTAAGAGGAGAATTTATCTCTATTGTTTCTCACTTAAATAAAGAAAGACGCAAGAACATAAAAGATCTATATGACAAAATTTCTAAACTAGAAAGCACACATAAACACTCACAAAAACGCAGATCTCTAGATAAGCTATCAGAGGCAAGAGATGAACTTAAAAAATTATTAAATGTGCAGTCAGCTAAACTATATTTATCCCTGAAGCAGAAGTTCTTTGCCCATGGCAATAGATCCATGAAGTTCATGCTTGCACTCCTAAAACAACATAAACAGAAATCAAGAATCCCCGCTATTAAATTAGAAGGAAACATATTAAAAAGAGATGACATCAGCATTGCTAACGCCTTTCACAGTTTCTATTCAGAACTCTATAACATTAATAATGAAGATTCAGAGACTTCTAGAAACACAAAAGCTGAACTCACAAAAGATTTCCTGCAAAAGTTACTTTTACCATCTATCTCTGAGGATCAAGCATTACATTTATGCTCTCCAATATCTTCTAGGGAAATAACTGAGACCCTGAAACATATTGCAAAAGGGAAATCCCCAGGCCCTGATGGCCTTCCGGTCTTATACAACACGACCTTTATTGATACTCTCTCACCTTTTATGCGCCAAACTTTTAATACAGTGTTGTCTGGCACCCCTTTTCCGCCCCGAACACTGAATGCACACATTAATTTAATTCACAAGCCGCAAAAAGATCCAACTCTATGTTCAAGCTATAGGCCCATTTCCCTACTGAACCTAGATCTCAAAATATCCGCAATAATATTATCAGCAAGGATCAAACCTCTACTTAAAGACCTGATTCATCCTGATCAAACAGGGTTTATACCTGGTTGGGAAGGTAAAGACAATACATATAAAATCATGAATGCTATTGCCTTGGTGAAGAAAAAGAAAAACTCTTTAGTTCTATTAGGGACCGACGCAGAAAAAGCCTTTGATAGAGTGCCTGGCCCTTTATTAAATGCACACTGACTAAGTTCGGTATCCCTGACTATCCCTGCAATATTTGCAATGTATGAATCCCCAAGTGCCTTCATTAAAGTAAATGACATTCTATCCTAAGCAGTCAATATCAATAATGGTACCAGACAGGGCTGCCCCCTTTCTCCGATCTTATTTATTTTATCAGTTGAACCTTTACTACAACATATTAGACAAACCAAGGAGATTAAAGGCCTAGTTTGCGGAGATCTAGAAGGCCTCATGCACACGGCCGTTGTTTTGGTCCGCATCCGAGCCGCCGTTTTGGCGGCTCGGATGCGGACCCATTCACTTCAATGGGGCCGCAAAAGATGCGGACAGCACTCCGTGTGCTGTCCGCATCTGTTGCTCCGTTTCGTGGCCCTGCAAAAAAAATATAACATGTCCTATTCTTGTCCGCTCTTTGCAGACAAGAATAGACATTTATATTAAAGGCTGTCTGTGCCGTTCCGCAAATTGCGGAACGCGCACGGACGCCATCCGTGTTTTGCGGATCCGCAATTTGCAGACCGCAAAACACACCACGGTCGTGTGCATGAGGCCGAATTCAAACAAGCAGCTTATGCTTACGACTTACTCCTGCTAGTCTCTAACCCCACACAGGCCTTTTCAGAAATTATTGAGAGCTTCAACTCATTTGGTATAATCTCAAATTTCAAAATTAACATTGCTAAATCCCAAGCTATGGGAGTAAACATATCGACTATAGATCTTAGAAAACTACGTACAGATTCACACTTTGAATGGACTGAGAAATCTTAAAATTTCCTAGGAATTAATATACCGCCAGACCTTAATAAATCATATGACCTAAACTACCTCCCCCTGCTAAAATCTATCCCGGAGCTCTTAAGTTTCTGGTCACCAACCTTTATTTCCTGGATAGGGCGAAAAAACATGTTCAATACTCTAATATTCCCTAAAATCACATACCTTCTACAAGTGCTTCCTATAGCTCTCCCGAGCCATTTCTTTACTAACTTCCGCAACGCATGTTCAAAATACATTTGGGGTAAAGTGAAGCCAAGAATTGCTTCAAGATTCTACAACTCCCATTCAACAAGGGAGGGATTGACCTTCCATCCCTATCTAGATACTATAGAGCAAACCAGCTTAGTCGAGTGGTCGACTGGATTAGAAAACCGCCTCATAAACACTGGATCTGGATGGAAGAAAAATTTGCCAATTATCCACTTAAAGGTCTGATTTTCTCTGACCCACAAAACACCCCCCACAATCCTAAAGAGAATAATATGCTTTTTTTTTATTTATTTATTTTTTTATTTCTATTTTTATTGTAAATTTCAATGTATAACAGAGGGTAACAGGGTACCAAGGTATAGGCTCGCAGGCCATGTCAAATATAAGATATGATACAGAGGTTGTACACTTTCATTGTAAAAATTACAAAAAGCATGGGTTAGCTCACAGTACAGTCATCAGCGATTTGAAAAAGACGTGTGATAAATATTGTGTTTGCCAAACTGTAATCTGAGAAGAGGACGACATGACCTGATACAAAAGGTCTTAAGTCAACCATGTGGAATATGAGAGTCTCCTAGTCAAGACGCTAATTACATTGGGAGAGTGTGGTGAATGATAACATATGTATGTCTTAAACTGTTTAGTCAACTATGGGATATGCTAAGTTATGAGGGATCTATATTTAGACCACAGGGACCATCTCTTTAGGAACATCAAGTGTGTACGGGATTCCCATGAAGATAGTTCCTCAAACCTATAGATCTGGTCAATTTTTTGGGTCCATTGTTCTTGGGAAGGGACTTCAGATTGCAGCCAAAATTTAGGGAGTAGAAGGCGGGCCGCCAGCAACATCTGTGAGAATACAAAGGGTGGCTTAACATTCTCCTTTTCTTGGGAGAGGGACAGTAAAGCTAACTGGGGAGAAGGTTGGATCGAGGTGCCACAGACTCTGTTGGCAACTGAATTAACCTCACACCACCACTTATGGATAAGGGGGCAAACCCACCATATGTGAAGAAAGGTTCCTCTCTCCCCAAGGCACCTCCAGCAAACGTCAGAAGCAGACACAGAGAATCTTGCTGTCTTGTCAGGCGTATTGTACCATCTGGTGAGGATTTTATATCCATTTTCCTGAATTCTGATGCAGCGGGAGGCACCGTGAGGGGATTCAAGAAGTTTAGGTAGACCTTCAAATGGAATTGTAATGTTCAAGTCTGTTTCCCAGTGTTTCACAAAGGATGGTTTAGCTATCATTGGGGGCAGCCGCAGTTTAATGTATAACTGTGAAATGAGTTTTCTGGGTGTTGGGTGTATTGAAATCAGAGCTTCCAACCAAACCAAAGGGCGAGAAAGATCCCCTATTTTAACATGTTGTTTTAGATAAGCTCTGAGGTAAGCAATGGAGAGAAAATCTCTCGGGTGGGGGTTGAGCAGGGCATTTGTTTCATTTAAGTCCATCCACACTCCCGTAGGGAGAGCCAAGGAGGTTATAGGAGTTGAGGCGGAGATAAGTCCTATTGAAGTTGATTTTCTGAGGGTAGAGGGGGCTGTATAAATAACATCAGACACAGATAAGGTGGGGGAAGGAAATGGGATGGAGCAGTGTGAGGAGGATAACCACTTCCAAACTTCCAGCGTGGCTTTAACTATTGGGTAGTGAGACACAAGGCCAGGAAGAACCAATCTATGACCCAAAAGAAGTGATCTAACTGGTCCGTTCAAAATATCTAATTCTATCTGAACCACTGCGGAGGAAGGGGGAGAACGTAACCAAGCTATTGCGCGTGATAGAAGAATGGCTTTCCCGTATATCTCGGGGTTTGGCAAGCCAATTCCCCCAGCATGCCTCGGCTTGGTGAGGAGAGCAGTTGAAAGTCTCGCTTTCTTTCCACACCAGATGAAAGATCTGAACTTTTGCATAATCGTGTCATAATAGTGTTTTGGGACAGGTATGGGGAGAACTTGCTGTAGGTATGTGAGACGGGGAAGTATTAAAGAAGAAAGAAGGTTTTTGCGACCAAACCAGGACAGTGTTGGGTTAGATTGGGCAAAGTTATCAATAGCTTCCAAAAGCGAATTTTTTAAGGGGGTGTAGTTAAGAGAGAAAAGTTCAGATATTTCAGGACTAATCTTGACCCCCAAATATGTGATATTAGGGGAGGACCAATTAAATGGAGACTCCCTCATCAGTTGACTTTTGGTTGTCCGGGAGATGCCTAAGCAAAGGACTAGTGATTTGCTGGCATTAATTTTGAAATCTGACATGACACTGTACGCCTTAAGGTGAGTCTGAATTCGGGGTAAGGATACCTTCGGGTTGATTGTCATCATAAGAACATCATCTGCGAAGGCGGCTATTTTTTGTTCCCTGCCTCCCAAACATAGACCTACTACCTCCTGGTCCAATCTTATGGTAGCCAAGAGTGGCTCAAGGGCCAAAATAAATAAGAGGGGTGATAGGGGGCAGCCCTGGCGGGTCCCGTTTCTAATGGGAAAAGGGGAGGATAGGTTACCATTAACTAATACTGAAGCTGTTGCATGTTCATACATCGAGAAAGTAGATTGAACAAAGGAATCAGGCAAACCAAAGCCCAGCAGTGCTTGCTTTAAGTATAACCAATTAACCCTATCGAATGCTTTCTCAGCATCCGTGCTAAGTAGAAGCATAGGAGAGGAGATTCGTTTGGCATGACAAAGAGTATTTATCACTCTGGTGGTGTTATCCTTGCCTTTCCTATTGCGGATAAAGCCAACCTGGTCCCCATGGACAAGTTGAGGGAGAAGAATAGCTAATCTATTGGCTAACATCTTGGCCAGGAGCTTGAGGTCTATGTTTAGGAGGGAAATGGGCCTGTAATTGGAACATATCTTAGCCTCTTTCCCTTCCTTAGGAATGAGAGTAATGTGGGCCGCAGTCATATCTCTTGAAAGAGGAATTCCCTGAAAAGTCTGGTTGCATACTTCTAAGAGATGGGGGAGAAGGAGTTCATGGAATTTTTTATAGTAAGCTAATGGCAGACCGTCAGGGCCTGGACTCTTTCCTGCCGGCATTTGGTGCATTGCTTTTTTAAGTTCAATTATGGAAAAAGGGGATTCCAGACTAGATTTCTGTTCTGGGGAAATGTTAGGAAGTTTAGCAGCTTTCAGGAAAGAAGATGTAGCGGAGGCACGAGTATTTGGGTCTGTGGCTGAGGGAAGGTTATATAAATCGTTATAGAAGGAACGAAAATGGGCAGCAATCTGTTTAATAGAGAAGATAGGAGAACCATCATGCGAGGATAGCTGATGGACGTAATTTGCTGATCTCCTCCCTTTAACTCTGTTCATAACAAATTTAGTGGCTTTATCGCCATGTGCGAAAAATTTGTGCTGGGAACTCATGTAATATTTGGCTGCTCTAGAAGATAGGAGGGATCTTAGTTTGGCCCTATACTTCGATAGTTCTTGGAATTCAGGGTCAGAGGGTTTATTTTTGTGTTGCGACTCTAGTCTCTGGATGTTTTTTAGAGTTTCATCGATTTCTCTTTCCCTTATTCTTTTTTGATGAGTGCCAATATTGATGAATTGTCCCCTAATTACTGGTTTGTGGGCATCCCAAAGAGTGTTCACTGCTAATTCGGGGTTTTTATTTAGCGAAAAATACTCGGTGATGTGTTTGGAAATTAAATCTACTGACTCCTGGTAACCTAGGAGGGATTCATTTAGGCGCCAGTTGAAGCACGAGGGAGTTTCGTTAGGGGCTAAGACAGAAAGAAATATGGGGGAATGGTCTGAAACATGTATAGAGCCAATAGACGCCTCTCTACACAAATGTATGTGTTCTTTAGAGATAAAGAGGTAGTCTATTCTGTGATAGGTACCATGTATTGGGGAGTAGAACGTGAAGTCTGAATCATTAGGGTGATGTGATCGCCAGACATCTATCAGGTGTAGGTCCCATAAAGCATTCCTGATGGTTTTTAAAGCTTTATTTGAGTGGGAAGATTTGTGAGAAGAGGTATCCAGTTGTGGGAAAAGTTCTACATTTAAGTCGCCCCCTGCAATTACTATACCCTCCTTAAATGATTCTATGACAGGGAATATGTCGGCGAACCACCGAGCTTGATTAGAATTAGGGGCATATAAATTGATAAGGGTGTAAATTTGAGGCCCTATAGTGCCTTTAAGTAGAATAAATCTACCGTCTGGGTCAAGGATTTGGCTAACAAATTTAAAGGGGATTTTCCTTTGCAAACCAATGCTGACCCCGCTAGAGGCCGAAGAACTACCCCCACAGTGATACCAATTAGAATAGTGCGAAAACCGCATGTCAGGGTAGTGGTTGAAGCGGAAGTGTGTCTCTTGCAGGAAAATCACTCCAGCCCCGGCTTTTCTCAAAATGGTAAAGATTTGGCTCCGTTTTGAAGGGGAATGAAAACCTTTAACATTGTAAGAGGCCACTATCAGATCAGCCATTAGATATGGTGTGCGTGGTAGTACCTTGTTGCTGGCGTGACTTTCCCGGAGAGAATATAGCAGATTTGTGATGATCCGCTGCTTTATGCATCTTGGAAGTTGAAGTAGGTTGGAGAATATTCCTTTTCAGTGGAAGAGACAGATACCTTGGATTAGGGATAAGGGGAGGGAACAGAATACAACAAATTAAACAGACAACAGAGGAGAAAGCAGACATTCTTAAATATGTCCTGATCGAGAGGGGGGTAATTGGTCTGTAGACCGGTTGGGAGATCGTATAACGCCCATAAGAGGGCAGTAGTAGGGCAAGAAAGGGAGGAAAGGCCCTTAAGGCCAATAGTGCGAGTTGTATGAAATCACAATGGCTCTAAGATATTAAAATAAGTGAATGGGAGATTATGACTTCTAAATAACAGCATCACATAAAACAAGCAAGAATAGATCACATATTACAATCTACTGTTCTTGAGAAAGGCTCCTCGGTGTGAGATGTATGCCTCTTTTCTTGGAACGGGAGGACTTCGGCGTACGTAGCACTTCAAAGGGAGCCACCTTGGGAACATTAGGTAAGGCATTTAAATCTTGAAAAAGTTCCCAGTTTTCAATCGGCAGTGCAGGTATATTCAGTAGCTCATAAACGGCTGTGAGATCTGTGAAAGATGAGATGTTAACCCTCTTGCCCGCATATGTGAAGGCTAGACCAAACGGATAGGACCAACGGTACAGCACTTTATTAGAGCGGAGCCAGTCCGTCAGGGGCTTGAGGGACCTGCGTTTCTTCAAAGTTGAAGGAGCTAAGTCCTGATATATATCAATCCTAGATTCTTCATATTCTATGTCGGAGCGGTTACGTGCTGCCTCTAGGATAGCAGTTTTCACTTGAAAGTTGAGAAATTTGCATATAATGTCCCTGGACGGTTCGGTCGGTTTAGGCTTAGGTCTCAGGGCTCTGTGCGCCCGTTCTATGACCACTTCATGTGGGAAGTCAGGGCCCAGCAGTGATCCGCATATTTCAATTATAGTAGCCGATATATCACCAGGGGGGACCGATTCTGGCACTCCTCTAAATCTCAGATTATTTCGGCGCCCCCTGTTTTCCTGATCTTCTAAAGAAGCATGAAGATCATTCAAATACATTGCGCAGCGGCGAAAAGAATCTGACACTGCAGACTGGTGAGTTAAGATGGCTGTTTGGTGCGATTCAAGGGTTTCCACACGCTCCCCAATATGCCTCACCTCGTGCCTGCAGTCTGACAATTCTGCCAGGATCGGTTCCATTACTCTATTGAGAGCTCGGTCGAGGTATTTCCTTGTGATCGGCAGCTCAGTAGTGGAGTGGATGTCTTCTGATCCGCTTTCTTCCTCCGATTGAGCAGATGCGCGCTTCGGAGCTTTAGGTTGCGGTGTCGGCACCATCTTAGGCTCTCTGGCAGCTATCGTGGTGGCCGCTTTCTTGAGAAATTTCTCCATATCTCCCCCAGGAATTTGGTTTTTGGAGGTAGCAGGGGGATCACCTTGCCTGGCATTCCCGATTTTCACCATTCTTGCCACAATAAGCTAATTTTAGCTGGCGTTAGGGACGATTCTCCTTACAGAGCAGAGAGCTATGCGACCATCTTCATCCGGCGCAAGCTCCGCCCCCAAGAGAATAATAAGCTTAAAGCCACCTTGTCCGTTTGGAAACTCCCAGAAATGAGAGAACTATGCTCTGAATACCCCTTGCACTTGATGTCTGTGTGTGACAGTCTATTATCAGCAGGGGGTGGCTATTTTTCCATTCCAACTCAACTACGAAACTCTATTGTCCACCCCCAGGAACTATTAGACCAAGATGGGGCATTCTTGGACATAGAGGCCATTAGAACGAAGTTTCAATTACCATAGCTGAATAACATACAATATGCTATCATACATGCTGCTCTTAAAACTGTTACAAGATAACCAACAAGCAGAACTAACAGGGTTTGAAAAACTAATATCACAATCAAAACCCCCAAGCAGATTAATCTCCACCATAAGGCCTCCTGCATACGACCGTTGTGTGCACCCGTGGCCGTTGTGCCGTTTTCAGTTTTTTTTCGCGGACCCATTGACTTTCAATGGGTCCGTGCAAAAATCGGAAAATGCACCATTTTGCAGCCACATCCGTGATCCGTGTTTCCTGTCCGTCCAAAAAATAGGACCTGTCCTATTTTTTTGACGGACAACGGTTAACGGACACATTCAAGTCAATGGGTCCGTGAAAGAACACGGATGCACACAAGATTGGCATCCGCGTCCGTGATCCGTGGCCGTAGGTTACTTTCATACAGACGGATCCGAAGATCCGTCTGCATAAAAGCTTTTTCAGAGCTGAGTTTTCACTTTGTGAAAACTCAGAACCGACAGTATATTCTAACACAGAGGCTTTCCCATAGTGATGGGGACGCTTCTAGTTAGAATATACTACGAACTGTGTACATGACTGCCCCCTGCTGCCTGGCAGCACCCGATCTCTTACAGGGGGCTGTGATCCGCACAATTAACCCCTCAGGTGCTGCACCTAAGGGGTTAATTGTGCATATCATAGCCCCCTATAAGAGATCAGGGGCTGCCAGGCAGGAGGGGGAAGACCCCCCTCCCTCCCCAGTTTTAATTTCATTGGTGGCCAGTGCGGCCCCCCCAGCCCCCCCCTCCCTCTATTGTATTCATTTCATTGGTGGCCAGTGTGCGGCCCCCCCCCGGCCCCCCCTCCCTCCCTCTATTGTTTTAATATCATTGGTGGCCAGTGTGCGTCCCCCCCGGCCCCCCCTCTATTGTTTTAATATCATTGGTGGCCAGTGTGCGGCCTCCCCTCTCCCCCCCCGATCATTGGTGGCAGCGGAGAGTTCCGATCAGAGTCCCAGTTTAATCGCTGGGGCTCCGATCGGTAACCATGGCAACCAGGACACTACTGTAGTCCTGGTTGCCATGGTTACTTAGCAATATTAGAAGCATCATACTTACCTGCTGCGCTGTCTGTGACCGGCCGGGAGCTCCTCCTACTGGTAAGTGACAGATCATTAAGCAATGCGCTGCACAGACCTGTCACTTACCAGTAGGAGGAGCTCCCGGACGGTCACAGACAGCGCAGCAGGTAAGTATGATGCTTCTAATATTGCTAAGTAACCATGGCAACCAGGACTACAGTAGTGTCCTGGTTGCCATGGTTACCGATCGGAGCCCCAGCGATTAAAATGGGACACTACGATCGGAACTCTCCACTGCCACCAATGATGGGGGGGGGATGATGGCCACCAATGATATTAAAACAATAGAGGGGGGCCGGGGGGGCCGCACACTGGCCACCAATGATATTAAAACAATAGAGGGAGGGAGGGGAAGGCCGCACACTGGCCACCAATGATATTAAAACAATAGAGGGAGGGAGGGGGGGCGCACACTGGCCACCAATGATATTAAAACTGGGGAGGGAGGGGGGTCTGCCCCCTGCTGCCTGGCAGCCCCTGATCTCTTACAGGGGGCTATGATAAGCACAATTAACCCCTTCAGGTGTGGCACCTGAGGGGTTAATTGTGCTGATCACAGCCCCCTGTAAGAGATCAGGTGCTGCCAGGCAGCAGTGGGCAGTCATGTACACAGTTCGTAGGATATTCTAACTTGAAGCGTCCCCATCACCATGGGAACGCCTCTGTGTTAGAATATACTGTCGGATATGAGTTTCACGATCTAACTCAAATCCGATGGTATATTCTAACATAGAGGCGTTCCCATGCTAATGGGGACGCTTCAAGTTAAAATATACCATCGGATTGGAGAAAACTCCGATCCTATGGTATATTAACTCCTGACTTTACATTGAAAGTCAATGCAATTGCACTATATTGTGTCAACGTCAAACGGATCCGTCCCCATTGACTTGCATTGTAAGTCAGGACGGATCCGTTTGGCTCCGCACGGCCAGGCGGACACCAAAACTACTTTTTTCATGTCCGTGGATCCTCCAAAAATCAAGGAAGACCCACGGACGAAAAAACGATCACGGATCACGGACCAACGGAACCCCGTTTTGCGGACCGTGAAAAAATACTGTCGTGGGCAGGAGGCCTAAAAGTGTGAACTTAATTAAAAGCGAAACCCCAACTTCATTATATTCATTAGAGAGTGGGAGAGAGACATCAATGCTAAATTCTCGGATACTGACATCACAACTATCCTAACATCCCCAAACTAACTTTGAGATGTGTAAACGTACAAGAGAATACATATAAAGTCATTTCCAGATGATATCTGACACCAGTGAAGTTGAAACAGATGTATGGCTCCACATCTGATAGGTGCTGGAGATGCCAAACAGACAAAGGCTCCTTTTTGCCTTTATGGTGGTCTTGCTCTTCTTTAAAACCCTTCTGGAGTAAGATTTTCGAGAATCTAAATAGTATTCTCAAGTTAGGTAGCACTAAACTTCGGGCCTGCCCCGAGATTGCACTATTAAATCTGTTACCGGACTATCTCTCTAAACCAGAGAAAAGTCTGCTGAGAATACTGTTAGCAGCAGCAAGACTGCTGATTACACACAATTGGAAATCTGAACTACCTCCTACCTATACACAATGGTCGGATAAAGTATAATCTCTCTCCAGATTAGAAGAATTATCACATTGGGAACTAAGAACTCAACAAAAATATCTTAAGATTTGGTCACAATGGGCAGATTGGAAATCTAAAAGTTGAAACCACTATAAAATGGATTGGCTGTTACCTACCTCAAACTATTTAATCCACTGATAGTAGACAAAAGATTACTCACAGGCCTGAAGAGAAATCATTAAGAGACACAACACTTGGTCCTGAGATTTATATAAGAAATACCTGACCCTCCATCCATCCCCCCCCTCCCATTCACCCTTTATACCCACCTTTATCAGTTTTTCGAAGAAACAAGCTGTTATTCTTGTTGTTTTCCCCTTTTCTGTTCGTGTGGGTTGTTATAGCAATTAGACCTCGCCATTGACACAAGGAATCAGCAAAGAACTCTTGGACTTAACTCCTTAAGGACTCAGCCCTATTTCACCTTAAGGACTTGGGCATTTTTTGCAAATCTGACCGGTGTCACTTTAAGTGCTGATAACTTTAAAACGCTTTGACTTACCCAGGCCGTTCTGAGATTGTTTTTTCGTCACATATTTTACTTCATGACACTGCTAAAATTTTTGCATAAAAAAAATACAAAATTTACCAAAAATTTGGGAAAATTAGCAAATTTCAAAGTTTCAGTTTCTCTACTTCTGTAATACATAGTAATACCCCCCAAAATTGTGATGACTTTACATTCCCCATATGTCTACTTCATGTTTGTATCATTTTGGGAATGATATTTAATTTTTTGGGGATGTTACATAGCTTTGAAATTTAGAAGCAAATTTTGAAATTTTTCTGAAATTTTCCAAATCCCGCTTTTTATGGACCAGTTCAGGTTTGAAGTCACTTTGTGAGGCTTACATAATAGAAACCATCCAAAAATGACCCCATTCTAGAAACTACACCCCTCAAGGTATTCAAAACTTTTTACAAACTTTGTTAACCCTTTAGGTCTTCCACAAGACTTCATGGCAAATGGACATAATTTAAGAATTTAGATTTTTTGGAAAATTTTCCAATATAATCAATTTTTTTCCAGGAAAAAAACAAGGGTTACCTGCCAAACAAAACTCAATATGGGTTCCCTGATTCTGTAGTTTGCAAAAACACCCCATATGTGGTCGTAAACTACTGTTTGGCCAAACGGGAGGACATAGAAGGAGGGGAACGCCATATGGTTTTTGCAAGGCAGATTTTGCAGGACTAGTTTTGTTTATACCATGTCTCATTTGAAGCCCCCCGTTGCACCCCTAGAATAGAAATTTCAAAAAAGTGACTCTATCTAAGAAAGTACACCCCTCAAGATATTCAAAACTGGGTTTACAAACTTTGTTAACCCTTTAGGTGTTCCACAAGAGTTAATGGCAGATGGAGAAACAATTTTGAAATTTCAATTTTTTTTTAAATTTTCCATTTTAACCCATTTTTTTCCAGTAATAAAGTAAGGATTAACTGCCAAACAAAACTCAATATGGGTTGCCCTGATTCTGTAGTTTGCAAAAACACCCCATATGTGGTCCTAAACTACTGTTTGGCCAAATGGGAGGACATAGAAAGAGGGAAACACCATATGGGTTTTGGAAGGCAGATTTTGCAGGACTGGATTTGTTTATACCATGTCCCATTTCAAGCCCCCCCTTCCACCCCTAGAATAGAAATTCCAAAAAAGTGACTCCATCTAAGAAAGTATACCCCTCAAGATATTCAAAACTGGGTTTACAAACTTTGTTAACCCTTTAGGTGTTCCACAAGAGTTAATGGCAGATGGAGAAACAATTTAGAAATTTCTATTTTTTGGAAAATTTTCCATTTTAACCCTTACTTTATTACTGGAAAAAATGGGTTAACAGCCAAACAAAACTCAAAATGGGTTGCCCTGTAGTTTGCAGAAACACCCCATATGTGGTCTTAAACTACTATTTGGCTAAACGGCAGGACATAGAAGAAGGGGAACGCCATATGGTTTTTGGAAGGCCGATTTTGCTGGACTGGTTTATTTACACCATGTACCCTTTCAAGCCCCCTGATGCACCCCTAGAGTAGAAACTCCATAAAAGTGACCCCATATAGGAAACTACGGGATACAGTGGTTGTTGTTTTGGGACTATTTTAGGGTAAATATGATTTTTGGTTGCTCTATATTACACTTTTTTGAGGCAAGGTAACAAAAAATGTTAATTCTAAAATTGTTTCTACATTCGCTATTTAGTTTTGTGGAACACCTAAAGGGTTAACAAAGTTTGTAAAGTAACTTTTGAATACTTTGAGGGGTGTAGTTTCTTAGATGGGGTCACTTTTTTGGAGTTTCTAGTCTAGGCTACATCAGGGGGGCTTCTAATGGGACATGGTGTAAAAAAAAACAGTCCATCAAAATCTGCCTTCCAGAAACCATATTGAGTTCCCTTCGTCTTATGCCCTGCCGTGTGGCTATATAGCCATTTATGACCACATATGGGGTGTTTCTGCAAACTACAGAATCAGGGCAATAAATATTTAGTTTTGTTTGGGTGTTAACCCTTGCTTTATTACCGGAAAAAAGGATTCAAATGGAAATTTTGCCCAAAAATGGGTGTTTTGGCACAGTTTTTATTTTATATTTTTAACGCTGTTCATCCGAGGGGTTTGGTCAAATGTTATTTTTATAGGGCAGATTCTTACGGATGCGGCGGTACCTAATATGTCTATATTTTAAAATTTATTTCGATTTTACACTATATTATCATTTTAGGAACCCCAAAAATTATTTTAGTATCTCCATTGCCTGGTGTGGGGAAACCAACCTCGCCACTGGGTTTTGGAGAGGCCTGGCTGCTGGCCTCTTGCCCCAGGATTATGGGCCATATACTAACTTTTAAACCCCTGAACCGATTCAAGTGAATTTTGGATAGGTTTGTCCCCAAGTTATACTGTTTAAATTGATGTAAGTTATATGTATAGAAACATAGAAACATAGAATTTGTCGGCAGATAAGAACCATTTGGCCCATCTAGTCTGCCCAATATACTGAATACTATGGATAGCCCCCGGCCCTATCTTATATGAAGGATAGCCTTATGCCTATCCCATGCATGCTTAAACCCCTTCACTGTATTTGCAGCTACCACTTCTGCAGGAAGGCTATTCCATGCATCCACTACTCTCTCAGTAAAGTAATACTTCCTTATATTACTTTTAAACCTTTGCCCCTCTAATTTAAAACTGTGTCCTCTTGTGGTAGTTTTTCTTCTTTTAAATATGCTCTCTTCCTTTACCGAGTTGATTCCCTTTATGTATTTAAAAGTTTCTATCATATCCCCTCTGTCTCTTCTTTCTTCCAAGCTATACATATTAAGGTCCTTTAACCTTTCCTGGTAAGTTTTATCCTGCAATCCATGTACTAGTTTAGTAGCTCTTCTCTGAACTCTCTCTAGAGTATCTATATCCTTCTGTAGATATGGCCTCCAGTACTGTGCACAATACTCCAAGTGAGGTCTCACCAGTGTTCTGTACAGCGGCATAAGCACTTCACTCTTTCTACTGCTTATACCTCTCCCTATACATCCAAGCATTCTGCTGGCATTTCGTGCTGCTCTATTACATTGTCTTCCCACCTTTAAGTCTTCTGAAATAATTACTCCTAAATCCCTTTCCTCAGATACTGAGGTCAGGACAGTGTCAAATATTCTATATTCTGCCCTTGGGTTTTTACGCCCCAGGTGCATTATCTTGCATTTATCCACATTAAATTTCAGTTTCCAGAGTTCTGACCATTCTTCTAGTTTTCCTAAATCCTTTTCCATTTGGCGTTTTCCTCCAGGAACATCAACCCTGTTACATATCTTTGTGTCATCAGCAAAAAGACAAACCTTACCAGCGAGGCCTTTTGCAATATCACTTATGAAGATATTAAACAAAATCGGTCCCAGTACAGATCCCTGTGGAACCCCACTGGTAACATGACCTTGTTTTGAATGTTCTCCATTGACTACAACCCTCTGTTGTCTGTCACTCAGCCACTGCCTAATCCACTCAACAATATGGGAGTCCATGCTCAATGACTGCAGTTTATTGATAAGTCTTCTATGTGGGACAGTGTCAAAAGCCTTACTAAAATCTAGATATGCGATGTCTACTGCACCTCCACCGTCTATTATTTTATTCACCCAGTCAAAAAAATCTATAAGATTTGTTTGACATGATCTCCCTGAAGTAAACCCATGTTGTTTTTCATCTTGCAATCCATGGGATTTTAGATGTTCCACAATCCTATCCTTTAATAGGGTTTCCATTAATTTGCCTACTATTGATGTCAGACTCACTGGTCTATGTATGGCCAATGTAAACTCACAAAGTTGTAACAATTTATAATAAGTGTAACTTGTCAGCTTGGGAGGAAAATGCTGGGTGTGTTTCTATTGTGTCATTGTCCCATTGTGTGTTTAAAGGGTGATGTCTGTCCTGTTGTCTGCGCATGTGTATTGGTGACTTCTCTTTGTCTTGAGAGATAATTGGATTACGCCTCGGTTGTCTCCGGGACAGAGAGGAGGAAACCATGATGCATTGTGGGGACGTATTGTCTCTGTGTATCCTACAGTGCTGCATATCTGTCCTATGTCACAGTCTTCATTCTGGTCCTCTGGGGGTGTGAACGATTGGTTGCCGTAGTTACATTGTATGTGTTGTAAATTACTGATTGGTTGTATTTCAAACCCCTGTGGGCAGTACTATGTTTGTGGTTTATGAATAAAAGAGGCTGTACGTGAAGTACAGTCAGACCACTGCTTGACCCTCAACACGGAGCCTTGTATCGTTATTGGGGGGATTCGCTGTATGCTGTTAGAAGACCGATTGCCAGAAGTGTAAGCTGATTCCTGTTCGTCTGCTAGAAGCTATTCGTGAGGTTCCAGTTTGGAGTGCTACTTTGTATCCAGTTCGGGAGTTTGGTGTATCCTGCAGTAGCTGTGCCTGTCTCTCAGAAAGGGGCTTATCACCTAAACGGATTTTAACCCCTTGTCTACTGAAACGGTCCGTTACACCTGGGAGCTACAGTTGTTGTTTTTTTTGTTGGGCGACTATCTAATGTAGGGGCTCATTTTTTGCGGGATGAGATGGCGGTTTTATTGGCATGAATTGGGGGTGCATATCACATTTTGATCGCTCGCTATTACACTTTTTGTGATGTTAGGTGACAAAAAATGGCATTTTTTTTTTTAACGCTGTTTATCCGGGGGGGTTGAGTTAAATGTTATTTTTATAGAGACGATTTTAACGGAGGCGACGATGCCCAATATGTATGGCTCTCAGACTTTGGAGACACTAAGCAGGCATCCTCAAACTGAGGCCCTCCAGATGTTGTAAAACTACAATTCCCACCATGCCCTGCTGATGGCTGTAAGTTGTCTGGGCATGCTGGGAGTTATAGTTTTACAACATCTGGAGGGCCACAGTTTGAGGATGCCTGCACTAAAACTAATATTTTTGGGGGAAAAAAAAATTGTTTCCGTGTCACCAAAGTCTGAGAGCCATAGTTTTTTATGTTCTCTAGGGGACTGTTGGGGATTATAAAAATGTTGTACTCCATGGAAGTGTGATACTCCCTGAAGCAATCAATAACGCAGAGGCCCGGATGATCAGGGCAAGTGTCACATTGAGTGGTGGTGTCCTTCCGTATCCCCCTCTTGTGACACACTCTGCATCTTTTTTGGGTTCGTCCCTTCTTTCCAGTATGGGGGACCACAGCTGGAAAATGTTAGCCAGGGACGATCCGGGCGCCTCCAATTCCCGAGGTACTCCGGCCTGCTCTTTCCCGGTCTGAAAAAAATCTGGTCTTTGAGGACTGCCTCATAGAATTGGAGGAATGTCCCTGTGCTGCCAGCGCTTTGGGATAGTACAAAAGAGTTGTACAAGGCAACCTGTACCAAGTAGACCGCATCTTTTTGTACCATGCCCGGGTTTTGCGCATGGCATTATATGGCTTGAGGACTTGATCAGAGAGATCAACTCCTCCCATATACCGATTGTAGTCGACGATACAATCGGGCTTGAGGACCGTTGCCGCGGTACCTCGCACAGAGACGGGGGTGGTGCTGTTACCGTGGATTGTGGACAGTACAAGGACATCGCTCTTGTCCTTATACCTGACCAGCAACAGGTTTCCACTAGTAAGGGCACAGGTCTCACCCCTGGGGATAGGTACCTGGAGGGTGTGGGCAGGGAGGCCGCGTTGATTTTTCCGCACGGTCCCACAAGCGAACGTGGATCTGTCGGCAGGGGACCTGAACAAGGGAATGCTAGTATAAAAGTTATCCACGTAAAGGTGGTAACCCTTATATAGCAGTGGGTACATAAGGTCCCACATGAGTTTCCCGCTAACACCCAGAGTGGGGGTACATTCTGGGGGTTGAATACGGGAATCTCGCCCTCGTACACACGAAATTTGTAAGTGTACCCTGAGGTACTCTCACAAATTTTGTATACCTTCACGCCATACCTCGCCCGCTTAGTGGGAATGTATTGGCGGAAACTGAGTCTCCCCTTGAACGCAACGAGAGACTCATCAACCGCGACCTCCCTTCCAGGTACGTAGGCCTGAGCAAATTTGGCCCCGAAGTGATCGATGACCGGCCGTATCTTATACAGACGGTCATGGGCAGGATCACCTCGGGGGGGACATGCTGCATTATCGGAATAATGCAGACATTTCCGGATGGCCTCAAACCAGGGACGTGTCATGACCATACTGGTCCCCACTCCAGTATTGCCTGACACTGGGTTTTTGCACTAGACCCATGTGCAGCACGAGGCCCCAAAATGTCCTCATTTCGGCTGCACTGACCAGCGTCCAGCCACCGGGTCTAGCCAAAAATGAGCCCGGGTGCTGAGCAACGAACTGTTGGGCGTACAGGTTCGTCTGCTCCACCATCAGATTCACAAATGGGCTACTGGAAAAAAAAAAAAAAAGTCCATTTCAGTAAACCCCACTGTGGGAATCTGGATTCCTGGATTGCCAGCAAAATCCGGAATCTCGGGCTCAAAGTCCACTGGGGGACACCAGCTAAGTTCATCTGCAGGGGGCTCCGGTAGGCTTATTTGGTGGGCTGGGAAACCAGCACGAACCCCAGGGCAGTTCGTACTAGGGTGGGCCACAGGATCCCTAGCATGTGGGGCCCCTGGCTCTGCCTGGCGGCGTCTCCGCCGCCTTGGGGGCTCATCGTCATCAGATGATGATGAGGAGGATGCGGATGACAAGAGGAACGTGGGGTCATCCTCATCCTCACTGGGGCTCTCGGAGTCTGAGGCAATCTGGGCGTATGCCTCCTCCACCGAGAACATCCGGCGGGCCATGGGCAGTGTTCCCTCTAAGCTGCGCGGGTGGGCGGCCGCGCAGCAATTATTGTGGCCCCGCTCACAATTTTATAATGCCCGCTCACTCAGCCTACAGCGTGCCGCTAAGTTCGCTAACGCTGCTGGCAAAATGCCAGCACTTGTCGTCAGACTCATCTGCGTGACGGCGCCGACGTCCTCCTCGTAGTCTTGTGCGGCTCAGCACAGCGGGGCGCCGCCTACCAGCTACCACGTGCTACTTCTGCCTACTCCTTCTTTTTGCAGGAAGAGGAGGACTGAGCAGCAGCAGGCAGTAAGGTGCGATAGTGGCGGCGGCACCGCCATCTTAGAGCCAGGCCAGAGGCACACGCTAGAGTGAGAGTGAGTTTCTCTTATGGGCTACCTACAATAAGTAAAATCCTAGAAACCGTCATTGATTGCTGAACTGGTCTGTCCTGGTATTTCTAGAGTGTGAACTCGTGACAAGAAGTGGAGAACAGCGGTGGACAATAGTGGCACTAGTAGACTACTAGTTCCACTATTGTCCCCTGCTGTTCTCCACTTCTTGTTACGAGTTAACACTCTAGAAATACCAGGAGAGACCAGTTCAGCAATCAATGACGGTAGAATGTCAGTAGTAGGGGAGAACACTAAACAATCTTAGTTATTTTTAATCCTATAGGCAGCATGTACTGTATGGGAGGTTTTATCACAGCAGACTCGCCAATGCAAAACAAGGGAATGCTGGTTGGCGCCAACATCTTAGAGAGGTTAAAGTGAGTCTCTCTGGAACAGCATTGCATTCCCTTCAGGTTTTGCATTGGCAATGTTGCTTGTCTCAGCCAAGGAAAATGGGGGGAAAAGTAACATATATAACTATATAAAACAGGAAGTAAAAGGTCCCCCCTGCGCTCCTATTGTTTGGATGTGTAAATCTACCTTAATAGGAAGATCCCGCTGCTTGCTGTCTATCAAGGAGCTATTGTTCTCCTTAGGTAGGTATATATAAAATGGTATATCACCCATGGGTGATGCGAGACAAAAAGCGCTTTTTGTCTCACATCACCCACGGGTGATATACCATTTTTTATATACAACAGGAGATGCCTGGGTTATACCAGCATGTTCCATATCACTGTATACAAGAAGATGTATTACTTATACCAGCTGTACATATATAATTATATACAGAAGATACCCAGGTTATACCAGCATGCTCCATATCACTATATACAAGAAGATGTATAAGTTAGATGTCCTAGCCAGTGTCAGGTTAGCACTTAGCAAGGTCTTTCTTCACTCCGCAGGAGACATTTTGTGTGCGGTTCTGTTCTGACCCTTATGTTAAAACATAACTTTCATTTGATTGCTTTAATACCTAAAGGAAAAAAATAATTTTAAAAACCTGCTGTTTCTCTAGATGACCTTATGTTTATGGTAGTGGTAATAGAGTCTCAAGGGTCTATAAAAGCAGCTACACTATTTTTACAGACCTTTGAGACTCTATTAACACTACTATTAACATAAGGTCATCTAGAGAAAAAGCAGGTTTTTAAAATTCTTTTTTTCCCCGTTTAGGTGTTAGAGCAATCTAATTAAAGGTATGTTTTAACACCTAAAGAGAAAGAAAAAAAATAAAAACCTACTGTTTCTTTAGATGACCTGATGTTGATAGTAGTGTTAATAGAGTCTCAATGGTTTGTAAAAAATAGTGTAGCTGCCTTTATAGACCCTTGAGACTCTATTACCACTACTATCAACATAAGGTCATCTAGAGAAACAGCAGCTTTTTAAAAAAAATAAAAAATTATTTAGGTGTTTAGGTATTAAAGCAATCAAATGAAAGTTATGTTTTAACATAAGGGTCAGAAACTGGGTTTTGTTTTAGGCTCTTGGTTATTAGTTTTTCTATGTAAGTTCTCTGGATCAAAGATTTTTTCCCCCGTATGGTTTATATATGGAGAGCAATGTCCAGTGATCACAGAGAGGACTATACTGTATATTGTACGGGAAGGTGCAGGGGTTATACTGTATTGTATGGGATGGCGCAGTGATTTTTATGCTCTTTGAAGTGACAATTATCTTAGGTTTTCCTATCACCCTCCTTTGATGGCGCTGTGCACAGCTCTGAGCCGACCCCGCTCAGCAGCTGCCAAGGCTTAGAGGGAACACTGGCCATGGGTATGTGTGTGTATGTGTGTGTAAACCTTTATTGTATGTGCGTGGGTGTGGGTGCACGGGTGTTCGCGTACTAAAAAGTCCCAAAAAAAAATGTTCAAACTTGATGATTAGCGGTGGTGGGGGGGCTGGGGGGGGCAAGTGGCAGGGGGGTCTAGGGTCTCAAAGCAATAAAAAAATAAGTTTTAGATAAAGTTTTTTTTTTTTTTTTCCTAACTAACTTTTCCCTTCTATCCCTGCCTAACGGTGCCTCTCCCTCACTGACCCTAACCTACCTGGAGGGCGATGGGTGCAGGAGGGTGATGGATGACGATTAGGGGGGACTCAGGAGATGGTGCTGGACGGTGCTGCAGGGTGCTCGTGCAGAACAGGAAGAGGAGGGGAGAGAGGAGCACAGGAAGTTTGAATCTCGCCCTCTCTCCCCTGCACCAATCAGCACCCTGGACAGCGGCCATCAGCACCATGGCCAGCAGCGCCTCTCCAAATCTTCGTACTGCGATTGGTGGTGTGTAATCACGCCACCGATCGCAGTCTTTTTCCGGTTCATCGGGTCACCGGAGACCCGAATGGACCGGAAACGCAGCAAACCGCAGGTCTGAATTGACCTGCGGTTTTCTGCGATCGCCGATACGGGGGGTCACATGACCCCCCCTGGCGTTGTGACAGGATGCCGGCTGAATGATTTCAGCCGGCATCCTGTACCGATTAACCCCCACGGCGCCGCAATCACATATTAAAGCCATGACATACCGGTACATCATGGGTCCTTAAGGACTCGGGAAACATGCCGTACCGGTACGTCATGCGTCCCTAAGGGGGTTAAGTAAACTAGTCTACGGATCGCTTCTAAAAGCGACTCTTGCTCCTTGCTCATTGTGATATGCTGCAGTGATATCCTTGCAACAAGTTTGACATCATGTATTGTTCTATAAAAAGATTTCAAAAACAAAAAAGAAGAAAATCTCTCCTGCGTACTCACCAGAAAATTCAGCATCAGACGTTTGTAAAAGAACATCTAAGCAAGCCTGATGCATTTTGGAAACAAGTCCTGTGGACCAATGAGGTTAAAATAAAACTCTTTGCCCACAATAAGCAAAGGTATGTTTGGAGAATTTTTTTTAGGAAAACAACACCTCTCCTACCATTAAACATTTTGGCGAACCAATCATGCTTTGTGGTTGTGTGGAAGTTAATGGCACAGGGAACATTTCACAGGTTGAGGGAATAGGTAATTCAATAAACTTCCAGCAAATTCTGGAAGAAAACATAACACTAACTGTAAAAAAGCTGAAGCTGACAAGAGGTTGGCTTCTACAAATGAATGAACACACCTGAAAATTCACAACAGACTTCCTCAAAAAGGCACAATCTGAAGGTTTTACCGTGGTCCTCACAGTCCCCTGATCTAAACATCATTGAAAATTTGTGGAAAGACCTCATAAGAGCAGTGCATGCAAGACGGCCCTGAAATCTCATAGAACTGGAAGACGTTATCAAGGAAGAATGAATGAAACTTCCTCAAACAAGAATTGAAAGGCTCATGGCTGGCTACAAAAAGAATTTACAAGCTGTGATACTTGCTAAAGGGGATGCTACTAGATATTAACCATGCAGGGTGCCCAAGCATTTGCTTTAGGTCATTTTTAGTTATTTTGAAAGTGTAAAAGATGAAAATCAAAAATAGTGTTTGCTTAAAATATAAAGAGAATTTGTCATCTTTAACTTTATGCCTTTTGGATATCATTTAATCTTCAACTTGCTTAACTGTTCACAGTAACAGTAATTTTTACCAGGGTTGCGCAAACTTTTACATGCCATTGTAAATACAGTATCTCGCAAAAGTTAGTTCACCCCTCACATTTTGGTAAATATTTTATTATATCTTTTCATGGGACAACACTGAAGATATGATACTTTGATACATTGTAAAGTAGTCAGTGTACAGCTTGTATAACAGTGTGAATTTGGTGTGCCCTCAAAATAACTCAACACACAGCAATTAACGTCTAAACCATTGGCAACAAAAGTAGTACACCCTTAATTAAAAATGGCCAAATTGTGCCCAAAGTGTCTATTTTGTGTGGCCACCATTATTTTCCAGCACTGTCTTAACTCTCTTGGGCATGGAGTTCATTAGAGCTTAACAGGTTGCCACTGGAATCCTCTTCCACTTCTACATGATGACATCAAAGAGCTGGTGGATGTTAGAGACCTTGCGCTCCTCCACCTTGCATTTGAGGATGCCCCACAGATGCTCAATAGAGTTTAGGTCTGGAGGCATACTTGACCAGTCCAGTACCTTTACCCTCAGTTTCTTGAGCAAGGCAGTGGTCATCTTGTAGGTGTGTTGGAATACTGCCTTCGGCCCAGTTTCCGAAGGCAGGGGATCATGCTCTGCTTCAGTATGTCACAATACATGATGGCATTCATGCTTCCGTCAATGAACTGTAGCTGGCAGCACCCATGCAGCCCCAAACCATGACACTCCCACCACCATGCTTCACTATAGGCAAGACACACTTGTCTTTGTACTCCTCACCTGGTTGCCACCACACACGCTTGACACCATCTGAACCAAATACTTGGACTCATTAGACCACAGGACATGGTTCCAGTAATCCATGTCCTTAGTCTGCTTGTCATTAGCAAACTGTTTGTGGGCTTTCTTGTGCATCATCTTTAGAAAAGGCTTCCTTCTGGGACAACAGCTATGCAAACCAATTTGATGCAGAGTGCGGCTTATGGTCTGAGCACTGACACGCTGAACCACCTCCCCTTTAATCTCTGCAGCAATGGTCGCAGCACTAACATATCTATTTTGAAAAGATAATCTCTGCATAGGATGCTGAGCACATGCACTCATCTTCTTTGGTCGACCATGGCGAGGCCTGTTCTGAGTGGAACTTGTCTTGTTAAACCGCTGTATGGTCTTGGCCACCGTGCTGCAGCTCAGTTTCAGGGTGTTGGCAGCCCTCTTATAGCCTAAGCCATCTTTATGTAGAGCAACAATTCTTGTTTTTCAAATCCTCAGAGAGTTCGTTGCTATGAGGTGCCATGTTGAACTTTCAGTGACCAGTATGAGAGAGTGTGAGAGCGATAACACCAAATTTAACACACCTGCTCCCCATTCACAACTGACACCGGGGAGGGTAAATTGATAATTCAGCACAATTTGGCCATTTTCACTTAGTGGTTGATGTACTCACTTTTGTTGCTAGCAGTTTAGACATTAATGGCTGTGTGTTGAGTTATTTTGAGGGCACACCAAATTTAGACTGTTATACAAGTCTACACTGTACACTGACTACTTTACAATGTATCAAAGTATCACATCTTCAGTGTTGTCCCATGAAAAGATATAATAAAATATTTACAAAAATGTGAGGGGTGTACTCACTTTTGTGATATACTGTAGCATAAAGGGTGGAGACAGGCATATTTGCTACTGTGGCTGAATATGCATTATGCAGAAATTTGTCTAATATTTAGGAGCTATACTTTAATAGTGAATATAGTGTAGGGTGCACGCAACTTTATTTTATAGGTGTGTTTTATTTTTGAATTTCTTCAGGTACAAAGGTTGAGGCACAATTTCTATTTCTCAAACTAAAGAAAAATGTTGCAGTGTATTACTTATTTATGCAACACTACAGCTACATGACATTCTTATCATACATTGCCTCATTCAGGAAAGGTAAACCAGTCTTGTCCTTGTAAATTATCCTTTAAGCCATTATGAGAAACTGAAGCATACATCTACTATACATAGAGATTTCTATACTCACTACAAATTCAAAACATAGCAAGATCTGGAAATCGCCTTCGGGCACTGTTATTATTAGAGAAGCAAAAAGAACATTTCACATAATATTTATAAGTTGCAAAGTAAAATCACTTTTAACCACATCCATTATTCATTACCTTATATAGCTTTCCAGCACGATGTACAAAAGTGTGACAGCTGGGTTTTTTGTTTGCTCAAATATGTCTACATTCTAGGATATCATTGGAATTTAGTATATTTCACAGTGTGCCGAGTCTATTAGAAATGGACAGTTTTGATTTCTTACTTGAGATCTCCTTCCAGTAGTACTTTTTTGGAATAAGTAAAAAAAAAAAAAAAGTAACTCAATTCCATTTCTCAATATGAATTTACTTCCTAATAGTCACAACGTGCATATGATGCATTAAATGTTTGGTAAAATTGAACTCGTGGCTTGTATAATCTTGTTCATAAATATTATTTTAATGTACTTTGTATATAGATATTTGCTTGTTGGCAGAAAATAGAAATATTCTTTCATTATACTCTGAAAACAAGTATAAATATAGGTTGTGGTCTTGCATTTTTGGCATTTACTGACCAGTTTCTATATAAATGGGAAGTGATCACAGAAGGACTGTGACAACAACATCAGATCCCGATCCTCTGGTCATGCCCAGTGGCTGATTGCCACACAGACTGACATATCCAGTGCGGGCGTGCGTTGCGCATGCGCGGGACGTGAGGAAATCTCGTGTGCCTAGGATGTACGCCAGCGCCAGCGCAGTATCCGACAAGGGACCCTGAAGTTTGGTCACACACGTGAGAATTCATGACGTGGGTTAGTCCTCTTTTTTAATTGATTTATGATTTAGCACAGATGCACTTTATGTATGAATTAGTGGTAATTATGAATGTAACACTGAATCATAGATATAGGATAACTATTTATTGTAATCATGAACACTATGTAATAATACTGCGTTTTGTGCACATGTACTATACTGTAATGATGTTTTTAATTATGTTTTCCACTGTATATTTGTATTTTTTCTATGATGATCAATTATGTCACATTGATGAAATTTGCCTATTTAAATATGTTGAGAACACTATATTCACTAGCTTGACAAAGGCTCCATTGAGAGAGCTGAAATGCCGCATTGCTTTTGGGTGTAACAAACATCACCTTATTTTCATCACAAGACTGGAGTGCTGCCCTTATTTCATCATTTCTAGTTTACTGTTCCTGGTCCGGGAACTATTGCGAAATTTACACCTGGCATACCTATAGAGTGCTGCTGTTTGTTTTCTCTTTTCTTTTCTTATATATATATATATATATATGTGATACCATGCAAGTGATACCTTAACCCCTTTCCGACCTATGACGTACTACTACGTCATGGGAACCACTGCGTTCCCGCAATTTGACGTAATAGTACGTCATACTGATCGCGCGGGCACCGCAGTGGTGTGCGCGCGATCACTGCAGGGGCCCGGCAGTCAGTGGTAGCCGGGCCACTGCTGTATCCGCCGGCATCGCTGTAAAAGCCGATGACGGTGGATTAACCCCTTCTATGCCACAGTCCGCGCTGATCGCGACATAGAAGAGGTTTGTGCCGGGTGAGCGAACGCATCGAGTCCCCACACTGCTGTGGCGGGTACCTGATGCCACACAAGGCAGCCTAATGCCATGCAGAGGCTGCCCAATGCCTTGCACGGCATCGGGACCTGCCTTCTACGGGAGCCGAGGAGATCCAGCCTCAGGCTGGGTCTCCTAGGCAACCTGTTCGTGTACTACTCACTGCAGTACACGAACAGGCAATGCATTACAAAACAGATGTATTGTAATGCATTGCAGAGGGGATCAGACCCCCAAAAGTGAACATCAGGAATAAAGTAAAGAAAAAAAAAAGTAAAAATAAAAATAATAATTTTAATAAAATTAATAAAGTAATAAAATTAATAAAGTAAAAAAAGAAAAAAAAACGCCCCTTTCCCCTTATTTTATAATAAAAAACTGAAAAAAACAAAACCTAGACATATTAGGTATCGCCGCGTCTGTAATGACCGGCTCTATAAATATATCACATGATCCACCCTGTCCGATAAACACCATAAAAATAAAAAAAATGGTGTAAAAAAAAGCAATTTTGGTCACCTTACATCACAAAAAGTGCAACACCAAGCGATCAAAAAGGCGTATGTCCCACAAAATGGTATCAATAAAACCATCACCTTATCCCACAAAAAATGAGACCCTACCTAAGACAATCGCCCAAAAAAAAAAAAAAACTATAGCTCTCAGAACATGGAGACACTAAAACATAATTTTTTTTTGTTTCCAAACTGCTATTATTGTGCTAAAGTGAAATACATAAAAAAAAATATACATATTAGGTATCTCCACGTCCGTAACAACCAGCTCTATGAAAATATCACATGACCTAACCAGTCAGATGAACAACGTAAAAATAAAAATAAAAACTGTGCAAAAAAAAGCCATTTTTGTTAAATTACATCACAAAAATTGCAACAGCAACTGATCAAAATGGCGTATGCCCCCTAAAATAGTACTAATCAGACTGTCACCTCATCCCGCAAAAAAATTTGACCCTACATAAGAGAATCGGTCAAAAAAAAAAAAAAACTATGGCTCTCAGACTATGGAGACACTAAATTATTATTATTTTGGTTTCAAAAATGCTATTATTGTATAAAACTTATAATAAATAAGAAAAAGTAGACATATTAGGTATTGCCACGTGCGTAACGATCTGCTTTATAAAAAAGTCACATGACCTAATCCCTCAGGTAAACGCTGTAAAAATGAAAAATAAAAACGGTACCAAAACATCCATTTTTTGGTTACTTTGCCTCACAAAAAACATATGTACCCCAAAATAGTACCAATAAAACTGGCACCTTATCCCGTAGTTTCCAAAATGTGGTCACTTTTTTGAGTTTCTACTGTAGGGGTGCATCAGGGGGGCTTCAAATGGGACATGGCATCTAAAAACCATATGGAGTTCCTTTCCTTCTGCGCAATTCCGTGTGCCCGTACAGCAGTTTACGATCGCATGTGGGGTGTTTCTGTAAACCCACAGAATCAGGTTAATAAATATTGAGTTTTATTTGGCTGTTAACCTTTGCTTTGCTACTGGAAAAAATGGATTAAAATTAAAAATCTGCCAAAAAAGTGAAATTCGGAAATTTCATCTCAATTTTCCATTAATTCTTGTGGAACACCAAAAGGGTTAACAAAGTTTGTAAAATCCGTTTTGTATACCTTGAGGGGTGTAGTTTCTAAAATGGGGTCATTTTTGGGTGGTTTCTATTATGTAAGCCTCACAAAGTGACTTCAGACCTGAACTGGTCCTTAAAAAGTGGGTTTTGGAAATTTTCCGAAAAATATACAGATTTGCTTCCAAACTTCTAAGCCTGCTAACGTCCCCAAAAAATAAAATGTCATTTTCAAAATGATCCAAACATGAAGAAGACATATGGGGAATGTAAAGTAATTACTATTTTTGGAGGTATTACTATCTATTATTAAAGTAGACAAATTGAAATTTGGAAATTTGCTAATTTTTCTAAATTTTTGATAAATTTGAAATTTTTTTATAAATAAAAATTATTTTTTTTAACTCAATTTTACCACTGTCATGAAGTACAATATTTGACGAGAAAACAAAATGCCCTGTATAAGTAAAAGCGTTTTAAAGTTATCACCACATAAAGTGAAACATGTCAGATTTGCAAAAAAATGGCTTGGGCAGGAAGGTGAAAACAGGCCCGGCGTTGAAGGGGTTAAAGGATGGTATAAAAGTTATAAGCTACATGGACTCGACAGAAGAAATTTGAAAAAAACAAGACTGGCCACAGATAGAAAAAAGAAAACATTTTCCCTCTCTGCCCTAACTCTTAATGTGTGCTTGGCTGATAAGATTATTATAGTAGGGACAGGAAATAAACACTTTTGACATCATCTGACACATTTTCTTGACAAACAAAGGCTCGGTCAGGTTGCAATCTGACTTTCTGATCAGTCTTTCCCTCTGAAAAAAAGTGAACCATGTGACAAAAATGTCAAACCTGCCATTTGTTCATTTATACATTTGTGCTTTGTGGAGATGAGTGCTGAAACTGAAAAGCTAGAATACCACAGCTGGCTATTTTGAAGGATAGTTTTTAATAGGCCCAGCCACAATATCCTTTAACAAATCTTATATATATAAAAGGATATAGAAAAAAATGGTATGTTTCCTGCTCACCTATTAATTGAGCATTGGACAAACTTGTCAATGGAACGACCACAAGGTACTGAGCACCTCCTGTTTTCTCTTCCTCTTTCCAAAATACTAGTGGGGATTGTATTGATCTGGAATATATAAGCAAAAAAGTTGGAGGATATTTCCAGCATATTTATTTTCACCTATAACTATTAATGGGCTTGTATCTGATGGTGAATTCACTGAAAGAGTTCAATAGGGGCCTGGATGTATTTCTGGAGTGTAATAATATTACAGGCTATAGCTACTAGAGAGGGGTCGTTGATCCAGGGAGTTATTCTGATTGCCTGATTGGAGTCGGGAAGGAATCTTTTGCCCCTAAAGTGAGGAAATTTGGCTTCTGCCTCACAGTTTTTTTTTGCCTTTCTCTGGCTAAACTTGCAGGATAACAGGCCGAACTGGATGGACAGATGTCTTTTTTCAGCCTTATAAGCTATGTTATAAACTATATTACCTGAAAAAACACTGTTACTCTGAGTGCACATGTATCAGTTATGCCCAGCCAGTTGTCTTAGGACGGGAGCTGGACACAGCTGATATATGTGTACTGCATTTCAGTGCACAGGTCTAATGTCTATAGGTTGATAGCGCTGTATAGAAAAAATGTAGCATGAAGTTTTTCGGTCCAGTGCTATTTGACATCTGGCATCATAAGTAGTGATGAGTGAACCCAGACTGCCACATTCGGGACCGTACCGAATCCGAATCCAGATGTTGGCGCCAAAGTCTATGTCCGGGTTCATTGTTTGTACTTTAAATAAAGCTTGTTGAAAGGCTGCAGCACAGCCAATCAAGCTGTGGGCACTTGGAAGCCGTCACAGGCATGCCTAGTATTGGCATGGCTGTGATTGGCTGGCACACCATGTGACCATGCTGGATCATATTGTGCGCTGCCATTCTTCTCTAACTAGTGTAGGGACAGGACACTGCTGCAGGCAGGGAGAGTGCTAGGTCTTTATTATTTTCAAAAGTGTGCTGATGACCTGTAGGCATTATTGATCAGTGCAATACAGCTGCTTTGCACCAGTGAGACAGAAATACCATACTTAATCATGCTGTTCAGTCTGAGGGTGACCTGTTGGCATTTTTTATGGTGCAATTCTACTCCTTTACACCAGTGACAGGGAAATATAATAGCTTATCAGTCTGTTAATTGTGTGGATGAGACATAACTATTTTGTTTTGGTGAAAAAACCTTTACTTGCCACTGTCACAGGGAAATATAATAGTAAATCAGCCGGTTAATTGGGTCGGTGACACCTACCTATTTTTTTGGGTGAAAAAACACTTTACTTGCCACCATCACAGGGATATATAATAGTTATTCAGCCAGTTAATTGGATCGCTGAGGCCTGCCTATTTTTGGTGTTTAAAAAAACTGTACTTGCCACCGTCACAGGGATATATAATTGTTACTCAGCCGATTAATTGGGTCGGTGAGACCTACCTATTTTTTTATTTTTTGCGAAAAAAACTGTACTTGCCACAGTCAAAGGGATATATAATAGTAATCAGCCGGTTAAATGGTTTGGTGAGACCTACCTATTTTTGGTGTTTAAAAAAACTGTACTTGCCACTGTCACAGGGATCCATAATAGTTAATCAGCCGGTTAAAAGGGTAAGTGAGACCTACCTATTTTTGGTATTTAAAAAAACTGTACTTGCCACCTTTACAGGGAAATATAATAATTAAGCACTCTGTTAATTGGTGCAGTGAAACTTAAATTTTTTTGTGCACTAAATACCTGTTTTGAATCCGCTGTCAGACAATTTTGTGGGTGACTGTAACAAAATGAGGAGAGCATCAACTAGAGGACATGGCCTTGGTCGTGGTGTAGCTGGTATTGGTGGTGGTGGAGCTCCTGCTGCAGGAAGAGGACATTGTCGATCTGTGCCAGGTACGTGCCCAAATGAAACACCTCCCTCAGGTGCACGCAGGCGACAGGACGTTCTGCGTAATTTTGTAGGCTCGAATACCACTCTAAGAATGGTGAGGCCAGAACAAGTAAAGGCGGTAGTAGATTGGATGGCTGAGAGTGCCTCCAGTTCCTTCACATTGTCTTCCACTCGGTCCCCTACTGAAAGCGCAGAGTTGGCACTGGCCATATATAATAGTTATTTAGCTAGTTAATTGGGTGGGTTAGACCTACCTATTTTTTTGTGATAAAACACTGTACTTGCCACCATCACAGGGATAACTAATAGTTAATCAGCCGGGTAATTGGGTCGTTCAGACCTACCTATTTTATTTATTTTTTTGTAGGTCTTACCAACCCATTTAACCGGCTGATTAACTATTTTTATATCCATGTGACACTGTACTTGTCACCGTCACAGGGATAAAAAAATAGTCAATCAGCCGGTTAAATGGGTTGGTGAGACCAACAAAAATAAATAAAAAATAGGTAGGTCTAAAAAAAACGTCCAGGCCATCTCTAACAAATAATTTAATATTTTTTATTCCTCAGGACTGCACCGCCGATCACCACAGGCGGCGTGGCCCTGGATGTAATTGCGGCGGGCGGCGGGCAGTAGGAGATGAGCACTTCCATTGTGGAAGCGCTCATCTCCATATTTATCTGTATCGCCGTCCTCAGGACAGTGATACAGATGCATGTGCTGCGGCAGGGCAGGGGAGGGAGAGGCGTCTCCCTTCCCTGTTCTTCTGATAGGCCGCAGGCACTAATGCCTGCAGCCTATCAGACGCCGGCTCAGGCAGCATGATGACATCATTATCATTGCGCCGCCTGAGCCGGGCAGCACACAGCGGGGGACACAGGCCGGAAGAGGCCTGCATCGCATCGCTGCTGATGGAGGTAAGTATTAGTGGGGTTTTTTTTGCAGGGGGAGCTGGCACTATTGGGGGAGCTGGCACTATGGGGGGTACTGGCATTTCTTATAGCCCCATTTTTCTGGGGTGTGCATTTATTTCTTGCCCATTTTGGGGGGGGGCACTTTGGGGGCATTTCTTACTGGCACATTATGGAGGGGCACCATGGGGGAGAGGAGCACTATGGGGGCATCTGGGGGCTCTAAAGGGGCTTTTTTTTTTATTATTGGCACATTATGGGGGCACTATAGGGGAGAGCGGCACTATTGGGCATCTGTTGGCACTATAGGGGCATTATTTGGGGGCTCTAAAGGGGCCTTTTTTATTGGCACATTATGGGGGGCACTATAGGGGAAACCGGCACTATGGGGCATTATTTAAGGGCACTATGGGGGAGTGGAGCACTATTGGGTCATCTGGTGGCACTAAGAAGGGGCATTTTTTTACTGGCACATTATGGGGGAGAGGAGAACTATAGGAGCATCTGCTGGGGGCACTAAGAAGGGGCATTTTTTCACTGGCATATTATGGGGGACACTATGGGGAAGGGGGAGAGGAGCACTATGAGGGCATTTACTGGGGCACTATATAGGGGTATTTTATACTGGCATACATTATAGGGACATTAGCTCAACTGCGGGCATTAAGCGGGGGTATTTCATGTACTGTCATATTATAGGGAGAATTATTACTACTAGGGGGTATTATGCGGAGCTTTACTACTACTGGAGGCTATGAGGAACATGATTACTAGTATGGGCACTATAGTGACATTATTACTACTAAGTGTTATTTCTATTGGTGGGATTTTGAGGAGCACTGTTACTTTGGGCGGCACCCTGACAAAGTATCAGCTTAGCACAATTATTTTTGGGGGACATTATCTTTATACTATTTTTGTCTTGGCGCAGTTATTTTTTAGAGCACTGTGTGCCATAAATTGTCGAAGGGGGCACTATCTGTGTGGTAGTAGTATTCCCAGGGGTACTGTTTCTGCATAGCGGGCACAGTATTGGGGCACTATCTGTGTGGTAGTAGTATTTCCAGGTGGATTGTTTCTGCAGTATAGTATTGGGGGTGGCAGGAAAGGGTGTTCAGAAGATGTGAAGATGATGGAAATGTGGGAAACTAATGTCTGTTTGTCAATCTCTGCAGAGACGAGAGATGGCTGAAAAATCATTATGGCGGTCTGCACTGAATGGAGAAGATAAAGAAAGAGAACGTCTACAACACTGGATGTAAGAGGTATGGGGCGCTATGTAGGAGAGGAGATGCTCCGGCTCCTCCCCCTGCCATTTGCAGAAGGAGGATTCAGAGCTGGGTAAGGACGGCCAAAAGGGGCAGCAGGCCACGGGTGGGTGGCAAATGGTGGGGGGAACCACAAGCCCTGAGCACGATCTGGGGAGGGAGGAGAGCGGAGGAGCTTCCTGGCTGTAGCCTGCGGTTGTTTATTGTATAATGTGAAGCAGGGAGTGCAGCCAGGACAGATCCTCCCCTCTCCGTATGATGTGTAGAGACACGCCTCAACAATAGAATTTCAGCTGTACAGTGTTTGTTGGCAATGGCCTATTATATGGGGGTTTTTAATAATGGGCGGGGCTAAAAACGGGCCACTTGACTGGATTTGCCCCCCAGGACTAAGGCTGCCAGCTCTCCCCTGGACCTACCTATTTTTGGTGTTTAAAAAAACTGTACTTGCCATCTTCACAGGGAAATATAATAGTTAAAGGGGTTGGCCACTCTCCATGTATTTTCTACAACTGTGTGGGAGGCAGGGAAAAAGTAAATTTCCTAATATATGTCTTTAAGTAGATCTGCCTATTTTTTCAACAATCTGAAGCCACGCCCCCTGAGCCCCGCTCTGCTGTGCAGCCAGTCCGTCCAAGGATTCCCCGATCCTCCACCACCTTCCCTCACCATCCCTCTCTAATTTTCAGGATAGCCGAGCGGTTTTAGCAGAGTGTCAGAACACAGCTGACACTCTGCTTGAAACTGCGGACATCTGTGCTGGCACAAATGTCAGCCGTTTAACCCCTTCCATGCCGCGGTCCATAGGGACCGCTGTATGGAAGGGGTTAACAGGGAGGGAGCTCTCTCCCTCTCCCATCGGGCGCTGCTGTGCCTTTGCAGCCACCCGATACTTGACAGGATCACAGAGGGAGGGGTCCCCCTCCCTCACCCATCAGCCGCTGCTCTGTTGTGGCAGCGAATGATGGTTACCATGGCAACCAGACACCTTCACAGGCTTTCGGCTTGCCATGGTATAGCTAAGCTGAATCAGACTTCTGCTAAAGGCAGCAGCAGCCTGATCGGCTTGTGTGTAAAGTCATACACTACAGTACACTATATAGCGTACTGTATTGTATTATATAGGCATCGGACCCACTGGATCTTCAAGAACCAAGTGCGTCTGAGTCAAAAAATGAAAAGAAAAAGTGAAGAAAAGTAAAACTAAAAATAAATTATTCCTTCTTATAGCCGCACATTTATCACCAATTATATATATTTTTTAATAAAATACACTACACGTTTGATATCACTGCGTCTGGAATGACCTGATCTATGAAAGGGTCATGTTACTTTCCCCGCACGCCATAAAAAAAAAAGAAAAACTATGATGAAATAAAAAATTTGCCCACCTCACTTCCCAAAAAAAGGTAATAAAAGTGATCAAAAAAGTCGTATGTACGCCAAAATGGTACCGATCATACTGACACCTCATCCTGCAAAAAATGAGCCCCTACATGAGACAATTAAAAAAAATTATGGCTCTCAGACTATGGAGAGAGTAAAACATGTTTTGTTTTTCTAAAATGCAATTATTGTGTTACAATAAAAAATAAAAAATAAGTTTACATATTAGGTATCGCCACGTCCGTAAGAACCTGCTCTATAAAAATACCACATGACCTAACTCCTCAGGTGAACACTGTTAAATTTTTTTAAGAAAAACGATGTAAAATAAGCCATTTTTTGGCACCTTACATCACAAAAAGTGTAATACCAAGCGATCAAAAAGTCATATGCACCCTAAAATAGTACCAATCAAACCATCATTTCATACCAAAAAACAAGAGCCCTTACATAACACAGTATCCCCCCCAAAAAAAACAACTATGGCTTTCAGAATAAGGAGAAAAAAATATATATTTTTCAATGCTTTGTTTTGTAAAACTGAAACAAACAACCCAAAAAATTGTCATATTTGGTATTGTCGCGTCCATAACAACCTGCTCTATAAAAATACCACATGAACTAACCTGTCAGATGAACGTTGTAAATAACAAAAAATTAAAAATGTGCCAAAACAGCTGTTTTTTTGTTTCTGGACGTTTCTCTGTGCCTTCTGTTGCCTCCTCCTCCTACTCCGCTTCCTCCTCTGGGTTCCTCCTCTACTGCCTCCTCATCACGTTAGCGCAACACCTGCACCTCCTACTTCAGCACAGCGAGGGGAAAATAACAGTAGGCTGTTATAAAACTTGTATGTTTGGGGAAAAGACCCCACACCGCGCAGCAGCTGTGGGCGGGCATGGAAGAACAGACCAATGAGTGCCGCTGAGCCTCAAGCCCGGCCTGGTAGTGTGCGACAACGAGCAAAATCTCGTATCAGCTCTGGGCCGAGTCGGTTTGACGCACATCCCTTGCCTGGCGCATGTGCTGAACTTGGTGGTGCAAAGGTTCCCCAACCTACAGAAAGTAAAGTTTGTGCTTTCTCTTTGCTATTTCCCAATGTTTTGGGGCCTCCACAAACCAAAAAAAGGTTGGCAATCTCCTCCGCCTCTTCTGCCTGCACCGTCACGTGCGCCTGCACCCCAGGCCTGCCTCTTGCGCTTGCACCGCCACATTCACCTACTCCTCCACTGGGACCTCCGCCTCCAGGCTCAAGATTATTATTTCTTATATTGGCAGAGTAGAGAGGTATACCGGCCGCAGCCAGCCATTGTTATACTGCAGTGCCATCTCTCAATGTTTGGTGGTTGCCAACTCCCCCCTCCCCCCCAAAAAAATAAATAAATAAGAATTGTAATAAGACGATCCATTTTGCATCCATCAAACTAATGTGGGAGAGGAAATTCTTCTGTGGAGTGTGTCTGTGAAAGTCATGATTTAAAAAATAATAATTAGGAACACCCCACTTCATCCGTCCCCTGGGAGAAGCAATTCTTAAAATTTAGAATACCCCTTTGGTGTCCGTCTTACTGTAGTAGGAGAAAAACTTTTTTAATATATAGTCCCCAGATAGGGGACGTATGAAATTTGGAATTTTTTACCCAGTTTTAACCCAGGACATACAAGCACCAAACTGTCATGCCATGGCCCTTAGTAACCTGACACAGAATTGACACGTAGAAAAAAATGAAACAGAAACATTGTTGGCTTCCTCTCCCACCTCCTGCGCCTCTTCAACCTACACCTCCAAGATGAATATGTCTTATATTGGCAGAGTAGAGAAATATACCGGCCACACCCCTAAAAATGGGGTGTGACACGCAGAATTAATAGACACATTTAAAAAACAGAAATAAAAAAACAGAAAGATTTTTGGCTTCTTCGTCCACCTCCTCCACCTCTTCCACCTACACTGTCCACAGCCTCCTCAACTTCCTACTCCACTTGGACCTCCGCCTCTTGGTTCAAGTTTTTATTTTTTTATTTTTACGTGTTTTATGTAATTTTAAGTCAGTTCCCTATCCACATTTGTTTGCAGGGCAATTTTACTGCTTTTACGCCCACTTTGGAGCCCTTTGCAGCCCTCTAGCCCTTTCTATGATTTTTTTTACAGCCATTTTAGTGGCCCAAAGTTCGGGTCCCCATGTTCGAGTCAAGTTTGGAACCCGAATCGAACTTTGAAACTAAATGCTTGTTTAGCACGGCAGCAGGAGGGACAGAGGGAGCCCGGCGCCCGTGTCCACGGGTAGGGGCAGCAACGCAGGCACGGACAGCTGGGATAACATTAATGATGTGTCAAGCCAGACAGGAGGTAATTATAACACAGATTCATCAGTTGTGGGATACTATACAATCCCTTTATCAGATCATTGGTCAGTTGTGATGGCATGTCTGCTGGGATGCTTACCTGAATAGTAATCTCATCCAAGAATATTAGTATGGACACTATTTAGAAGAATCTCCCCAGGATATCTAACCAGGCCTAGCGACTTGTTCTTCCTAACACTGTAAAGCACATCTGGTTTCAACCTTGAACGTTTGCTCTTTCAATGTTTCTAAATGTCTCTATAAGTCCAGTGGAGAAATGAAAAGCACAATGTTTTGCTGCTTCCATTTTCTTTTTCAAAAAGACTGCAATGTTTTATTCTCACCTTTTACGGTTGATTTGCACTTGATAGTATGAGTCTGTATTAAGAGTAGTTTTTAATAGACTTTGATCTTTTTACTGTGCAAGTGTAATTTATTCCTTGTCACCACACAGATTAATTTGGAGAATGTGATAGCTAACATGTAACACTTGGCAATACAGACAATCTTTACTGTCACCGATGAGAGAGGCAAATTGTTAAATTTATCCTGCCAATGTCACAATAAGCTGACAGTATATTACTGGAGATACGATAAGCTGCAGACCCAATGAGGACTGATAGTTTAAATAGACATATATTAGCTTTATTATCGTATATGCATATAATATTCACATAATTTTAAGGTTGTTTGGAAGGCTGGCATCAGTACCTAGTACAACTGGTTAGATGACAAACCTACTGTGCACGTGGGTTTAACTGCACCCCTGGGTAAATCCATGACAGTGTGCATGGAACAGAATCCAGTGTGCATCCCTGCCCCCAGTCACACAGAAATGCCATGTGGCAGATCTATGTTTTAAATAGTTTCTCCTCAAGCAGAATTTGCAGCATGCTAAGACTCTCTTTTTGCATCTGAGTGTAAGTGGAAGGGTTCAGGAAGGTGTTGTAGATGCAATGTGAAACCCATTAACCTGGAACTAGCCCTTTTTGGGTGTTTTAGCACGCAAGAAAGTTCTGCATTAGCAAAAACCATGTCGATATCAATATCATAAAAAACTGCTATGCATTAATCTATAATTGCTTCTTAGCACAATTAATATAGCTTCTCAGCATAATAGTATAGTATAGTATATAAGGCCAAAAAAAGACATTTGTCCATCCAGTTCGGCCTGATGTTGATCCAGAGGAAGGCAACAAAATAATAGTATACCAAGCCCTAATCTACATAGCGCACATGAGGCATTACTATACGTTTTAATCAAAATGCATAGACCTATCCACCACATCAAGGATTCCTCTATGAGTGGGTCCCTAGTCTAAATTGGTGAAACTCCACATGGCGACCACCACCGCTGCAACACCATGACAGCAGGCAACGCGATTTAGAAGTCCAACAGCACCCCTGCTGTCAGACTCAGCCCCCATGGCACTGTGCAGCACCAACCTACAGGCACAGCACGACAGCAACAACAGCCGCCATGCAGCACTGCACCATGTGAACAGATTTTAAAAGCTCACCTTTCTACGTGGTCTTAGGAACTACAAACTGGGACCTAGTAGGAGTTTATTAACCCTTCTGCAGTCTCCTGCTAATTGAATGCAACTGGGGCGAGTGGGAGGAGTGCTAATACTATAAGAAAGAGACAGACAGAAAATATATTTAGTACAGACCAAAAGTTTGGACACACCTTCTCATTCAAAGAGTTTTCTTTATTTTCATGACTATGCAAATTGTAGATTCACACTGAAGGCATCAAAACTATGAATTAACACATGTGGAATTATATTCATAATAAACAAGTGTGAAACAACTGAAAATATGTCATATTCTAGGTTCTTCAAAGTAGCCACCTTTTGCTTTGATTACTGCTTTGCACACTCTTGGCATTCTCTTGATGAGCTTCAAGAGGGAGTCCCCTGAAATGGTTTTCACTTCACAGGTGTGCCCTGTCAGGTTTAATAAGTGGGATTTCTTGCCTTATAAATGGGGTTGGGACCATCAGTTGCGTTGAGGAGAAGTCAGGTCAGATACACAGCTGATAGTCCTACTGAATAGACTGTTAGAATTTGTATTATGGCAAGAAAAAAGCAGCTAAGTAAAGAAAAACTAGTGGCCATCATTACTTAAAGAAATGAAGGTCAGTCAGTCAGCCGAAAAATTGGGAAAACTTTGAAAGTAAGGGCTATTTGACCATGAAGGAGAGTGATGAGGTGCTGCGCCAGATGACCTGGCCTCCACAGTCACCAGACCTGAACCCAATCGAGATGGTTTGGGTGAGCTGGACTGCAGAGTGAAGGCAAAAGGGCCAACAAGTGCTAAGCATCTCTGGGAACTCCTTCAAGACTGTTGGAAGACCATTTCAGGGGACTACCTCTTGAAGGTCATCAAGAGAATGCCAAGAGTGTGCAAAGCAGTAAACAAAGCAAAAGGTGGCTACTTGGAAGAACCTAGAATATGACATATTTTCAGTTGATTCACACTTGTTTGTTATGTATATAATTCCACATGTGTTAATTCATAATTTTGATGCCTTCATAGTCCTGAAAATAAAGAAAACTCTTCGAATGAGAAGGTGTGTCCAAACTTTTGGTCTGTGCTGTATATATATATATATATATATATATATTCATATAGCTTCTCAGCATAAATAGTAGTATACCAAGCCCTAATCTACATATGTTGTGCACACCACGTCAAGATTGCCTCTACGAATGGGTACCTAATCTAAATTGATGCAGCGCCACATGGCGACCACCACTGCTGCAACACTATGCCAGCAGGCAGCATGACCCAGCGGTCCAACAGCACCCCTGCTTTCAGACTAAGCCCCCATGACACTGGGCAGCACCAACCCAGAGGCACAGCACCACAGAAACAACATGGTACCAGCACTCTTCCCATTCAGTCCAGGTGATTTTAATTATCAGGAGACTGCATAAGGGTTAATAAAGTTCTTAGTTGGAGTTCCTGAGAGCACATGGAAAGGTGAGCTTTTGACAGGCAACCTTGGCATGGTAGGTGGGCCTATGCATTTTGATCAAAATGTATACCAATGCCTTGTATAGTACTTATAGGATATTAGGCTTAGAAGCGATGTTAATTGTGCTGAGAAGCAGTTATAGATCAATGCATAACATGTAGATGTGAGACCCATGTTTTTATTTTTTTGGGATATTAAAAAAAAACTTTATCTACAGTACAGACCAAAAGTTTGGACACACCTTCTAATTCAAAGAGTTTTCTTTATTTTCATGACTATGAAAATTGTAGATTCACACTGAAGGCATCAAAACTATGAATTAACACATGTGGAATTATATTCATAATAAACAAGTGTGAAACAACTGAAAATATGTCATATTCTAGGGTCTTCAAAGTAGCCACCTTTTGCTTTGATTACTGCTTTGCACACTCTTGGCATTCTCTTGATGAGCTTCAAGAGGGAGTCCCCTGAAATGGTTTTCACTTCACAGGTGTGCCCTGTCAGGTTTAATAAGTGGGATTTCTTGCCTTATAAATGGGGTTGGGACCATCAGTTGCGTTGAGGAGAAGTCAGGTGGATACACAGCTGATAGTCCTACTGAATAGACTGTTAGAATTTGTATTATGGCAAGAAAAAAGCAGCTAAGTAAAGAAAAACTAGTGGCCATCATTACTTTAAGAAATGAAGGTCAGTCAGTCAGCCGAAAAATTGGGAAAACTTTGAAAGTAAGGGCTATTTGACCATGAAGGAGAGTGATGAGGTGCTGCGCCAGATGACCTGGCCTCCACAGTCACCAGACCTGAACCCAATCGAGATGGTTTGGGTGAGCTGGACTGCAGAGTGAAGGCAAAAGGGCCAACAAGTGCTAAGCATCTCTGGGAACTCCTTCAAGACTGTTGGAAGACCATTTCAGGGGACTACCTCTTGAAGGTCATCAAGAGAATGCCAAGAGTGTGCAAAGCAGTAATCAAAGCAAAAGGTGGCTACTTTGAAGAACCTAGAATATGACCTATTTTCAGTTGTTTCACACTTGTTTGTTATGTATATAATTCCACATGTGTTAATTCATAGTTTTGATGCCTTCATAGTCATGAAAATAAAGAAAACTCTTTGAATGAGAAGGTGTGTCCAAACTTTTGGTCTGTACTGTATATGGTCACTGACTATTGCAATTGGCTAAGGGTCCCTTCAAATATACTGGGCGATCCAGCTTAGATTACCTATGATGTGGTGCAAAGAATACTGGAGGGAAACTGAAACTTGAACAGATCCCATGGGATTGTTTATATCATCCGGTCCATCATTTTGCAGTTCATCAAAACAGCGATGGACAGAAAAACACTGCATGCTGCATTTTTCTTTTCTGCACTATCAGTCTATAGATGTCGGGCTTGTGCACTAAGTTCTTATACACATCTATCAGTTGTGTCTGGCTCAGCAAAAAAGAAACAAAAAACAAATGCATCTGAAGTATTGACTAATGGAAGAAATTGATAGAATATTCATGTACACATATCACCAATAGAATAGTGAAATTGAAATAGTCATTTTTAGTTTAGTGGGAGTGTACCTGGAATGAACTGAAACATTAGTGCAGATTTAAATGATAATTTAAACCTGTGTTGTACCTTTAGCGTGTTGCTAGGAAAAGTGATGGAAAACAATAGCAAGTCCCATCTGCCATTGTCTTGAGAATACACCACATTCAAATGGAAAAAACAGGCAGCATTTCTGTTCACCAACCAGTGGTCAATTTAGCAGCCCTCTGCATCAATGCAAAAATGACAACATGAAGAAGACATTTGTTACACTAATATCTGTCCACATTAATATTAACAGTAAAATTTTTCTAATCTAAGGTACTGTAAATCTTATGTAGATAGTGCAGCAGTCAGGTAACCATATAGTAGAGACTGTGCTAATAGCAACCATTCATATGAATTACCGTATCCCCAAGAGAACCTAAGATGCCCATCTTGAAAAATAGAGCTGTCACCCTGAGAATGGTGGTCTTATACATTAGGCTGCCCATGTTCCACCGTCATTTCACCCTAGCTTCCCTATACATTTCTTTTGAACACTCATTCTCAGTAATCTGCCCATGTAAAGTTGCAGCAGATCACCTGATGAAAGAGCGAAACACTTGGTTATCAGGTGAAACAATCTTTCTTATGGACACCTCAATAATCATTTCTGGGCAGCAAATTGCGATGTCTAAACAGCACTCTGCTGGCAGAAACAATGAATCTGTATGAGGACGAGCGATGGCAGTAGCGATCACTCATCCCTATCCCATTGAAGGCGATCTGTGCATGTAAATGCAGCCTTTCACCTCCACTGACGGAATGCTTCCTTCCCGATAATCGCCTGCTCCTTCAGGCATTATAAATCCAGCATTTGGGTGTTGAAGGATTTTTCAGGGCAGACAGAGAATTGGGTCAAGATGTCATCCAGAACTTGCTAGGGTAGGGCCACACGGCGCAGTCGTGATGCAGTCATGATGCGGTTAGGAAACGCATAAGGTTGGTTACCACATACATAATCATGCGTTTGGGGTGCATTTTTTGTCTGCCACTATTGTTTAAACTGTGAATTTTCCTGGTTCTTTAGCTTCCTGATTAACTTCAAATAATAACACCTGTGGTAAAGCAAATACCGCTAGCAGCTACTCAAGTCTATTTCATGCAGTCTGCAGTCGCAGGAAGAAGGACATGTTTTATGTGCAATCAATTAGATGCAGTCATCAAAGTTTTGCCAGGTCTATCTCAGAAACCTATTTTGCCATTGACTTCTATTCCTAACTGCCTCATGACCGCATCACGACTGCTCCGTCTTGGTGTACCCTTAGGGTGCTAGAACTATCTATAATAGGATAATAGAGTGTAGCTATGGTAGTATAATAATATTAAATATAAGTAGGCATTATGTGTTTAACAGTACAGACATGTACAACAGAGTCATTGTCTGCTCTATGGGTTCAGTGAGATACAAGCTAAGATTTCTTGTAGTTAAAATAGAACATTTTAAATCATTTTGTTGCTTAGTCTCTTGTGTAGATCACTTTACAGTTACATATGCAGACAAGGTCCATGGTGGATGACCTTTGGTTTTTATCTTGGCTAAATGTCCAGAAAAGAATAGATATTTTAATGCAGGTGGAAACTGAAGTGGTATTCATTTTATTAAGATAATGTCCATGAATTAGTAGTATCAGTATTTATTTCCTAGGAAAGTAACCATGCTAATGCCCAAAAAGTACCATATGCTAATTATATTTGCATTTCTCAAGGGCAAGGGGTACTTGCAAATTTTTTGATATTTAATGTCATTTTATGCTCTGTATACCCAGTATGGTTTTGGATGGAAGTGATGGAGTTAGCGAACTGTGGAGGGCCCCTACAGAAAGCTTTGGTGTGGATCCTGGATTAACTCCTTGCTGAATCAAAAGAGTTCCTAGTAGAGGAAGAATGAGGAAGCAACTCCATGTAATCCATTCCTCACAAGACTGGACAAAAGCTACAGAGACTCACTGTTCTCTGGATGATCTAGAGAAAGGAAGAAAGAGACAAAAAGGTTCAGAAATCTGCATGGCTGAGCATTGGAGTTAGTAAGGTATCCTGCTACCCAAGCTATTTAGACTTTACTGTAGTGAGGGGAATACCATTAAGAAACCCTTCACACTTGGAAATGGCTTGGCCAGTCATATCTCTAACACCTGTAACCCTCAGATGCAAATTATAGGCACAATTGCAAAAGTGATATTGCCAGCCATAGATTCTGTAGGAAGAGACTTGAGAAAGATAGAGAAGAAAGATTACAATAATTTCCATCTTTGCTCAAATCCATACAAAACTGTCTGGGAAGATTCACACTGTATAATTGCTATTGTTGGATGTACTACAATCCTATTTTGTATGTCAGTAAAGTGAGATGTTTATTCTGACACAAGCCTGGTTACTGACTCCTGCACCATACACTGGCCATTGCACTTCCTGTCACTTGTCTTGCACCCATACAAACACTTAAACTCACAGGTATCCAAACTACTAAAGGTATCCAAACTAATGTAAGGTATCCAAATTAATGTGATAGGCATTTTGTGAGCTCTAATAGGTGCATACTATTAGTAATGTGTTAAAAAAGATGTAAATACCATTAATATTGTAAATAACCATAACATACTCCTTCGACTGTAGCTGTATACCTAAAATTGAATTACTAGACAATTGCAATAGTCTCGTTCACTAAATTATTCATCTACATATTGCTAATTTCTCCATATTTATGACATGTAAATTAATCCAATTAACGGGGATTAAACAAAAGAGATCATTTTTTTGAGTCAATCTATATAAGAAAATAGAGCAAAGATTCCATAGCAGACAACCCATATGATCCTGAAATAGGTTAGACAGCACATTAAGCCCCTGCAGAAAAACTGGTAAAAATGCGACAGCTGTGCACTGTCTGTAGCACATGAATAGACCGCAGTCCACTGCATGACATCTGCTGAAATCTCATTTACTTGTTGTATTTCGCATTTCATATACAGCGTGAGTCTTTTGCATCTCATATATTATGAATTGCACAGTATATTGAACTGTTAGCCTCCCACGTGGCCTTAAAGCCTTGGAACTTGATTTTACCTCAGGAAGCCTATTGTAAAATACCTACAGCTGTGACCGACATTTCTGGTTGGGATGATGGATTAAGATAAACTCCTTTGGAATCACTCACTTGAGAAAAGCTAAAACATAAGCATAAAATTGTTAGTTTTGGTCATTAAATGGCATTAAATGGACTTTCAGGGATGACATACTGTGCATACTACTACAATAGCAGAATAAAATAATTTTTAAAACCATGCTTGGTCCTTGAGTACTCACCCAGGGCCATTGGCTCCAGTCTACTAGTGTAATATTCATCTGCTTAGACTTCACCATGGATGTACTATACCCATGTATCTGTACTTTTGTTCATGGGTAAGGAATATAATAGTTGATCCCTACAGACATATCTCCATAAACACACCTAGCTGTCAACTGTAGCATACATCAGCACTTTGGGATCAAGTTGTATCAGAACAATAGTAAAACATAAGACATCTTGGCTCATTTACTTTAACCATATTAATGATGTCACACAGAGCCTCTTTAATTGTAATTTCCAGCATATTTAATAATTCATTTTTATCACTGAATATCAGTTTATACTAGTTGCATTATAAGTTTCAGTTTAATTTATTTATATTATGGCTTAGCTACTTCTGAGGTTACCCCTGGATATTGCAAAGGGTGCTCTTATATACCTGAAACAATGTTTCAATGTCATTTTCGGCTGGGGCTACGCATTTACATATGATATGCAACATGAGGATCACAGTGTGGCATTGCAACATCACATCTAATGATTGTCAATGAGGTCACAATGCAAGGCCTTTGGATTTGTGGTTGCAGTCGTGTGCTACTTTGCCATCTGTTTTATGGTGGATTCTAAGGTACAGGAATAAATAGGCTTAAACAGTGGCTAAGTGAATAGTGGTTTGCTAAGATTTAATAATCTATGATAAAAGACATATACAGCACATATAGCATAATGTACAGGTGAAACCCAAAAAAATTGAATATCGTGCAAAGTTCATTTATTTCAGTAATGCAACTTAAAAGGTGAAACTAACATATGAGATAGACTCATTACATGCAAAGCGAGATATTTCAAGCCTTTATTTGTTATAATTTGGATGATTATGGCTTACAGCTTATGAAAACCCCAAAGTCACAATTTTGAGGTCCACTTTGCTCAGGGGGTATGGATTAATTAGTTGACTAGAGTGTGACACTTTGAGCCTAGAATATTGAACCTTTTCATAATATTCTAATTTTAAATTGCATTAATGCAATGCCTTTTAATTTGCATTACTGAAATAAATGAACTTTTGCATGGTATTCTAATTTTTTTTGTTTCACCTGTAAGGAAATGATCACTTAACCTGATATCAATCCTTGAGAAAGCGCTCACTGCTGGCCAGAGTCCAAGATGGTAGATACAAGAGATACATAGTAGTATTCTCAGACAGATGTCTGGTTTGGAGCTTCCCCTGTGTTACATGTAATGCTCCTTTATACCCCCAGTACCCCCTCCTTAGAATCTTCGAGTGTGCAGTACCTATAAACAGTGAACTTAGCCCTTAGGAATACCGCTTTGTGCTTATCTGTACTAGGTACTACAGAATAATAGGGTTTTCCATTTGTTCACTATATTAAAATGTAATAATTAAAGGTAAAGAACCACTAAAATAAACTTTACAGCACATCATCATAGCCCACATTGCATTTTTGTAGGCAAATCACTTTGAGATTTGCATGTGCACGTTCCTATAAACCAAATGTAATAAGCCTTTGCATTTCTAAGCAAGTGAAGGGTGTTACACTAATAATTAATGAAAACAGATATTCTACTTCAAAATGACAGTGACTAGTTAGAAATTATAGCTAGAGATGAGTGAATTTCTCAAAATTCAAGTTGGGTTCAATTTGGCTGAATCAATCAACTTTTTCTGTTTAGGTCCAAATAGCTTTTGCTCACATCAAAAGTGCTCCAATTAGTCAAAGTCTCCTAGGACTCAGCGTTTTTCTTTCTCTAGTCTTGTTTTCTTTCTTTCTTTTTATTAATAAATTAATTTCTCTCTCCCTCACCAAACTTCACCCAAATTGAATCACCCCAAATTTGGATTAATGTGCATTTGCACAAATTTTATAAAATTTGTGTCGAATCCAATTAGTTTAGAACGGATTCACTCATCTCTAATTATAACCAAGATTACTTGTAGTAGTAAGGCTGAAAAAAGCCACACATTCATCCAGTTCAGCCTTTCAACCTACAAAGAAGATCCAGAATAAGGCACAAAAAAGCCCATTAGGTTGAAGTCAGTTGTTCTCATTTCATGAAAACAAATCCTTCCTGGGATTATTTTGTTCAAATGACTTGAAATTGCCATCACTTATACTAGTTAATTTTGCATATGCACTTACTGTACTTTCTGAGTTTTTCTAGTAGTGACATTTTCAGTACAATATTTCTTCAAGATGTTTTCGGCAATATAGCCTGTACACATGATCCAGCTCCAGGACTAAAGTATATAACACCCAGTCAAACACAAATTTTAACAGCATGACCTTTGCATCATACGTAGCTGTTGGGCTGTTTCTTGGCATATGTCTAGTCAGTTCTATTTACTATTATATGATGGTTCATATGTACTTAAAAGATTTCAAATATCTTATCTGTAAACCAATGCTTCATCTGTACATATGGTTTTGTATGTAATTTTAGCATGATGAGATAAACCAACAAATGGGCATCACGTGTGCTATCTGACCAAGACTATTGATAACACTTTGTAGCACTGGGTTGGGTTTGAACTCAAATATGGCAGGTTTTGCAAACAGTTTATATGCTTTTCACATGTTTGCATAGGTGTTCTTCAGTTTCCTACCAAGAACATAATGATAGGGCCACTTTCAGTTCCCAGGGCACCTAATGTATGTATTAGATAGGAAAATTGGAGATGATCCTCCCTGTAAACATGGGCTTATGTGAGTGGGAAATGGACAAGTGGTGCAGAATGTGATTGCCATGTTGGTAACAAGAAAGGATTAAAGGGATTTTCCGAGACTTTTTAAATGATGAACCTATTCAAACATTGCATATTTGGTTAATATTTTGCCATAGTATTCTGTAGCCCAAACCAGGATTGGGTAGAATATAGCTGAAAGAATTATCTTCTTGTTTTTTTGCACCCACTTCTGATTTTGTCTTCAAAATACTGGAGCAAAATATTACTTATCAAATCAGCTTAGTGTGTGAAAAAGGCCTAAATCTGAATAGGGCTTGCAGATGTCCATGTACATGCTGCAGAGATAACGGCATTCAGGTGAAAGGAACTGATTTTACCTGTGTTGTGTGTCACTTGCATTGTGTCATTACTTGCCGTGTGTGAGCATTCATATTTCTGGTGGAGGAGCTTAGCTTACTTTTTCGAGTTCTGAATTATTCTATGGTTATTATGTGAAAGATTTAGCAGAATTGATGTAACTCTCCCCATGGAAACGAATAAATAATGAGAGATTTTTTCCATTTGTATCAGTACTTTACACAATAAAGATAAAATACTTTACTGACTCATCCCATGGTTAACATACAGTATGATTCAACGTACGCAGAGTAATTACATTTCATCATACCAACCTAAAAGTAACACATATTTCAACTTGGATAATCTGCAAATTATCAATTGACAAACAATTTTCTGATCGTTTTTTATTGACTAATGAAGTGATGGATCTCGGGCTGTGGTCAGAAATGTAATCAACATCCGAATGTTCATTTTCCTAATGACAGCATAAATCATTCAGTCGTTATTTTCAATTACTCCATTTTTCTCTTCTATAGCTTTAGGTACCCTATTAATATTTGAACCAGATATTATGAAAAATCGCTACATTAGATTGGATGGTGACACATTACTTATTGGCTTTAATTACTTGTCAGAGAATACTATTGACAGCTTGCTGCTTCTAATTAACAATAACAATGAAATTCTCACTTTTCTAATTAAATCTCTATTAGGGTCACTTTATTTCAAGCCTTTGCCTTAATTATGATGCAGAACTGACCTACAGACATTAATTACAGCACACAAAATTCAAATATTTAGCCAAATGGTGCATAAGGGTGATTTAAAAAGTCAGAAAATGTAGTTATGTAGATATTAAAGGAGTTTTCTAAGACTTTTTAACTGTTATTGACCTATCCTCTGGTCAACCCTGCAAACCTTGATCAGCAGTTTGAGAAGGCATCGGAGCTCCTGTAAGCACTGCGGCCTTTTTGCAGCTTTCCCTAGGCCAGTGACATCACATTCATTGGTCACATGGTCTGGGCGCAGCTCAACCCCATTCAAGTAAATGGGGCTGAGTGCGATACCAAGCACTGCCACTATACAAGGCAGGCCACAGTACTTATAGGAGCACCGATACCTGCTCAAAAGTTGCACTGAAATACACAGTCTGGACTGCGCATGAATAGCAGTCCTGATAATGTACTTCAGCACAATGCTGACAGTGGGAGAATAGGAGACAGCAGGAAAAAAAAATAGCAATCTGGACTCATTATCTGCCATATTACTCCTGTATGTATTACTGGAGATAATAGTCCAATAACATGGTGACATATTCCCTTTAAAGGGGTTGGCCTTATTCTGGTTGCCTTTGACCAATGTACAGTTGCAAGAAAAAGTATGTGAACCCTTTGGAAGGATATGGATTTCTGCACAAATTGGTCATAAAATGTGATCTGATCTTCATCTAAGTCACAACAATAGACAATCACAGTCTGCTTAAACTAATAACACACAAAGAATTAAATGTTACCATGTTTTTATTGAACACATCATGTAAACGTTCACAGTGCAGGTGGAAAAAGTATGTGAACCCTTGGATTTAATAACTGGTTGAACCTCCTTTGGCAGCAATAACTTCAACCAAACGTTTCCTGTAGTTGCAGATCAGACGTGCACAATGGTCAGGAGAAATTCTTGACTATTCCTCTTTACAGAACGGTTTCAGTTCAGCAATATTCTTGGGATGTCTGGTGAGGATCGCATTCTTGAGGTCATGCCACAGCATCTCAATCTGGTTGAGGTCAGGACTCTGACTGGGCCACTCCAGAAGGCGTATTTTCTTCTGTTAAAGCCATTCTGTTGTTGATTTACTTCTATGCTTTGGGTCGTTGTCCTGTTGCAACACCCATCTTCTGTTGAGCTTCAGCTGGTGGCCTTAATTTCTCCTGTAAAATGTTGTGATAAACTTGAGAATTCATTTTTCCTTCGATGATAGCAATCCGTCCAGCCCCTGATGCAGCAAAGCAGCCCCAAACCATGATGCCCCCACCACCATACTTCACAGTTGGGATGAGGTTTTGATGTTGGTGTGCTGTGCCTCTTTTTCTCCAAACATAGTGTTGTGTGTTTTTTCCAAACAACTCAACTTTGGTTTCATCTGTCCACAGAATATTTTGCCAGTACTGCTGTGGAACATCCAGGTGCTCTTGTGCAAACTGTAAACATGCAGCAATGTTTTTTTTGGACAGCAGTGGCTTCCTCTGTGGTATCCTCCCAAGAAATCAATTCTTGTTTAGTGTTTTACGTATTGTAGATTCGCTAACAGGGATGTTAGCATATGCCAGAGACTTTTGTAAGTCTTTAGCTGACACTCTAGGATTCTTCTTCACCTCATTGAGCAGTCTACGCTGTGCTCTTGCAGTCATCTTTACAGGACGGCCACTCCTAGGGAGAGTAGCAGCAGTGCTGAAGTTTCTCCATTTATAGACAATTTGTCTTACCGTGGACTGATGAACAGCAAGGCTTTTGGAGATACTTTTATAACCCTTTCCAGCTTTATGCAAGTCTACAATTCTTAATCGTAGGTCTTCTGAGAGCTCTTTTGTGCGAAGCATCATTCACATCAGGCAATGCGTCTTGTGAAAAGAAAACCCAGAACTGGTGTGTGTTTTTTATAGGGCAGGGCAGCTGTAACCAACATCTCCAATCTCATCTCATTGATTGGACTCCAGTTGGCTGACACCTCACTCCAATTAGCTTTTGGAGATGTCATTAGTCTAGGGGTTCACATACTTTTTCCACCTGCACTGTGAATGTTTACATGATGTGTTCAATAAAAACATGTTAACATTTAATTCTTTGTGTGTTATTAGTTTAAGCAGACTGTGATTGTCTATTGTTGTGACTTAGATGAAGATCAGATCACATTTTATGACCAATTTGTGCAGAAATCCATATCATTCCAAAGGGTTCACATATGTAGTTTTTCTTGCAACTGTATATATAAGATGACTATATAGCATTTACTAATATTTGCTGAAATTCTGTGCCATTTTCTATATTTCATTAGGTTTACCCCCTGGTTTGCCAAGTTTTTTGTGCTTTCCACAGAGAGGTATTGTCCATAAATTGTTGTTGATAGAGAGTGATGTGACTAGGAAATTCACCTCTATGTAATGTCTCCTCTATTCAGATACACTGCTAGCTCCGCATGCACTGTTGGGAGTTTAGTGCAGGTGCAGTATATTTGAATAGAGGTGGCTGAATTATATGTCTGGTCCATCAGCAGTTATCTTATAGACAGGACGTCCATGTGGACAGCACAGAAGATTTACCTAACAAGGGGACACGGCTTATGAAATTCAGCAAACTGCACAGAATATGAGCAAAGGCTATATTTGCAAGTGCCATCTTATGTACCTACACATTTGTCACAAGTCACCAGAAAGTGGCCAACCCCTTTAAGTAAAACAAAATGGTAAGTCCAGCCAGATTGAGGTCAAGCAAGGGAAAATTGGTGACTCCAATTCAGAATATCAAGCTAATAAGCATAGCATTGGATCTGTGAATGAGAAACACTCAGGAATTCGGCCTCTGGTCCAAGACAGTGTTCTTCACATTTAGCAATCCCCTTCCCTTGGAGCTACAGTAGATTTTTATCACTGCAGCTCAGTTGCCCCTGGTCTTCACAGCTCATGTAAAGCTGCTCTTTTAAAGGAGTAATTAAGGCAGGAAAGATATGGGGCATTGAAGTGAACACACAGGGCTAAATAAGGTCAAACATGTCAGGGTAAAGCGTTCATGAAAAAGGAGAAAGAAGATTATCGAATTCTGTAACTATTCCTCTCGAGCTCCTGATTTCCAAAGAAAAAATGAACCAAGCAACGCTTACAAATCTTTACCAGGAAAAATGAAAATTTATTATGAAAGTTGTTTAAAATGGAAACTACCACAAGCCAAAATTATGGAAAATAGTACACAGGAACATTGCACATTATAGCTACTCACAGCCGTAGCTGCTTCTTTCCTCTATAGATTTTTAATCAAATGAATTATAAAATTATATGGCCTATAATATTATGAAGCCACAGCAATGATCACATCATTCAGAAACTATTGCATACTGTTTTATGTCCCTGTGAATGTAGAGGTAAATGAGTGAGCACAAATATTAGCACATACATTAGAAAGCTAGAAAGCAGAACATATACAGTAGTTGCTGCTATAGTCATTCATCATTATCTCTTAGCTGATCTCTCCTCAAGAAACAAATATCAGATCAGAGCAACAGAGGACCAAAATAATAAGCCTACCTTGGGAGATCATGGAGCTAATTGTACATGCAATGAAAGAAAAGGGGAAATCACTGAATCGTGCGGAAGTTGTAACTTTTGTATTTACCCATTAATCTTAGCTGCCACCAACAATTCTATCCAGAGGGCCCTTGTGATATTTCAGAAATAAATTAGAGGTAAACTTGCCCAGCACTATACTTTTTAAAGAGGACCTTTCATCAGTTTTGACATAGACTAATTATGGTGTTACCTTGTAAGGCGGCCCCCACTGAAGCCATGTTTTTTTTTTTTTTTTAAAGCCCCCCCGTTCGTCCGCTCTGCCCCCCTTCCCCCGATGATTTGGCACGCTGTATTATAATGAGCAGTAATCTCGCAACGGGGAGTAGATGCAGTCTTCTGCTGTGGGTATTTCCTTCTCCCTGGCTGTGAGCGCGATCCAATCAAAACGGACCGCTCAAAGTCAGGGAGAAGGAATTCTACAGTTTTCAAACAGCACCTGGACCTGAATACTTTTGTAATTGCATGTAATTAAAAAATTTGCATAACCATTGAGTTATTCAGCGCCACCTTCTGTTTGTTCTTTTTCTTATTTCTTTGACCTGCTCACTGAGATGGCCGCACATGTTCAGCTTCATCTTTTAACTGCCTTCTGAGCTGTGATAGGGGGAACATTGGCATGGCCCTTAGCTGCAGCAGAGAAGGCACTCGCCTTGAGCTGCCAGCTTGATATAAATCTAGCAGAGCAATGATTGAGGAGAACTCTCGACCCCCGTGAGGTACAGGGCTGGTTCTAACTTTATTAGAAGGAGATTGTCATGTGGAATACTATGTCTGATTTTCATTTTTTACATTAGTCATGGGATAACCCCTTTAAGGGATTATCCATAGTTTTACTATGCACTGCTGTTTGCTTAAATTAAACCTAGTCTAAAAAAATAAAATAATTTTATTCCGAATGGACATGCTATAGAAATAATTGCCATAAAATGTCCATTGTTCAAATATAACCCGGGGCCTCTTTCAAAATATTTTTTGCAAGGTATACTTTTTTTGTTAAAGCTATGCATGACATAATCCATATAGTATTTGCAAAAACAAAGAAAAAAGAATGCGGCACTCAACAGGATTACTCTTTGTAGCTTTATTCACATAAAAAGCGTCATGCGGGTAAAGCACAGCTAGAGGGCAACAGCCGTTTCACGCTTGTTGCGCTTTTTCAATTTTTAGTTTTCGTGTCTTACTCAGAAGGAGAAAGGCTGGACCATACCCCTGTATGGAGTGTAGCTCAAGCAGTCATAGAGTGAGGAGTTGCATGTTGCCTGTGTAGTGTGAGGCCTACTCCAAAAAGCATCCATCCTTGCATTGTGAGGAACAGTTACCATCCTCTGAGAAGGAAGCAAGTACAGAATCTCAAGATTGTGTGGGATCAAAGTGAAGGATTGGTTCAAAGGGCTGACAGAAAGTGCGATCACTCTTCTATAGCAACAAGCCTTACTGATAGTTTAAAGGGTACATTGCCTCTAGCGCCCACCATACTTTTACAACCAATTAGCTACCCGTTGTAGAGCAACAAGCCACTGTGGGAATTGTAGTATGTATTGTGAATATTCACCTCTTTGGTTGACATGGAAAGTTGTTTGGAATTACTAGGGGGACTCAGAGTCAGGCATCTTGCAGTTTGCCCTTCCATATTCAGCCTTGGAAGTAGTGTGTATGTACTCTGGTGAGGCTAAATTGAATACTACCACTGTCTTTGTTTGTGAACTGCCTAAACTACTTCAATAAAGAACACTGTCTTTGTTTGTGAACTGCCTAAACTACTTCAATAAAGAACACTGGATGTGTTTCCTCGTTATGGCTTCCTCATTGCACTGTCTACACCATGAGGGAGCCCTGCCTTGCACCTCCAAGCCTCACAACATCAAGGGCACCCTGCTTAACACCAGGCAGGGACCCAAATACCAGGGTGTACCCTGTGGGAAGAAAGTGTGTACCCATAATTTACTGCTGCGTGGCTTCCAGGAGCTCCAGAGTGAGGGCAGCCACTGTAAACCACTACTACTTCTATCTGTGCCACAACTATCACTCCAGTCCTCTCAGCTCTCCCCCTGCAGTTCACTGAATTGGCATATGTTTGATCTAGAAGAAGTCTTCCCTAAAAATCGATTGAGATAGAGATTATGCTTCCCGTACTGCATCCAAATGCCATCTCCTCCCTAGATAAGTGACATACACGTACCCGTGAATCAAGAGTCCAGGCTACCCTCTTCCATTGTTCCATGATCCAGTTCTGATGCTCACATGCCTGTTGTAGGTGCTTACAGTGATCGACAGTGTTTAGCATAGGCACTTTGACCATTTTACAGCTGCACAGCCTGATACACAGCAAGCTATGATGCACTTTGTTCTGTACCTTTTTTTTAACAGTCAGCATTAAATTTTTTAATTTTTTTCCCCACAGTAGCTCTTTTTTGGGATTGGACCAGGTGGACTAGACTTTACTCCCCTCGAGTATCAATGAGTCTTGGGTGTCTATGAACCTGTCGTTGGCATACCAGTTGTTCTATCCTGGACCACTTTTAATCAAAACTATCTACTGCAAAGACCTACCCATTTGGAGACATTCTAGCCGAGTTGTTTTGCAATTACAAAGTTGCCCTTGTCAAAGTTACCTGTGCCTATATTATTTCTGCTATAAACAGATCAAATTTATGAACAGTTTCCCATAGAAACCCATTTCATTCCAGATCATCCATTCTGTTAATGTACCTAAAATGAAGACTAAAATGGTCTGGCTGCCATACATTATGCCACCCCACAACATAATGCTGAGAGTAGGACCAGTGTGATGTTCCCTTGTTAAGGCCTCTTTATGGCTTTGCCTATTTGGTCTTTAGACCAGTCTTTCGCTATCATTGCAGACAAAATACGGAACTCTTCACTAAAGAGAAGAGACCTGCATTCCAGCCTCCATTGGCATATTACTGTGCACCATGTTATCTTTTGAGAGTGGTGGCATGAGGTCAATGGAAGACCTGTAGCTGGACATCTGGTTCGTAGCCCAATGTTGTACAAATACTGTACCTTCTGATGTTTGTGTAGAAACTGTTTGCTGCCCTAGTTTTTGGAATGTGATTTCACATAGTAAAGAACGTACCCCTACATGCCATTCTTCTAATCATATAATCCATCTGTGCAGAGGTTTGCCCCTGTCCACCTCTTGATTTTAATGCAGTTCTTTCTTGTTCTCCCAACCGTTGGGATATGCAGCACTGAACAGTTCTGAAAACTCATTCTAGGTGACTAGAGATCTACGAGAGTGATAAACCAAGGGTTTTCAGTTCAAGGATTCTGTCCCTCTCAGTTTGAGAGAAGTGGTCATAACTTGTAGGAGGCATCAAACAGGAAGCATCACATCATCATCCCACATGACTTGATCCCATTTTTGAGGTTTCATGTGGCCAAAAAGCTTTGCTTTAAGGGCTATGGACATCTTTGAGGGTATTTGTTTATTATTGCATTGTACTCATTTTGAGCTAAAAATATATATTTTTTTACAATTGGTCTTTATTAGAAATGTGCAGTCCGTTTCTCTGTACAATATTGAGTTTCTCTAGTAGCAGTCTGCCTGTTTACACTGGGCCCTGTCTGGGAACTCAGATGACTACTCATGTAAAGTCCTATCTCTGACAGCTTATCAACACTCATTAGACCTCAATTCTTATCAAACTGATAAGAATATGTCTTAAATAAGTATTTATGAGCTGTAAGGTGTTAGGAGATAAGGGCTATACATGGTCATCAGATGATGGCTCAAAGTGAAAGTAACATGCTCACAGCTAGGCTAAAATATATCCCTTTATGACAAAAACTGCTGGAGATTTTTAATAAAGACCAATTGAAAAAAATAAATTATCATCTGCAGATTTTAGTGATACCAGATACTTTCTCAATTTGCGCAACCTTACAGCTTGTCCTTCTTGGTGTGGCAGTTTCAATGTTGAGGAGTGTATGTGACTTACAAAGACTTTCCAACAAGCCTTGGGATATTTGTTTCCCATGAAGCATGGAGTACTTCTAGTAAGTCTCCATATAGGACTGGTTTCTTCTTAAGGAATTTCAACACTCTGCCTAGACATATACCATGAATCTCATAAGACCTCATTGACTTTAGTAGTCTCTGCCAAACTTATGTTGTTTTTGACAGCAAGAATAGTGCAGCAGATCGTTGTTTTTTTTTGCTATCTAAACTTGTTAGAGAAAGTGGAAAAAAAAAACACCATCCCATATGTGAAGCTTAAAAACTTGGGACTTGAAATCAACTTGTGCTTTTATTTCTTTAGACTATGCTTCAATAGAAGTTTTCCAGTAACATAATTGTAGATTTCAACTTCAAATTCTGATTTTAGAACCTGACAAAGAGAAGAGATGTGCTAAAATCAAACAGACTGCAATATTGCAGTTCGTATGACGATCAGGAGATCGCATATAAAATCCCCTAAGAGGAGTAAAAAGTACAGTAAAAAAATTAAGTTTTAAAAGGTAAACATAAACATGTTAAAAAGTCATATCACTCCCTTTTCCCAATTTTACATATAAAAATACATAAACAATGAAAAATATGAACAATATCAGAATCACATCTTCCAAAAATGTCAGAAGTATTAAAATATAGCAATATTTATCGTTCTGATGAAGACTGTAACAGAAAAAAAAACTAGTTTACTGTTTTTGAATAAAAAGTGTTCAAAAAGTTATACATATCCCAAAATAGTACCATTACAAACTATAGCTCACCCCTCAAGACATGAGCCCCCAAACAGCTCTGTAGATGGAAAAGTAAAAAAAGTTATGACTGTCAGAATATGGTGATGCAAAGAAAAAACAAAGCAACAGTGCTAACCACAAAGATGATATACAGCCCCCATCTGATCTATTATGTTCTCTTTACATTACAATTATGGCTTGTGTTTATAGCGAAGCCTTAAAATCTATGTCAAGCTTGTTTTCAAACATATACCATATACATAAAGGCATCTCCTACCTATTGGAAGTGACTTCCTATGAAGCATGATCTGACTTTCCAACAAGCCTTGGGATATTTGTTTCCCATAAAGCATGGACATGGAGTACTTCTAGTAAGTCTCCATATAGGAATGGTTTCTTTAAGGAGTTTCAACACTCTGCCTAGACATATACCATGAATCTCATAAGAACTCATTGAATTTAGCAGTCTCTGCAAGAGTTCTATTGTTTTTGACAGCAAGAATAGTGCAGCAGATCGTTTCTTTTTGCTATTTAAAATTATTAGAGAAAGTGGGGGGAAAAAACACCATCCCATATCTGAGGCTTAAAACCTTGGTACTTGAAATCAACTTGTGCTTTTATTTCTTTAAACTATGCTTCAATAGAAGTTTTCCAATAACATATTTGTAGATTTCAACTTCAAATTCTGATTTTAGAACCTGACAAAGAAAGGAGATGTGCTACACTAGTACTGCCCATCTACTCCTGTAGAAGTGGTTGACTGCAGACTGATTTTTGCAGGACGTACTTTCTTCTGAGCCAACTATTGATTGACTTATATAACATGCTCATTCTCTCTTTAAAATCTGGTTCTTTAAGGATATACCGTATACACCTTCACAGAAAATATTTGTTATTGTTCCAGTAAGTCTAAAATGAAAAATTAAGCAACTCAGTGATAGGTTTTAATTAGAGGTGGGACGAATCAAATTTTTTTCAAATCCGAATCTGAAAAAGGTTCTCGAATATATCGAATCTTTTGAATCTCGAATCCTACGAATCCTGTACATAATTGTGTGAACGGTGTAAGAAACAAAGTCAGACCGCGTCAGTTTGTCTGAACCTCCACCTCCCAGTCACGGTCGCACCCTATATGACCGCGATCGTTACGCCCCTGCTCCTATCACTACAGAACATACAGGGTAATACAGCGCCACATACCTCTTACATCCAGTGACGTCTCCTTTGATATAGATGTTCTCTTTCCTCATCTTCTCCTTTCAGACCTTCAGACCAGACCACCATTTTTCAGCCATTTTTCGTCTCTGCAGTTTGACAAAAAAAAAATCTTAGTTTACTACTTTTCCATCATCCTCCCATCTTCTGGACAAATCATCCTAACACCCCCAATACTGTTCCGCTGTGCTCCCCAATACTATACTGCAGAAACAGATAATACCCCTGATAATACTAGTACCACACAGAGCCCCCCATATAAAATATCCCTTCTTTGTGGCCTCAGTAGATGCCCCCATAGTGCCCCCCAATAATGTGTCAATAAGAAGTGGCCCCACAGTGCCACCCAATAATGTGCCAGCAAGTGTCCCCATAGATGTCCCCCTAATCATGTGCCAGTATCAAATGCCTCTCTCCTCCCCCCATGTGCCAGTATCAAGTGCGGAGTGCCTCTCTCCTCCCCCCCATGTGCCGGTATCATAGTGCCATCTCCCCCCCAATGTGCCAGTATCATAGTGGCATCTCCCCCCCAATGTGCCAGTATCATAGTGCCACCCCCCCAATGTGCCAGTATTATAGTGCCATCTCCCCCCATAATGTGCCAGTATCATAGTGCCATCTCCCCCCCAATGTGCCAGTATTATAGTGCCATCTCCCCCCCATAATTTGCCAGTATCATAGTGCCATCTCCCCCCCAATGTGCCAGTATCATAGTGCCATCTCCCCCCATAATGTGCCAGTATTATAGTGCCATCTCCCCCCACTCCCCCCATAATGTGCCAGTATCATAGTGCCATCTCCCCCCCAATGTGCCAGTATCATAGTGCCATCTCCCACAATGTGCCAGTATCATAGTGCCATTTCCCCCCATAATGTGCCAGTATTATAGTGCCACCTCCCCCCATAATGTGCCAGTATCATAGTGCCATCTCCCCCCATAATGTGCCAGTATCATAGTGCCATCTCCCCCCAATGTGCCAGTATCATAGTTCCATCTCCCCCATAATGTGCCAGTATTATAGTGCCACCTCCACCCATAATGTGCCAGTATCATAGTGCCATCTCCCCCATAATGTGCCAGTATTATAGTGCCACCTCCCCCATAATGTGCCAGTATCAGTGCCATCTCCCCCCATAATGTGCCAGTATCATAGTGCCATCTCCCCTCATAATGTGCCAGTATCATAGTGCCTCCCCCCCAATGTGCCAGTAGTATCAGTGCCATCTCCCCCCATAATGTGCCAGTGTCATAGTGCCTCCCCCCCAATGTGCCAGTAGTATCATAGTGCCATCTCCCCCCATAATGTGCCAGTATCATAGTGCCTCCCCCCCAATGTGCCAGTAGTATCATAGTGCCTCTCACCTCTCCCCATCGCCAATGTGCCAGTAACAAATAAAAACAAAAACACTTTTACTTACCTCCGCTGCAATGCAGGCCTCTTCTGGCCTGTGTCCCGCGCTGTACGGCTCAGGCGGCGCGATGACGTCATCCCCCCGCCTGCACCGGCCTCTGATAGGCTGCGGGCCTTGTGCTGGCAGCCTATCAGAGGAACAGGGAAAGGAAACGCCTCTCCCTCCCCTGTCGCAGCAGCGAAGTGTTCATCTTCTAGAGTGCCCTGCCGCCGCCACCACCAGTATGGGCACCACCGGTAAATTACGTCGGGATTCGAGTCCACGAATCCCACGAATCCAGCAAGATTCGAAGGATTCGTGGATTCGACGAATCCGCCGTCCCATCTCTAGTTTTAATTAAAAATTTCCTATAATTTTACTTCTACAGCTCCTAGGCAAACTATGTGTTTCCATGGTAACAGATAATAAATAAACTCTGGGCTGACTAGATGGGACAAATGGTTCTTATCTGCCGACACATTCTATGCAGGGCCGGATTAACGTAGTGGCTGATGGAGCTGCAGCTCCAGGCCCCTACCATAAAATAGGCCCATCCGCCAGCCAAAAGGCCGTCGGGAGCGGCCCGCGCTAAAAGTCCTCTGTTGTACACAGCGCAGCGTCACATAGACAATGCAGAGACGCTCACATCACGCTGGCAGCAGGAGCCTGAGGGAGGGACTCGGGAGTAGCATAATATGATCCTATTGTGGAAGCTGCTTCTGCCAGCCCCTCCCCGCCCACCAAACAATCAGAGCTGAGGCAAGGCAAGCACTAGCAGCTCTGAGCCGTCTGAGTAGTGCAGGGAGTCTAAGAATAGAAATGAATCGAATGAGTCACAGGTAGAGTTGAGCGAACACCTGGATGTTCGGGTTCGAGAAGTTCGGCCGAACTTCACGTAAATGTTCGGGTTCGGGATCCGAACCCGAACCGAACTTCGTCCCGAACCCGAACCCCATTGAAGTCAATGGGGACCCGAACTTTTGGGCACTAAAAAGGCTGTAAAACAGCCCAGGAAAGAGCTAGAGGGCTGCAAAAGGCAGCAACATGTAGGTAAATCCCCTGCAAACAAATGTGGATAGGGAAATGAATTAAAATTAAAATAAAAAAAAAAAAAATGAACCAATATCAATTGGACAGAGGTCCCATAGCAGAGAATCTGGCTTCACGTCAGCAGAGAATCAGTCTCTTCATGCCATAGCAAAGAATCTGGCTTCATGTCAGCAGAGAATCAGTCTCTTCATGCCATAGCAGAGAATCTGGCTTCATGTCAGCGCAGAATCAGTCTTCATGTCATAGCAGAGAATCAGGCTTCACGTCACCCACCACTGGAACAGGCCACTGTCACACATTTAGGCCCCAGCACCCAGACAGAGGAGAGCGGTCCCGTAACAGAGAATCTGGCCTTATGTCAGCGCAGAATCTGTCTTCATGTCATAGCAGAGAATCAGGCTTCACGTCAGCCACCACTGGAACAGGCCACTGTCACACATTTAGGCCCAGGCACCCAGGCAGAGGAGAGAGGTCCCGTAACAGAGAATCTGGCCTTATGTCAGCGCAGAATCTGTATTCATGTCATAGCAGAGAATCAGGCTTCACGTCACCCACCACTGGAACAGGCCACTGTCACACATTTAGGCCCCGGCACCCAGACAGAGGAGAGGTTCATTCAACTTTGGGTTGCCCCGCAATATAATGGTAAAATGAAATTAAAAATAGTATTGAATGAGGAAGTGCCCTGGAGTAGAATAATATATTGTTAAGGGGAGGTAGTTAATATCTAATCTGCACAAGGGATGGACAGGTCCTGTGGGATCCATGCCTGGTTCATTTTTATGAACGTCAGCTTGTCCACATTGGCTGTAGACAGGCGGCTGCGTTTGTCTGTAATGACGCCCCCTGCCGTGCTGAATACACGTTCAGACAAAACGCTGGCCGCCGGGCAGGCCAGCACCTCCAAGGCATAAAAGGCTAGCTCTGGCCACGTGGACAATTTGGAGACCCAGAAGTTGAATGGGGCCGAACCATCAGTCAGTACGTGGAGGGGTGTGCACAGGTACCTTTCCACCATGTTAGTGAAATGTTGCCTCCTGCTAACACGTTCCGTATCAGGTGGTGGTGCACTTAGCTGTGGCGTGTTGACAAAACTTTTCCACATCTCTGCCATGCTAACCCTGCCCTCAGAGGAGCTGGGCGTGACACAGCTGCGTTGGCGACCTCTTGCTCCTCCTCTGCCTTCGTCTTGGGCTTCCACTGGTTCCCCTGTGACATTTGGGAATGCTCTCAGTAGAGCGTCTACCAACGTGCGCTTGTACTCGCGCATCTTCCTATCACGCTCCAGTGTAGGAAGTAAGGTGGGCACATTGTCTTTGTACCGGGGATCCAGCAGGGTGGCAACCCAGTAGTCCGCACACGTTAAAATGTGGGCAACTCTGCTGTCGTTGCGCAGGCACTGCAGCATGTAGTCGCTCATGTGTGCCAGGCTGCCCAGAGGTAAGGACAAGCTGTCCTCTGTGGGAGGCGTATCGTCATCATCCTGTGTTTCCCCCCAGCCACGCACCAGTGATGGGCCCGAGCTGCTTTGGGTGCCACCCTGCTGTGAACATGCTTCATCCTCATCCTCCTCCACCTCCTCCTCATCCTCGTCCTCCTCGTCCTCCAGTAGTGGGCCCTGTCTGGCCACATTTGTACCTGGCCTCTGGTGTTGCAAAAAACCTCCCTCTGAGTCACTTTGAAGAGACTGGCCTGAAAGTGCTAAAAATGACCCCTCTTCCTCCTCTTCCTCCTGGGCCACCTCCTCTTCCATCATCGCCCTAAGTGTTTTCTCAAGGAGACATAGAAGTGGTATTGTAACGCTGATAACGGCGTCATCGCCACTGGCCATGTTGGTGGAGTACTCGAAACAGCGCAACAGGGCACACAGGTCTCGCATGGAGGCCCAGTCATTGGTGGTGAAGTGGGTCTGATCCGCAGTGCGACTGACCCGTGCGTGCTGCAGCTGAAACTCCACTATGGCCTGCTGCTGCTCGCACAGTCTGTCCAGCATATGCAAGGTGGAGTTCCACCTGGTGGGCACGTCGCATATGAGGCGGTGAGCGGGAAGGCCGAAGTTATGCTGTAGCGCAGACAGGCGAGCAGCGGCAGGGTGTGAACGCCGGAAGCGCGAACAGACGGCCCGCACTTTATGCAGCAGCTCTGACATGTCGGGGTAGTTGCGAATGAACTTCTGCACCACCAAATTCAGCACATGCGCCAGGCAAGGGATGTGCGTCAAACCGGCTAGTCCCAGAGCTGCAACGAGATTTCGCCCATTATCGCACACCACCAGGCCAGGCTTGAGGCTCACCGGCAGCAACCACTCGTCGGTCTGTTGTTCTATACCCCGCCACAACTCCTGTGCGGTGTGGGGCCTGTCCCCCAAACATATGAGTTTCAGAATGGCCTGCTGACGTTTACCCCGGGCTGTGCTGAAGTTGGTGGTGAAGGTGTGTGGCTGACTGGATGAGCAGGTGGAAGAAGAGGAGGAGGAAGCTGAGTAGGAGGAGGAGGAGACAGGAGGCAAAGAATGTTGCCCTGCGATCCTTGGCGGCGGAAGGACGTGCGCCAAATAGCTCTCCGCCTGGGGCCCAGCCGCCACTACATTTACCCAGTGTGCAGTTAGGGAGATATAGCGTCCCTGGCCGTGCTTACTGGTCCACGTATCTGTGGTTAGGTAGACCTTGCCACAGATGGCGTTGCGCAGTGCACACTTGATTTTATCGGACACTTGTTTGTGCAGGGAAGGCACGGCTCTCTTGGAGAAGTAGTGGCGGCTGGGAACAACATACTGTGGGACAGCAAGTGACATGAGCTGTTTGAAGCTGTGTGTGTCCACCAGCCTAAATGACAGCATTTCATAGGCCAGTAGTTTAGAAATGCTGGCATTCAGGGCCAGGGATCGAGGGTGGCTAGGTGAGAATTTACGCTTTCTCTCAAATGTTTGTGAGATGGAGAGCTGAACGCTGCCGTGTGACATGGTTGAGATGCTTGGTGACGCAGGTGGTGGTGTTGGTGGTACATCCCATGTTTGCTGGGCGGCAGGTGCCAACGTTCCTCCAGAGGCGGAGGGAGAGGCCGAGGCGGAGGCAGCAGCAGCAGAAGAGGCCGAGGCGGCAGCAGCAGAAGATGTAGCAGGGGGAGCCTGAGTGACTTCCTTGTTTTTAAGGTGTTTACTCCACTGCAGTTCATGCTTTGCATGCAGGTGCCTGGTCATGCAGGTTGTGCTAAGGTTCAGAACGTTAATGCCTCGCTTCAGGCTCTGATGGCACAGCGTGCAAAACACTCGGGTCTTGTCATCAGCACATTGTTTGAAGAAGTGCCATGCCAGGGAACTCCTTGAAGCTGCCTTTGGGGTGCTCGGTCCCAGATGGCGGCGGTCAGTAGCAGGCAGAGTCTCTTGGCGGCGGGTGTTCTGATTTTGCCCACTGCTCCCTCTTTTGCTACGCTGTTGGCTCGATCTCACCACTGCCTCTTCCTCCGAACTGTGAAAGTCAGTGGCACGACCTTCATTCCATGTGGGGTCTAGGACCTCATCGTCCCATGCATCGTCTTCCACCCAGTCTTGATCCCTGACCTCCTGTTCAGTCTGCACACTGCAGAAAGACGCAGAAGTTGGCACCTGTGTTTCGTCATCATCAGAGACGTGCTGAGGTGGTATTCCCATGTCCTCATCATCAGGAAAAATAAGTGGTTGTGCGTTAGTGCATTCTATCTCTTCCACCCCTTGGGAAGGGCTAGGTGGATGCCCTTGGGAAACCCTGGCAGCAGAGTCTTCAAACAGCATAAGAGACTGCTGCATAACTTGAGGCTCAGACAGTTTCCCTGATATGCATGGGGGTGATGTGACAGACCGATGGGCTTGGTTTTCATGCGCCATCTGTGCGCTTTCTGCAGAAGACTGGGTGGGAGATAATGTGAACGTGCTGGATGCACTGTCGGCCACCCAATTGACTAATGCCTGTACCTGCTCAGGCCTTACCATCCTTAGAACGGCATTGGGCCCCACCAAATATCGCTGTAAATTCTGCTGGCTACTGGGACCTGAGGTAGTTGGTTCACTAGGACGTGTGGCTGTGGCAGAACGGCCAAGTCCTCTTCCAGCACCAGAGGGTCCACTAACACCACCACGACCATGTCCACGTCCGCGTCCGCGTCCCTTATTAGATGTTTTCCTCATTGTTCCCGTTCACCACAATTTTGAGAATGGCAAATTTGGGAATGCTTTTTCAACCCAGAACAAAAAGTCTGCTTTTACGGTCACTACAAATAACTTGACCAGCTAAAACTGTGCAGATTTGGTTGAATAGAGATGTGAGACCTGTTTTTTTTTGCGCTGTGTGACAGTTATAGGTTTAATCACAGAATGACACTTCTATCAGCACGCTAGCGTGTGTCTTAGGTTTTTCTGAATGACACTATCAATACCTTCAATGTAAGATTTTCTTTTTGGGATAGATTTCAAGTAGGCCTCAAATACCACAAACTAGTTATTTTCAGAATGGCAAATTTGGGAATGCTTTTTCAACCCAGAACAAAAAGTCTGCTTTGACGGTCACTACAAATAACTTGACCAGCTAAAACTGTGCAGATTTGGTTGAATAGAGATGTGAGACCTGTTTTTTTTTGCGCTGTGTGACAGTTATAGGTTTAATCACAGAATGACACTTCTATCAGCACGCTAGCGTGTGTCTTAGGTTTTTCTGAATGACACTATCAATACCTTCAATGTAAGATTTTCTTTTTGGGATAGATTTCAAGTAGGCCTCAAATACCACAAACTAGTTATTTTCAGAATGGCAAATTTGGGAATGCTTTTTCAACCCAGAACAAAAAGTCTGCTTTTACGGTCACTACAAATAACTTGACCAGCTAAAACTGTGCAGATTTGGTTGAATAGAGATGTGAGACCTGTTTTTTTTTTGCGCTGTGTGACAGTTATAGGTTTAATCACAGAATGACACTTCTATCAGCACGCTAGCGTGTGTCTTAGGTTTTTCTGAATGACACTATCAATACCTTCAATGTAAGATTTTCTTTTTGGGATAGATTTCAAGTAGGCCTCAAATACCACAAACTAGTTATTTTCAGAATGGCAAATTTGGGAATGCTTTTTCAACCCAGAACAAAAAGTCTGCTTTTACGGTCACTACAAATAACTTGACCAGCTAAAACTGTGCAGATTTGGTTGAATAGAGATGTGAGACCTGTATTTTTTTGCGCTGTGTGACAGTTATAGGTTTAATCACAGAATGACACTTCTATCAGCACGCTAGCGTGTGTCTTAGGTTTTTCTGAATGACACTATCAATACCTTCAATGTAAGATTTTCTTTTTGGGATAGATTTCAAGTAGGCCTCAAATACCACAAACTAGTTATTTTCAGAATGGCAAATTTGGGAATGCTTTTTCAACCCAGAACAAAAAGTCTGCTTTTACGGTCACTACAAATAACTTGACCAGCTAAAACTGTGCAGATTTGGTTGAATAGAGATGTGAGACCTGTTTTTTTTTGCGCTGTGTGACAGTTATAGGTTTAATCACAGAATGACACTTCTATCAGCACGCTAGCGTGTGTCTTAGGTTTTTCTGAATGACACTATCAATACCTTCAATGTAAGATTTTCTTTTTGGGATAGATTTCAAGTAGGCCTCAAATACCACAAACTAGTTATTTTGAGAATGCCAAATTTGGGAATGCTTTTTCAACCCAGAACAAAAAGTCTGCTTTTACGGTCACTACAAATAAATTGACCAGCTAAAACTGTGCAGATTTGGTTGAATAGAGATGTGAGACCTGTTTTTTTTTGCGCTGTGTGACAGTTATAGGTTTAATCACAGAATGACACTTCTATCAGCACGCTAGCGTGTGTCTTAGGTTTTTCTGAATGACACTATCAATACCTTCAATGTAAGATTTTCTTTTTGGGATAGATTTCAAGTAGGCCTCAAATACCACAAACTAGTTATTTTCAGAATGGCAAATTTGGGAATGCTTTTTCAACCCAGAACAAAAAGTCTGCTTTTACGGTCACTACAAATAACTTGACCAGCTAAAACTGTGCAGATTTGGTTGAATAGAGATGTGAGACCTGTTTTTTTTTGCGCTGTGTGACAGTTATAGGTTTAATCACAGAATGACACTTCTATCAGCACGCTAGCGTGTGTCTTAGGTTTTTCTGAATGACACTATCAATACCTTCAATGTAAGATTTTCTTTTTGGGATAGATTTCAAGTAGGCCTCAAATACCACAAACTAGTTATTTTCAGAATGGCAAATTTGGGAATGCTTTTTCAACCCAGAACAAAAAGTCTGCTTTTACGGTCACTACAAATAACTTGACCAGCTAAAACTGTGCAGATTTGGTTGAATAGAGATGTGAGACCTGTTTTTTTTTGCGCTGTGACAGTTATAGGTTTAATCACAGAATGACACTTCTATCAGCACGCTAGCGTGTGTCTTAGGTTTTTCTGAATGACACTATCAATACCTTCAATGTAAGATTTTCTTTTTGGGATAGATTTCAAGTAGGCCTCAAATACCACAAACTAGTTATTTTCAGAATGGCAAATTTGGGAATGCTTTTTCAACCCAGAACAAAAAGTCTGCTTTTACGGTCACTACAAATAACTTGACCAGCTAAAACTGTGCAGATTTGGTTGAATAGAGATGTGAGACCTGTTTTTTTTTGCGCTGTGTGACAGTTATAGGTTTAATCACAGAATGACACTTCTATCAGCACGCTAGCGTGTGTCTTAGGTTTTTCTGAATGACACTATCAATACCTTCAATGTAAGATTTTCTTTTTGGGATAGATTTCAAGTAGGCCTCAAATACCACAAACTAGTTATTTTCAGAATGGCAAATTTGGGAATGCTTTTTCAACCCAGAACAAAAAGTCTGCTTTTACGGTCACTACAAATAACTTGACCAGCTAAAACTGTGCAGATTTGGTTGAATAGAGATGTGAGACCTGTATTTTTTTGCGCTGTGTGACAGTTATAGGTTTAATCACAGAATGACACTTCTATCAGCACGCTAGCGTGTGTCTTAGGTTTTTCTGAATGACACTATCAATACCTTCAATGTAAGATTTTCTTTTTGGGATAGATTTCAAGTAGGCCTCAAATACCACAAACTAGTTATTTTCAGAATGGCAAATTTGGGAATGCTTTTTCAACCCAGAACAAAAAGTCTGCTTTTACGGTCACTACAAATAACTTGACCAGCTAAAACTGTGCAGATTTGGTTGAATAGAGATGTGAGACCTGTTTTTTTTTGCGCTGTGTGACAGTTATAGGTTTAATCACAGAATGACACTTCTATCAGCACGCTAGCGTGTGTCTTAGGTTTTTCTGAATGACACTATCAATACCTTCAATGTAAGATTTTCTTTTTGGGATAGATTTCAAGTAGGCCTCAAATACCACAAACTAGTTATTTTCAGAATGGCAAATTTGGGAATGCTTTTTCAACCCAGAACAAAAAGTCTGCTTTGACGGTCACTACAAATAACTTGACCAGCTAAAACTGTGCAGATTTGGTTGAATAGAGATGTGAGACCTGTTTTTTTTTGCGCTGTGTGACAGTTATAGGTTTAATCACAGAATGACACTTCTATCAGCACGCTAGCGTGTGTCTTAGGTTTTTCTGAATGACACTATCAATACCTTCAATGTAAGATTTTCTTTTTGGGATAGATTTCAAGTAGGCCTCAAATACCACAAACTAGTTATTTTCAGAATGGCAAATTTGGGAATGCTTTTTCAACCCAGAACAAAAAGTCTGCTTTGACGGTCACTACAAATAACTTGACCAGCTAAAACTGTGCAGATTTGGTTGAATAGAGATGTGAGACCTGTTTTTTTTTTGCGCTGTGTGACAGTTATAGGTTTAATCACAGAATGACACTTCTATCAGCACGCTAGCGTGTGTCTTAGGTTTTTCTGAATGACACTATCAATACCTTCAATGTAAGATTTTCTTTTTGGGATAGATTTCAAGTAGGCCTCAAATACCACAAACTAGTTATTTTCAGAATGGCAAATTTGGGAATGCTTTTTCAACCCAGAACAAAAAGTCTGCTTTTACGGTCACTACAAATAACTTGACCAGCTAAAACTGTGCAGATTTGGTTGAATAGAGATGTGAGACCTGTTTTTTTTTGCGCTGTGTGACAGTTATAGGTTTAATCACAGAATGACACTTCTATCAGCACGCTAGCGTGTGTCTTAGGTTTTTCTGAATGACACTATCAATACCTTCAATGTAAGATTTTCTTTTTGGGATAGATTTCAAGTAGGCCTCAAATACCACAAACTAGTTATTTTCAGAATGGCAAATTTGGGAATGCTTTTTCAACCCAGAACAAAAAGTCTGCTTTTACGGTCACTACAAATAACTTGACCAGCTAAAACTGTGCAGATTTGGTTGAATAGAGATGTGAGACCTGTTTTTTTTTGCGCTGTGTGACAGTTATAGGTTTAATCACAGAATGACACTTCTATCAGCACGCTAGCGTGTGTCTTAGGTTTTTCTGAATGACACTATCAATACCTTCAATGTAAGATTTTCTTTTTGGGATAGATTTCAAGTAGGCCTCAAATACCACAAACTAGTTATTTTCAGAATGGCAAATTTGGGAATGCTTTTTCAACCCAGAACAAAAAGTCTGCTTTTACGGTCACTACAAATAACTTGACCAGCTAAAACTGTGCAGATTTGGTTGAATAGAGATGTGAGACCTGTTTTTTTTTGCGCTGTGTGACAGTTATAGGTTTAATCACAGAATGACACTTCTATCAGCACGCTAGCGTGTGTCTTAGGTTTTTCTGAATGACACTATCAATACCTTCAATGTAAGATTTTCTTTTTGGGATAGATTTCAAGTAGGCCTCAAATACCACAAACTAGTTATTTTCAGAATGGCAAATTTGGGAATGCTTTTTCAACCCAGAACAAAAAGTCTGCTTTTACGGTCACTACAAATAACTTGACCAGCTAAAACTGTGCAGATTTGGTTGAATAGAGATGTGAGACCTGTTTTTTTTTGCGCTGTGTGACAGTTATAGGTTTAATCACAGAATGACACTTCTATCAGCACGCTAGCGTGTGTCTTAGGTTTTTCTGAATGACACTATCAATACCTTCAATGTAAGATTTTCTTTTTGGGATAGATTTCAAGTAGGCCTCAAATACCACAAACTAGTTATTTTCAGAATGGCAAATTTGGGAATGCTTTTTCAACCCAGAACAAAAAGTCTGCTTTTACGGTCACTACAAATAACTTGACCAGCTAAAACTGTGCAGATTTGGTTGAATAGAGATGTGAGACCTGTTTTTTTTGCGCTGTGTGACAGTTATAGGTTTAATCACAGAATGACACTTCTATCAGCACGCTAGCGTGTGTCTTAGGTTTTTCTGAATGACACTATCAATACCTTCAATGTAAGATTTTCTTTTTGGGATAGATTTCAAGTAGGCCTCAAATACCACAAACTAGTTATTTTCAGAATGGCAAATTTGGGAATGCTTTTTCAACCCAGAACAAAAAGTCTGCTTTTACGGTCACTACAAATAACTTGACCAGCTAAAACTGTGCAGATTTGGTTGAATAGAGATGTGAGACCTGTATTTTTTTGCGCTGTGTGACAGTTATAGGTTTAATCACAGAATGACACTTCTATCAGCACGCTAGCGTGTGTCTTAGGTTTTTCTGAATGACACTATCAATACCTTCAATGTAAGATTTTCTTTTTGGGATAGATTTCAAGTAGGCCTCAAATACCACAAACTAGTTATTTTCAGAATGGCAAATTTGGGAATGCTTTTTCAACCCAGAACAAAAAGTCTGCTTTTACGGTCACTACAAATAACTTGACCAGCTAAAACTGTGCAGATTTGGTTGAATAGAGATGTGAGACCTGTTTTTTTTTGCGCTGTGTGACAGTTATAGGTTTAATCACAGAATGACACTTCTATCAGCACGCTAGCGTGTGTCTTAGGTTTTTCTGAATGACACTATCAATACCTTCAATGTAAGATTTTCTTTTTGGGATAGATTTCAAGTAGGCCTCAAATACCACAAACTAGTTATTTTCAGAATGGCAAATTTGGGAATGCTTTTTCAACCCAGAACAAAAAGTCTGCTTTGACGGTCACTACAAATAACTTGACCAGCTAAAACTGTGCAGATTTGGTTGAATAGAGATGTGAGACCTGTTTTTTTTTGCGCTGTGTGACAGTTATAGGTTTAATCACAGAATGACACTTCTATCAGCACGCTAGCGTGTGTCTTAGGTTTTTCTGAATGACACTATCAATACCTTCAATGTAAGATTTTCTTTTTGGGATAGATTTCAAGTAGGCCTCAAATACCACAAACTAGTTATTTTCAGAATGGCAAATTTGGGAATGCTTTTTCAACCCAGAACAAAAAGTCTGCTTTTACGGTCACTACAAATAACTTGACCAGCTAAAACTGTGCAGATTTGGTTGAATAGAGATGTGAGACCTGTTTTTTTTTGCGCTGTGTGACAGTTATAGGTTTAATCACAGAATGACACTTCTATCAGCACGCTAGCGTGTGTCTTAGGTTTTTCTGAATGACACTATCAATACCTTCAATGTAAGATTTTCTTTTTGGGATAGATTTCAAGTAGGCCTCAAATACCACAAACTAGTTATTTTCAGAATGGCAAATTTGGGAATGCTTTTTCAACCCAGAACAAAAAGTCTGCTTTGACGGTCACTACAAATAACTTGACCAGCTAAAACTGTGCAGATTTGGTTGAATAGAGATGTGAGACCTGTTTTTTTTTGCGCTGTGTGACAGTTATAGGTTTAATCACAGAATGACACTTCTATCAGCACGCTAGCGTGTGTCTTAGGTTTTTCTGAATGACACTATCAATACCTTCAATGTAAGATTTTCTTTTTGGGATAGATTTCAAGTAGGCCTCAAATACCACAAACTAGTTATTTTGAGAATGGCAAATTTGGGAATGCTTTTTCAACCCAGAACAAAAAGTCTGCTTTTACGGTCACTACAAATAACTTGACCAGCTAAAACTGTGCAGATTTGGTTGAATAGAGATGTGAGACCTGTTTTTTTTTGCGCTGTGTGACAGTTATAGGTTTAATCACAGAATGACACTTCTATCAGCACGCTAGCGTGTGTCTTAGGTTTTTCTGAATGACACTATCAATACCTTCAATGTAAGATTTTCTTTTTGGGATAGATTTCAAGTAGGCCTCAAATACCACAAACTAGTTATTTTCAGAATGGCAAATTTGGGAATGCTTTTTCAACCCAGAACAAAAAGTCTGCTTTTACGGTCACTACAAATAACTTGACCAACTAAAACTGTGCAGATTTGGTTGAATAGAGATGTGAGACCTGTTTTTTTTTGCGCTGTGTGACAGTTATAGGTTTAATCACAGAATGACACTTCTATCAGCACGCTAGCGTGTGTCTTAGGTTTTTCTGAATGACACTATCAATACCTTCAATGTAAGATTTTCTTTTTGGGATAGATTTCAAGTAGGCCTCAAATACCACAAACTAGTTATTTTGAGAATGGCAAATTTGGGAATGCTTTTTCAACCCAGAACAAAAAGTCTGCTTTTACGGTCACTACAAATAACTTGACCAGCTAAAACTGTGCAGATTTGGTTGAATAGAGATGTGAGACCTGTTTTTTTTTGCGCTGTGTGACAGTTATAGGTTTAATCACAGAATGACACTTCTATCAGCACGCTAGCGTGTGTCTTAGGTTTTTCTGAATGACACTATCAATACCTTCAATGTAAGATTTTCTTTTTGGGATAGATTTCAAGTAGGCCTCAAATACCACAAACTAGTTATTTTCAGAATGGCAAATTTGGGAATGCTTTTTCAACCCAGAACAAAAAGTCTGCTTTTACGGTCACTACAAATAACTTGACCAGCTAAAACTGTGCAGATTTGGTTGAATAGAGATGTGCGACCTGTTTTTTTTTGCGCTGTGTGACAGTTATAGGTTTAATCACAGAATGACACTTCTATCAGCACGCTAGCGTGTGTCTTAGGTTTTTCTGAATGACACTATCAATACCTTCAATGTAAGATTTTCTTTTTGGGATAGATTTCAAGTAGGCCTCAAATACCACAAACTAGTTATTTTCAGAATGGCAAATTTGGGAATGCTTTTTCAACCCAGAACAAAAAGTCTGCTTTTACGGTCACTACAAATAACTTGACCAGCTAAAACTGTGCAGATTTGGTTGAATAGAGATGTGAGACCTGTTTTTTTTTGCGCTGTGTGACAGTTATAGGTTTAATCACAGAATGACACTTCTATCAGCACGCTAGCGTGTGTCTTAGGTTTTTCTGAATGACACTATCAATACCTTCAATGTAAGATTTTCTTTTTGGGATAGATTTCAAGTATGCCTCAAATACCACAAACTAGTTATTTTCAGAATGGCAAATTTGGGAATGCTTTTTCAACCCAGAACAAAAAGTCTGCTTTGACGGTCACTACAAATAACTTGACCAGCTAAAACTGTGCAGATTTGGTTGAATAGAGATGTGAGACCTGTTTTTTTTTGCGCTGTGTGACAGTTATAGGTTTAATCACAGAATGACACTTCTATCAGCACGCTAGTGTGTGTCTTAGGTTTTTCTGAATGACACTATCAATACCTTCAATGTAAGATTTTCTTTTTGGGATAGATTTCAAGTAGGCCTCAAATACCACAAACTAGTTATTTTCAGAATGGCAAATTGGGAATGCTTTTTCAACCCAGAACAAAAAGTCTGCTTTTACGGTCACTACAAATAACTTGACCAGCTAAAACTGTGCAGATTTGGTTGAATAGAGATGTGAGACCTGTTTTTTTTTGCGCTGTGTGACAGTTATAGGTTTAATCACAGAATGACACTTCTATCAGCACGCTAGCGTGTGTCTTAGGTTTTTCTGAATGACACTATCAATACCTTCAATGTAAGATTTTCTTTTTGGGATAGATTTCAAGTAGGCCTCAAATACCACAAACTAGTTATTTTCAGAATGGCAAATTTGGGAATGCTTTTTCAACCCAGAACAAAAAGTCTGCTTTTACGGTCACTACAAATAACTTGACCAGCTAAAACTGTGCAGATTTGGTTGAATAGAGATGTGAGACCTGTTTTTTTTTGCGCTGTGTGACAGTTATAGGTTTAATCACAGAATGACACTTCTATCAGCACGCTAGCGTGTGTCTTAGGTTTTTCTGAATGACACTATCAATACCTTCAATGTAAGATTTTCTTTTTGGGATAGATTTCAAGTAGGCCTCAAATACCACAAACTAGTTATTTTGAGAATGGCAAATTTGGGAATGCTTTTTCAACCCAGAACAAAAAGTCTGCTTTTACGGTCACTACAAATAACTTGACCAGCTAAAACTGTGCAGATTTGGTTGAATAGAGATGTGAGACCTGTTTTTTTTTGCGCTGTGTGACAGTTATAGGTTTAATCACAGAATGACACTTCTATCAGCACGCTAGCGTGTGTCTTAGGTTTTTCTGAATGACACTATCAATACCTTCAATGTAAGATTTTCTTTTTGGGATAGATTTCAAGTAGGCCTCAAATACCACAAACTAGTTATTTTCAGAATGGCAAATTTGGGAATGCTTTTTCAACCCAGAACAAAAAGTCTGCTTTTACGGTCACTACAAATAACTTGACCAGCTAAAACTGTGCAGATTTGGTTGAATAGAGATGTGAGACCTGTTTTTTTTTTGCGCTGTGTGACAGTTATAGGTTTAATCACAGAATGACACTTCTATCAGCACGCTAGCGTGTGTCTTAGGTTTTTCTGAATGACACTATCAATACCTTCAATGTAAGATTTTCTTTTTGGGATAGATTTCAAGTAGGCCTCAAATATCACAAACTAGTTATTTTCAGAATGGCAAATTTGGGAATGCTTTTTCAACCCAGAACAAAAAGTCTGCTTTTACGGTCACTACAAATAACTTGACCAGCTAAAACTGTGCAGATTTGGTTGAATAGAGATGTGAGACCTGTTTTTTTTTGCGCTGTGTGACAGTTATAGGTTTAATCACAGAATGACACTTCTATCAGCACGCTAGCGTGTGTCTTAGGTTTTTCTGAATGACACTATCAATACCTTCAATGTAAGATTTTCTTTTTGGGATAGATTTCAAGTAGGCCTCAAATACCACAAACTAGTTATTTTCAGAATGGCAAATTTGGGAATGCTTTTTCAACCCAGAACAAAAAGTCTGCTTTGACGGTCACTACAAATAACTTGACCAGCTAAAACTGTGCAGATTTGGTTGAATAGAGATGTGAGACCTGTTTTTTTTTGCGCTGTGTGACAGTTATAGGTTTAATCACAGAATGACACTTCTATCAGCACGCTAGCGTGTGTCTTAGGTTTTTCTGAATGACACTATCAATACCTTCAATGTAAGATTTTCTTTTTGGGATAGATTTCAAGTAGGCCTCAAATACCACAAACTAGTTATTTTCAGAATGGCAAATTTGGGAATGCTTTTTCAACCCAGAACAAAAAGTCTGCTTTTACGGTCACTACAAATAACTTGACCAGCTAAAACTGTGCAGATTTGGTTGAATAGAGATGTGAGACCTGTTTTTTTTTGCGCTGTGTGACAGTTATAGGTTTAATCACAGAATGACACTTCTATCAGCACGCTAGCGTGTGTCTTAGGTTTTTCTGAATGACACTATCAATACCTTCAATGTAAGATTTTCTTTTTGGGATAGATTTCAAGTAGGCCTCAAATACCACAAACTAGTTATTTTCAGAATGGCAAATTTGGGAATGCTTTTTCAACCCAGAACAAAAAGTCTGCTTTTACGGTCACTACAAACAACTTGACCAGCTAAAACTGTGCAGATTTGGTTGAATAGAGATGTGAGACCTGTTTTTTTTTGCGCTGTGTGACAGTTATAGGTTTAATCACAGAATGACACTTCTATCAGCACGCTAGCGTGTGTCTTAGGTTTTTCTGAATGACACTATCAATACCTTCAATGTAAGATTTTCTTTTTGGGATAGATTTCAAGTAGGCCTCAAATACCACAAACTAGTTATTTTCAGAATGGCAAATTTGGGAATGCTTTTTCAACCCAGAACAAAAAGTCTGCTTTGACGGTCACTACAAATAACTTGACCAGCTAAAACTGTGCAGATTTGGTTGAATAGAGATGTGAGACCTGTTTTTTTTTTGCGCTGTGTGACAGTTATAGGTTTAATCACAGAATGACACTTCTATCAGCACGCTAGCGTGTGTCTTAGGTTTTTCTGAATGACACTATCAATACCTTCAATGTAAGATTTTCTTTTTGGGATAGATTTCAAGTAGGCCTCAAATACCACAAACTAGTTATTTTGAGAATGGCAAATTTGGGAATGCTTTTTCAACCCAGAACAAAAAGTCTGCTTTTACGGTCACTACAAATAACTTGACCAGCTAAAACTGTGCAGATTTGGTTGAATAGAGATGTGAGACCTGTTTTTTTTTGCGCTGTGTGACAGTTATAGGTTTAATCACAGAATGACACTTCTATCAGCACGCTAGCGTGTGTCTTAGGTTTTTCTGAATGACACTATCAATACCTTCAATGTAAGATTTTCTTTTTGGGATAGATTTCAAGTAGGCCTCAAATACCACAAACTAGTTATTTTCAGAATGGCAAATTTGGGAATGCTTTTTCAACCCAGAACAAAAAGTCTGCTTTGACGGTCACTACAAATAACTTGACCAGCTAAAACTGTGCAGATTTGGTTGAATAGAGATGTGAGACCTGTTTTTTTTTGCGCTGTGTGACAGTTATAGGTTTAATCACAGAATGACACTTCTATCAGCACGCTAGCGTGTGTCTTAGGTTTTTCTGAATGACACTATCAATACCTTCAATGTAAGATTTTCTTTTTGGGATAGATTTCAAGTAGGCCTCAAATACCACAAACTAGTTATTTTGAGAATGGCAAATTTGGGAATGCTTTTTCAACCCAGAACAAAAAGTCTGCTTTTACGGTCACTACAAATAACTTGACCAGCTAAAACTGTGCAGATTTGGTTGAATAGAGATGTGAGACCTGTTTTTTTTTGCGCTGTGTGACAGTTATAGGTTTAATCACAGAATGACACTTCTATCAGCACGCTAGCGTGTGTCTTAGGTTTTTCTGAATGACACTATCAATACCTTCAATGTAAGATTTTCTTTTTGGGATAGATTTCAAGTAGGCCTCAAATACCACAAACTAGTTATTTTCAGAATGGCAAATTTGGGAATGCTTTTTCAACCCAGAACAAAAAGTCTGCTTTTACGGTCACTACAAATAACTTGACCAGCTAAAACTGTGCAGATTTGGTTGAATAGAGATGTGAGACCTGTTTTTTTTTGCGCTGTGTGACAGTTATAGGTTTAATCACAGAATGACACTTCTATCAGCACGCTAGCGTGTGTCTTAGGTTTTTCTGAATGACACTATCAATACCTTCAATGTAAGATTTTCTTTTTGGGATAGATTTCAAGTAGGCCTCAAATACCACAAACTAGTTATTTTCAGAATGGCAAATTTGGGAATGCTTTTTCAACCCAGAACAAAAAGTCTGCTTTTACGGTCACTACAAATAACTTGACCAGCTAAAACTGTGCAGATTTGGTTGAATAGAGATGTGAGACCTGTTTTTTTTTTGCGCTGTGTGACAGTTATAGGTTTAATCACAGAATGACACTTCTATCAGCACGCTAGCGTGTGTCTTAGGTTTTTCTGAATGACACTATCAATACCTTCAATGTAAGATTTTCTTTTTGGGATAGATTTCAAGTAGGCCTCAAATACCACAAACTAGTTATTTTCAGAATGGCAAATTTGGGAATGCTTTTTCAACCCAGAACAAAAAGTCTGCTTTTACGGTCACTACAAATAACTTGACCAGCTAAAACTGTGCAGATTTGGTTGAATAGAGATGTGAGACCTGTTTTTTTTTGCGCTGTGTGACAGTTATAGGTTTAATCACAGAATGACACTTCTATCAGCACGCTAGCGTGTGTCTTAGGTTTTTCTGAATGACACTATCAATACCTTCAATGTAAGATTTTCTTTTTGGGATAGATTTCAAGTAGGCCTCAAATACCACAAACTAGTTATTTTCAGAATGGCAAATTTGGGAATGCTTTTTCAACCCAGAACAAAAAGTCTGCTTTTACGGTCACTACAAATAACTTGACCAGCTAAAACTGTGCAGATTTGGTTGAATAGAGATGTGAGACCTGTTTTTTTTTGCGCTGTGTGACAGTTATAGGTTTAATCACAGAATGACACTTCTATCAGCACGCTAGCGTGTGTCTTAGGTTTTTCTGAATGACACTATCAATACCTTCAATGTAAGATTTTCTTTTTGGGATAGATTTCAAGTAGGCCTCAAATACCACAAACTAGTTATTTTCAGAATGGCAAATTTGGGAATGCTTTTTCAACCCAGAACAAAAAGTCTACTTTTACGGTCACTACAAATAACTTGACCAGCTAAAACTGTGCAGATTTGGTTGAATAGAGATGTGAGACCTGTTTTTTTTTGCGCTGTGTGACAGTTATAGGTTTAATCACAGAATGACACTTCTATCAGCACGCTAGCGTGTGTCTTAGGTTTTTCTGAATGACACTATCAATACCTTCAATGTAAGATTTTCTTTTTGGGATAGATTTCAAGTAGGCCTCAAATACCACAAACTAGTTATTTTCAGAATGGCAAATTTGGGAATGCTTTTTCAACCCAGAACAAAAAGTCTGCTTTTACGGTCACTACAAATAACTTGACCAGCTAAAACTGTGCAGATTTGGTTGAATAGAGATGTGAGACCTGTTTTTTTTTGCGCTGTGTGACAGTTATAGGTTTAATCACAGAATGACACTTCTATCAGCACGCTAGCGTGTGTCTTAGGTTTTTCTGAATGACACTATCAATACCTTCAATGTAAGATTTTCTTTTTGGGATAGATTTCAAGTAGGCCTCAAATACCACAAACTAGTTATTTTCAGAATGGCAAATTTGGGAATGCTTTTTCAACCCAGAACAAAAAGTCTGCTTTTACGGTCACTACAAATAACTTGACCAGCTAAAACTGTGCAGATTTGGTTGAATAGAGATGTGAGACCTGTTTTTTTTTGCGCTGTGTGACAGTTATAGGTTTAATCACAGAATGACACTTCTATCAGCACGCTAGCATGTGTCTTAGGTTTTTCTGAATGACACTATCAATACCTTCAATGTAAGATTTTCTTTTTGGGATAGATTTCAAGTAGGCCTCAAATACCACAAACTAGTTATTTTCAGAATGGCAAATTTGGGAATGCTTTTTCAACCCAGAACAAAAAGTCTGCTTTTACGGTCACTACAAATAACTTGACCAGCTAAAACTGTGCAGATTTGGTTGAATAGAGATGTGAGACCTGTTTTTTTTTGCGCTGTGTGACAGTTATAGGTTTAATCACAGAATGACACTTCTATCAGCACGCTAGCGTGTGTCTTAGGTTTTTCTGAATGACACTATCAATACCTTCAATGTAAGATTTTCTTTTTGGGATAGATTTCAAGTAGGCCTCAAATACCACAAACTAGTTATTTTCAGAATGGCAAATTTGGGAATGCTTTTTCAACCCAGAACAAAAAGTCTGCTTTTACGGTCACTACAAAAACCTTGACCAGCTAAAACTGTGCAGATTTGGTTGAATAGAGATGTGAGACCTGTTTTTTTTTGCGCTGTGTGACAGTTATAGGTTTAATCACAGAATGACACTTCTATCAGCACGCTAGCGTGTGTCTTAGGTTTTTCTGAATGACACTATCAATACCTTCAATGTAAGATTTTCTTTTTGGGATAGATTTCAAGTAGGCCTCAAATACCACAAACTAGTTATTTTGAGAATGGCAAATTTGGGAATGCTTTTTCAACCCAGAACAAAAAGTCTGCTTTTACGGTCACTACAAATAACTTGACCAGCTAAAACTGTGCAGATTTGGTTGAATAGAGATGTGAGACCTGTTTTTTTTTGCGCTGTGTGACAGTTATAGGTTTAATCACAGAATGACACTTCTATCAGCACGCTAGCGTGTGTCTTAGGTTTTTCTGAATGACACTATCAATACCTTCAATGTAAGATTTTCTTTTTGGGATAGATTTCAAGTAGGCCTCAAATACCACAAACTAGTTATTTTGAGAATGTCAAATTTGGGAATGCTTTTTTCAACCCAGAACAAAAAGTCTGCTTTTACGGTCACTACAAATAACTTGACCAGCTAAAACTGTGCAGATTTGGTTGAATAGAGATGTGAGACCTGTTTTTTTTTGCGCTGTGTGACAGTTATAGGTTTAATCACAGAATGACACTTCTATCAGCACGCTAGCGTGTGTCTTAGGTTTTTCTGAATGACACTATCAATACCTTCAATGTAAGATTTTCTTTTTGGGATAGATTTCAAGTAGGCCTCAAATACCACAAACTAGTTATTTTCAGAATGGCAAATTTGGGAATGCTTTTTCAACCAAGAACAAAAAGTCTGCTTTTACGGTCACTACAAATAACTTGACCAGCTAAAACTGTGCAGATTTGGTTGAATAGAGATGTGAGACCTGTTTTTTTTTGCGCTGTGTGACAGTTATAGGTTTAATCACAGAATGACACTTCTATCAGCACGCTAGCGTGTGTCTTAGGTTTTTCTGAATGACACTATCAATACCTTCAATGTAAGATTTTCTTTTTGGGATAGATTTCAAGTAGGCCTCAAATACCACAAACTAGTTATTTTCAGAATGGCAAATTTGGGAATGCTTTTTCAACCCAGAACAAAAAGTCTGCTTTTACGGTCACTACAAATAACTTGACCAGCTAAAACTGTGCAGATTTGGTTGAATAGAGATGTGAGACCTGTTTTTTTTTGCGCTGTGTGACAGTTATAGGTTTAATCACAGAATGACACTTCTATCAGCACGCTAGCGTGTGTCTTAGGTTTTTCTGAATGACACTATCAATACCTTCAATGTAAGATTTTCTTTTTGGGATAGATTTCAAGTAGGCCTCAAATACCACAAACTAGTTATTTTCAGAATGGCAAATTTGGGAATGCTTTTTCAACCCAGAACAAAAAGTCTGCTTTTACGGTCACTACAAATAACTTGACCAGCTAAAACTGTGCAGATTTGGTTGAATAGAGATGTGAGACCTGTATTTTTTTGCGCTGTGTGACAGTTATAGGTTTAATCACAGAATGACACTTCTATCAGCACGCTAGCGTGTGTCTTAGGTTTTTCTGAATGACACTATCAATACCTTCAATGTAAGATTTTCTTTTTGGGATAGATTTCAAGTAGGCCTCAAATACCACAAACTAGTTATTTTCAGAATGGCAAATTTGGGAATGCTTTTTCAACCCAGAACAAAAAGTCTGCTTTTACGGTCACTACAAAAACCTTGACCAGCTAAAACTGTGCAGATTTGGTTGAATAGAGATGTGAGACCTGTTTTTTTTTGCGCTGTGTGACAGTTATAGGTTTAATCACAGAATGACACTTCTATCAGCACGCTAGCGTGTGTCTTAGGTTTTTCTGAATGACACTATCAATACCTTCAATGTAAGATTTTCTTTTTGGGATAGATTTCAAGTAGGCCTCAAATACCACAAACTAGTTATTTTGAGAATGGCAAATTTGGGAATGCTTTTTCAACCCAGAACAAAAAGTCTGCTTTTACGGTCACTACAAATAACTTGACCAGCTAAAACTGTGCAGATTTGGTTGAATAGAGATGTGAGACCTGTTTTTTTTTGCGCTGTGTGACAGTTATAGGTTTAATCACAGAATGACACTTCTATCAGCACGCTAGCGTGTGTCTTAGGTTTTTCTGAATGACACTATCAATACCTTCAATGTAAGATTTTCTTTTTGGGATAGATTTCAAGTAGGCCTCAAATACCACAAACTAGTTATTTTGAGAATGGCAAATTTGGGAATGCTTTTTCAACCCAGAACAAAAAGTCTGCTTTTACGGTCACTACAAATCACTTGACCAGCTAAAACTGTGCAGATTTGGTTGAATAGAGATGTGAGACCTGTTTTTTTTTGCGCTGTGTGACAGTTATAGGTTTAATCACAGAATGACACTTCTATCAGCACGCTAGCGTGTGTCTTAGGTTTTTCTGAATGACACTATCAATACCTTCAATGTAAGATTTTCTTTTTGGGATAGATTTCAAGTAGGCCTCAAATACCACAAACTAGTTATTTTCAGAATGGCAAATTTGGGAATGCTTTTTCAACCCAGAACAAAAAGTCTGCTTTTACGGTCACTACAAATAACTTGACCAGCTAAAACTGTGCAGATTTGGTTGAATAGAGATGTGAGACCTGTTTTTTTTTGCGCTGTGTGACAGTTATAGGTTTAATCACAGAATGACACTTCTATCAGCACGCTAGCGTGTGTCTTAGGTTTTTCTGAATGACACTATCAATACCTTCAATGTAAGATTTTCTTTTTAGGATAGATTTCAAGTAGGCCTCAAATACCACAAACTAGTTATTTTCAGAATGGCAAATTTTGGGAATGCTTTTTCAACCCAGAACAAAAAGTCTGCTTTTACGGTCACTACAAATAACTTGACCAGCTAAAACTGTGCAGATTTGGTTGAATAGAGATGTGAGACCTGTTTTTTTTTGCGCTGTGTGACAGTTATAGGTTTAATCACAGAATGACACTTCTATCAGCACGCTAGCGTGTGTCTTAGGTTTTTCTGAATGACACTATCAATACCTTCAATGTAAGATTTTCTTTTTGGGATAGATTTCAAGTAGGCCTCAAATACCACAAACTAGTTATTTTCAGAATGGCAAATTTGGGAATGCTTTTTCAACCCAGAACAAAAAGTCTGCTTTTACGGTCACCACAAATAACTTGACCAGCTAAAACTGTGCAGATTTGGTTGAATAGAGATGTGAGACCTGTATTTTTTTGCGCTGTGTGACAGTTATAGGTTTAATCACAGAATGACACTTCTATCAGCACGCTAGCGTGTGTCTTAGGTTTTTCTGAATGACACTATCAATACCTTCAATGTAAGATTTTCTTTTTGGGATAGATTTCAAGTAGGCCTCAAATACCACAAACTAGTTATTTTCAGAATGGCAAATTTGGGAATGCTTTTTCAACCCAGAACAAAAAGTCTGCTTTTACGGTCACTACAAAAACCTTGACCAGCTAAAACTGTGCAGATTTGGTTGAATAGAGATGTGAGACCTGTTTTTTTTTGCGCTGTGTGACAGTTATAGGTTTAATCACAGAATGACACTTCTATCAGCACGCTAGCGTGTGTCTTAGGTTTTTCTGAATGACACTATCAATACCTTCAATGTAAGATTTTCTTTTTGGGATAGATTTCAAGTAGGCCTCAAATACCACAAACTAGTTATTTTGAGAATGGCAAATTTGGGAATGCTTTTTCAACCCAGAACAAAAAGTCTGCTTTTACGGTCACTACAAATAACTTGACCAGCTAAAACTGTGCAGATTTGGTTGAATAGAGATGTGAGACCTGTTTTTTTTTGCGCTGTGTGACAGTTATAGGTTTAATCACAGAATGACACTTCTATCAGCACGCTAGCGTGTGTCTTAGGTTTTTCTGAATGACACTATCAATACCTTCAATGTAAGATTTTCTTTTTGGGATAGATTTCAAGTAGGCCTCAAATACCACAAACTAGTTATTTTGAGAATGGCAAATTTGGGAATGCTTTTTCAACCCAGAACAAAAAGTCTGCTTTTACGGTCACTACAAATCACTTGACCAGCTAAAACTGTGCAGATTTGGTTGAATAGAGATGTGAGACCTGTTTTTTTTTGCGCTGTGTGACAGTTATAGGTTTAATCACAGAATGACACTTCTATCAGCACGCTAGCGTGTGTCTTAGGTTTTTCTGAATGACACTATCAATACCTTCAATGTAAGATTTTCTTTTTGGGATAGATTTCAAGTAGGCCTCAAATACCACAAACTAGTTATTTTCAGAATGGCAAATTTGGGAATGCTTTTTCAACCCAGAACAAAAAGTCTGCTTTTACGGTCACTACAAATAACTTGACCAGCTAAAACTGTGCAGATTTGGTTGAATAGAGATGTGAGACCTGTTTTTTTTTGCGCTGTGTGACAGTTATAGGTTTAATCACAGAATGACACTTCTATCAGCACGCTAGCGTGTGTCTTAGGTTTTTCTGAATGACACTATCAATACCTTCAATGTAAGATTTTCTTTTTGGGATAGATTTCAAGTAGGCCTCAAATACCACAAACTAGTTATTTTCAGAATGGCAAATTTTGGGAATGCTTTTTCAACCCAGAACAAAAAGTCTGCTTTTACGGTCACTACAAATAACTTGACCAGCTAAAACTGTGCAGATTTGGTTGAATAGAGATGTGAGACCTGTTTTTTTTTGCGCTGTGTGACAGTTATAGGTTTAATCACAGAATGACACTTCTATCAGCACGCTAGCGTGTGTCTTAGGTTTTTCTGAATGACACTATCAATACCTTCAATGTAAGATTTTCTTTTTGGGATAGATTTCAAGTAGGCCTCAAATACCACAAACTAGTTATTTTCAGAATGGCAAATTTGGGAATGCTTTTTCAACCCAGAACAAAAAGTCTGCTTTTACGGTCACCACAAATAACTTGACCAGCTAAAACTGTGCAGATTTGGTTGAATAGAGATGTGAGACCTGTTTTTTTTTGCGCTGTGTGACAGTTATAGGTTTAATCACAGAATGACACTTCTATCAGCACGCTAGCGTGTGTCTTAGGTTTTTCTGAATGACACTATCAATACCTTCAATGTAAGATTTTCTTTTTGGGATAGATTTCAAGTAGGCCTCAAATACCACAAACTAGTTATTTTCAGAATGGCAAATTTGGGAATGCTTTTTCAACCCAGAACAAAAAGTCTGCTTTTACGGTCACTACAAATAACTTGACCAGCTAAAACTGTGCAGATTTGGTTGAATAGAGATGTGAGACCTGTTTTTTTTTGCGCTGTGTGACAGTTATAGGTTTAATCACAGAATGACACTTCTATCAGCACGCTAGCGTGTGTCTTAGGTTTTTCTGAATGACACTATCAATACCTTCAATGTAAGATTTTCTTTTTGGGATAGATTTCAAGTAGGCCTCAAATACCACAAACTAGTTATTTTCAGAATGGCAAATTTGGGAATGCTTTTTCAACCCAGAACAAAAAGTCTGCTTTTACGGTCACTACAAATAACTTGACCAGCTAAAACTGTGCAGATTTGGTTGAATAGAGATGTGAGACCTGTTTTTTTTTGCGCTGTGTGACAGTTATAGGTTTAATCACAGAATGACACTTCTATCAGCACGCTAGCGTGTGTCTTAGGTTTTTCTGAATGACACTATCAATCTCTTCAATGTAAGATTTTCTTTTTGGGATATATTTCAAGTAGGCCTCAAATACCACAAACTAGTTATTTTCAGAATGGCAAATTTGGGAATGCTTTTTCAACCCAGAACAAAAAGTCTGCTTTGACGGTCACTACAAATAACTTGACCAGCTAAAACTGTGCAGATTTGGTTGAATAGAGATGTGAGACCTGTTTTTTTTTGCGCTGTGTGACAGTTATAGGTTTAATCACAGAATGACACTTCTATCAGCACGCTAGCGTGTGTCTTAGGTTTTTCTGAATGACACTATCAATACCTTCAATGTAAGATTTTCTTTTTGGGATAGATTTCAAGTAGGCCTCAAATACCACAAACTAGTTATTTTGAGAATGGCAAATTTGGGAATGCTTTTTCAACCCAGAACAAAAAGTCTGCTTTTACGATCACTACAAATCACTTGACCAGCTAAAACTGTGCAGATTTGGTTGAATAGAGATGTGAGACCTGTTTTTTTTTGCGCTGTGTGACAGTTATAGGTTTAATCACAGAATGACACTTCTATCAGCACGCTAGCGTGTGTCTTAGGTTTTTCTGAATGACACTATCAATACCTTCAATGTAAGATTTTCTTTTTGGGATAGATTTCAAGTAGGCCTCAAATACCACAAACTAGTTATTTTCAGAATGGCAAATTTGGGAATGCTTTTTCAACCCAGAACAAAAAGTCTGCTTTTACGGTCACTACAAATAACTTGACCAGCTAAAACTGTGCAGATTTGGTTGAATAGAGATGTGAGACCTGTTTTTTTTTGCGCTGTGTGACAGTTATAGGTTTAATCACAGAATGACACTTCTATCAGCACGCTAGCGTGTGTCTTAGGTTTTTCTGAATGACACTATCAATACCTTCAATGTAAGATTTTCTTTTTGGGATAGATTTCAAGTAGGCCTCAAATACCACAAACTAGTTATTTTCAGAATGGCAAATTTGGGAATGCTTTTTCAACCCAGAACAAAAAGTCTGCTTTTACGGTCACTACAAATAACTTGACCAGCTAAAACTGTGCAGATTTGGTTGAATAGAGATGTGAGACCTGTTTTTTTTTGCGCTGTGTGACAGTTATAGGTTTAATCACAGAATGACACTTCTATCAGCACGCTAGCGTGTGTCTTAGGTTTTTCTGAATGACACTATCAATACCTTCAATGTAAGATTTTCTTTTTGGGATAGATTTCAAGTAGGCCTCAAATACCACAAACTAGTTATTTTCAGAATGGCAAATTTTGGGAATGCTTTTTCAACCCAGAACAAAAAGTCTGCTTTTACGGTCACTACAAATAACTTGACCAGCTAAAACTGTGCAGATTTGGTTGAATAGAGATGTGAGACCTGTTTTTTTTTGCGCTGTGTGACAGTTATAGGTTTAATCACAGAATGACACATTTCTATCAGCACGCTAGCGTGTGTCTTAGGTTTTTCTGAATGACACTATCAATACCTTCAATGTAAGATTTTCTTTTTGGGATAGATTTCAAGTAGGCCTCAAATACCACAAACTAGTTATTTTCAGAATGGCAAATTTGGGAATGCTTTTTCAACCCAGAACAAAAAGTCTGCTTTTACGGTCACTACAAATAACTTGACCAGCTAAAACTGTGCAGATTTGGTTGAATAGAGATGTGAGACCTGTTTTTTTTTGCGCTGTGTGACAGTTATAGGTTTAATCACAGAATGACACTTCTATCAGCACGCTAGCGTGTGTCTTAGGTTTTTCTGAATGACACTATCAATACCTTCAATGTAAGATTTTCTTTTTGGGATAGATTTCAAGTAGGCCTCAAATACCACAAACTAGTTATTTTCAGAATGGCAAATTTGGGAATGCTTTTTCAACCCAGAACAAAAAGTCTGCTTTTACGGTCACTACAAATAACTTGACCAGCTAAAACTGTGCAGATTTGGTTGAATAGAGATGTGAGACCTGTTTTTTTTTGCGCTGTGTGACAGTTATAGGTTTAATCACAGAATGACACTTCTATCAGCACGCTAGCGTGTGTCTTAGGTTTTTCTGAATGACACTATCAATACCTTCAATGTAAGATTTTCTTTTTGGGATAGATTTCAAGTAGGCCTCAAATACCACAAACTAGTTATTTTCAGAATGGCAAATTTGGGAATGCTTTTTCAACCCAGAACAAAAAGTCTGCTTTTACGGTCACTACAAATAACTTCACCAGCTAAAACTGTGCAGATTTGGTTGAATAGAAATGTCAGGTCTATTTTTTAGGCGCTGGGTGACAGGCTCAACTTGCCTCTGATGTAATATATGGCCAAAAAATAACCACACTGTTGATGGTTAAATGCACTTGGGTGACACAGGCTCAGCCTGCACCAGATGTAGTATATGGCCAAAAAATAATCAGACTGTTGATGGTTAAATGCACTTGGGTGACACAGGCTCAGCCTGCACCAGATGTGGTATATGGCCAAAAAATAATCAGACTGTTGATGGTTAAATGCACTTGGGTGACACAGGCTCAGCCTGCAGCTGATGTAGTATATGGCCAAAAAATAATCAGACTGTTGATGGTTAAATGCACTTGGGTGACACATGCTCAGCCTGCAGCTGATGTAGTATATGGCCAAAACATAACCAGACTGTTGATGGTTAAATGCACTTCGGTGACACAGGCTCAGCCTGCAGCTGATGTAGGATATAGCACAAAATAACCACACTATCGATGGTTAAATACACTTGGGTGACACAGGCTCAGCCTGCAGCTGATGTAGTATATGGCCAAAAAATAATCAGACTGTTGATGGTTAAATGCACTTGGGTGACACATGCTCAGCCTGCAGCTGATGTAGTATATGGCCAAAACATAACCAGACTGTTGATGGTTAAATGCACTTCGGTGACACAGGCTCAGCCTGCAGCTGATGTAGGATATAGCACAAAATAACCACACTATCGATGGTTAAATACACTTGGTGATAGCTCGTGCTGGCGCACCACAAGTCACAAAATGGCCGCCGATCACCCCAGAAAAAAAGTGATCTATAAACGCTCTGGGCAGCCTAAAAAAAGTGAGCAAGTCAATAATAGCACTTCAATGATCCACAGCTGCAGATCGATCACAGAATGAAGTCTTTTGGAGGAGTTAATCTGCCTAATCTCGCCCTAACGTCGCAGCTGCAACCTCTCCCTATACTGATCATAGCTGAGTGACGTGCGGCACTACGTGACTCCAGCTTAAATAGAGGCTGGGTCACATGATGCACTGACCAATTACAGCCATGCCAATAGTAGGCATGGCTGTGATGGCCTCTTGGGCCAAGTTGTATGACGCTTGTTGATTGGCTGCTTTGCAGCCTTTCAAAAAGCGCCAAGAAAGCGCCGAACACCGAACCCGAACCCGGACTTTTAAGAAAATGTTCGGGTTCGGGTCCGTGTCACGGACACCCCAAAATTCGGTACGAACCCGAACTATACAGTTCGGGTTCGCTCATCCCTAGTCACAGGTTAAAAGAATCTAATGACCCGACTTAGTTAGAGACTCATTTGATTCTTTGAGTTAAAAGAGCCGTGAGTCAGACTCTAGAACAGGTTACACTGAGGCTGTCAGACTCTAGAACAGGTTACACTGAGGCTGTCAGACTCTAGAACAGGTTACACTGAGGCTGTCAGAGGCTAGAACAGGTTACACTGAGGCTGTCAGACTCTAGAACAGGTTACACTGAGGCTGTCAGACTCTAGAACAGGTTACACTGAGACTGTCAGACTCTAGAACAGGTTACACTGAGGCTGTCAGACTCTAGAACAGGTTACACTGAGGCTGTCAGAGGCTAGAACAGGTTACACTGAGGCTCTCTGCTTTTGTTGCAGCAGTGATAAGATTAAGGGACAGGAGCAGAGAGATGAGAGAAGTGACAGATGACACAGAGTTTAGATTACAGATTGAATTAACCCTTTAGGATCTAATTGGCTTCTCAGGAGATATATATGTTAAAGGCATCTCATTCAGTAGCTATATAACTAAGGGTGGGTTCACATCTCCTTTATGGATTCCGTTAAGTGGGGACTATTTTATTATCAGCCAGTGACTGTGTTACTGTAATACTGTTATCAATTCAGCACATAGTTTTCCCTGTGCATTCACATTTCACTTCACTTGGTTCGTTGTACTACTGTCAGTGTCAGACTGTTGTCACTGTGGGTAACAATGCAGACCACAGTGACAGCTCCTGACTCCTGTCCGGTGTCAGCCTCAGCTTCCCTTCACTATCACTATAATCAATCATTCTTCCTGATCCTGACTCACTCATTAGAGAGCTGAAGAGCCGACTGAGTCAGCAGCAGCAAGTGAATCGGATGGATAGCATCTGCGCATGCGCGCCGGCACCTAGAGTCATCGGTTCACTTGCGAGTCAGCTCAGCAGTCAGTGACTCAGCAAGTGAACCGAAGATCCGATTCATGAATCGGTTCATTTGAATGAGCTGATTCAAATGAACCGATTCATCTGAAAGATCCGAACTTCCCATCACTATTGTACACAGCGCAGCGTGCAGGAGGGATATCCGCGGGCGCACTGAGGTCATATCCGGCGGGCCGCGTCATTACAGGAACAGCACCAGCTGCTCTGACGTCCTGCCGCCGGATATACGTCACAGGATATCCGGCGGCAGGACGTCAGAGCAGCTGGTGCTGTTCCTGTAATGCCGGCCCGCCGGATATGACCTCAGTGCGCCCGCGGTTATCCCTCCTGCACGCTGCGCTGTGTACAACCTGCTCAGCAGTTCCGACCAGCACACGGCCCACAGCGCTCAGCCACACCAGCTTGCGAGACAGCAGGAGCTTCTGGAGCAGGGCAGGTATCAGATAAACTCATCCAGTTGGAAGGGAGGGCAATCATAGTGCTGTTATGATTTATGGACACAGCTCTCAGCATGCTTAGCCAGCCTTCTATCTGGCTTTGCATCTTGAGAGTCACAGTCCACAGGCTGTTTCTGAGCCTGTGGACTGTGACTCTCAAGAAGCACAGCCAGATAGAAGGCTGGCTAAGAATGCTGAGAGCTGTGTCCATAAATCATAACAGCACTATGAAAGTTACTGACTGGCTAAGCATGCTGAGAGCTCAGTCTAAATAACATAACACATAAAGAAATTGCTGTTTCTAGCTGCTAGTTCACAGCAGCTAGAAACAGTAATTTCTTTAAAGGGATTCTGTCACCAGTTTTCAACCCTGTCAGCTAAAAATATGCTGATGTTCAGGGCGTCTTCACGATTCCTAATGTGGGCTTATAAATGTCATCTGTGGGCTTATTTAGCTAAAAAACAGCTATTACTAACCTGTCAGTCAAACAAATAAGGTGCCCAAGGGGATGTTAATGGATGCAAGATGCCCGCCGCACCCACCGCCGTTCGTGTCCAGCGCCGCCTTTCCTGGACTTCTGCGCCGCCTCCTAATCCTCTGTGCCGCCTCTCGCTCTCCCTCCCTCCCCCTCCTTCTGCTGTAAGATCTCGCGCTTGCGCACAGGCCTCTGCCTGATGCGGCCTTGCGGACTTCTCCATTTGGCTTCTTACAGCGAAGTGCGCATGCGCCGGCACTTCGCTCAACCCCTGTATGCGCGAGATCTTACAGCAGGAGGAGGGGGGAGGGAGGGAGAGCGAGAGGCGGCACAGAGGATTAGGAGGCGGCGCAGAAGTCTGGAAAGGCGGCGCTGGGCACGAACGGCGGCGGGTGCGGCGGGCATCTTGCATCCATTAACATCCCCTTGGGCACCTTATTTGTTTGACTGACAGGTTAGTAAAAGCTGTTTTTTAGCTAAATAAGCCCACAGATGACATTTATAAACCCACATTAGGAATCGTGAAGACGCCCTGAACATCAGCATATTTTTAGCTGACAGGGGTGAAGCCTGGTGACAGAATCCCTTTAATGTGTTATGTTATTTAGACACAGCTCTCAGCATGCTTAGCCAGCCTTCTATCTGACTGGCTAAGCATGCTGAGTGCTGTGTCCATAAATCATAACACAGCTCTATGAAAATTACTGTTCTAGCTGCTGTTGTCCACAGTCCACAGCAGCTAGAAAACAGTAATCTTCATAGTCATGTTAAATGATCACTATAGTGTCAGGAAAACAAAGCGGTTTTCCTGACACTATAGTGCCCTGGGGGTGCCCCCACCCTCAGGGTCCCCCTCCCGTGGTCCCCCTCCATGTTGCCAAGATAGACGCCAAATGAAGGGGTAGTTGCAGGAACAAAATACTTTAATGGTATCGATAAAATATATATGTAATTAAGACACTGAGTGCAGTTCCATAAAAAGGCCCAACAAAATCCTCAGCACCAGGCCCATGATGCTCTTAATCCGGCCCTGATTCTATGTGTAGTCTGATCCTGCAGTCATATTCCCTGATATCTGTTCTCTGCTTCTGGCTAATCTACAAAGTGTATGTAGCACAAAGTAGGGAAGAAATAGAAGAAAGTATGAGACTACAGGAGTATGCTAGACAGGATTTTTGTCTGTTTCCATGGAGACACTGTAGAAACAAAATAGTAGGAAAATGTTAATTAAGACTTATTGTTAAGTTGCTTCATTTTTCATTGCAGATTTATTATGACTGTGTAAAAAATGTTTGTGAACGTGTACAAAAGTAGCCTTTAAATAACTGTAGTGTGTGCCCCACTTATGCTAGTCATGCAATTTATACAATCATACAATTGTTATACAATTCTGAGCTGTAGTTGGTGTAGAACATTTTAATGTCATCTTACTGAAAAGTCTGTTTCATATTAATCATGTGTGGCTTCTTCGTTGGGTTTATTCACATGCAGCAATTTTGTTTCAGAAATTTCTGCAACAGAAAATCAGCTCCATTCACTTGAATGTGGTTGTTTTAGGGACAAGCACATGGATTTCTACAAGCCCCATTGAGATGAATGGGACAGTCACAGAAATTTCTGCAACACATATGCCATATGTGAACATAGTAGATCCTTTATCTTCCAAAAGAGCTTCTGTAGCGGTTTAGGTGTTAATTCTAGGGAATTAAAGGAATTTTCTGAGATCAAAGAAAATCCAGCCAAGAATGGGGCGCACCATAAGAAAAGGTCCAACAATTGTGTGTTACATTCCCTGCCATTGACACACAATGACTATAGTGCTTCCTGTCTACATACGTCGACACGTTGAAGAGAAGAGCTGCCTGTCTGCTTGTGTTACCTTGGCTTCGCGCAGCGTGAGTTCAGTGGCTGGCTGCAGTGGTCATATGTGTAGATGAGCACACCATCATTGCAGCCAAGTAAACAAAGACCAACTGGAGGCACTGGAGGGGTGGCACAAGAGTGGCTGAGGATTTATCAGGGGAGTGTTAGTTTTGCAATCATTTTCTGCCCTTCCGTCAACCACATCACAAAAACCCCTTTGGCCGGATTTCAATATTCAGGTTTTTGAATGCAGTGTCTGAAGGCAAAACCAGGTGAGGATCATAAAGGGAGAGTAATAAAGGACAGGTGCTGCTTCACCTTCTTTTGATTATTTGGCTTTAAAAACTGCATCTAAAAACCTCAATGTGGATGCCCAGCCTTTAAAGGGAACCTGTCACCATGAAAATGCAATGCAAGCTACATGCTCCAAATTATATAAGAATATAGTTTTTAGAATATTCGTCATTTTTTTCCATCTAAAGACATGATCCTCCCTGCTTAAGTTGCTTGTGGGCCAATGACTCATTGGCCCACAAGCAAGAAGCAGGGAGGAATCATGTGTTCAGATGGAAAAAATGCCAAATATTCTAAAAACGAATATATAGTACTATATTCTAAATATTCATGAATTCTCGAAGTGCCGATATTCGAGATTAAAATTCGCTATTCGAATATTCGCGCTCAACACTAATAGGACGGTCTCCTTGACTTTAAAGCCCAGAATTAGCAGGAATTCAAATTAATAAAATACAAGGTATACTGAATCTTTTCCCACAAAACTGTATATCAATCTGCTCAGCTCTTCCTGTTATATAATTTGGAGCATGTAGCTTGCATTGCATTTTCATGGTGACAGGTTCCCTTTAAAGGCTGGGCATCCACATTGAGGTTTTTAGATGCAGTTTTTAAAGTCAAATAATCAAAAGAAGGTGAAGCAGCTATAGTGCTATATATTCATTTTTGACCCACGCCTGTACTGAGAGCCCAATTTTCGCATATTACGCAATCATTACCTTGCTGATTTTCGCATAAAAAAAAAAAGAATGTAGAATATAATGAATATAAGAATTCGCGAATATATGATGAATATTCTACAAAATATTCGCGAAATATCACAAATTCGAATATGACCCCTTCCACTCATCACTACGTCCTATCAGTAATTGACAGCCTTCCCTCTATGTGTACAGTGATATCTATCTATCTATCTATCTATCTATCTATCTATCTATCTATCTATCTATCTATCTATCATCCATGTAATTTTATTTATTGTGTAAAGAAATAGTGGGGCACATCTACACCCGGAATTGACACAGAATGCTAGCCAGTGATACTGCTATTGTGATTTATTACATAAGAACATAAAATATCAAGGATTAACAGTACATCTATAAAATATCAATAAAATACAGCTGTGTACATAAGGTAATATATTATACAAAAAATTGATGTAACCAATCTAAAGTATTGAATAGGTGCACTTGATAATGCCGTAGTTGGATAATGTTACCAACGGTCTTGTAAATTAATACTGGATTGTAGCCAATATATTGTTTTATTAAATATCCAACTTTGGTGCCCTTGTAGTGTGCGTGGTTCCCCTTTATGTCGACGATTTTTGCAACGACTTGTGGATGTAAAAAGTTCCAGTATAAATGATGCCTTACAAATGAGGATAATTTTCTCTCAGTTTGTTAAATGTGTACTCGTAGCTATAACGTAACAATCTTCTACTACACCATTAATTCAAGCTGTGTTACTCACTGTTTGGAGCGATGATGTCCGAGGTTTTCGTGCCTAGCGTGGCGTCCCACGTGTTGTGGCACGGAAGGTCTTACCTCCGGTTTATTCAACAGTGAGTAATGAACTTTTAAGGCTTTGAACAGTCCACTAGACGCCGGGGCCTGTAGGTATTAGACCCTCTTTGATAATCGGCGTTTCCTTATAAGTAAACCTGATCTGGCCGCCATTGTAGAAAGAGGTTGCTGTGTGGAACAGAAACAGACTGTTAGGGACACCAAACGCTATCTAATTGGGCTACAAAAGTCCTTTTAAGGACTGGTATAGGTGTGCTATCGATATGTGTGATAGACAGAGGGGTGCGATATACTTATAATATACTTTTATAATGAGTCAAAAACACATAGATCTATATAGTGATCACCTGGAAGTCAGGGGCCTAGGGGCTAGGGGCTTACTTGGGACATTTTTATATAGGGTAAGGTTCCGGACGGGGTCGCTCTTATCAGGGCGGGTGGTCTGTGGTTAGGCTATCAGGGCCAGAAAAGCACCCCCCTGTAGGGCAATATCAGGGACAGTTCTTTGCCCACCCTGTCCTTCAATACCACATCATCATCTAGCCCAGGGATAGATGTTTTTTGCTTTCCCTCCGGGATTAATGGATGTGCACTGGAACCCCCCGGATTGTGGTAGGACATATGGTTTCTGATTTAGTGCCGCCGAGCAGTTATTATTGCCTACCACATCTATGCTTTTTGCTTAACTTTAATAATTTTATTTTATTTCATTTTGAGGGATATCTTTTCCATTCACACGTCCGCAAAATGGGTCTGTATCCATTCTGCAATTTTGCGGAACGGGTGCAGACCCATTCATTTTCAATGGGGCCGGAATGTGCTGTCCGCATCCGCATTTGTGGATCCGCACTTCCGCATTAGTGCTTCTGTTTCCGCAAAAAAATAGAACATGTCCTATCCTTGTCCGCAATTGCAGACAAGATTAGGCATTTTCTATTATAGTGCTGGTGATGTGCGGTCCGCAAATTGCGGAATGCACATTGCCGGTGTCCGTGTTTTGCGGATCTGCAAATCACTTACGGACGTGTGAATGGATCCTTATAGTAACATTATTAAAGGTTACGTTTTATCTTTATGTACAGTCAGGTCCATAAATATTGGGACATCAACGCAATTCTAAGATTTTTGGCTTTATACACCACCACAATGGATTTGAAATGAAACAAATTTACCTCACATTAAGGCTCCATTCACACGTCCGCAACGTGTTTTGCGGATACACGGAGCCGCGGATCCGCAAAACACGGAAAGCGCCAATGTGCGTTCCGCATTTTGCGAACCGCACATTGCCGGCACTAATAGAATATGCCTGTTCTTGTCCGCAATTGCAGATAAGAATAGGACATGTTCTATTTTTTTGCAGAACGGAAGTGCGGACCCGGAAGTGCGGATCCGCAATTCCGTGTCCGGGCAGCACATCATGCTGCCCCATAGGAATGAATGGGTCCGCAATTCCGTTCCGCAAAATGCAGAACGAAATTGCGGACATGTGAATGGAGCCTAAAAGGACACTATAGTCCCAGAACCACTACAGTTTAATGTAGTGGTACTGGTGTCTATAGCCTGTTCCTGCAGAGAAAAGTCCCTGTGCAGTACTGGTGGTAAAGGAGCACTATAGTGCCAGGAAAACAAACTCATTTTCCTGGCACTATATAGTTGTTAGGAGTGGGGCACCCTCGTGTCCCCCTCCCACTGGGCTGAAGGGGTTAAAACACATAAAGCCACTCACCTTTCTCCAGCGCCGGCACTGGGAACTCTTCTCCCCTATCCGGAAGCACCTCTAGTGGCTGTCAGGGAGACAGCTACAAGAAGCTGGATTAACCCTAAGGGAAACATAGCAGTTCTTTTAATTTAAATGCTGAGAAAGGGGTGGAACATGATATGGGCAGATCATCTGACAAGGAAGGGGGGGCGGCAATTTTTATCTTCCCTAGGGCGGCAAAAATCCTTGCACCGGCCCTGTCTCCACCCCAGCACCAAAAAGCAAGTAGTAGATAGTAATTATATTTTTTCATTTTGTAAAATCCATACTGATCCAGAGATAGAATTTTATCAGCGATCAAACCAGTAGTGATATGTGTATTTAAGTAAAGTAAAGCCTTTATGAAATCATATTTAATAAATGATGTAGAGAAGATGCAATAAATTAAAGTCGTCTCAAGGTGAAAAGTAATTTATTTTTAAATGTTCCCTTTATGATACTCTAATAAAAGCTCAAGTCGGCAAGCATGGTTATTGCCTTTATGTGTTAAACTAGATGACCCATAGATATTATTTAAACCCTGTGTATTGCATTCAGATCAGTCATGATACCCAGCTTTTCACTGGTAAATAATGGCCTTATATGAAATAAAGTTGGAATAAAGTTGACAATATATAGCAATGGTCTTTAATACAACACATATCACCTTCTGTTCATATGGTAACATGTTTATTCTCATATATGTAATCTAGCAACAAAGAAAAGATGCTGGAGTACAATATTCATTGAGGAACTCTAGGTCCAGGTTGCTCAGCTCTTTCTTAAAGGGAATCTGTCACCAGCAACCTCCCTATCTACCTGCATAGACACATAGCTGTCATTTACCGTTGGTCATTTAGGTCTTTGGTGGCAATAAGGGTGTCACCATTGTTCTTGTTGCACCAAAGCTCCATTAATTTCTGTGGCCAGCCCTTCCCTCTCTGCTTTGATTGACAGGGCCAGACAGTGGCAAAGAAGTGAGGGAGGCACTGGCCACTGAAAGTAGTGGAGCTTGGATACAACAGGAACCATGGCGACGCCCTCATTGCACCAAAGGCCTAAGTTGCATATTAGGAAAAAGTATCATAACTCAGGTGCAGAGCCTTGAATCAACAAAAGAAAAACAGCATTTTAATCAGGTGAACCACATATCCATAAGTGCATTTCTTTTCTTAACCCCTTAAAGACTGGGCCTATTTTCATTTTTACATTTTGGATTTTTCCTCCCCAAGTTTCAATAGCCAAATTTTTTATATTTTTCCGTTCACATACTATGTGACAGCTTATTTTTTTGCGGGACAAGATGCATTTTGTTAATGCCACCATTCAATCTACCATGTCTTGTATTGGAAAACTGGAAAAAAATTTATTATGTGGCAAAATTGAAAAAAAAAAAAAAAAAAGAATTCCGCCAAGGTTCTGGGGGTTTTGACATCACAGCATTCACTATGCACTAAAAATGACTTGACGTCCTTATTCTGTAGCTCAATACAAATGCAGTTATACCAAACTTGAACAGTTTTGTTTTCGTGGGGGCTCCGATCGGAAGGCAGAGGGAACTGCATCCCTTTGCCTTTAGTCACAGGTGCCGCAATCAGTGTTGATGGGTTAAATGAGAGGGGCAGCGTGATCGTCACTTCCTGTCAGTGTAAGTGGGTGCCGGCTGTATGATACAGCCAGCACCCGCCGTGTATGGGGCGGGCCCGCTGCACATGTACGGCGTTATAGGTTAAACGTTTAATCACATGTAGACAAAATCCTATAGCAAGGCAGTCAACATGCTTAATAATTTGCTGTTAGCACCTCGTTTTTTACAATATAATCTATTGCTGTTTATCGGAGTTCACATGGCCATGGCTATAGTAGGATGACTTGTTACAGAGTAGCATTGGGGCCCGAGAGCTTCAGAGTTCATATTCTCTGGCCAGTAAGAAAATCAAACTGGAATAGTATTGCAAAGTGATGGAATTATCCCTTCCTGAGATGTTTCAAGCCATTGCTACCTGTTTATTTCATTATAGCAGACTCTAGTTTTCAATGTGCCAGGTTTGAACTGTGTCACGTGTTGGAGTTTGGTTTTCTGCTATATTGAACTGTGTCTGACTTGTGTTTCCCAGCTCAGAAGATAAGCAACTGCTATAACTGGTCATTTCCTAATTGTTCTGGTGGCTGCAAACAAGTGTTAGGTTGTCCTATGGCCAGTCTGAGATGGCAAAGGTGAAGTATTTCCCTGGTCATTTTGACTGGTTAGTAGTAACATGGTAGTTGTGCCCAGTAGAACATAAGAAAGTATAGGCGTAAGGACACCACGTTGCTCATGTAGTAACTAGATCTTTAAAGGACTTCCCTTTCTGCCAATGGGAGATAGGCATATTCCATCAAGGAATGAGTGCCCTTGTGTGATGGCCTAGCCAAGAGAAGTGTTTCAGCAGCATGGAGGCTGCAAGTGGGTGGAGAGTGAGAGACCAGTTATGTCAAGAGCATAGACTGCTAAGCTTGAGAGGAGAACTACCATTGTCACCTGTGAGCTATGAATGCTGCAAGTAACGTTCAAGTGCTGTACCAATCCTTAGAGAACCCCTTTAGCAGTTGTACCATTGTATGAGCATTTCTCAGTGAAAGCTGTTGTTTCATTTCTGGGCTGTGTTAGTAATTTATTGTAATTCATCCTCCCCAGCCTATTGCTAGGCTTACACTCTGAATGGCGGCTAAAAACTACAGTAATTGCTCTACCCCTTCTCTAAACCGTACTTTTATGTTAATAAATCAACCAAATGGTTTCCCATTTTGTTGTATCAATAACACGATTTTAAAGTCTGTTTTCGATGTAGACTATATTTTTAGAATTACGTTATATAAAAATAAAGTTAGCATTTTCTGTGGAGAAAGTCCTTTAGTATATGTACATGCTTTACCCTTCTTATTCTCTTTATTGTACATCTGGAATTTAGACTCTTCTCTAGTGTGGATGTAGCCATCTTGAGAGCAGGTAAATCTTTTGAAATGGCAAGGGTCTTGGCCGTTCTTACTTCCACTGATATTCTTTATTACACTGCAATTGATAAATGTCAGTTGCTCTTGTAATTTAAGTTATAGCACAGTTTACACTGGTAACTACTGTGTAGAGTAATGCTCTATTGATATCATAAGAGCAACAATTTAGAAATGTATTTTTTGAAACACAGTGTGGTCTAGAATTCTAGAAAAAAGCCGAATTTGAAAATGCGGTAAAATTAATATGTATTCTACAGTATGTGGACACATCAAGTCATGGCACATTGCTTACAAGACAAATATATCTTTTAATATGTGTGCTCGTCATGTCTGGCCTTATCTTAAATTGTTGCCAATAAGTCACAGGGGGAAGACAGGCCGCAGGGCTATTTATTGGGTAATGATGGAAAAAACTCCAGTATTTGCTTCTTTGGTTTTTACCCAAGATCCATGCTAGCCGCATCACTGTAAGACTTACTTTCTGAAATACAATTTACTTCTAAGAGATAAGAAATAAGAATTCTCTAAAGTCATTTTAAGTGACAGATTGTCATAAAGACAATCATTTCTGTAGGGGACTAGTCGAGTGAAGAATTAGTCATTAAATAGATAATTCATAATTAAAGATGAGCGAATTTTTAAAAAATTCGATTCGCCAGTTTGCCAAATATTTTTTTTAAAATTTGGTTTGATCCAAATATATTTGTTAAAAAACTGTTATTTCTTGGCTGCAGAGAGCCTTTATAGTGGCGTAGAACACTGTGCCTTGCAGTAACACGCATAGGGAGTCTGCTTTGATAGTGAAATAATAATGTGAGTCCGTATGACATGCAGATGACAGGCGTCGCTCTTAGAATCACTGCACACTTCACTATTTGGGAAGTCACGGGGACAAAACTGACCAAATAACTCAAGTATGAACTCAGCCTTACAGGTCGATGTTAGTGTCAAGAAAAAGCGCACTCCTTTTACACCGTTGGCAGCTGATTCCACATAGATGTCAACAGAACCTGTTCTATTAAACAAGTAGAGCCCCTGACAGAGTGGAGAGGGTGTCAGCAGTAAGTTTGTGTTGACGTCACTGATTATTTTGCCCTTCCTCTGATCCATCAGAACAATAATCCACAAAAAATGGATCCTGTCTGTTAACCACCCGCCTTCACTTGGTCAGCATTTGGTCAGTAATCCATCAGTATTGCTACTGCCAAAAATAAACAGGAGTGGAACCAAAACAGAGATGACACGTGAATGCTATATTTGCATGTCTTATGTGTTTTGTACCCACTCCTGATTTTGGTTACCAAATCACAAGCCAATTCTGATGGGAGCATACAGGCCTTACAGCTGCTACACAGACAGGATCTCTTGTGTATGTCATTTTTCCTTCCTTTTTTACAGATCAGAAAAAAGGGTCAAATAAATGATGATGTCAGCCAGGCCAAAAGGCAAAATATTGGCCAAGTCATGAAGTGGGGAGGTGACGGCAGCATCAGGAGGCCACAGAGTGGCACAAGGACAGAGTGTGGAGGTGACGGCAGCATCAGAAGGCCACAGAGTGGCACAATGAAAGTGTGGAGGTGGCAGCAGCATCAGAAGACCACAATGTGGCAAGGTGACATAGTGTGGAGGTGGCAGCAGAATCAGAAGACCACAGAACGGCAAGGTGACATAGTGTGGAGGTGGCAGCAGCATGAGGATGCCACAGAGTGGCAAGGTGACATAGTGTGGAGGTGGCAGCAGAATCAGGAGGCCACAGAGTGGCAAGGTGACATAGTGTGGAGGTGGGTGGCAATACCAGTACCCGCTGAAAATGGTGGGTGAAAGAAAGAGCACTTGGCATCAGATGTGTGGCATCAGGCAGGTGACAGCATCAGAATAGTAGCTGAGGCAGGTAGCTAGAAGAAACTGGTCTCTTTTGTCAAAGTGTTGGTGTGGCACCATGGATGATCTAGTCTGTTGCATCAGGCATTGGTGGGTGGAAATCCTGACTGATCCACGCCTGATTCATCTTGACATAGGTCAGTCTCTCCACATTTTGGGTGGACAGGTGAGTTCTTCTTGGGGTAACTATGGCTCCCGCCTCACTAAACACCCGCTCTGATGCCACACTACTGGCCGGGCAGGTCAGCTTTTTCAGGGCAAACTCTGCTAGTTGCGGCCACAAATCCAGTTTGGCTGCCCAGTAGACCAGCGGATCTTCAATGTGGGTGGCAGGGTACTGTCCAAGTATGACACTACCTGCTGGTTCAGGTCCTGCTCCAGGTCTAGCTGCTGCTGCTTGTGAGTCATTTCTTCACTAGGTAGGTGAAGAAAGCTGCTCATCAGCGACTCTAGACTCAAATTGCTTCTGATGGAGCTGGAACTTCCCCACCCTGCCACAGCAACCATGGCAGAGGAACGTGAGAGCAGAGGGCCCCCGGTCAGACCTGCATGAGGATGGGCGATGGCTCAGATAGGTAGTTTAGTTTGTCCCCCCTCTCAGTGAGTGTAAAAAAGGCCCCCATTTTGGACCGGTAGCGAGGGTCCAACAAGGTGTAGAGCCAGAAGTCATCCCTATGCTGAATGCTGACAATTCGGCTGTCACTACGCAAGCAAATGAGCATGCATCGGGCCATTTGTGCAAATAACTCTCCACTGCATACTGCCATGGGTCCTCTGCCTCCTCTTCCTAATCGCCCTGTAGCTCCCCTGGCTGCTCCTACTCCCCCTCTCCTGTCACCTGTGTAGAAAAACCACCCATTTCACTACACATTACTTGTTCTCCAATGTCCTCCTCCAGTTCAGCCCCCACAGGGTTTATATGAGATCTAGGCACCATGTCTCCATTCCCCTGACCAGCCAGATTTACCATCATCTGTTCCAGGACATGAAGCAGTGGAATAACGTTGTTCATCCCGTAGTCCTGGCGACTGACAAATAACATGGCCTCCTCAAAGGGCCTGAGCAAACGGCAGGTGTCACGCATGAGCAGCCAATGGCTGACATCGAAGTTACACAGGGGAGTACTCCTGTCTACTTGGATCCTCAAGAAATCATTGATGTCTTTTCTCTGTTCGTATAGTCGGTCCAACATATGGAGGGTGGAATTCCAATGGGTGAAAACGTAGCATATCAGCCTATGTTGGGGGAAGCCATTCTGCCGCTGTAGCTCAAAGAGGGCGTGCTTTGTGGTGTACGAGTAGCTGAAATGCATTCAAAGTTTCCTGGCCATTTTTAGGATGTCTTGCAGATGGATGGAAGACTTCAGGAACCGCTTGACAACCAGATTGAACACGTGTGCCATGCAGGGTGCATGGCTCAGCCCTCCTTGACAAAGCACTGACACCAAGTTCTTCTTGCTGTCGGTCACCATGGTTCCGATTTTGAGTTGTCGCAGAGAAAGCCAAGATTCGATTTCTTGCTGAAGGACACGGAGCAGTTCCTCCCCTGTGTGACTCAGTTCGCCCAGGCAAACCAGGTGTAGAACAGCGTGAGAGTGATGAGAGGGGTCACACATGGCTTGCATACACTACATGCCTCCAACATAATTCTTGGATATCTACATGAAAATAATGTATCAGCTGTAAATTGCAAGAGGGGCATAGTTGGAGACATTGACTTCACAAGAGATACAGAGCAGCGGAGTTCAGCCACCTCTATTTGCTTCCCGCTGTTTACTGCTCCTGCATTAAAATTGGGGCAACCAGCTTCATCTTCCTCTGATGTGTATGCCTACACATTGTCAGTCCTTTTGTTATGGCTTTGCACAGTGAGCAAGAATGTTACTCACAATTCTGATGGAACTCCTGATCTTAAGAAAATGGACTAGGACTCCAAAACAGAGGCTCTCCTGTCATGTCTTGTGTGCTGTGGAGATCGAATGCTGATGGAGCAGATAAAAACACATGAATATGTTCAACTTACTGAAGCTGCTTGATTAGATTGTGAATAGATGGTAAAGGCAAAATCTGCTGGTGTGTTGTCGTCATTGTTTACTGCAGGACCCAAAACGACATAATTTGGTCCATAAATCAAAAGGACGTCTCCAATCACCCATCAATTTTCCAGATTAAAAAAAAAAAAAAGAAAAAAAAGAAATGTCACCAATTAAAGGATAATGGAATTCGGTTCATACAGAATAAAGTCTACAATTACCCATCAATTTTCCCAAAAAAAGCCTTCTTCACATAAAAAATTTCACCACTACGTAATTCGGTCCATACCGCAAAAGGAGGTCTACAATCACCCATCAATTTTCCCGAAAAAAACATGATTGAAATAAAAAATGTCACCACTACATAATTCAATCCATACCACAAAAAGGGCTTTACCACATATAACTGCACAGCTGAACAGCAATTTGGCCCTAATTTTTTTCCACTTTTAGGCCTCATGCACACGACTGTTGTTCCGGTCCGCATCCAAGCCGCAGTTTTTGCAGATCGGATGCGGACCCATTCACTTCAATGGGGCCTCAAAAGATGTGGACAGCACTCCGTGTGCTGTCCGCATTCGATGCACCGTTCCGTGGCCCCGCAAAAAAAATATAGCATGTCCTATTCTTGTCCGTTTTGCAGACAAGAATAGGCATTTCTACAATGGGCCGTCCGTTCCACTCCGCAAATTGCAGAAGGCACACGGGCGTCTTCCGTTTTTTGCGGATCCGCGGTTTGCAAGCCGCAAAAAACGGAACGGTCGTGTTCATGAGGCTTTACACTACACAAAAGGCTTTTCAACATATAAGTGCAATGCTGAACGGCGAATATATTTTTCTTTTGCCACTAATACACGGCAGACAGGGCTTTAGAATATATAATTGCACCGCTGAACTGCAAATATATTTAACTTTTGCCACTAATACACTAGAAGAAGTGCTGTAATTTTAGCACTTCTCCACACAACGGCTAATAAGCCTTTTTTTTCCTGCTAATACAAGCTAAAAAATGCTTTAGAACATAAAACTGCACCGCACAAGGGCAAATAAGACATAGAAATATTTCCTTGTAATAAACCCCATTAATGGCTGTATCAAACAGCACTTGCACCCTAATAAGAACGGTTTGCTGGAATTACAGAGCTGTATAATGGCAATTTGGATCCCCACTCAGTGCAGCAAGGTGTAATAGGATTATTCCAATTACCCAGGCTGTAACCTCCCCTACTGAACCCTGTTCAACATAAATGCTGTGGAAGGATTCTTTCCTTTCCCTACACCTTCAATAATCTTGCCCTGCACTTGTAAAGTTTTTTCTAACACTGTCCCTAGCGCCTGCTGACGACTCTCCCTGCATTAAGTACACTGGTAAATGGCAGAATCTAAGATGGCTGATGCTATTTATATTGCTGTGACATCACAGGGCTGGCTGGCTGCTAATTGGCTGCATGCATGGCATTATGGGTGATCCCTCCTTCCCAGAGTTCCTTTCTCCATGTCCTCACACGTACAGCAGCCATTTTAGGAAAATATGCAATTTGTTACCACGAAGCACGAGGAAATTTGGCTTCATTGCAAATTGAATTTTCCTGAAATTCGGATCGAATTCCACTTCGTCAGCTTCGATTCGCTGTTCACACGCTTACATACAAAGACTTCTGGGGAGGCTTCTATTAAAGAACATAAAAATAATGGTAATGTAATAGAAGCTGGTGCAGTGAGAGAAACTGAAGCGCTGTCCACATGGACCAATTAAAAGAATAAAAGGTGAATGTGTCTGACCAGAGAACAAACACAGGTGCCAGGAGAGAGCTGAAAGGTGAAATTTTCACATGCCAAGGAAGGCAGGATATATATCGATTTCAGAAGCTTTCAGTGATTTTTTTTATTAACTCTCTAGGTATCTTGGAAGATTTGTCTTTATGGGTTTTAATAAGAAAAAACAAGCATATCTGAGAAATAATTTTACTGTGCATATGTGTAAAGACCCTGAGGAACCGTACATCTTAAATGGGTTTGCATTATGAAGACAACCCCTATGTAAATTGATCCTGGCAAACACACACCCCTATGGGTCAATTGTTATGGCTGGGAAAGTTGTGGCCAGTGGTGAAAATAAATGACCATTCATGTTTTACATGAATGGGCTGGGTCATGCTGGAGTGAAAACTGTTCTTTGTGAACTGCTCTCTGCACTGGTTATTAACAGAGGGTGAATGAGGGTAAGTAGTTCCCTTTATTATGTTCATATGCCTTTGATATGACATATGGAAAGGGGATATCTTCATGATGTAACAGTTTATAGTAAAATACATCTGGATGATCTTCACAAACTTTAGGTTGAGTGACACCTGGGAAATAGTGACCAATCCTAAACTCTAACCATGAGAAGTACATACCTTATGGGAATAAAAGGGTGAGTAACAAGAAAAAAAAACTATGTGGATAGAAATGTAAATGAAGCAATAAAGTACAAAAAGAAAGCATTTAAATCACTAAAACAGGGTATCAAGAAAGCATTAAAAAACTATAAGAAAAAAATTGAATGTGTAAAAGACAAATTAAAGCAGCCAAACTAGGGGCAGAGAGATTCATTGCTAAATAGAGTAAAACTAACCCTAAATGGCCAATATTAGAAAGGTTCTGGCAGCCCAGGATGGACAGAGGGGGGTAGAAAGTGGTACTAACCCCATGCTTCTGGCATTCAACGCTGAAAAGGTGTTCGATGTTAGTTGGAAATTGCCGAGGGAGGTCATGTTTAGGAGGGGCCCTTCTGAATTTATCTGGAAGCATTAAATGACTACCCCCAGGTGAGAGTCTACCTTCTGGGCTTCCTGTCAGGTATTATATAACTCAGAAAGGGTACGGAACAGGGGTGTCCACTATCTCCCCTCCTTTTTAACATTGCCCTTGAACCTTTGGCCCAGTAATTGATACAGTCAGATATTTATGCAGGGATAGGGGTGGCAGGAAGGAGATTAAGTTCACATGATTTGCAGAGGATCTCCTTATATTTCTAAAGACCCCAGACCCTGGGATCCTAGAACTGGATTTGGCATATCCGTGGGAATTATCAGCACTGCTACACAGTAGACTTAGGGATATCCCGGAGAAGGTGAAACATTCAGTGTTTCTGAGACATACTGTCATGGCATGGAGTGCTGTCTGGAAAATATACAAGTTTCCAATCTATCTTACCCCACAAATGCCTCTAGGCTCAAGTAGGAGAAACTAGGTAGCTAGCTTTAATTGGGGTTAAGGGGGGAGGGAAGTCCCGGGGAGGGGGTGTTTTAGGAAAGGGGGATAAAGTAGAAAATGGATCGGGAGGTAGTTGAGAGAATTTGGCTTATGTCATTGTGAACAATGATTGGATTAATTGGATTATTATATATGAAACTGATCTCTGGGACAGTACACCCGTCTGCGTTACAGGCATTGCACTGACATATCTTACTGTATAATGTATCAAACTGTATTGTATTCTCCTCCTGATCTCAATATAAAATGTTCTTCAATTATATAAATTGTAAAAAGTATAAACCTGAAGGTTTTGGACCTTTACAGAATATTGGGGGGAGTTGCAGAGAGTGATGAGGAGAAAGCAAATATTTTTTCTCTACTGTATTTACTGAGGAAAATAAACTGTCAGGTGAAATGCAGAATGTAAAAGTAAATTTTCCATTAAAAGTGGCCTGTCTGACCCAGGAATAAGTGTAGCAGTGTCTTAAAAAGATTAAAATAGACAAATCGCTGGGACAAGATAGCATACACCATCGTATCTTAAGATAATTAAATAATGTCATAGCTAGACCCTTATTTGTGATATTTAAGGACTGTATACTGACAGGGAATGTTCCACAGGATTGGCCCATAGCAAATGTGGTGCTAATATTCAAATAGGGTCCAAAAACAGAGCCTGGAAATTATAGGCCTGCAAGTTTAACATCTGTCATGGGCAAGGTGTTTGAAGATTTTCTAAGAGATGCTATCTTGGAGTACCTCAATAAAATTAAGTGAACAACGCTGTATCACCATGGCTTTATGAGGGATCGGTCATGTCAAACAAATTTAATCAGTTTCTATGACGAGGTAAGTTCTAGACTTGACCATGGCGAATCAATGGATGTCATATATCTTGACTTCTCCAAAGCATTTCATACTGTGCTACATAAAAGGTTAGTATATACAATGAGAATGCTTGGACTGGGAGAAAATGTCTGTATGGGGGTAAGTAACTGGCTCAGTGATAGAAAACAGAGGGTGGTTATTAATGGTACAAATTTATGCAGGATACCAATGATTTTTCTGTACAGATATTACCAGGGGTGTAACTACCAAAAAACCCTTCTGCTCTGTGTGGGGGGCCTGGTTTCAGGGATTTAGGTCAAAAGCTTAGGGCAAGGACCTGTGTACAGTTCTGGGCTCCTGTGAACAAGGCCGATATAGCAGAGCTGGAGAGGGTTCAGAGGAGGGCAACTAAAGTAATGACTGTACCCAGTACCCAGAAATATTATCAAAATTAGGGTTATTAACATTAGAAAAAAGACGACTAAGGGGCAATCTAATAACTAAGTATAAATATATCAGGGGTCAGTACAGAGATCTCTCCCATCATCTATTTATCCCCAGGACTATGACGAGGGGACATCCTCTGCGTCTGGAGGAAAGAAGGTTTCTACACAAACATAGAAGAGGATTCTTTACGGTAAGAGCAGTGTGACTATGGAACTCTTTGCCTAAGGAGGTAGCGATGGTGAGTTCACTAAAAGAGTTCAAGAGGGGCCTGGATGTATTGCTGGAGTGTAAAAGTATTATAGATTATAGTTGCTAGATTTATGGAGAAGGGTCGTTGATCAAGGGAGCTATCCTGACTGCCTGATTGGAGTTGGGAAGGATTCCCCCCCCCCCCTAAAATGAGGAAAATTGGTTTCTACCTCATAGTTTTTTTTTTGCCTTCCACTAGATCAACTTGCAGGAAAACAGGCTGAACTGGATGGACGGATGTCTTTTTTCAGCCCTACAAACTACAGTATATTACTGTTTAAGAATGGACAAAAATTTCAGCCTCTAGAAGATGTACAAAGCTCGTAGAGACATACAACAAAAGACTTGCAGCTGAAATTGTATTCAAGGGTAATTTCAAGGCAGCAGAAATAGTTTTGTACTCTTTTACAGATCTGTGCCTCCACAAGATCATGTCTATAGGCATTTTTTTTCCACCTCATGGCTTGGTTTTTGCTATGATATGCATTGTCAGCTGTTAGACTTTATATACACAGGGCTGTGTCTTTCTAATCATGTCCAATCAACTGAATTTATCACAGGTAGACTCCAATCAAGGCGTGGAAACAATCAAGAGAAATGAGAGTCCCACAGAAAAAAAATTCAAGCATCATAGCAAAGGGTGTTAATATTTATATCCATGCAAAATTTTAGTTTTTCCATTCTAATAAATAAATTTCAAACTAGGGCTGCAGCTATTGATTATTTTAGTAATCAAGTAATCTATCAATTAATCCAACGATTAATCAAGAACTCTAATATAAATAAACTAATAAAAAAGAACATTTTCCTTTATAAAATGTCATCATAGCTTGCTGCTTTTCCAAGGCTGCTATTTCAAGTGCTGCTGTTAGAAGTGCATTGGAGATATTCAGGAGACTAACAGTGTAACTCAGAGTTTTTCCACTGTAGCAGATCTTCAGTGGTGTTTCTGGTGAATACACAGACACTGTGTTTCAAAAGAGGTAAGGAATTTGCTAGACACAGTATCTCTATTGTCTGATTGCAAATGAGCATAGGCAAGTAAGGTGTTAATTTGCTGTTGGGGGAGGAGCCTTTGTGGGAGTGTGTGTATATATATCCACACAGTATTAGCTTGCTAATCATAGCTTGCTGCTTTTCCAAGGCTGCTATTTCAAGTGCTGCTGTTAGAAGTGCATTGGAGATATTCAGGAGACTAACAGTGTAACTCAGAGTTTTTCCACTGTAGCAGATCTTCAGTGGTGTTTCTGGTGAATACACAGACACTGTGTTTCAAAAGAGGTAAGGAATTTGCTAGACACAGTATCTCTATTGTCTGATTGCAAATGAGCATAGGCAAGTAAGGTGTTAATTTGCTGTTGGGGGAGGAGCCTTTGTGGGAGTGTGTGTATATATATCCACACAGTATTAGCTTGCTAATCATAGCTTGCTGCTTTTCCAAGGCTGCTATTTCAAGTGCTGCTGTTAGAAGTGCATTGGAGATATTCAGGAGATACTCAGGAGGTAATCTGGAGGTGGATACAATCTAAACAAGTAAGATTTGTTTTTTTTAAATCTTTCCCCTCTTTACAATGGCAGATCTGGTTCTGTGCAGGAATTGTTGTGCTTTTATTTCAGGTTCCACTCTTCAAAGGTTTGGATACTGTCTGATCTGTAGACAGCTCTCCATAATGCAGCAGGAAATTACCTTTTTGAAATATGAGATTTTTAAATTAACCACTAAACAAACTCAGGCTGAGAACATTGCAATGCCACTGCCACAGAGGCCCCCTAGAAATGGAAGATGGGTTACTGTAGGTTCAGGTAGACTGAGAGTTGTGAATAGAAGGCATGTCCCACAGTCTGTGGCTCTCCATAATTCATTTGCAGCACTTTCAGAGTGCAAGAGCAACATGGAGGATGGCTCAAGCACAGTGGGTGAGAAACAATCATCTCCCATGCCTAAAGTATGTAAGACTGCAGCCAAAGACAAAAAGGAGAAGGTGAGGATTGATAGTAAGCAGTTGTTGGTGGGCGATTCCATCATAAGAGTTGTGAAGTTTAAGGAGAATGGTGTTGTGAGATGTCTCCCTGGTGCTACCGCTAGCAGGGATAGACGACGGATCCTAAATATTGTTAGGCAAGCAAAGCAGGAAAGGGAAGTGGATGTTATTTTCCATCTTGGGACAAACGATCTGGCTTGCAATGAGGTTTCAAAGGTGAAAGAAGCTTTTCATACACTTGGAAAGGATATACGGGAGGTTGCATCAACTGTTTCATTCTCTGCAGTTTTGCCTGTGCATAACCTTCAGCATGACAGGCAGATGCGCATTAAGGAATTCAATGTATGGCTTGGTGAATGGTGTCTGAACCAAGGGTTTGGCTTTGTGTCTCATGATAGCTCTTGTTGGAATGGAAAAGAACTGTACAAGAAAGATGGTTTGCATCTTTCTCTCAAGGGAACGAATGTCCTCGGTGAACAGTTCCAAGTATTTGCTAAGAAGAAGCATTTAAACTAGGAAAGGGGGGGGCAAAAGAGTGATAATCCAGCAGTCCGACTGCCCCCCGGAACAATGCCAGAAGAGGCCAGTAGCACAAAGGTTAAGAAATGACAAGCTCAGAGTCTTGTCTACAAATGCTCGCAGTCTAGGGAATAAGATCAATGAGCTTGAAGCTATAATGGCATCTGAGAATATAGATGTAGTGGCTGTTACTGAGACGTGGTTCAAGGGGAGTAATGACTGGGATATATCAATACCAGGGTTCTCTCTATACAGGAAAGACAGAGAAGGCAAGAAGGGGGGAGGGTGGCTCTGTATGTGAAAGATAGCATAAAATCTAATTTGATACAAGTTAGCGAGAACAATTTAGAGTCAGTTTGTGTTACCTTGTAGCTTGGTAATCATAAGGTAACTCGTGTAGGTGTTATATATAGACCACCTACCCAAGTCAAAAATTAGATGATCTACTAGTTGAGGAAATAGCTAAAATGACATTGAAGGGGGAAGTTATCATTATGGGAGACTTCAATCTTCCAGATGTAAACTGGAAAACCAAAATAGCTAGTTCTGACAAGAGTACAGATATTCTAAATTCCCTACTGGGATTATCTCTACAGCAAGTAGTGGAGGAGCCAACCCGGAAGGAGGCCATTTTAGATTTAGTATTCACAAATGGGGATTTGGTATCTGATATTACTGTAGGGGAAAGCTTGGGATCTAGTGATCACCAGTCAGTGTGGTTTACTATAAGTACAGTGACTGAGTCACACCACACAAAAACAATAGTTTTAGATTTTAGAAAAACTGACTTTTCTAAAATTCGATTAGTGGTATACGAGTCCCTATCAGACTGGAACAGTTTAATTGGAGTCCAGGAGAAATGGGACTACGTAAAAGTGGCACTATTGAAGGCAACAGAAGATTGCATTAGGCTTGTCAGTAAAAGCAACAAAAGGAACTAAAACAAGGAATTACCAAATTAAAAACTAAAGAAGGAAGGTATATGGAAGATGATAAAGAACTAGCTGACTGCCTCAATGAATACTTCTGTTCAGTTTTTACAAAGGAAAATGAAGGAGAAGGACCTCAGTTGGGAAAGAAGACTAATGAATCTTTTGACGCATGTGTCTTTACAGAGGAAGAGGTTCTAAGTCAACTGTCTAAAATTAATACAAATAAGTCACAGGGGCCTGATGGGATACACCCAAAGCTATTAAAAGAGCTCAGCGGTGAACTAGCAAAACCATTAACAGATTTATTTAACCAATCACTGGCAACAGGAGTCGTCCCAGAAGATTGGAAATTAGCAAATGTTGTGCCCATTCACAAGAAACGTAGTAGGGAGGAATCGGGCAACTATAGGCCAGTAAGCCTGACATCAATAGTGGGGAAATTAATGGAAACCATACTTAAGGAGAGGATTGTGGACCATCTAAAATCCCATGGATTGAAAGATGAAAAACAGCATGGGTTTACTTCAGGGAGATCATGTCAAACTAATCTTATTGATTTTTTTGATTGGGTGACTAAAATAATAGATAGAGGAGGTGCAGTAGACATCGCTTATCTAGACTTTAGTAAGGCTTTTGATACTGTCCCACATAGAAGGCTTATCAATAAAGTGCAGTCATTGGGCTTGGACTCCCATATTGTTGAATGGATTAGGCAGTGGCTGAGGGACAGGCAACAGAGGGTTGTAGTCAATGGAGTATATTCAGACCAAGGTCTTGTTACCAGTGGGGTACCTCAGGGATCTGTTCTGGGACCCATATTGTTTAATATCTTTATCAGCAAAATTGCAGAAGGCCTCAATGGTAAGGTGTGTCTTTTTGCTGATGACACAAAGATTTGTAACAAGGTTGATGTTCCTGGAGGAATACACCAAATGGAAAAGGACTTAGGAAAACTAGAGGAATGGTCAAAAATCTGCCAACTAAAATTTTATGTTGATAAGTGCAAGATAATGCACCTGGGACGTAAAAACCCAAGAGCAGAATATAAAATCAGTGATACAGTCCTAACCTCAGTATCTGAGGAAAGGGATTTAGGGATCATTATTTCAGAAGACTTAAAGGTAGGCAGACAATGTCACAGAGCAGCAGGAAATGCTAGCAGAATGCTTGGGTGTATAGCAAGAGGAATTACCAGTAGAAAGAGGGAGGTGCTCATGCCGCTCTACAGAGCACTAGTGAGACCTCATTTGGAGTATTGTGCTCAGTACTGGAGACCATATCTCCAGAAGGATATTGATACTTTGGAGAGAGTTCAGAGAAGAGCTACTAAACTGGTACATGGATTGCAGGATAAAACTTACCAGGAAAGATTAAAGGACTTTAACATGTATAGCTTGGAAGAAAGACGAGACAGAGGGGATATGATAGAAACTTTTAAATACATAAAGGGAATCAACAAGGTAAAAGAGGAAAGAATATTTAAAAGAAGAAAAACTGCTACAAGAGGACATAGTTTTAAATTAGAGGGGCAGAGGTTTAAAAGTAATATCAGGAAGTATTACTTTACTGAGAGAGTAGTGGATGCATGGAATAGCCTTCCTGCAGAAGTGGCAGCTGCAAATACAGTGGAGGAGTTTAAGCATGCATGGGATAGGCATAAGGCCATCCTTCATATAAGATAGGGCCAGGGGCTATCCATAGTATTTAGTATATTGGGCAGACTAGATGGGCCAAATGGTTCTTATCTGCCGACACATTCTATGTTTCTATGTTTCTATCATCAGACCCCCGTGCCATCATCAGACCCCCGGGCCATCAGCTCCCCCAGTGCCATCAGTCTCCCAGTGCCATCAGCTCCCCAATGCCTTTAGTTCCCCTCAGTGCCATCAGCTCCCCCCAGTTCCATCAGCTCCCCCCATGCCATCAGTCCTCTGTGCCATCAGCCCCCCAGTGCCATCATCTCCCCCCAGTGCCATCACCCCTCCATGCCATCAATACTCTGTGACATCCACTCTATGTGCCATCAGTCTCCCAGTACCATCAGTCCCCCAGTGCCATCAATACTCTGTGCCATCAGCTCTATGTGCTATCAGTCCTCTCTGCTATCTGTCCCCAATGCCATCAGTCCTCTGTGCCATCATCCCCTCCAATGCCAGTGTCCCCTCAGCTCCCCTAGTGCCACCATCTCCACTCCTAGTCTCCAGCAGCCCTTTAATACTTACCTCTCCTGTAGGGGCACCACTCCACAACTCCTCTGTCTTCTTCTCCGCACGCTGTACTGTCATCCTGACGTCATGCAGCGTCAGGTCATAGGGCACGCTTATGTGCACTATGTACTGACGATGTGTCAGGAGGACAGTGCAGCGTGTGGACCGGTGGGTGACCAAGGAGCGGTGAGTGGTAGCAAGTGCTTCACTCTCTCTCCATAGTCACATGACACAAACGAATCCTCAATGCAAAAAATTTGCATCAAGGATTTTTAGTGTTGCATTACTTCATTCAATCGAGTACTCGTTTCAGCCCTGTTGCAAACATTTCTAAAATTCTATTTTCGCTTTCTCATTAAGCGATATTGAGTACAGATGTGTTCAGTGAGAAAGTCTGAACACCGGGAGTCCCACTGGAAAACAACGCTTTGCAAACCTCGCAGTCTATTAAATTACTAATATATACTATTATATTTATACTGTATGTAAATCATTCATTTTCATAATATTTTTTTTAGCTGTCTCCTGATACTTGTTTTCTTACTTTTATTCAGATTTCATTTCCACTTTTACTATTATTACTCATTTGTTGCTTGCTGAAAGATTGCTGCTCTAAAATCCTAGAGATTTCATTATATCTTTCAATTTCTAGACTTTAATTATGCTTTCACTTACCAGGCATTACTTTCTTCATTTGAACCTACGGTAATACCTGGCATCACTACAATGTTACTATGATGTTTAGTGATATGCTACATTAACACCAATGGGAGACGTTAATTTGAAGAAACAGTGTGGCAAATACAAGCCTGCAAAATAGATTACATATCTGCATAACTTCTGATTGAGATGTTTGTGCAATATCTGATAAATCAAATTCACTATAAACATCAGCTAGCTACCAACGCTTCCTCAAGTTAAAAAATTCTACACATAGCAAGCAATTAAATTTCAGCTTGACGTGCAGTTAAAGGGGTTCTCCGGGATTTACACAACGTACACACAGGATAGGCCATCAATATGAGATTGGCGGGGTTCCTACTCCCGACACCCCTTCTAATCAGCTTTTTGAGGAGGCCACAACGCTCCTGTGAGTGCCACAGCCTCCTCACAGCTTACCAAGCACAGTGCCGTACAATGTACAGTGGCTGTGCTCAGTACTGTAGCTCAGCCCCATTTTGTTGAATGGGGCTCAGCTGTGCCTAGGCAACGTGACCAATGAACGTGACATCACCTGGCCTAGGAAGAGGTCTAAGCGCTCACAGAGCACCAAAGCCTCTTTGTGAAGCTGATTAGCAGGGGTCGCGGCATCCAGACCCCTGTTTATCTCATATTGATGACTTATCCTTAACCTTAACTTCTTTAAACTGGTAATCAAAACTGGACTGAGTATAATATGAAATTTGATATAGGCTATTTCTGGATTTTATTAAGTGGATATATGCCAATATTAGCCACAATCTGCCACTTCTCCCCGCTCACGCCAGGTCTAAAAAAGTGGGTGTAAAGTGGGCAGTGAAGGGGATGGACCACAGGCCCATCTCATTTACCATTTTCTACAGCTGTTTCAGGCTCAGAAGCTGTCTTACATTTATAACTGGTGGAGGATCCGCCAAAGTTATGAAATCTTGATCTTTCTTGAAGACCAAGATGTGTATTTTGAAATTGATTTGTGATGGAAACTAAAGAATAGTTACAATGACATAAGCAATACCAATCATTTGCACCAAGGAAATTGGATATGGATCTTCCTGGAGCCCCTGCTTTGGTTGAGGGTTTACAATATATACACATAGCTTTCTTTAAAATGTAATCAGAGGAAGCTCATTTGTTCTATATGAATTTATGTGCCATTCTTCCCATCAAAAAGTTACAAGCGGTCTTTCCTATGAAAACTATTTCAAGGAAATTATTAATTGCTAAATCGTATCACCAATGATGAGATCCACATCTATCACTAGCAGTTTAAAACTGAAGACATGATATAAGGATTAGAAAGTGGGGTATCTGTTTGTAAAGGTAGGAGGAAACCCTATACTGTAAAAGAGTTTTGCAGGGGAGGCTTCAGGTGTTACACAATTGCTTAGGCAGCCTCCATCTTGTTGAATGTGGCTCCTGCTTCAAACTTTTGGCGGGACATAGAGTTCATCATAACTGGATGTACTCTTGAAAAGGATTCTTTTGATTTTACGTTTTTACTGCTAATGATTAATCAGGACTGACAAATGAAGAATTTCTATTTTAAGATAGCAAAACCATGTAATCATTGCCATTATCCTTACCTTGCTTTTTACTGGTAGACCAAACTGTAGTTCCATAAACAACCAATAAATATTTCCCTTTTTACTCACTATATCAGTGACCCAATATCACTATCAATGGAACCAATACTCAGAAATATGGATCAAAAACTAATCACAAATCATAACTCCACCAACAATTGCATTTAAATAATCATCAATTTTATTAGGTACTACTGGAGTTACAAAAATCTGGCCTCACATAAATTAAGAACACTTAAAATCCTTCTCAGACTTTGGGTGTATGGTAGTTACAATTCATAAATATAAAAGTGCAAGTGCAATAATACATATGGGATAATGGGAGCAGTGCATACAAAAAGTGCTGTCCTGTCCACAAAGTATGGAGGTCACAGAGTCAGACTTCCGACCCTGGATCACATGGACATTACAATGCACATTGCCATACATCAATATCATATAGTTGGCATAAAACCTAGCATACTGACCCAAGTATCTACCACACCACCGTCAGACTGTGCCCCGACGCGCGTTTCGCCGCCAGCTTTTTCAAGGGGTTATAATATCAATCAAACAGCCGGGTATATATGGCCTGAAGAGTGGGCGGGGTATCTTACATTGAGCCAATAGATGATAGCTAAACTAAAAGTGGGCTGGATGACACACGTCCTCACCTGTATCGATTTAAATAGTTGGCATCACTATGTATATGGCGCGCGACTCGCCGCGCACCGCCAGTGCCTGCATACGCGGTCGCGGCGATGGTGAAAAATGGCTGCGTTCCTTGGAGCACAGAGCGTCCCACGTCAGAGCCCCGACCACGTTAGCACGCCCACGGCTGCGCAGAAGGACGCGCCCTCTGCGAGCCCCATCTTGGATGAGGGAATAGGTGTCACCCAACCCAAACATATAATGTGCATACTCGTCATCTATGTATATCATATCAAGGAACCCAAGGTAGATTTTATAGTCATTGCATAAAAGTATGCCTAGGATACAGCATGTTTTTCCATCAAATCATTACACAGATGTATGCAAAGGGTTCGGCATGTTTCTCCACAGCATATCATCAAATACAGACTGTGCATATGATAACAGTGAATATATACATTATATATAAAAGAATATACTTTCTTTACATAAAGGACTTTAGTGATCATAAAAATCTACAAATAATAAGTGATAGCAATACCACACAAGTATTGTGTAACTACAATAAGTATACATAGTATATATAAGAGAAAAAAATAATTCATAAAAAACTTTGTGACCATAAGACTCAACAAATTATCATATGTATATATATGTGTATGTAGTGAAATCTATTATATCAAAGAATTATTTTGTTCTTCTTGAAATGACAATACATTGTTAAACAGTGAATTCACACCTCCACCAGTTGGTGTGCCATTATGCTGAACACATGGTAAAAGTCCAGCACAATTCAAATGTGTAAAAATAAAGCAAAAATGCAAGTGAGAAAAATAAAAAAAATTATATACAAAATATATATAAAACAAATAAGTGATAGCAAATATCAAAGAAGGCAAATGTGTGTTATACCCAGAGAAATGTGTGATTACATAAATTAATTAATATTATTAGGTCTATCACGAGTCCCACACAGGGCTGATATTGATGATAGTCTCATGAGGAGAATGAACTTCCAATATTCATGTTCCATAACCCAATTGAGCATGTATCCTACATATTAAGATAAAAATAAAGCACATTAGTAACTATCAAAAGACCATAACCATACTACTCCGGCTGGGAAATACTAAAATACAATAAGTCTTTATTGGTTAAACTGTTTAAAACACCACAATTCAAGGATGATGCTGCAACCTACAGAAACGAGGCAAATGGAATCTTGTCATTTAAGCCATGTGGCACTTGCGTATTCAATTTTACAATCCACTTGCTTTCTATCTGCTCCAACCGTCTGAACAGATTTCCATCTCGCGCACCCAGGGAGATCTTGTCTATCCCCCTGAATTTTAAATCCTGCCAGCAGTTGTTATGTTTCTGGCGGAAATGTCTGGCAATGGGTTTTAGCTTTAAAAGTTTGTCCCTATCTTCATCCCTTATCTTGGCTGCCGCCCGGATGTCTTTCTGATGTTCCTGTATGCGAATCCGTAGTTCACGGGTCATCATACCGATATATATCAAGCCACATGGACATGTGGCATGATATATGACGCCTGTGGTACTACAATTAATGAAGTGTACAATATTGTAACTCACTCTATTAGAGGAATCCTCAAACGTGTTGGTTTTGACTATGGCCCTACATGTTGTACAGTGTCCACACGGTATGGACCCCCATTTGGGGCCCTTAGACTCAAATATAAAGCCAGTTCTTGGTACAAACTGCAGTTCCATCTAGTTTAGTCAGTTGTAGACTATATATCATGAAAATGCAACTTCTATTGAACAATAAACAATTATGTAATCTGGATTGTTTGAAACAGTAATCACAAAAACAGATTTAGCATATTATGGAATTTATCACTGATAACCTCTTAAATCCAATATTCATATATCCATACAGAAAGAGTCACCAATTGCCTACACTAACCACCCCTGCTCATGTAACACCAGAAAACAACATGATGACTCAATATCAACCACTTAGGTTACAGAACATTCAAATATAATGAGACAAGAGGTTCCTGACATCAAAGATCAGCATAGTAGCAAGCAGAGGGGGCAGATTCTCATTCTCATCCTGGAAGCCACATCAGTGAGTAACTTGTTGGAAGCCAGAATTGAATAAGTCAACACAGTCAGAATTGATAAATGCTGGGAGTGGTGAAGAGACGCTACAATTAAACACTAGCTGTAGCCAACAGAAAATGTAAATGTTCAACCATTATATTTAGATGTAAATCATCATGCTTATGTACAATACAGTCCAATTAAAAAATAAACAAATAATTGGCTCGGGCAACATTTGGAATTTTTGATTGTTTCATCTTTCAAATGTATTCACATATGTATGACTAGATTTTATCTGTATTTCAATTGGCTTTATTTTTAAAGGCCCTATCATATTTGATTATTTGGGGTTAGAATTGTTCCCCACTGTTACAAAAGAATGCAGCCATTTTTATGTTGACCACTAGATGTCAGTGCAAGAAGCAGAGGTTCCTTACAAAGACATGTTGCTTTTCAGCTTTATGTATTCTGCTTTTGTGCAGAAAATGTAGTAATCGGAGTAGGAAGTGTGCAATAAATCTTATCACTGACAATTAGGCACCCGATACTTGGCTGAACAATTACTTAGGTCTACATGCCTTCTGTTCTCTGCTGCCAAAATCATGTGGAGTATAAAAATATGGTCTGCTCCACTATTTATGAGCTTCTATAATGATCATCTTGTTATTTTTGTTGCACATTTTATGTGGTACATATGAAGGATTTTGGATTAGACGTTATAAGAAATGGTGCATGCACCCAAGTCATATTTACTTAGGGACTGGCCATCATTTTTCTTATGAATAATGAAAAAAAAAAGATCTAGTGTACGTGACAACGTCTTCCAACAAAGCTAGAACCAGCCCTATACCTCACATGGATCCAGAGGGCTCCTCATTCGTTGCTCCTATTGCTCTGCTAGATTTATTTCAAGTTGTCAGCTTAGTGTCTCCTTTCTTTAGGGGATGTGTCCTTTTTGCTGCAGCTGGTGGCAGTTAAACAATGGAACTGAGCATATGCTTGCATCTCAGTGAGCAGGGCAGATAAATTAGAAAAAGAGCAAGCAGCAGGTGGTGCTATACAGATACATTTTATTGAATAAATCCTTATTCTTTAATTACATGCAATTACAAAAGATATTCATATCAAGGTGCTGGTTTAAAAACTGTAGAATATTTTTTGTAGGACAGTCCCTTTAAAGACTGCAGATCACCTTATGCAGTCCATGCAAAGATATTTAGTCCAGCTAATGCTACAGTAGGACAGAGATTGCCTACAGTGTAGAGGTAGAATGTCTAAAATAGACACAGTATTGAAGGCTTTTGATAAAGAGTGGAATGTTGCAAGCTAACATTGTAAGATTGCATAATTTATTTTGTGACATTTCAGTTATCATGTAATTGATATGTATGCCAAGTGTATTTCTTCCTGACAGGTACATGTGGAAGTGTTTACTAAAAGCTGTCATAGTTGTTGCAACTTGTAACAGGATTTTTGACGGCTTCATATGCTTCTGCCTCTTATTGTAATATTCTACCTCCTATACCTCAATGACTCATTTTTGGCAGATATGCACCATAATTATGCTATAAAGGTGAACAAATCATATGATAATTCTGATGGTCTGTTGTGGAAAAGGGCTCTTCCATATTACCAGGGACAATAATTACTCCTCAATGTTAACATAATATTTTATACATATGTGACTTAGCACGTGTAGAATTAATCTTTTCTGGACATTGCAATCATTTCCTTGTTTTAATTGAAGAATACACACAATGGCCCAGATCTGCTAATCCTAACAACGGTGTAAGCTTAGACCGGCTGTCTAGATCTGCACCAGATTTATCCCAGGAGCTCAGGCTGGATGATAAATCTGGTGCAGGAATAGACGCTTTTCTCTGACTCTCTGCCAACTTTTGGTTGGAATCCTTTGAAACAGATTGTAAGTCAGAATTGTGGCACAATTATGGCACAAAAAGCTAGTATTAGGCTATGCCCCTTTCTCTTGAAGCTCCTCCCTTTTAACTATGCCCTATCCTCAAATTGAGCATGTTGAAAAAATAAGCACCAAATTACACCAAATTGTGACACTTTTTACACAATTTATTTGGCACATATACTAAATCTAGGACATATTTTTTTTTTATCCCAGATTGAGTACCTGAAATACATGTATTTTAGGAACAAATGTTTTTAGGGGTATGCTCAGGCTCGGACTGGCCCACAGGGGTACAGGGGAATCCCCCGGTGGGCCCCTAGCTCCCCACCCTCTGCACACTTGACACATAACATTAGACTTGCTGCACTACATACACATATTCAGTGTACAGCTCCTCCACCAGCCGATGTTCACATAAAAATCTTGTTAGATTATTTATTATATTTGAATGTATCCGTACTGTGGGCTTCCAAAATAAATTTTACTAGTGGGCCCTAGGCAGCCCAGTCCGACACTGGGTATGCTATGTTAGGATCATTGCCTGGCAGAAATACAGAACATCTGTAGCTGGTGCTTGATCTACATTGCTAAGTCTGCTAAGTATTAATTTAAAACTTTTTACGTTTTAGACGCATCCAGCACCGCTTCTAAATGTAAGACAGCTTTCGTGCTGGCTTACATTTAGACCATTTTCTATGCCTAAACCAGGCATAGAAAATGATGAGTGAGACAGGCCTACCTGCCTGTCCCCTTTCCCGCCCATGCCACATCCACTTTTTAAGACCTGGAGTGAGCGGGGGAAAATCTCAGATTGCGGTGATGCACCACAGTCTGCACCTGAAATACACCTAATTTAGGAGTATTTAAGGTTAATAAATGACCCCCTAAATCTATAGACAACTGATTAATAACTAAAAAATGAAATCTCAATATTATTTACTAGCCTACAAAATCAATGTTACATCAATAGAGTTCCTCAATATATTGAGGTTGAGAAAGCTTTTGCTGTCACAGTCAAATTGTTGCATATAGACTGTATAACACAACACACAAATCTCCTGGGAAATGAGGCAGGCAGATAAAAAAAAAAATTTTATTACTTTCCTAAAGCTAAATATTTAACATTTTAAATAATTAAAAGGGTACTTTCACACTAGCGTTTTTCTTTTCCGGCATTGAGTTCTGTCCTAGGGGCTCAATACCAGAAAAGAACTGATCAGTTTTATCCTAATGCATTCTCAATGGAGAGTAATCCGTTCAGGATGCATCAGGATTTCTACAGTTCAGTCATTTTGACTGATCAGGCAAAAGATAAAACTGCAGCATGCTGCGGTATTATCTCCGTCCAAAATGCCTGATCAGTTGCCAGAATGCCAGCTCCGGCATTAATTTACATTGACATGTATTAGTGCCGGATCCGGCATTAAGAAACACCTGAAGGACGGATCCGCATGCGCAGACTGGGAAAACTGTGAAAAAAAATACAAGACGGATCCGTCTATCCGCATGACAAGCGGAGAGACGGATCTGTTCTTGCAATGCATTTGTGAGACGGATCCGCATCCGGATCCGTCTCACAAATGCTTTCAGTCACATCCAGATTGGCGATCCGGCAGGCAGTTCTGAAAAACGGAACTGCTTGCCGGATCACACTGCAACAAGTGTGAAAGTACCCTAAGAATATATAAAAAATGTCTTCAGTATCACACTTTACAATGAATGAAAAATAAAAAGTTGGAGCCAGAAACTAGAAACCATGGAAACTACAAATAAAACATCTGTGCTAAGCATAAATAGAATGGTCTGACTGTACATAAAACTCAAAAATGTCCTAAAAGAAATTATAATGAATCAGACCATAATACATTTCCAGCTGAAGCAATGAACTCCTTCCTTAGACTTGGGTTTTCCATGGTATTAAATGGCTTTTTGTTATTACAATAACAAATGTAATTTTTATAGAGGTAAACAGTTACTTTGAGCAATGAGCAAAGACTATGTGTCCTCTGTGGAGTCCACAGAAAAAATAAAGAAAAGCATCCGGCCCTTACAAGGCCTAAAAATTAGGTAGATACCTCAGATGAACAACCCATGACAGATTGTTTACTATTTATTTAACAAAAACTAGGCCACAATGCAGAGGCTGTGAAAAAAGTGTGCACTTACTGCTTTCATATGAATTCAGAGGGTAGGAAGCAGCCAGGTGCTGCTAAACAAATGCCTTGATTAATTGAACATCATGAAGTGTGACCACCTCCATAAAAGGAGACGTTTTGGCAGGTTGCTGGTCTGGAGCATTCAGGACTAGTGTTGAGCGAACAGTTCGAGCATAGTTCGGGTCCGTACCGAATTTTGGGGTGTTCGTGACACGGACCCGAACCCGAACTTTTTCGTAAAAGTTCGGGTTCGGGTTCGTCGTTCGGCATGTATTTTGGCGCATTTTGAAAGGCTGCAAAGCAGCCAATCAACATGCATCATACTACTTGCCCTAAGATGCCATCGCAGCCATGCCTACTATTGGCAAGGCTGTGATTGGCCAAGTGCAGCATGTGACTCAGCCTCTTTATAAGCTTGTGCGCACGTCGGGACGTGCTCACTCCCGATGTGAATAGAACAGGGATAGACGCAGCTGATGCTAGGGCGAGAATAGGCAGGGATAATTGAATAACTGGAAGCAAATTTCTCTCCTCCACCTGTGATTCATCTGAACAACTGCAGCTGAGCTGCTTTTTTGATAGGGATTGGCTATTTTTAGAGTGGCCAGAGTGATTTTTCCATCCACATGTACCTGGGCTGACCGCCGGCCGCCATTTTGCGACTTGTAGTGCTGCAGCAGAAGCTGCCACAGTGTGCATTCCAAAGCTCCAAACAAGTCAGACATCTACACCTGGGATTCAGACCAATAGCGATTTAGCAGCACAGTCCAAGGCTATTTTTTTTAAAGGTTGTGCAGACCATTTTGTGGCACATGTTACTGGGCTGATAGGCGGCGGCCATCTTGGGACTAGTGCTGCAGCACAATCTCTCCCAACGTCCATTAATCACTTGTAATAGTGGTCTGTGCCATAGAAATCCTACATCAGGGACTTGGGTGTGCTTGTGTCACCCCTACTAATACCAGTCCACCTGTAATCCATACAGTGAAAAGCCATAAAGTATTCCAGTGAGGGAATTTTTTTTTTATTTAAAAAAGGCCAAGTTAGTTTATCTGGCGTTCAATATACTAGATACAGTTAGGCCTGCGTTTCATACATCTGGAATTAGCAAACTAATGTGCTGGGGTTGGGAAAACATATATGTACCCATACTAGAATCTGTCAAAGAAAGCGGTACTCACATATAACAGTCATTCCATCTGTAATCCATACAGTCAAAAGACTGAAAGTATTCCAGTGAGGGGATTTTTTTTATTTAAAAAAGGCCAAGTTAGTTTATCTGGCGTTCAATATACTAGATACAGTTAGGCCTGCGTTTCATACATCTGGAATTAGCAAACTAATGTGCTGGGGTTGGGAAAACATATATGTACCCATACTAGAATCTGTCAAAGAAAGCGGTACTCACATATAACAGTCATTCCATCTGTAATCCATACAGTCAAAAGACTGAAAGTATTCCAGTGAGGGGATTTTTTTTATTTAAAAAAGGCCAAGTTAGTTTATCTGGCGTTCAATATACTAGATACAGTTAGGCCTGCGTTTCATACATCTGGAATTAGCAAACTAATGTGCTGGGGTTGGGAAAACATATATGTACCCATACTAGAATCTGTCAAAGAAAGCGGTACTCACATATAACAGTCATTCCATCTGTAATCCATACAGTCAAAAGACTGAAAGTATTCCAGTGAGGGGATTTTTTTTATTTAAAAAAGGCCAAGTTAGTTTATCTGGCGTTCAATATACTAGATACAGTTAGGCCTGCGTTTCATACATCTGGAATTAGCAAACTAATGTGCTGGGGTTGGGAAAACATATATGTACCCATACTAGAATCTGTCAAAGAAAGCGGTACTCACATATAACAGTCATTCCATCTGTAATCCATACAGTCAAAAGACTGAAAGTATTCCAGTGAGGGGATTTTTTTTATTTAAAAAAGGCCAAGTTAGTTTATCTGGCGTTCAATATACTAGATACAGTTAGGCCTGCGTTTCATACATCTGGAATTAGCAAACTAATGTGCTGGGGTTGGGAAAACATATATGTACCCATACTAGAATTGGTCAAAGAAAGCGGTACTCACATATAACAGTCATTCCATCTGTAATCCATACAGTCAAAAGACTGAAAGTATTCCAGTGAGGGGATTTTTTTTATTTAAAAAAGGCCAAGTTAGTTTATCTGGCGTTCAATATACTAGATACAGTTAGGCCTGCGTTTCATACATCTGGAATTAGCAAACTAATGTGCTGGGGTTGGGAAAACATATATGTACCCATACTAGAATCTGTCAAAGAAAGCGGTACTCACATATAACAGTCATTCCATCTGTAATCCATACAGTCAAAAGACTGAAAGTATTCCAGTGAGGGGATTTTTTTTATTTAAAAAAGGCCAAGTTAGTTTATCTGGCGTTCAATATACTAGATACAGTTAGGCCTGTGTTTCATACATCTGGAATTAGCAAACTAATGTGCTGGGGTTGGGAAAACATATATGTACCCATACTAGAATCTGTCAAAGAAAGCGGTACTCACATATAACAGTCATTCCATCTGTAATCCATACAGTCAAAAGACTGAAAGTATTCCAGTGAGGGGATTTTTTTTATTTAAAAAAGGCCAAGTTAGTTTATCTGGCGTTCAATATACTAGATACAGTTAGGCCTGCGTTTCATACATCTGGAATTAGCAAACTAATGTGCTGGGGTTGGGAAAACATATATGTACCCATACTAGAATCTGTCAAAGAAAGCGGTACTCACATATAACAGTCATTCCATCTGTAATCCATACAGTCAAAAGACTGAAAGTATTCCAGTGAGGGGATTTTTTTTATTTAAAAAAGGCCAAGTTAGTTTATCTGGCGTTCAATATACTAGATACAGTTAGGCCTGTGTTTCATACATCTGGAATTAGCAAACTAATGTGCTGGGGTTGGGAAAACATATATGTACCCATACTAGAATCTGTCAAAGAAAGCGGTACTCACATATAACAGTCATTCCATCTGTAATCCATACAGTCAAAAGACTGAAAGTATTCCAGTGAGGGAATTTTTTTTTTATTTAAAAAAGGACAAGTTAGTTTATCTGGCGTTCAATATACTAGATACAGTTAGGCCTGCGTTTCATACATCTGGAATTAGCAAACTAATGTGCTGGGGTTGGGAAAACATATATGTACCCATACTAGAATCTGTCAAAGAAAGCGGTACTCACATATAACAGTCATTCCATCTGTAATCCATACAGTCAAAAGACTGAAAGTATTCCAGTGAGGGAATTTTTTTTTTATTTAAAAAAGGCCAAGTTAGTTTATCTGGCGTTCAATATACTAGATACAGTTAGGCCTGCGTTTCATACATCTGGAATTAGCAAACGAATGTGCTGGGGTTGGGAAAACATATATGTACCCATACTAGAATCTGTCAAAGAAAGCGGTACTCACATATAACAGTCATTCCATCTGTAATCCATACAGTCAAAAGACTGAAAGTATTCCAGTGAGGGAATTTTTTTTTTATTTAAAAAAGGCCAAGTTAGTTTATCTGGCGTTCAATATACTAGATACAGTTAGGCCTGCGTTTCATACATCTGGAATTAGCAAACTAATGTGCTGGGGTTGGGAAAACATATATGTACCCATACTAGAATCTGTCAAAGAAAGCGGTACTCACATATAACAGTCATTCCATCTGTAATCCATACAGTCAAAAGACTGAAAGTATTCCAGTGAGGGGATTTTGCTTATAAAAAATAATATATTTCATTGTGGTGCGAGTTGAATCGCAACAATGAAGAAAAATACTATTAAGGGACGAGGACGCGGTCGTGGTGGTGTCCGTGGAGCCTCTGTTGCTGGTAGAGGACGTGGCCGTTCGGCCCCAGGCGCACACAGTAGGGAACGAACTCCCTCAACTAGCCGGCAGAATGTACCGCAATATCTCGTGGGGCCCAATGCCGCTCTTAGGATGGTAAGGCCTGAGCAGGTACAGGCATTAATCGATTGGGTGGCCGACAGTGCTTCCAGCACGTTCACCACATGGTCTTCCACCCAGTCTTCTGCGGAAAGCGCACAGGTGGCACCTGAAAACCAAGCCCATCAGTCTGTCACATCACCCCCAAGCATATCAGGGAAATGGTCTGAGCCACAAGTTATGCAGCAGTCTCTTCTTCTGTTTGAAGACTCTGCTTCCAGGGTTTCCCAGGGGCGTCCACCTAGCCCTTCCCCAGTGGAGGAAGACATACCATGCACTGACGCACAACCACTTATGTCTCCAGATGAAGAGGACATGGGAATACCACCACAGCAGAGTCACCGACTCTCTGATGATGACGAAACACAGGTGCCCACTGCCGCGTCTTTTTGCAGTGTGCAGACTGAACAGGAGGAGGTCAGGGAGGGAGACTGGGTGGAAGACGATGCAGAGGACGATGAGGTCTTAGACCCCACATGGACTGAAGGTCGTGGCGATGACTTTCACAGTTCAGAGGAAGAGGTAGTGGTGAGACCGAGACAACAGCGAAGCCAAAGAGGGAGCAGGGGGCCAAAGCAGACGAGCCGCCGCCCCCAGAGTTCGCCTGCTACTGGACATCGCCAACAGGGACCTAGCCCCACAAAGGCAGCTTCAAAGAGTTCCCTGGCATGGCACTTCTTTAAACAATGTCCTACCGACAAGACCCGAGTGACTTGCACGCTCTGCCATCAGAGCCTGAGGCGAGGCATTAACGTTCTGAACCTCAGCACAACCTGCATGACCAGGCATCTACATGCAAAGCATGAACTGCAGTGGGGTACACACCTTAAAAACCAGGCACTCGCTGAGGCTCCCCCTGCTCCCTCTACCGCTGCTGCCTCGGCTTCCGCCTCGAGAGGAATGTTGCCACCTGCCGAGCAGCAAACAGAGGATGTGCCACCGACACCACCACCACCGCCACCGTCAACTAGCGTCTCCACTATATCACACAGCAGCGTTCAGCTCTCAATATCTCAAACCTTAGAGAGGAAGCGCAAATTCCCCCCGAGTCACCCTCGAGCCCTTGGCCTGAACGCCAGCATTTCTAAACTGCTGGCCTTTGAAATGCTGTCATTCCGGCTGGTGGACACAGACAGCTTCAAACAGCTGATGGCCATGGCTGTCCCGCAGTATGTGGTTCCCAGCCGCCACTACTTCTCCAAGACAGCCGTGCCTTCCCTGCACATGCAAGTGTCCGATAAAATCAAGTGTGCACTGCGCAACGCCATTTGTGGCAAGGTCCACCTAACCACAGATACGTGGACCAGTAAGCACGGCCAGGGACGCTATATCTCACTAACTGCACACTGGATGAATGTAGTGGCGGCTGGGCCCCCGGCGGACAGTTCCTTGGCGCACGTCCTTCCGCCCCCTAGGATCGCAGGGCATCATTCTCTGCCTCCTGTAGCCTCCTCCTCCTACTCGGCTTCCTCCTCCACTGCTTCCACCAGCTCATCCGGTCAGCCACACACCTTCACCACCAACTTCAGCACAGCCCGGGGTAAACGTCAGCAGGCCATTCTGAAACTCATATGTTTGGGGGACAGGCCCCACAGCGCAAAGGAGTTGTGGCGGGGTATTGAACAACAGACCGACGAGTGGTTTCTGCCGGTGGGCCTCAAGCCAGGCCTGGTGGTATGCGATAATGGGCGAAATCTCGTGGCAGCTCTGGGACTAGCCGGTTTGACGCACATCCCTTGCCTGGCGCATGTGCTGAACTTGGTGGTGCAGAGGTTCATTCACCACTACCCCAACATGTCAGAGCTGCTGCATAAAGTGCGGGCCGTCTGTGCGCGCTTCCGCCGTTCACATCCTGCCGCTGCTCGCCTGTCTGCGCTACAGCGGAACTTCGGCCTTCCCGCTCACCACCTCATATGCGACGTGCCCACCCGGTGGAACTCCACCTTGCACATGCTGGAGAGACTGTGCGAGCAGCAGCAGGCCATAGTGGAGTTTCAGCTGCAGCACGCTCGCGTCAGTCGTACTGCCGAACAGCACCACTTCACCACCAATGATTGGGCCTCCATGCGAGACCTGTGTGCCCTGCTGCGCTGTTTCGAGTACTCCACCAACATGGCCAGTGGCGATGACACTGTTATCAGCGTTACAATACCACTTCTATGTCTCCTTGAGAAAACACTTAGGGCAATGATGTTAGAGGAGGTGGCCCAGGTGGAGGAGGAGGAGGAGGATGAGGGCTCGTTTCTAACACTTTCGGGCCAGTCTGTTCGAAGTGGCTCAGAGGGAGGTTTGTTTAAGCAGCAGAGGACAGGTTCACAAGTCGCCAGCCAAGGCACTGTACTGGAGGACGAGGAGGATGAGGAGGTGGAGGGGGACGAGGATGACGCAAGTTCACAGCGGGGTGGCAGCCCAGGCCCATCACTGGTGCGTGGCTGGGGGGATACGGTGGACGATGACGATACGCCTCCCACAGAGGACAGCTTGTCCTTACCCATGGGTAGCCTGGCCCACATGAGCGAATATATGCTCCAATGCCTGCGCAACGACAGCAGAGTTGCCCACGTTTTAATGTGTGCAGACTACTGGGTGGCCACCCTGCTGGATCCCCGGTATAAAGACAATGTGCCCACTTTAATTCCTGAACTGGAGCGCGACCGTAAGATGCGCGAGTACAAGCGCACGCTGATAGAGGCGCTCTTGAGAGCATTCCCACATGTCACAGGGGAACAGGTGGAAGGTGAAGGCAGAGGAGTGGCAAGAGGTCGCCAACGCAGCTGTGTCACGGCCAGCTCATCTGAGGGCAGGGTTAGCATGGCAGAAATGTGGAAAAGTTTTGTCTCCACGCCACAGCTATCTGCACCGACACCTGATACGGAACGTGTTAGCAGGAGGCAGCATTTCACTAACATGGTTGAACAGTATGTCTGCACACCCCTCCACATCCTGACGGATGGTTCGGCCCCATTCAACTACTGGGTTTCGAAATTGTCCACGTGGCCAGAGTTAGCATGTTATGCCTTGGAGGTGCTTTCCTGCCCGGCGGCCAGCGTTTTATCTGAACGCGTATTCAGCACGGCAGGGGGCGTCATTACTGACAAGCGCAGCCGCCTGTCCACAGCCAACGTGGACAAGCTGACCTTCATAAAGATGAACCAGGCATGGATCCCACAGGACCTGTCCCTCCCTTGTGCAGAGTAGTCCTTATTAACTGCCTAAAACATGTCTTGTTGTGCTACGGGCCACTTCTTTATTTGATACAAATTTTATGAAACCCACAGTTGAATGAAACTCTTCTCTGTCTGGGCGCCGGGGCCTAACCAGATGAAAGTGGCCGGTTAAACTAACGGGTGACATGAAGCCATAACCTCTGCCATGCTACCTCTGTCTTCTGTCTGGGTGCTGAGGCCTAAGTCAAATAAAGCGGTCTTCTGCTGTGCTGGGGGATATGAAGCTAATCTCTGACCTCTCTCCTCTGTCTGGGTCCAAAGGCCTAAATCACTGAAAGAGGCCTTCTCCTGTGGTGTGTGATATGATGCCAGAATATGTGCTGTGGGGCCTCTCTCCTCTTCCTGGGTGCAGGGGTCAAATAAACTAAATTGTGGCCTACTCCTGTGGTGGTTGATATGATGCCTGATTCTCTGATGTGGAACCTCTCTCCTCTGTTTGGGTGAAGGGGTCAAAGTAACTAAATGGTGGCTTCTCCTGTGGTGGCTGATATGATGCCAGAATATGTGCTGTGGTGCCTCTCTCCTCTTCCTGGGTGCGGGGGTCAAAGTAACTCAATGGTGGCTTCTCCTGTGGTGGCTGATATGATGCCAGAATATGTGCTGTGGTGCCTCTCTCCTCTTCCTGGGTGCGGGGGTCAAAGTAACTCAATGGTGGCTTCTCCTGTGGTGGCTGATATGATGCCAGAATATGTGCTGTGGTGCCTCTCTCCTCTTCCTGGGTGCAGGGGTCAAAGTAACTAAATGGTGGCTTCTCCTGTGGTGGTTGATATGATGCCTGATTCTCTGCTGTGAAACCTCTCTCCTCCATCTGGGTGTAGGGGTCAAAGTCTTTCAAAGTCGCCTTCTCCTGTGCTGATTGATATGAAGCTGATGGTTGTGCCATCTGACATGGTTGCCGGGGTCCCATTAAATTGGGGCCTACTCCTGTGGTGGGTGATCTAAATGCCTGATTCTCTGCTTTGAAACCTCTCTCCTCCGTCCGGGTGTAGGGGTCAAAGTCTGTCAAAGTCGCCTTCTCCTGTGCTGATTGATATAAAGCTTATGCTTGTGCCATCTGACATGGTTGCCGGGGTCTGATTCAATGGTGGCCTACTCCTGTGGTGGGTGATCTAAATGCCTGATTCTCTGCTGTGTAACCTCTCTCCTCCGTCTGGGTGTAGGGGTCAAAGTAACTAAATGGTGGCCTACTCCTGTGGTGGGTGATATGATGCCTGGTTCTCTGCTGTGGGACCTCTCTCCTTTGTCTGGGTGCTGTGGTCAAAATAATAGTAAGTGACCTTCTCCATTGGTGGGTGACTTGAAGCCTGATTCTGTGCTATGGGACCTCACTCCAATTAATATTGTTTAATTTTTATTTATTTTATGTTAACTCATCATTTCCCTATCTACATTTGTTTGCAGGGGATTTAACTACATTTTGCTGCCTTTTGCAGCCCTCTAGCCCTTTCCGGGTGTGTTTTACAGCCTTTTTAGTGCCCAAAAGTTCGGGTCCCCATTGACTTCTATGGGGTTCGGGTTCGGGATGAAGTTCGGGTCGAGTTCGGATCCCGAACCCGAACATTTTTAGAAAGTTCGGCCGAACTCGTCGAACCCGAACATCCAGGTGTTCGCTCAACTCTATTCAGGACTGTAGGAACACAATGCCAAGGAGGAAAGACATCGGTGATCGCTTTAGAGAAGCAATTGTTGCTGCTCATCAATCTGGGAATCGTTATAAGACCATTTCAAAACAGTTTAAAGTCCATCCTTGTATAGTGAGAACGGCGATTCACAAGTGAGAACATTCAAGACAGCTTACAAATTTCATAGGAGTGTCGGCATCCCCAAAAATTCAACCCAGGGTCAGACTATGCAATGCTCAGAGAAATTGTAAACGACCTATGCTTACTAGACCACCCACTGGACTCCTATGCATAGAAAGAGCAGGGATTTCAATCAGTCAATTACAAATATACTGAATCTTTTCCTACAAAACTATATATCAGTCTGCTTGACTCCTCCTGCTCTATAACATGCAGCTGGCATATTGGAGGGCATATTCAATGTGATAGGTTCTCTTAAAGTCTTGCTTGAAATGTCTTATCTGCTTTTACAGAATAATGTAGAACAGTATGATCTTTGATCTGAGCTTTTTGTGCAGGTTTTCCATTATTTCTCCCTGGATGTCCTCCTCTTATTCCTATTGTACTGTGAATTCTTAACATGTAAATATCCCACATTGACATCTGTATAAACACAATTCCCTGTACTCATATGCCTTCAACAGATGCTCTTCCTACAGGACCACCTTTCTACAGGCTGTAGGTAACTTCATCCTTGACTCCAGCTTAGGCCTCTTTCACACGACCGTATGGCTTTTTCAGTGTTTTGCGGTCCGTTTTAAACGGATCCGTTGTTCCGTTTTTTGTTTCCGTTTCCGTTCCGTTTTTCCGTTCCGTTTTTCCGTATGGCATATATAGTATACAGTAATTTCATAGAAAAAATTGGGCTGGGCATAACATTTTCAATAGATGGTTCCGCAAAAAATGGAACGGATACGGAAGACATACGGATGCATTTCCGTATGCATTCCGTTTTTTTGCGGACCCATAGACTTTAATGGAGCAACGGAACGTGATTTGCGGCCAAATGTAGGACATGTTCTATCTTTAAACGGAACGGAAAAACGGAAATACGGAAACGGAATGCATACGGAACACATTCCGTTTTTTTTGCGGAACCATTGAAATGAATGGTTTCGTATACGGACCGTATACGGACCGCAAAAAACGGCCCGCAAAACGGGAAAAAAAAACGGCCGTGTGAAAGAGGCCTTAAACTGAGAAAAGGAATGAGTTTCAACACCTTTCTTCTTGCTTTTTCCTATTTACTGTAACATCAGTATGAGAACACCGCCTATTGAAGAACTAGTAAAAGAAAACAATTGATTTGATTAAGGTCAGGAAAAAAGTTGACATTGTGTTCACCCACCCCTCAATAACTTCCCTTTTAATTTGTTCATATATTAATCCATTATTGCAATCAATGATCCATGAGCTTATTCTAACATGCAGAATTTATATTCTCCTAAACTTTCTTATTACCACTCTACTTGTTAAATAAAAGAAGTCAAAATAAGAAATACTTTAGTTGGTAGTGAGGTATAAAAATCTACTTTTGCAAACCTCTACCCTTCTGAGAATTCGCCCTGCATTGGGATTTGAATGGTAGATGAGTGTCTGTGCTGAAACGTGAAGTCATAAGCAACTGTGAACTTAATGCTTTCCAAATATACTGCATAATATATGTCTAGTATACACTTTAAGTGCCATACCTTTGGCATTTTATAACCTGCTGCGCAAGGTAATGAATCCATACGGATAAGACATCTTTGAGAGTACAGCTAGAAAGATATGACTTATACGGTAAGAGTAAATAATAGAGGAAATATATCAAGTCACATAAAGATATATTTGGTAGAGTTATTCCTTGATCATTGTTTCTGTCTGCAAGATGTCAACTGTGTAAAAATGTAAAGTGGCATTGCATAGAAGCTATATAGATCCCTCATCTTATTTTTACTTTAGTGTCGAGATTCACCTTAATTGATGGTACTACTGAGTGAAATGTCGATAAAAAAAATCTCATGTGAAATGGGCAACACAAATTAGGCAAAGTTGTATCACAGTAAAGATAGCATTGCTTGGTTCTTAACCCCTTCAGGAACAGCCTGTTTTGGGCATTTAGAGCAAAGCAATTTTATCATTTTTCGCTTTCAAGAGGTACAGTATATATTTTTTTTAACTTTATAATTTTTCTAATATTTTTTTCTCTTTGAGGGCTTGTTTTTGCAAGACGAGCTGTAGCATTCATTAGTATTACATAATGATTTTTTTTTTTAGGAGGCAATATGAATATACTGTATAATCGCCCAGCAATTCTGGAATTTTTATTTTTTATTTTTCACAGTGTTCACTAAGTGGTACAATTTACATGTTACATTTATTCTGTAGACTCATATGATTATGGTGACACCAGATTTGTGTAATTTTTATGTTTTACTACTTTTGTGCTAAATAAATCACTTTGTTATAAAATTCTTTTTTTGTGCCATCATATTCTGTAGATACCTTATTTTTTATGTTTTGAGCTCTGTGACAACTTCTTTTTTGTAGAAGGACCTGTAGCTTTCATCGGTATCATTTTGGGGGACCTTTTTATCATTTTTTATCCTTTTTTTTTTACATCGGAGGGATAAACAAAACAGCCAGGATTACTTTTAATGTATTTTTTGAAAACTAACCATATAACATGCTAACTTTATTTTGCTGGTCAATATGATTATGGATATATCAAGTTTACTGTATATAGATTTTCAATATTTCACCAATTGTGTATAAAAAATCCTTTTTGTAAAGAATTTATTTTTGTGTGTTGCCATATTCTAAGGACCTGACTTCTTTACTTTTCAACCGACAGAGCAGTGTGCAGCCTTGATTTTTTTTCTCCTATAGGTTTTATTAGTTCTAGTTTGGGGTAAATACTGTACATCTTTTAGATGCCTTTTTATATGTTTTTGGGAGACGACAAAAAAAAACTGCAATTTTGGAATTGTTTTATTTGCTTTTTTTATAGCATTCAATATGTAGATTAAATAACATGCCAACTTTATAGGATGGGCTCTTACAGACACAACATTGCCGATTTTGTATATATATATTTTTTTAAATACTCTTTTATTGTTAAAAATGCAAATTATTCTATAATTCACAGACCTAAAGGCCTATGGCTGCCAGAATAACCATCAATAACCAACAAAGTGACAGTGGGAGCCCCTCCTTCTGTCAAATTGCTTACACTATTGACCACCCAATCTAAGGGGTTGAATAGCTGAGAATGGAGCCATCTCGATCCCAGCCATTGCAGTGGGAACCTGGCTGTATTTACCATCTACTGATGGAGGTAGCATGCCTGTGTCATCTTGGTGACATAACTGTAGGATGAGGTGGCATAAGTTAGCCCTCACCTCGATATACTTTTACATTGTAGTCAGGAAATTTGTTAACAAACCTAATAATTTAAATAAACTATCTTGAACTATGTTAGCTATGACTAAGAGCACATTCACTTCTCAGTACAAGTAAGTATTTTTGTTACTGTCTATACAAGTGTTCTCATCACAGATTTTACAAGCATTTTATACCTTCTGAAACTGCTGGACAGATCTACTATTTCCAATGATGTATATCCTGCTGAGCCACAGCAGCGTCCGTGCACTAAACCATAAAGCAGCAACAGCAGGGGTGAGCAGGTCTTCACTGTACTTGTATAATCTTTAACCTCATCATCAACTTCTGTCCCCTGAGTGATCATTACCCCTTCCCACATGCTAATGTACTTGTATCGATAGTGTTCATGAGGTGCACAGAACTGGAGAAACCCTATCATAGCTGTTGACGAGAAAGCTTACAGTTTTATAATGTCAGCCTGGGGTTACTATTCCCTCTAAGCTGTGCACTCTAGAAATTATGGGGCAACTTTATAAAGCCCTGCACTCCAGAATTTTGTCTTCAAAAAATCTCAAAATAGAGCTTTTGTGACTTTTTGAGTTCATTTCAGAAAACTGTTTGTGAATTTTTGCATTTTTACACTGCTTACTCAGTTTTGAAAACTAGTTGGAGAAAGTGGGTATGGTCACAAAAAAGTCCCAAAGCCAATCCAGTAGGGGGATGGTGCAGAAAACTGGAGTCCATTTCTAGAAAAAAGTATATGTGCTCTGTGTAAATGATTTTTGATGTGCTATTTACGAATGATGATTTTATGTGCCACATAAAAGATACAATCACCTGTCCAGCAAGAGTTAGGTTTTTTGGGGGGCAATTATTAAGACCCAACATTCGTACAAAGACTTGATAATTGTCCTGATCCTGAACAGTGCAAAATGATCTTCATAGGTAATAGTGCCTGGGGCCTTTAAAAGGCCTAAAGAGCTGTCCAGTATCAGTCCTTTTTAGTATATATTTTAAGTATGAACCACACAACAATGGGCCAAGCGTACAATGAATTGCTTCACCAATAGAGATGTCGCGAACATAAAATTTTTCGTTCGCGAACGGCGAACGCGAATTTTTGCAAATGTTCGTGAACGGGCGAACCGCCATTGACTTCAATAGGCAGGCGAATTTTAAAACCCACAGGGACTCTTTCTAGCCACAGTAGTGATGGAAAAGTTGTTTCAAGGGGACTAACACCTGGACTGTGGCATGCCGGAGGGGGATCCATGGCAAAACTCCCATGGAAAATTACATAGTTGACGCAGAGTTGGGTTTTAATCCATAAAGGGCATAAATCACCTAACAATCCAATTTTTTTTTGAACAACGTGGTTTAAAACATCCAGTGTGTGTATACGATCAGGTATGATGTTGTATCAATCAGGTAGTGTAAGGGTTACGCCCGCTTCACAGACATTGACAGACCAAACTCCCCTTTTCATGCACCGCAAACAGTCCATTTGCCCAACCGCAAACTCCCCATTTGCACAAGGTTGGATACCAAGGTAGCCATGTCCCGTTGATGTCATTGAAGATTTCTTCCTCCACCCAGCCACGTACAAGACCAAGGGTCCCCGAAAGGTGAATTGAATTGATTTTTCAAACGGGGAGATGGTTAAAAAAATGCTGGCTCCCTCCTCTTTGTTTGAATCCATGGTCACTGCGTCTGCGCCGTGCAATTTACTCTCACACCCGATATGAGTGTTATTTTCTGTAGTTCTCTTCTCATCAGTTTAATCCCTGTTACGTCCTCAATCTGGGGTCCATTTATTAAATGGATTTTAAGAATGGGGAGATGGTTAAAAAAATGCTGGCTCCTTCCCCTTTGTTTGAATCCATGCCACGGTCACAGCGTTTGCGCCGTGCAATTTACTCTCACACCCGATATGAGTGGTATTTTCTGTAGTACTATTCTCATCAGTTTAATCCCTGTTACGTCCCATATCAGGGATTGCCTTTTGTGAAAAGAAATTTAGGCCGGGTACCTTCGACTGCCTTCACAGTGACAGACCAAACTCTGATACACCAAAATGAATTGATTTTAGGAACCGGGAGATGGAAAAAGCAGCTTGGTCGGTCCTCTTACTCCCAAGTAGAGATGGCCCGAACTATCCGACGGCGAACAGTTCCCGGCGAACATAGCTTGTTCGCGTTCGCCTCTGCCGGGCGAACACATGCGATGTTCGGTCCGCCCCCTATACATCATCATTGAGCAAACTTTGACCCTGTACCTCACAGTCAGCAGACACATTCCAGCCAATCAGCAGCATACCCTCCCTCCCAGACCCTCCCACCTCCTGCACAGCATCCATTTTAGATTCATTCTGAAGCTGCAGTCTTAGTGAGAGGAGGGAGACTGTAACTGCTGCTGATTTAATTGGGAAATCGATAGCTAGGCTAGTGAATTCAGTGTCCACTCCAGTCCTGAAAGACTCATCTGATCTCTGCTGTAAGGACAGCGTCCTGACAGAACCCCAAAAAGCCCTTTTTAGGGCTGCAACATTAGTCTGCTTTTTTTTTTTCCTTTATATACATATTGCAGTTGCCTGGCCTGCCTGTGTGTGAGGAGCTGCAGGCCCACAGACTGTAGTGTGCCCACTGCCAGTGCTCACCCCTGTCATTCCGTGTGGCACAGGACTTTGCTTAAAAAAAGGCACTTAATTTTTACACTTTAATCTAAGGTTAGTTGCCTGCCAGTGTGTGTCAGGCTGACTTCCACTGACTGTAGTGTGCCCACTGCCAGTGCCCACCACTCATACCGGCTGGCACAGGACTTTGCATAAAAAAGGCATTTAATTTTTACACTTTAGTGTAATTTCAGCTGCTTGCCTGCTGCTAGTGTGTGTCAGGCCGACTTCAACTGACTGTAGTGTGCCCACTGCCAGTGCCCACCCCTGTCATCCCGTGTGGCACAGGACTTTGCTTAAAAAAAAGGCACTTCATTTTTACACTTTAATCTAAGGTTAGTTGCCTGCCAGTGTGTGTCAGGCCGACTTCAACTGACTGTAGTGTGCCCACTGCCAGTGCCCACCCCTGTCATCCCGAGTGGCACAGGACTTTGCTTAAAAAATAGGCACTTAATTTTTACACTTTAATCTAAGGTTAGTTGCCTGCCAGTGTGTGTCAGGCCGACTTCAACTGACTGTAGTGTGCCCACTGCCAGTGCCCACCCCTGTCATCCCGAGTGGCACAGGACTTTGCTTAAAAAATAGGCACTTAATTTTTACACTTTAATCTAAGGTTAGTTGCCTGCCAGTGTGTGTCAGGCTGACTTCCACTGACTGTAGTGTGCCCACTGCCAGTGCCCACCACTCATACCGGCTGGCACAGGACTTTGCTTAAAAAAGGCATTTAATTTTTACACTTTAATGTAATTTCAGCTGCTTGCCTGCTGCTAGTGTGTGTCAGGCCGACTTCAACTGACTGTAGTGTGCCCACTGCCAGTGCCCACCCCTGTCATACCGAGTGGCACAGGACTTTGCTTAAAAAATAGGCACTTAATTTTTACACTTTAATCTAAGGTTAGTTGCCTGCCAGTGTGTGTCAGGCTGACTTCCACTGACTGTAGTGTGCCCACTGCCAGTGCCCACCACTCATACCGGCTGGCACAGGACTTTGCTTAAAAAAGGCATTTAATTTTTACACTTTAATGTAATTTCAGCTGCTTGCCTGCTGCTAGTGTGTGTCAGGCCGACTTCAACTGACTGTAGTGTGCCCACTGCCAGTGCCCACCCCTGTCATACCGAGTGGCACAGGACTTTGCTTAAAAAATAGGCACTTAATTTTTACACTTTAATCTAAGGTTAGTTGCCTGCCAGTGTGTGTCAGGCTGACTTCCACTGACTGTAGTGTGCCCACTGCCAGTGCCCACCACTCATACCGGCTGGCACAGGACTTTGCTTAAAAAAGGCATTTAATTTTTACACTTTAATGTAATTTCAGCTGCTTGCCTGCTGCTAGTGTGTGTCAGGCCGACTTCAACTGACTGTAGTGTGCCCACTGCCAGTGCCCACCCCTGTCATACCGAGTGGCACAGGACTTTGCTTAAAAAATAGGCACTTAATTTTTACACTTTAATCTAAGGTTAGTTGCCTGCCAGTGTGTGTCAGGCTGACTTCCACTGACTGTAGTGTGCCCACTGCCAGTGCCCACCACTCATACCGGCTGGCACAGGACTTTGCATAAAAAAGGCATTTAATTTTTACACTTTAGTGTAATTTCAGCTGCTTGCCTGCTGCTAGTGTGTGTCAGGCCGACTTCAACTGACTGTAGTGTGCCCACTGCCAGTGCCCACCCCTGTCATACCGAGTGGCACAGGACTTTGCTTAAAAAATAGGCACTTAATTTTTACACTTTAATCTAAGGTTAGTTGCCTGCCAGTGTGTGTCAGGCTGACTTCCACTGACTGTAGTGTGCCCACTGCCAGTGCCCACCACTCATACCGGCTGGCACAGGACTTTGCTTAAAAAAGGCATTTAATTTTTACACTTTAATGTAATTTCAGCTGCTTGCCTGCTGCTAGTGTGTGTCAGGCCGACTTCAACTGACTGTAGTGTGCCCACTGCCAGTGCCAACCACTGATACCGGGTGGCACAGTAGCTTGCCGATAAATAAGGCATTTAATTTTTAGACAGTAGTCTAAATTCAGTTGCTTGCCTGCTGCCAGTGTGTGTCAGGCCCGCTTCCACTGACTGTAGTGTGCCCACTGCCAGTGCCAACCACTGATACCGGGTGGCACAGTAGCTTGCCGATAAATAAGGCATTTAATTTTTAGACAGTAGTCTAAATTCAGTTGCTTGCCTGCTGCCAGTGTGTGTCAGGCCCGCTTCCACTGACTGTAGTGTGCCCACTGCCAGTGCCAACCACTGATACCGGGTGGCACAGTAGCTTGCCGATAAATAAGGCATTTAATTTTTAGACAGTAGTCTAAATTCAGTTGCTTGCCTGCTGCCAGTGTGTGTCAGGCCCTCTTCCACTGACTGTAGTGTGCCCACTGCCAGTGCCAACCACTGATACCGGGTGGCACAGTAGCTTGCCGATAAATAAGGCATTTAATTTTTACACTTTAGTGTAATTTCAGTTGCTTGCCTGCTGCCAGTGTGTGTCAGGCCCGCTTCCACTGACTGTAGTGTGCCCACTGCCAGTGCCAACCACTGATACCGGGTGGCACAGTAGCTTGCCGATAAATAAGGCATTTAATTTTTAGACAGTAGTCTAAATTCAGTTGCTTGCCTGCTGCCAGTCAGTGTGTCAGGCCCTCTTCCACTGACTGTAGTGTGCCCACTGCCAGTGCCAACCACTCATACCGGGTGGCACAGTAGCTTGCCGATAAATAAGGCATTTAATTTTTACACTTTAGTGTAATTTCAGTTGCTTGCCTGCTGCCAGTGTGTGTCAGGCCCGCTTCTACTGACTGTAGTGTGCCCACTGCCAGTGCCAACCACTGATACCGGGTGGCACAGTAGCTTGCCGATAAATAAGGCATTTAATTTTTACACTTTAGTGTAATTTCAGTTGCTTGCCTGCTGCCAGTGTGTGTCAGGCCCGCTTCCACTGACTGTAGTGTGCCCACTGCCAGTGCCAACCACTGATACCGGGTGGCACAGTAGCTTGCCGATAAATAAGGCATTTAATTTTTAGATGTTTTAAAGCACGTTATTCCAAACAATTTAGGAATGTTAGTTGATTTATGCCCTTTATGGATTAAAACCCGACTCTGCGTCCACTACGTAATTTTCCATGGGAGTTTTGCCATAGATCCCCCTCCGGCATGCCACAGTCCAGGTGTTAGACCCCTTGAAACAACTTTCTCATCACTATTGTGGCCAGAAAGAGTCCCTGTGGGTTTTAAAATTCGCCTGTCTATTGAAGTCTATGGCGGTTCGCCCGGTTCGCCAGTTCGCGAACATTTGCGGAAGTTCGCGTTCGCTGTTCGCGAACTGAAAATTTTATGTTCGCGACATCACTACTCCCAAGTTGGGGCACTGCGCGTGCACGGAGCAATGTGCTGTGACACCCTATATGAGTGGTGTCTTAACTAGTACTATTCCTATCAGTTTAATTCCTGTTACGTCCCCTATCCGGGGACGTGTGTAGAATTGATTAACCATTGTCGAATTAACGAACCATTACGACATCCTGCAATAATTTAGTTCTGAGCTTTGTACTTGCTTTGTATTGGAATTGATGGGGATTTTTTAAATTGTCTGCATTATTTCTAATAAACTATTAAGAGACTTTATTATGATTTTTTTATTTTATGTATTAAAAACCCATATAAAAAAAAAAACATTAATGTTTTTTCTATGAAAAATGATCCAGCCGATCGCTTTTGGTCTGATCATGATGAAGCAACGGCCTTATCATCTGGGGTGTGGCAACATTGCCAACACACTCATAAAGGTGATGATCGCTTCATTGTGATACGCAAGCCCCTTCACCACAACAAGGTAACGATCACGAAGGGGAATTGACACTTGTATGTGCCTTTTTTTTTTTGTTTTGTTTTTACAGCCACAGTGCAGCACCAGAGGCCAGAAAAATTAGGCATGTACACATGCCTGAAAAATAATGTTATTGTTGCAACCGCTGTTGTAGCAGTGGCCGGAAAAATGTATGTTTTCAAGGCAGAAAGGTGACTAAAACATTGTGGCTTGAACCCTAGTTGGTGGCGGAGAATTCACGAAAGTCATCCGGTATGCAGACATTAAATACAGCAGCGTGGGGACCATTTTGAGGCCAAGGCATGTCATCAGGCCTTTTGTTAGTCAAACGTATCTGTAACGGAACGCCTAGCACCCCGACTGGGTACCTCCGTTGATAGATGCTCCTAGTGCTTCCAGAGGACTCCAAGCCCTCCACTTGACACCGTCACCGCTGCAGACCCCACGAACCGCCGAAGCTTGGTTGAGGTCTCGCCGTCTCCTACCCACCCTGGACCTACGACAAGGCTCCAGGCTCCAGTGGGTGAACCTCTCCTAAATCCAGAGAGCAGGAACCAGGAACAAGCTCTTACAAGAGCTTATACTTAGGGGAGTATTATGATATAGCAATCCCCAAGAGTGTAGTTATCCCATCCCCAAAACATGAGCCAAGACTTCATAAAGGGGCAAAGCAGGAACTCTCTTTATTTGAACACACAAGCATTAATTTATACACATCTTCCAACAAGGTTACCACCCACAGAGTTTTGTAAAAACAGCCAATCACATGCATTTACAGTATTCAAACCTTCCCAGCAATTGTACACAAAATCCCCTTCCCTCTGTCTGTAACGCAATCAACAAAATACAATGAGCATTGTCTGAGATGCAATTAACTAACACACTGGCATTGTCTGAGACGCAATCAACAAAATACAATTACCAAACGTAATGGACTAACTTAATCACTCACAGACAGAAAACACACATTTTTCCCCAAAACCCAGAAAACACCCCAAAACCCCACATATCCCCATAATGTATACATCCATGGATAGCTCTGATCTGGGTGAACAACATATCCAAAAATCACCCAGATTCGAGCAGGGGTTCCCGAATTCCATGGAAGTCACATTTGGCCGGCCACAAGCATGGCTTTCCTGCCCAAAACAGTTCCACAGATTTAAGCTGTGCGGCTGGTCTGTCTTCTCCTTCAAAGATAGTATGGGCCATAATCCTGGGGCAAGAGGCTAGTAGCCAGGCCCCTCCAAAACCCAGTGGCGAGGTTGGTTTCGCCACAGTATCCCCCACTGTCAGTCCCTTCGGGATCCATGCCTCATTCATCTTAATGAACGTGAGGTAATCAACACTTTTTTGACCGAGGTGACGTCTTTTGTCAGTGACAATGCCTCCTGCTGCACTGAAGGTCCTTTCTGACAGGACACTTGAAGCGGGGCAGGCCAGAAGTTCTATCGCAAACTGGGATAGCTCAGGCCACAGGTCAAGCTTGCACACCCAGTAATCAATGGGTTCATCACTCCTCAGAGTGTCGATATCTACAGTCAAGGCGAGGTAGTCTGCTACCTGTCGGTCGAATCGTTCTCTAAGGCTGGATCCCGATGGGCTGAAAAAGCTCTGCATGTCCTCCATCAACAACACATCTGTAAAGCGTCCTGTCCTTGCCGACGTGGTCGTGGTAAGAGGAGGATTACTTTCACCTCTTCCCCAGTTAGATTCCCGTTGTGCTGTGACATCCCCCTTATAAGCCGTGTAAAGCGTATTTTTTAGTTTGGTTTTGAACTGCTGCATCCTTTCTGACCTTCAGTAATTTGGTAACATTTCCGCCACTTTCTGCTTATACCGGGGGTCTAGTAGCGTGGCCACCGTGTACAGGTCGTTCTCCTTCATCCTTTTTATACGAGGGTCCCTCAACAGACATGACAGCATGAAAGACCCCATTTGCACAAGGTTGGATGCCGAGCTACTCATTTCCTGTTCCTCGTCCTCACTGATGTCACGGTCTGTTTTCCCCCCAGCCACGTACAACACCACGGGTCCCAGATAGGTGACAACAACGAGCACCCTGGGATGCCTGCTGTGGTTGGTCTTCCTCCTCCTCAAAGCCACATTCCTCCTCTGACTCCTCTTCCTCATACTCCTCTTGCAGCATTGCCAGGTCCGGCAAGCGATGATGACAAGGCTGTTTCTGGTGTTGATGGTGACCACAACTCTTCCTCTTCCTCTTCACGCTCATCTACAGCCTGATCCAGCACTCTTCGCAGGGCACGCTCCAGGAAGAAAACAAATGTGATGAGGTCGCTGATGGTGCCTTCGGTGTGACTGACTAGGTTTGTCACCTCCTCAAAAGGACGCATGAGCCTACAGGCATTGCGCATGAGCGTCCAGTAACGTGGCAAAAAAATTCCCAGCTCCGCAGAGGCTGTCCTAGCACCCCGGTCATACAAATACTCGTTGACGGCTTTTTCTTGTTGGAGCAGGCGGTCGAACATTAGGAGTGTTGAATACCAATGTGTCGGGCTGTCGCAAATCAAGCGCCTAACGGGCATGTTGTTTCGGCGCTGAATGTCTGAAAAGTGCGCCATGGCCGTGTAGGAACGCCTGAAATGGCCACACACCTTCCTGGTCTGCTTGAGGACGTCCTGTAAGCCTGGGTACTTAGACACAAAGCGTTGTACGATGAGATTCAACACATGTGCCATGCACGGCACATGTGACAACTTGCCCAAATTCAATGCCGCCAACAAATTGCTTCCATTGTCACACACCACTTTGCCGATCTCCAGTTGGTGCGGAGTCAGCCACTGATCCACCTGTGCGTTCAGGGCGGACAGGAGTGCTGGTCCGGTGTGGCTCTCTGCTTTCAGGCAAGTCAACCCCAAGACAGCGTGACACTGTCGTATCCGGGATGTGGAATAGCCCCTGGGGAGCTGGGGGGATTCAGTTGATGTGCAGCCAGACGCGGCAGCAGAAGAGGACTCAGCCGAGGAGGCTATGAAAGAGGATGGAGTAGGAGGAGTAGAGTAGGTGGCAGTAGGCCTGCCTGCAAGTCGTGGCGGTGTCACCAACTCCGCTGCAGACCCACGCATTCCATGCTTGGCAGCCGTCAGCAGGTTGACCCAATGCGCAGTGTACGTGATATACCTGCCCTGACCGTGCTTTGCAGACCAGGTATCAGTGGTCATATGGACCCTTGCCCCAACACTGTATGCCAGAGATGCCATGACTTCCTTTTCAATCATTGAGTAGAGGTTTGGGATTGCCTTTTTTGAAAAAAGAATTCGTCCGGGTACCTTCCACTGTGGTGTCCCAATAGCGACAAATTTTTTGAAGACCTCAGACTCCACCAGCTGGTATGGTAAAAGCTGGCGGGCTAAGAGTTCCGTCAAGCCAGCTGTCAGATGCCGGGCAAGGGGGTGACTCTGTGACATCCGGCACAGGTTGCAAATGGCATTGCTGTTATCAGAGGCAGACACACAAAAAAAATGCCACACTGCTGAGCTTTGCAATGACGGCATTCTGGTGGTGGCAACAGCATGCGTTGATTGGCGTGCTGTCTGGCTGACCCCGGGTGCCAATACATGCTGCCATACCCTCTTTTTTGCAATATCTGAATGATAACCTCTATGGCTTGCGGTTCGTTGGAGCACATGATGGCTGCACAATTAATTTTCTGGATTTAACATTGACTGGTACTCCAGGCCAGACAATATGTACCCGAACTTACCGTAAACCCATAGCGGGAAATACGGTACTTCGAGCTGACAGCCATCATCCGCTCCATACGATAAAAGCCATTCCAGTAGGTGAGATGATTAGAGCCAGGCACAATTGTAGCAGGGACTCTGATTTCCATGAAGAAACACAGATAATTGCAAACAGATTACATGACAGAGGATATCCACTGTGGATGACTGAAAGAGCAACCAATATAGCCAAAAACAAAGTGAGGCAAGATCTCTTGTTTGGAAGCCCCATGAATTATAAAAAATTCAACAGAAATGACAATAATAAAGAAAAAAATGCTGTAAATAGACAGGTGAGGGGAAATAAAATTAAATCAGACTATGAGGATAAACCCACTAATATCCCAACACTCGTTTTAACTTATAGCAATAAATTTTCCATAATAGAAAAAGTGGTATCTAAATGTATCCCAATCCTGTATGAAGACCCACAATTATATAAAATATTAGGAGGAGGACACAGGGTGGTGTCCAAGAGACCTGCGTCTTTGGCTACCGTTTTGTCTCCGTCACTTTTCAGTTCAAACCCAGTGAGAAAATCACGGACATGCTGGTTGCGGTATACAGGCTTCACACGATGTGGCAGCTCACCATGTAGAGCTTGCAATTATGTCACTCCAAAAAAACAATTCCAAGATTCAGATGGAATTAATAAATATTATATTAAAACCTACATTAATTGCAATACATCAGGAATTATATATATTATCGAATGTGAGGAATGCCGGTTAATATATGTTGGCTGTTCAACCAGAAAATTTAAAGTAAGGTTGCTTGAACATATCAACTATATATTAAATCCTGCATATGTCAACATCTCAAGTGCGGCAAAGCACTTTATCATGGCACACAATAGAAGTTTATCTTCATTCACAGCTTATGCCATTGAAAGAGTGTTTTTGCCCACAAGAGGTGGAGACTTCAAAAGGCTTGTATACCAGAGAGAAGCTTTCTGGATTCTTCAACTGAATTCCAGATCCCCTGCAGGATTAAATCAGAAAAAAGAACTCATGTATATTTATTAATAGCATTTAATCATACCATGTTGCAACTTTGAAGAAATAATATAGTCTAATTGAACTGTGATGTATTGTAGCCAGCAGATATAGAGGAGTATTCAGACAGAGCGGTATTTTATGCTGGGATCCCTCAGTGTATCTATACTGAGTCATGTATTCATTTATTCATTATTATTATTATTATTTTTTTAAATCCCTGACCTGTCTTTGTCTGCATTTTTTCTCCCTACTTGCTGGATCTTACACTATGAAATGTCTGTTTATAACGGCTTATTCCGGATTTTAACTTTAAATGTGTCTTTGTGCACTTAAATTTCTGTGAACACTTCTAATTAGAACACCTGGGATGACCAGCACCGCCCTGCTAGTCTAATAGGGGAGGGATTTGTTAAGTTCACGTCTATATATACACAGTGTTGGAAATTTATTGTGGAGGTCATGATTAAGAACCATCTGGTTCGAAACATGTAGACCGCATTGGGGCTTATACCTTGAAGGTTCCGTTACCGCTTACATTTTGGATTGTGGAATAAACACCGTCAAGCAAAGATACGAGGTGCTGGATTTTCTTTTACTTCAAGTTTGCCAATACATGCTGTCTGACTGTGCCACTAGCTCCTTGCGACGATCTCCCCCTCCATCCAACTCGTCTCCTCCTTCTCTCTGTCTCCCTTTCTGAACTTTCCCCCTCTTCTTCTTCTCTTCGAGCAGGCACCCACGTGGCATCCACGGACACATCGTCATCATCAACCGCTTCACTTGTATCTGACACCTCAGCAAAGGAAGCAGCAGCGGGTACAACATCATCATCATCATCATCACACTGTACGTCCATGTGTGTAATGCTGCCTGACTGAGACATATCCCTATTATCTACATCCTCTGGCAATAATGGTTGCGCATCACTAATTTCATCCAACTGATGTGTAAATAACTCCTCTGAGGGATCCATTGAAGCGGCTGTGGTGGCTGTGGTGGTAGTGGTGGTGGTGGCGGCGGCCGGGAGAGTGGTAACTTGAGAGCAGGTGACCAAAGCTGAGCTGGAGGAGGATGGTGCTTCAAGGTTCTTAGTGGAAGCTGTTGAAGATTGGGTGTCCTGTGTAAGCCAGTCAACTATTTTCTCTGAATTTTTTGGGTTCAGGGTACGTGGCCTCTGAACACTGGGCATTATTCCAGGGCCAGTGGAAATCACAGCACCATGACCACGACCACGACGGCCCCTGCTGGGTGGCCTGCCTCTGCCTGTAATTTTTTTTTTGGTAAGTGGTACTATGCGTTCAAGGTACTGTGCCACCCTATATAAGTGGTGGGCAGTGGGCACAGTACAGTCTGTGTGGGCCAGACACACACTGGCTTGCTACCGGGATTATATCACAGAAAAATATTAAATTGAATTTTTTTTATCTACAAGGTATTTGTGAGTGAGTGACACCCTGTAACGGTATGAGTGGTGGGCTAGCCAGTGGCCACAGTACAGTCTGTGTGGGCCAGACACACACTGGCTTGCAACTGGGATTATATCACAGAAAAATATTAAATTATTATTTTTTTATCTGCAAGGTATTTGTGAGCAAGTGACACCGTGTAATGGTATGAGTGGTGGGCTAGCCAGTGGCCACAGTACAGTCTGTGGGCCAGACACACGCTGGCTTGCAACTGGGATTATATCACAGAAAAATATTAAATAGAATTTTTTTTATCTGCAAGGTATTTGTGAGTGAGTGACACCGTGTAACGGTATGAGTGGTGGGCTAGCCAGTGGCCACAGTACAGTCTGTGTGGGCCAGACACACACTGGCTTGCAACTGGGATTATATCACTGAAAAATATTATTATTTTTTTTTTTTATCTGCAAGGTATTTGTGAGTGAGTGACACCCTGTAACGGTATGAGTGGTGGGCTAGCCAGTGGCCACAGTACAGTCTGTGGGTGTCACGGATGGTGTTACAGAAAACTAGAAGACACAAATGAAGATCCGACTGACTTGATCCAAAACTAAGGAACAAAAGTGTAAGCCCTGTAACAACCCTAGCTCTCTCGCTTACTGCTCAGCCTATGCAAAAATCTCAATGGTACAAAATTGCATACCCTCGTTCCTCGACTGTATGACACCTGAACACCCTATAATAGTGAGGGGACACGACCACCGGCTCCCTACACTTAATACGGAGGGAGTCAGGGTCACCTAGGATCAAGCCCACAGGAAAACAGGAATAAAGAAACAGACTTATCTTGTGGATGCAGCAGTAACAGCTTCTAGCATCAGTACACTCCAGGAAGTTGTATAAACCGCAAAGTGATGCAGTCTGGGAGGGGATTTAAAGGGATACAATCAGTGCAACTAATTGACAGCTGAGAGAGGGAAACGAGATGACAAAACTAAAGCAAAACAAAAGAATCTCAAGCAGGAGGTTCTAAAGAACGTCTGTCAGAGCTTCTCAGATGTCTGGCGGTGACAGTGGGCCAGACACACACTGGCTTGAAACTGGGATTATATCACAGAAAAATATTAATTTGAATTTTTTTTATCTGCAAGGTATTTGTGAGTGAGTGACACCCTGTAACGGTATGAGTGGTGGGCTAGCCAGTGGCCACAGTACAGTCTGTGTGGGCCAGACACACACTGGCTTGCAACTGGGATTATATCTCAGAAAAATATTAAATTGATTTTTTTTTATCTGCAAGGTATTTGTGAGTGAGTGACACCCTGTAACGGTATGAGTGGTGGGCTAGCCAGTGGCCACAGTACAGTCTGTGGGCCAGACACACACTGGCTTGCAACTGGGATTATATCACAGAAAAATATTAAATTTAACTTTTTTTATCTAAAAGGTATTTGTGAGTGAGTGACACCCTGTAACGGTATGAGTGGTGGGCTAGCCAGTGGCCACAGTACAGTCTGTGGGCCAGACACACACTGGTTTGCAACTGGGATTATATCACAGAAAAATATTAAATTGAATTTTTTTTTTATCTGCAAGTTATTTGTGAGTGAGTGACACCCTGTAATGGTATGAGTGGTGGGCTAGCCAGTGGCCACAGAACAGTCTGTGGGCCAGACACACACTGGCTTGCAACTGGGATTATATCACAGAAAAATATTAAATGTAACTTTTTTTATCTAAAAGGTATTTGTGAGTGAGTGACACCCTGTAACGGTATGAGTGGTGGGCTAGCCAGTGGCCACAGTACAGTCTGTGGGCCAGACACACTGGCTTGTAACTGGGATTATATCACAGAAAAATATTAAATAGAATTTTTTTTATCTGCAAGTTATTTGTGAGTGAGTGACACCCTGTAACGGTATGAGTGGTGGGCTAGCCAGTGGCCACAGTACAGTCTGTGTGGGCCAGACACACACTGGCTTGCAACTGGGATTATATCACAGAAAAATATTTTAAATTTTTTTTTTTTATCTGCAAGGTATTTGTGAGTGAGTGACACCCTGTAACGGTATGAGTGGTGGGCTAGCCAGTGGCCACAGTACAGTCTGTGGGCCAGACACACACTGGCTTGCAACTGGGATTATATCACAGAAAAATATTAAATTGAATTTTTTTTATCTGCAAGGTATTTGTGAGTGAGTGACACCCTGTAACGATATGAGTGGTGGGCTAGCCAGTGGCCACAGTACAGTCTGTGTGGGCCAGACACACACTGGCTTGCAACTGGGATTATATCACAGAAAAATATTACATTTAACTTTTTTTATCTAAAAGGTATTTGTGAGTGAGTGACACCCTGTAACGGTATGAGTGGTGGGCTAGCCAGTGGCCACAGTACAGTCTGTGGGCCAGACACACACTGGCTTGCAACTGGGATTATATCACAGAAAATTATTAAATTGAATTTTTTTTTATCTAAAAGGTATGTGTGAGTGACACCCTGTATGAATGGTGTGCACACTGTACTGTCTGTAGGCCAGACAGTCACTCACTGGCTTGCAACTGCTATTATATCACAGAGAAATAATAAATTAAATTTTTTTTATCGGCAAGGTATTTTCTGTCACACCCTGTATGAATGGTGTGCACACAGTACTGTCTGTGACTGAGCCTGCAGCCTCTCACACAACACGGGCAGGCAACTGCAATATATATAAATATTTTAAAAAAAAGAAAAGCAGACTGATGTACCAGCCCTGAAAAGGGCTTTTTGGGGTGCTGTCAGGACACTGTCCTTACAACAGATGAGTCTGTGCACACAGAACACTGCCCTAGCTAACGCTTTCCCTATTAGATCAGCAGCAGCAGCACTCTCCCTCCTCTCACTAAGAATGCAGCTTCCGAATGAATCTAAAATGGATGCTGTCCAGGAGGTGGGAGGGTCTGGGAGGGAGGGTCTGCTGCTGATTGGCTGGAATGTGTCTGCTGACTGTGATGTACAGGGTCAAAGTTTACTCAATGATGATGTATAGGGGGCGGACCGAACATCGCATATGTTCGCCTGCCGCGGCGAACGCGAACAAGCTATGTTCGCCTGCCGCGGCGAACGCGAACAAGCTATGTTCGCCGGGAACTATTCACCGGCGAACTATTCGGGACATCTCTATTCACCAATACCTCCCAAAATTCTAAATACAAAAAACTGATCCCCAGGAAAGGTACAAAGGGATATAAAACGTAACATTTATTAAATATGCTTAAGATGCAAAACCGTGCTAGCCACTGATAAGTACCCTCAAAATCAAACAATAGAAGAGTCCTGTTTGGGCCAAAACACACAAACACTGAATGATACCAGTATATAACACCATAAAATAAGGAACGCTCTCATCCATCAATGGCTGTAGATGTTGGTAAATTCTCCCAGTTAATTGGGCTTCTAAGCAGTGGGTTCTCCAGATTGATGTAGAATGAAGGATCAAGTGGACTGAAGGGGAAGTACCATTCAGAGGAGGTGCCAATCATGCAACTTCAGTGTAGATAGGAGTCAGGAATATATGTCCCTAGTGTCACCCTACATATCTATACGAAGTTCTTGCCCCGCAAGGGGCAACCTTGTCTGGATACCTTTCCCTGATACCGGGCAGTGTCCCTAGTACACCCTGCTAAAGATGAACTCCCGATGTGTCATGTTTTGTTCCACATGAACTCATCAGGGGAGATGTACAGTTAGGGTGGCAAGCAAGAAAAGCTTGCATTAAAAGGGGTAAATGTAAACAAAAAGTTGGCAGTGGCTGGAGCTGTCAAATAAAAGGAAAGAGACGCTCCAAGGGAAAAGCCAGGCCAGTGGGACCAAGGCCAACCAAAAACCACAACGGGACCTAAAGACCAGTACACCAGTGGGTGAAACCGGCTTAAAATAACTGTTGGTCCATGTGAGGCCCAAAATATAAGGTCAAAATAACAGGGATATCAACCAGGAGTGCCTACCTGCAAGCGCTTTTTAAAAGCAACAGTCAGCGCACCAGTAGTCCAGGACTGCCCATTTCCGTCACGTGGTGCAGTGTGATGCAAAACACGTGATCGGTGGAATGCAGGACGTCGCTGTGCTCCAACAGCTGAAACGATAAACGCAGTGCAGGAAGATGCCGCGCTCCACGTGACAGAAGTCATGTGATGGAGCTTAACAAGCCGTGGAACGCAGCGCCGAAGCCCGTGCGCTCCAGTGCATGTGGTCCACAGAAGGGGCATATGCATAAACAATCTGGAGGTGGGCTGAGTGCCTAGCAACCAGGACGCCACGGAGGGGAAACCCTGAACGTCGTAGGTTGTAATGGAGACTCACAATAGCGTGAGCCTCTGGTAACAAAAACACAATAATAGCGAAACAGAGCTTACTAATGCAAGGCCAAAGAGCAACAGGCCCTGTCTAAGCAGCAGGGTTGGTCATTATGTCAGAGACACAACTAGGAAAATAATTAAAGTCGCAGACATGGTTATCAAATGAAGCAGCTAAAATTTAGCTGCTCATTCAAGCCCAATGTGCCCATGGTTTTAAGATAATAAATCCAGCGAGTTTCACGCTGGAGAATAACCCGGTCCCAGTCCCCCCCACACCGTGGGGGAGGGACTCTGTCTATGCCCATAAAAGACACCTGAGCTTTGCCATTATGATGATTGTAAATGTGATTGGCCACTGATGTGTCTTTGGCCTTAGAGATATCATTCAAGTGTTCGCCAATTCTTCTGCGGAACTCGCGGATGGTTTTTTCCGACATATTCCTTGCCACACTCGCAAGTTAGGCAATAAACCACTCCTCGAGTTGATGTAGTGATAAATAGTATATTCTATATCAGTGATATTACTTTGGAACGTCTTCCCAGTTTGCAAGTGGACGCAAGCAATGCAGCCACTGCACCTATAGCAACCCTTGACATTCATTTGTAACCACAAGGAGCCAGTGTGGGGCGGCGGTATGTATTCACTGGAAACCAGTCTGTCACGAAGACTGCATCAACGAAGGTACGTAAGATGTGGGTATTCGCCCACAACCTCCCTCAGATCGGGGCCCATCAAAAGAATACCCCAATTACTGCGAATGACATCACAAATCTCAGTCGCCGCCCTGTCATATGTAGTAATTAGGCGGATGAGCTTCGGGGTCTGTGCTCGATATGGTCTCAGGGTGAGGAGATTTGTTCTATTTTCTTGTATTGCTGACCTGAAATCTCCCCTCAGAACCCTATCTGGGTACCCTCGATGACGAAACTTGTCATCTGCCTGCCTGCCTGATGAATTCACGTTTGGTGGAGCAATTCCTCCTTAGATGGAGGTATTGCCCCTTAGGAATACTCCTCTTAAGGGGAAGAGGATGACTACTCTCCCACTTAAGTAAAGTGTTAGTGGATGTGGGTTTCCTATATACAGACGTGCAAAGCTCACCTCCTTCAGTTTTGGAGATAAGAACATCAAGAAAAGGCAGACGTTCACTGTCTGATTCACATGTAAACTGGAAGCCAATGGTGTTAACGTTAAGCGCCTCCACCAGGGACCGGAATGAGGCATTATTACCATTCCAGATGATAAAGATGTCGTCAATGTATCGCGCCCACAGTCCCACCGGATCCATGATGATGGATCGCTCCTCCGTAAAAACCAGGGTCTCCTCCCACCAGCCCATGAACAGGTTAGCATACGACGGGGGAACAGGGACTCCCCATTGCTGTGCCCTTGAGCTGGTGGTAGACCATGTCATTAAAGGAAAACACGTTTCTGATCAGCGTGAATTCCAATAAACAGAGGACAAAGAGACTGTGGGCACGGTACTGACAACCTCAGGTACTCAAAAAATGCTCCACTGCTTTAATGCCCAGGGAGTGAGGAATGCTGGAGTACAGCGCCTCAACGTCGATGCTTGCAAGTAAACTACCCTCCTTTATGTGAATCCCCTGTAACTGTTTAAGGAGATCCGTGGTGTAACAGGTGTAGGAGGAAAGTGCAATCACAAAGGGGGCCAGAATCTGGTCGACATAGATCCCTAGGTTTTGACAGAGGTTATGCACCCCCGACACTATGGGTCGCACTTCAAGTGGGTGCGTTCCCTTATGTAGCTTAGGGAGACAGTAGAACATAGACATACGAAGACAAGCAGGTAACAAATCTATACTCATCGTCAGTTATAATTTGTGTAGCTTGGCCTCATCTGGAATTTCTTTGAGTTCCAATCTGAAATCATTAGAGGGGTCCCGAGCTAACATTTCATATGTGGAGGAATCGTGTAATAGGGACTCACACATGACCCTCTTTGATGATGATTCATAACCACTGTATCCCCCCCCCTTGTCTGAGGGTTTAATGACTATAGAAAGGTCACTTTCAAGATCAGAAATAACAGTGGCATGGGCCTGGTCAAGATTGGAAAAATAAGAGGGCTGTAGGTCCTCAATCTGATGTGAAACAGTGTCAAGAAAGACATCCACACAGGACAGTTCAGCAGAATTTTATTGCTTTTAAGTTTTAAATTAGTAAAAGGACCAAAACCTTTCTGCTGCTCAGATTCCCTTTCGAGGTCATAGAGCAGACGCACGTCTGAAAAGATGTCCAAGGGAATACCAAGTTCGTTACACTGCTTCTTCTCCTGCAGTTAAAAATATTTGTGCAAGCGAAGCTTGCGAACAAAAAGATTAAAGTCCTTAATGATATCAAATCTGTTGAAATTAGGAGTCGGTACAAAGGAGAGGCCAAGTTCAAGAACTTGAGTCTTAACAGCACTCAGGGGGCGGGAGTAAAGATTTGGTGTCCAACCGGTTTGGAGGAAGTTGAGTCCGGTTGTGTAGTTGATAAACCTGCGGGGAATTGGGTTGGCTTGGATATGGGCCAGTTCCCCCTAAAAAACAATGGTCCCGCCACCGTGAACCTCCACTCTGTCGCCCCTGAGGATTCCCCCCTTGAGGAGACTGCCTAGCCCCCTTTGGTACACTGTCGGAATCAGAAAAGTCTGTTTAAGTAGGATTGGTCGGTGTTGCCACCTACAATATCCCTTCTATTGGCAATGGAGGAATAAATCCTGTTTTCTTTGAAGTCTCTCACAAATTGGCGGTGCTTGCATTCCTTGAGATGATATTCATATTTCTCAAGGAAATTTTGCAGTTGTTTCTCTTTATTTGCAAACTCCGCCTCTTGCGAGAACGTTTGGGCAACCTCCAGTTAGTTTTTTATTTAAAGTTTTCAAGTTGTTTTTCTCCTCTGCCAAGAGAAGGCGCATAAGCCGGAGAGAACTATTGGTAGCCTCCTGTTCCCACTTACTCAGGAAGCCTGGATTTCTGAATCTCTCTGCAGGCAAGAGCGAGATCCAAAGTCCACTTGGAACAATGTTATGTTTTAAATAGTTCTCCAAGCTCTGTACCTCCCACCAAGAAAGGATTTGATACTTGTAAATGTCAGTTAGTTCTTTAAATGCTGCATGAAAGGAGTGAATGTATTTTTTTGGGGAAAATTCTTTGTCAGAAAACACGTCTTTGGCTTCCACCAGCCAGTTATCTGCATTAAAGTCTGTTGCAAGAAAGCCTGCCATACTCTGGAGCAAAATTTCGAACCACAAAACAATGGGCCAAGCGTACAAAAAACTGATCCCAGGAAAGGGACAAAGCTAGATAAAACATAACATTTATTAAATATGCTTAAAATGCAAAACCGCACTAGCCACGGATAAGTACCCTCAAAATTAAACAATAGAAGATCCCTGTTATGGAACGCTCTCACCCATCAATGGCTGTAGATGTTGGTAAATTCTCCCAGTTAAGTGGGCTTCTAAGCAGTGGGTTCTCTAGATTGATATAGAATGAAGGATCAAGTGGACTGAAGTACCATTCAGAGGAGGTGCCAATCATTCGACTTCAGCGTAGATAGGAGTCAGGAATATATGTCCCTAGTACACCCTTTCTGAGTGGCGGGGACTAGTTTCAACCTACATATCTATACAAAGTTCTTGCCCCGCAAGGGGCAACCCCGTCTGGATACCTTTCCCTGATACCGGGCAGTGTCCCTAGTACACCCTGCTAAAGATGAACTCCCGATGTGTCACGTTTCGTTCCACATGAACTCATCAGGGGAGATGTACAGTTAGGGTGGCAAGCAAGAAAAGCTTGCATTAAAAGGGGTAAATGTAAACAAAAAGTTGGCAGTGGTTGGAGCTATCAAATAAAAAGATAGAGAAGCTCCAAGGGAAAAGCCATGCCAGTGGGACCAAGGCCACCCAAAAACCACAACGGGACCTAAAGACCAGTACACCAGTGGGTGAAACCGGCTTAAAATAACTGTAAATGTTTAATTGCTTTTATTTCCTGAATGGAGAGAATTCTCTAAATAAAATAAAATAACTTCATAGGAAGTCTTTTTTTGAAAAAGAAAATCCTGAAATAAGTAATACAGCCCAACATCCATAACGCATACATATCATTCTTCCTTTCAATGTACAATATAAGAAGACTGAAAGATATAGTATAGGCATTTTATTCAAAAAGATAAAGTAATAGGTCCAAAGTATTTGATAAGGAGCATTTAAACTAGGCAAGGGGGGAAAAAGAGTGATAATTCAGCAGTCCAACTGCCCCCCGGAACAATGAAGGAAAAACCAAAATCAAGGAAAAAAGAAACCTGTATACGGCGCCAAAACCCTCAGAGGTAGTCAGCTGTTTATTTTGGAATGGTCAAACAGGGGGTAGTTGAATGCTAAAACAAGCGGTCGTCTCATTCACTATTGAAAAATCCCAGATGCTTGTGCAACCCAGCAGGGTTATTTTTAGGATTAATAGTGATGGTATATTAAAAATGGTATATTAAAAATGGTACATTAAAAATGCCCCCGTGGGAACAAAATACATTTTTCAATCAAGGTATTCTCTTTTAAAAAGAATTTTCTAAAATGCAATTTTCGAATGGAAATTTTCAAGTAAAAAAACTCACTTCACCCAGGAGGGGCAGGGTGGTATAAAGCACATAACACCCACTCTGCTTCCTCCTGCGCCTGGGTCGCCTAAAAGATCATCTGGAAATAAACGGCAGTCACAGCTGGAACGTCTGGTAAATTTCCTTTTTATTAGCACAGGGTAGGGTAAAGGTAAAGGTAGGCTCAACGCGTTTCGGGGTCACCAAGGATCCCCTTCATCACGAGCATAGCCCGGAACAATGCCAGAAGATGCTAGTAGCACATAGGTTAAGAAATGACAAGCTCAGAGTCTTGTCTCCAAATGCTCGCAGTTTAGGGAATAAGATCAATGAACTTGAGTCTATAATGGCATCTGAGAATATAGATTTAGTGGCTGTTACTGAGACATGGTTCAATGAGAGTAATGACTGGGATATAACAATACCAGGGTTCTCTCTATATAGGAAAGACAGGGAAGGCAAGAAAGGGGGAGGGGTGGCCCTGTATGTGAAAGATAACATAAAATCTAATTTAATACAAGTCAGCGAGACCAATTTAGAGTCAGTTTGGGTTATGTTGCAGCATGATAATCATAAGGTAACTCGTGTAGGTGTGATATATAGACCACCTGGCCAAGTCAAAGAATTAGATGATCTACTAGTTGAGGAAAAAGCTAAAATTACATTGAAAGGGGAAGTTATCATTATAGGAGACTTTATTCTTCCTGATGTAAACTGGAAAACCAAAATAGCTAGTAGCCAGGAGTACAGATATTCAAAATTCCCTATTGGGATTATCTCTACAGCAAGTAGTTGAGGAGTCAACCCGGAAGAAGGCCATTTTACATTTAGTATTCACAAATGGGAATTTGGTATCTGATATAACTGTAGGGGAAAGCTTGGGATCTAGTGATCACCCGTCAGTGTGGTTTACTATAAGTATAGTGACTGATTCACACCACACAAAAACAAAAGTTTTAGATTTTAGAAAAACAAACTTTTCTAAAATTAGATTAGATTATACGAGTCCCTATCAGATTGGAACAGTTTCAATGGAGTCCAGGAGAAATGGGACTACTTAAAAGTGGCATTATTGAAGGCAACAGATAATTGCATTAGGCTAGTCAGTAAAAGCAAAAAATGGAAGAGACCACTGTGGTACTCAACAGAAGTGGCAAAATTTTTTCAAAACAATAAGATAGCATTTAGTAATTATATAAAAAAACAAAAAACGAGGATGACAGGGAAAATGATAAGATTAGGCAGAGAGAGGCCAAGCAAGTTATAAGAGCTTCTAAAGCACAGGCAGAAGAGAAATTAGCTCAGTCAGTGAAAAAAGGTGATAAGACATTCTTCAGATACATAAATGAAAAAAAGAAACTAAAACAAGGAATTACCAAATTAAAAACAAAAGAAGGAATGTATATGGAAGAAGATAAAGAACTAGCTGACTGCCTCAATGACTACTTCTGTTCAGTTTTTACAAAGGAAAATGAAGGAAAAGGACCTCAGTTAGGGAGGAAGACTAATGAATCTTTTGATGCATGTGTCTTTACAGAGGAAGAGGTTCTAAGTCAGCTGTCTAAAATTAATACGACTAAGTCACAGGGGCCTGATGGGATACACCCAAAGCTATTAAAAGAGCTTAGCGGTGAACTAGCAAAACCATTAACAGATTTATTTAACGAATCACTGGTAACAGGAGTCATTCCAAAAGATTGGAAATTAGCAAATGTTGTGCCCATTCTCAAGAAAGGTAGTAGGGAGGAATCGGGCAACTATAGGCCAATAAGCCTGACATCAATAGTGGGGAAAATAATGGAAACCATACTTAAGGAGAGGATTGTGGAGCATCTAAAATCCCATAGATTGAAAGATGAAAAACAGCATGGGTTTACTTCAGGGAGATCATGTCAAACTAATCTTACAGATTTTTTTGATTGGGTCACTAAAATAATAGATGGCGGAGGTGCAGTAGACATCGCTTATCTAGACTTTAGTAAGGCTTTTGATACTGTCCCACATAGAAGGCTTATCAATAAATTGCAGTCTTTGAGCTTGGACTCCCATATTGTTGAATGGATTAGGCAGTGGCTGAGGGACAGACAACAGAGGGTTGTAGTCAATGGAGTATATTCAGACCATGGTCTTGTTACCAGTGGGGTACCTCAGGGATCTGTTCTGGGACCCATATTGTTTAATATCTTTATCAGCGAAATTGCAGAAGGCCTCGATGGTAAGGTGTGTCTTTTTTGTTGATGACACAAAAATTCATAACAGTGTTGATGTTCCTGGAGGGATATACCAAATGGAAAAGGATTTAGAAAAACTACAGGATTGGTCAAAAATCTGGCAACTAAAATTTAATGTTGATAAGTGCAAGATAATGCACCTGGGGCGTAAAAACCCAAGAGAAGAATATAAAATCAGTGATACAGTCCTAACCTCAGTATCTGAGGAAAGGGATTTAGGGATCATTATTTCAGAAGACTTAAAGGTAGGCAGACAATGTCATAGAGCAGCAGGAAATGCTAGCAGAATGCTTGGGTGTATAGGGAGAGGCATTAACAGTAGAAAGAGGGAGGTGCTCATTCCGCTCTACAGAGCACTAGTGAGACCTCATTTGGAGTATTGTGTGCAGTACTGGAGACCATATTTCCAGAAGGATATTGATACTTTGGAGAGAGTTCAGACAAGAGCTACTAAACTGGTACATGGATTGCAGGATAAAACTTACCAGGAAAGATTAAAGGACCTTAACATGTATAGCTTGGAAGAAAGACGAGACAGAGGGGATATGATAGAAACTTTTAAATACATAAAGGGAATGAACAAGGTAAAAGAGGAGAAAATATTTAAAAGAAGAAAAACTACTACAATAGGACATAGTTTTAAATTAGAGGGGCAAAGGTTTACAAGTAATATCAGGAAGTATTACTTTACTGAGAGAGTAGTGGATGCATGGAATAGCCTTCCTGCAGAAGTGGTAGCTGCAAATACAGTGAAGGAGTTTAAGCATGCATGGGATAGGCATAAGGCCATCCTTCATATAAGATAGGGCCAGGGGCTATTCATAGTATTCAGTATATTGGGCAGACTAGATGGGCCAAATGGTTCTTATCTGCCGACACACTCTATGTTTCTATGTTTCTATGTCCATCAATGCCGACCAATCCAACTATAGTATACACTAGAGCCGCTAATCTAGGATAAAAAATGTCTCCAACTGTCAAGCTAAATAAAAAACCATCTGATCATTTTATGAACAACTGGCTGAACTTGAATTTTTTTTTAGGTGTAATAGCTGTTTTAACTGTAAAACTACAAATTTTCCCAAAAAAAATATAAAAATATCTTCCACTTCTAATTCACATATGAGATACGGAATTTCCTCACATGCAACAGTAAAAATGTCATTTACATACTACAATGCCCGTGTAATAAACAATATATTGGTCATACCAAGAGAACCCTGAAGGGTCTCTGAACACTGTGCAAAGATAAGGAATGGATTTGACAACCATACTGTTTCAAGACATTTTAAACTACACCACAACCAAAACCCGAAGGACCTTTTTTTCGCTGCCAATGAAAGGGCGAAACCCCATTGGAGTGGGGGTAACTTCATCAAGCAAATGTCGCACTTGGAATCCAGATTTATTTTTGATTTTAATTCAATGTTTCCTATGGGTTTAAATGCCGAACTTGAACTATTTGGCTTTCTCTAGGATGGGCGCCCTATACTCGACAACGGTCCGGAGGTGGTTTGTTTATACCCACTCTGGTCCCTCCGTGGCGGAGGGCCTCCACCCACACCTCTATTAAGCTGTAGTTCAAATATTACTGTACAATATCCTGCCTGAGCAAACAAGTGATATTTTTGCATATTTTTCCATTTTTTTTTTTAAGCTTCTTTTAAGTATTTTAATGAAACAATATATGACTTACACTTACTTTTTTTCCCATCATTAATAAGGGAAAAACGCACCTTTGTGTAAGAAAACGCATCAATACCGCATGACAACTGTAGTGACAATAGAACTTAAAATAGACCCCCTATGCAGTTCTAAATTATGAGAACACTATGGGGGTCACATTAGGGGACTTGTTGTTCTCAAATTTTATTGAAGACGGTATCCAAATATTGGCATAATCAAGGTTTAATATTTTGTTTGAGGCAACAAGTGATATCTATTGGCATTTCAGACAGAGTAAGAAAACGCATAAGTACCGCACAATAAATTAAGTAATAATAGAGCATAGAAATATAGATTTTTATGGAGTAGAACGTTCCACATGTTATTGGCTAAGATAGATATTCTACCGCATTTATATTTGTATGGTCTGTTTTTGCCTTTTTTCCTGTTATTGAATCCAACTTGAATCCATCCCGGACCCTACTATTCGTGGAGGCGCTATATAAAGGAGGGCTAAATCATTTTGCGGGTTACCACTGAGGAAGGGGCCAGGAATAGACCCCGAAACGCGTCTGGTTTAAAGGATACCCGCTTACTATATGATGGACTTATACCGTCATATGTAATTCTCCTTCTATGGATATTCTCTAACTCTACATGCAGAGCCCGTAACATTGGATACAATTTCCGCACTCCACCTGATAGACACGTGGTACGCTGTGATCTCAACCTCTTAGCTTAAAGAGAATCGGGGATATCACACAAGCGGCTGAAATGGCCGAAAAACACCCAGATAGAAACAGCGTTGAATTGAAGTGGCAAAATAGCGGAGATAAGTGGTTACAGTCACAGCGCTGAAGCGGGTGAAGACTTCAGGACAGGTACTCATGAACATAACGGTGCAACCACGTGGGACGCCACTGTGAGCGCAGCACAAATACCGCAAATAAATTTTTTGGGCAGCATTTGGTAACACATAATCTCTGTGTTCTATACACACAATACTATATATACACCGCTATTCAACATCTGTTTTTTAACATTGAGAGTGAACATGTTCAGACCTGCATATGTGAGGAGTGACTGAGAGATATGATCTAGTTGATTTATGAACTTTGCATCATTTGGATCATATAGTTTATGGACTACTTTCAACAACATCTGTTTATGCAATTGCATGAAGATTATTTCCAACAGCAATTTCCGTTCTGGTTTTCTACAAATGTCATGATGAACTAACCAGTGTTAGTCATTTTTACTGTATTTGTTTTTATTCACATATATATTGTCTAGTTTTTTTAAATATATTTTTCATATATTGTGCTATTAACTATTAAATCACCAAGTAGCAATTTAGATTCTGGAGTGTTGGTTTCTATTTTCCAAGTGTTGAGTGCTCAGCCCTTGCCATTACTTTTCCACACCTGCCTAAAACTTCTGCATAGTACTGTACACACATACTAGCAGAATGACCAGGCTTCGCACGGGTATATTTAGTCTATTTCATTTCATGTTTTTGTGTGTGGTTAAAAGATGTCCACAGTGTACCCATAACAGTGCCCCTCCCCCTTAACAGTGACCTCTACAGTGCCCCACCCCCTTAATATTGACCTTCATAGTTGCCCACCCCCGTAACAGTGACCTCTACAGTGCACCACTCCCTGAACAGTTACCTCCAAAGGACCTCCCCATCTTAATATTTGACCTTCAGAGTGGCCCACCCCCCTTAACAGTGACATCCATGTACCTTATTATTACAATATGAGTGATCTCCATCCTCAAATTCATTGTGCCCTGCCCCCTGAAAATATGACCTTCACAGAACTCCACCCCCTTAACAATGACCTCCACAGCACCCGGCCCCCTCAAAATGTGACCTGCATAAGTCTATGTCTTGCTGTGATTTCATGGGAATTTCTGTAAATTGAATTCCAAAAATATTTTGTACAAATGTTGTTTTAGACAGTGTTACTTTACTGTGTATAATAGCCCTATATAAGAACATAAAGCTCATCAGCATTTTTATGTTTTCATCCCCCTTCAATTTCACATGTAATACTATAAAGCAAAGGTTTATTAATTTATGTATCCTATAGTTTATGAGAAAGTATCTCAGTTATTCATGTTATGTCTTCCTGATGTTTATCATTAATGACGAATACCATCATATACATGAAGGAATAATGCATATACATAGATGAATAATGCTTCCAAAAACAGCTCCTCTTACATCCATGAACTGTGCCTGGTCTTGCAACTCTGAACTACAGTACAAGATAGTGGCCATGGACAACAGTGATGCTATTTCAGGACAAAATAGAGACCATTTCTGTTTCTAATCTGATACAAGACAAATAGAAAGAGCGAATCCAAGGAGATTACCTTTCCTTTTAAAATGTAGTTTAGCTAGAGAAATGTAGGCCGTGAGTTATCAAGAACGACCTGTGCTACGCTGGTCTTGATAGGTGCAGACCTCATCATAAATTAAATGTCTGTCAGTTTCTGGCATAAATGATGTTGAATGATGTTGAATCCTACCACACCACACCCCAATTTTAGAAACCAAGTGAAAATTGCAGTAGAGACTTAAAAACGTTGTAGTAGACTTTAAAAAGAAACAAAACTGGTGGTGGAGGAGATAATAAATTCCCCCCATAGCGTTTGACCAGTTCTGGAAAATTCTGTAAGTTAGAATTTCATATAGCTTGAAGTCAGGGCTCCTCCGGCAGTCCATGTGTCAAACTGAAATCTATGGTAGCTCAGAGCTGCCATAGAGTTCAGTCACTATTCAAGCCAGTTCCTGGTGTAAATTATGATGAATGTGTCGGGGCTGATGGCCCCGCCCACACCAAACCTGTGCCGCTACGTCCCTTTTTCATCATTAATAACTTGTTTACACTTACCATCAACTGCGTAATACAATGTATTCATCTTCTTATATAAAGTGGAATAAAAGTGGCTTAAACAGGTTTTCCAACACTTTAATACCGATGACCTATCCTCATGATAGGCCATCAGTATCTGATCAGTGGGTGTCCGACAGATCAGCTGTTTGAGAAAGCACTGGCACTTACAGTAGCGCCATGGCCTTCTCTCAGCTTTTTCCTAGGCCAGTAATGACATATTCATCAGTCACATGGCCTAGATACAGCACAGCTCAAGTAAATGGGGCTGAGTTGCGACATCAAGCACAGGGGCTATACAATGTGCGGCGCTGCGCTTGGTGAGCACGAAGAAGGCCATGGCTGATTGGCGGGGGTCCTGGGTGTCAGTATTAATGTCTCAGAAAACCCTTTTAAGGAGTGCAAGATAATATAAGGACCAGATGAACTTGTGTTGGAACAATATTGCTTTGCCAGTGTGTACATACTCTTAGAATACATTTTTAGTGAGCTCTATCTCATATAATGCATTTTGACAAAATATTTTCTCCAAACTCCTGAAGCAAGAATTGAATTCATTGCACCTTATGATTACAATATGAGCAATCTCCATCCTCAAATTCATCCATCTCATGAAAATAACCTACAGGAAATCTGACCTTTTCAAATAACCAGCTTCACAGTCAGCAGCACTTAGTTGTTAGTGGATAGCCTGCAGCTGGCAAAAAATAAATACTGTGCTTCATGCTCACACGACTGTTCTTCCTACAGGGAATGTATCCCGCATATGTATAAAAAATAAACACTGTTCACCCAACATTTCTGAAAGGCTGGGCACAATTTAAAGACAAAGATATAAAAAAAAATGTAAAAAAAAAAGCTCCAAAATTATGAAGCCAGAAAACATACAGAAGTAGCAATCCTCATGTTGAATAACACATTAATGGGCATCTGTCAGTAGATTTGTACCTATGACACTGGCTGACCTGTTGTATGTGCGCTTGGCAGCTGAAGGCATCTGTGTTCGTCCCATGGTCATATGTGCACATTTCTGAGATTATTTTTTTTTGTTTTATATATATGCAAATGAGCTTTTAGGAACAACAGGGGCACTGCCATTACACCTAGAGGCTGTGCTCTTTCTGCAACTGCTGCGTCTTCTTCACTTTCCCCATCATTGAGGTCTAGGCAATGAAAACATCATCACACCTGGCCCTATCAAAGTGCAGAGGGTGCGGCAGTGGCAGAGATAGCGGACTGCACATACAGCAGGTCATCCAGTTTTATAGGTACAAGTCTTTTGACAGGTGTCCTTTACGTAAACAATAGCAAGAGACTTTTAATTGACTTTTCAAATGCTTTCAATGTCTCTTGTGCTGTGATATCACACTCATCAAGTTTAGAACTCCTACACCTGTATGGTAATCAATTTCATATCCACATTAGCTAGATCATGGGTGCACATCTGCTGCAGATGCTATTCTGCTGGGCACTCAGCTGAGATAAAAAGATAGGGTTGAAAAAAGTTATTTGACTGTGACTTTATTCTCATTTGTCTACACTGATCATTGTAATCTGATCACATTCATATTCCATGTCCTTCACTTCCTTGGGCGAAGGTATGAAAAATGCTATTCGGCTGCTTTACCGAATTTCACAAAAAAATTTAATTTGTGACAAATGACTTCATCACGAAGCGCATTCCTTTGTATGTAATGGGCGCAATGATAGGAAACGATGATTGAGCCACCCCCCTCATCATTGAACCCCTCAGATGCCATGTCTATCTACGATCGTGGCATCTGATGCTACAATTGAGGCCTTTCATTGTTAAATTAGGTTAAAAAAAATACACACTCACCTTATTCATTTGCTTGTGGGCAGGCCGTTGCCGCCATCTTGATTGAAAACACCACGAAAAATCTCATGTCATCATGCTGGCCTGACGTCACTGCTCCCGGCCAGGGTGCTTTCATGGTGACATCACACGTCACCCCAAATGATGTTTTGCACGGTATCTTCAATAAATTTGGTTTCCCCGCCATTTTAGGAAAAAGAGACTTATTAACACAAAGCTCAAGGAAATTCAGCTTCGCAACAATCAGATTTTTCCTGAAATTCGGATCAAAGTCAATTTGTTTGGATTCGATTCGCTCGCTAAAAACTAACAATAATAATTATTATTATGATGCACAAATATTTTCTTTTCAACGTACTAATGGAAGGCATACCAGCTGGTGGCATGAACAAAGGACGCAGTTGTTGATATTAGTACTGATGGTACAGCTGGACAGTAATGTAGTTGGTGACACTAATAGGGAGAATTATCTGGCAGTAGTAATGGGACTGTGACTAGCAATAGTAAATGGATTGCAGCTAGCACTAAAGGGGGCTTGTAGCTGCCAATATAGGGGACTATATTCGCACTAATGATGAGGCAATGTTACTTTTATGGGAACATTGTGGCTGTCACTGCTATGGGGCATATTTATTCTAGGCAACTTGAAGCATCGCTCTTGGCACTGTGTTATAATTGGAAAACAGTATATAACACTCTTGTGTGTTTAATAAATGTTTCCTCAGGACCTGTACTAGAGTCGCACAAGGAAACGTTGTAAACCCCACAGTTGTACCGGTATGTTTAAAAATGCTCAAGTAAACCATGTCACAGGATGGCTTCTGTTAGTGGCGGGATGCCACTAGCCCAACATATTGCTTGACTCCCTTCCTTAAGTAATTATAAAAGAAATACTGCAGAATGGATTGCCCTTGTGTTCGAATTGCGCTCATGTGACGGTGTCATGTGATCGTCAGACTGCATCCACCCTGCTATGGGCTGGAGCATGCTCAGTTGACACTTAGTGCTAAGTCGCCATCTTGGTTGTGGGCGCCTATGTTCTCTATGGGATAGGATATTCTCGCGGGATGAGAAGTACTCTACGCCTGCGCAGTACGAAGTCTCGGACGCCGACCAGGTCCTGCCGTCTCAAGCTGCATGTGAGAACTTTTGATTAAATGAGCTATTTGTTTTTAATTTACACAATTATGTACACCTGGGATGCGATATTGATTTATGAAGGGTTCTATATGATATGTACTGTAAACATATGAATTTATGTATATAACATTGGCACATAGCACTTTATGATCTATTGTTTGTTTTCACTGAGTATAAAATCATGTACACTTTTTGTATACTGCTTTTAACACAGTTTTAACGGATATTGATGTATAATTATGTAATCACTTTGCTAATCATGTATGCTATATAAGCATATGACTTTGCACTATGTATTATGGCTTGACAAAGGCTCCATGGAGTGAGCTGAAACGTTGCTGTTACCACATGGGTTAATAAATCACCCACTGTTTTACACGGATATTTGAGTGCTGCCTTGGCCTTTTTTTGTACATATCTAACAAGACCAGGTCCTTGGTCTGTTTCAAGGTATTGCACCAGTCTTTATTTGTGTGCTGCTCTTCAAATTTTTTCTTACATATTGCCTGGACCAGAGGAGCTTTGCACCATCAATATCGATACGACGTCAGATGCTATTAAGGCCTCATGCACACGACCGTTGTGTGCATCCGTGTCCGTTGTTCCGTTTTCCGTGATTTTCTGCGGACCCATTGACTTTCAATGGGTCTGTTGAAAACTCGGAAAATGCACCGTAGTTCATCCGCGTCCGTGATCCGTGTTTCCTGTCCGTCCCAAAAAATGACCTGTCCTATTTTTTTGATGGACAACGGTTCACGGACCCATTCAAGTCAATGGGTCCGTGAAAAAACACGGATGCACACAAGATTGTCATCCGTGATCCGTGTCCGTAGGCTACTTTCACACAGACAGATCTGTCTGCATAAAAGCTTTTTTAGATCTGAGTTTTCACTTCGTGAAAACTCAGATCCGACAGTATATTCTAACACAGAGGCGTTCCCATAGTGATGGGGACACTTCAAGTTAGAATATACTAAGAACTGTGTACATGACTGCCCCCTGCTGCCTGGCAGCACCCGATCTCTTACAGGGGGCTGTGATCCGCACAATTAACCCCTCAGGTGCTGCACCTGAGGGGTTAATTGAGCGTATCATAGCCCCCTGTAAGAGATCAGGTGCTGCCAGGCAGGAGGGGGCAGACCCCCCTCCCCAGTTTAATTCATTGGTGGCCAGTGCGGCCCCCCTCCCTCCCTCCCCAGTATAATATTCATTGGTGGCCAGTGCGGCCCCCCCTCCCTCCCCTGTATTACATTCATTAGTGGCCAGTGCGGACCCTCCTCCCTCCCCTGTATTACATTCACTGGTGGCCAGTGCGGACCCCCTTCCCTCCCTCCCCTATATTAAATTCATTGGTGGCCAGTGCAGCCTCCCCTCTCCCCCCCTTCTAATTAAAATCCCCCCCATCATTGGTGGCAGCGGAGAGTTCCGATCGGAGTCCCAGTTTAATCGCTGGGACTCCGATCGGTAACCATGGCAACCAGGACGCTACTGCAGTCCCGGCTGCCATGGTTACTTAGCAATTTTAGAAGCATTATACTTACCTGCGCTGTCTGTGACCGGCCGGGCGCCCCTCCTACTGGTAAGTGACAGGTCTGAGCTATAAGCAATGCGCCGCACAGACCTTTCACTTACCAGTAGGAGGAGCACCCGGCCGGTCACAGACAGCGCAGGTAAGTATAATGCTTATAAAATTGCTAAGTAACCATGGCAGCCAGGACTGCAGTAGCGTCCTGGTTGCCATGGTTACCGATCGGAGTCCCAGCGATTAAACTGGGACTCCGATCGGAACTCTCCGCTGCCACCAATGATGGGGGGGATTTTAATTAGGAGGGGGGTAGAGGGGAGGCCGCACTGGCCACCAATGAATGTAATACAGGGCAGGGAGGGAGGGGGGTCCGCACTGGCCACCAATGGATGTAATACAAGGGAGGGAGGGAGGGGGGCCGCACTTGCCACCAATGAATATAATACTGGGGAGGAAGGGAGGGTGGCCGCACTGGCCACCAATGAATTTAAAACTGGGGAGGGAGGGGGGTCTGCCCCCTCCTGCCTGGCAGCAACTGATCTTTTACAGGGGGCTATGATACGCACAATTAACCCCTACTGGAGCAAGTACCTTTGTCCAGAAGGGGTGAAGATAGAACCATACATTTAAAAAGAAGAGAGCTTTACTGGATCTTTGAGTTACAAACTCTCAAGCCCAGAGGCCTCAATGTGGAATTTAGGGTTATATGAATATCTCTCACCCTTTTCCCTTTCCCCCTTCTCCCCTCCCTTTCCCTTCCCTTTCCCTTCCTTTGTTCTGATGGATTCTGTCTCCTGATCTCTCTCTCTCACGTATAGGCTTTATACTTGTGCAACTATTTGATTTATTCTATTAATTTATTTTTTATAATTTTTTGTTTTTATACAGATGGATATACAAATATTTACAACAATGAATTACTTCCTTGAAAGCTATAAGACAGCAGGACCAGATAGGCGGCTATGGACAAGTGTAATTTTTCAGTTTTTTATAATGCTGTATGCATGCAACTACATTGAGACATACGACGCCACAATCATGACTAGACCATGCACAATTTTTTAATAGTTTGGGGTCTTTGGCACAGTGTACACCCTTTTGGAGGCCATGTACCTGTGTTCACTGCACCCATAGGGCATTATACAGTTTGCGTATGATTGGGTGTTGCGATTGAGTGTTTCAGCATAGGGACTGGGATGCGAAGTCATTTTACGGTGACGGCGGCATCCCATAATCCCAATATGACATGCTGTCCCCGAACAGGTGACCCCTGGGGGGGGACTCCGTGTCCCCTGAATGAGTATGTGACCGCTCACGACAAGTGGACTATTATATATGGTGAGTTTATCACCTGAATTATTGATATACAAGGTTATGGGAGCAAGCTCTAGCGGGTGACAATGGCGGAATGCTACTAGCCCAACTTATACTATTGTTTGACTCCCTTCCTTAAGTAATTATAAAAGAAATACTGCAGAATGGATTGCCCTTGTGTGAGAATGGCGGTCATGTGATGGTGTCATGTGATCGGCAGACTGCATCCACCCTGCTATGGGCTGGAGCATGCTCAGTTGACACTTAGTGCTAGGTCGCCATCTTGGTTGTGGGCGCCTATGTTCTCTATGGGATAGGATATTCTCGCGGGATGAGAAGTACTCTACGCCTGCGAAGTACGAAGTCTCGGACGCCGACCAGGTCCTGCCGTCTCAAGCTGCATGTGAGAACGTTTGATTAAATGAGCTAATTGTTTTTAATTTACACAATTATGTACACCTGGGATGCGATATTAATTAATGAAGGGTTCTATATGATATGTACTGTAAACATATGAATTTATGTATATAACATTGGCACATAGCACTTTATGATCTATTGTTTGTTTTCACTGAGTATAAAATCATGTACACTTTTTGTATACTGTTTTTAACACTGTTTTTACGGATATTGATGTATAATTATGTAATCACTTTGCTAATCATGTATGCTATATAAGCATATGACTTTGCACTATGTATTATGGCTTGACAAAGGCTCCATGGAGTGAGCTGAAACGTTGCTGTTACCACATGGGTTAATAAATCACCCACTATTTTACACGGATATTTGAGTGCTGCCTTGGCCTTTTTTTGTACATATATATATATATATATATATATATATATATATATATATATAAGACAAATAATGAGGCAGAACTCCAACATAGATAAAGGGTGTCAGACCCGTTTATTCCCCTGTAGAAACGTTTTAGCCCAACTCAATGGGGCCTTTGTCAAGCAAACAAATGATGTCAAGTATATCCTTAAATACCCACAATGATTAATGCAGACATGATTACATAATTAGTTGTTAGTGGTCCAATTAAAGTGTAAATCCATACAAAACATGATTCCAAATTCATAAGAATATTTCCCAAGTGTAACATCATGATTAAGTTATTACACATTTCATTCCAAATAATCTCTGATATGTACAGTAATTCAATTCATAGAAGAAAGTGACAAGTGCATTAATTGTAAACTTACACCTCCTGTGCAAAGTGATTGAAGTGCAATATAAGAAAAACAGCAACAGCTGTAATAATTAAAGTCAAAACCAAACACCTACTGCATCGTTGGTGGTTCCAGTGTGAGTCATAGCGTCCCAAAACTGCTACTGCGCAGTACGCCGGGACGCGTATCATGTGACCAGGGAGCGTCATCATGTAGATCACGTGAGCGCTACAAAGGTAACACATATGCCTCTGGGGGAGGGAGCAGAGAGACCCGCTCAGGATCAACTGACCAGCCCAGTCACATGATCGGGGCACACACATGTAAACACAAGAATGTGAACAAAGTATTGATCATGAGCAACATACAGATGTAGAGTAGATGAATTATACAATGAAATTAAACTCATTTGATGTAAAACATAACGGTTCTATTATATACGCATATGTATGGAAAGAGGGCGAAATCAACCATAGTGCATGGCCAGGCTACTCCCACTACTGAGATTAGTAGGAGATCCTGGGATTGGGTGCGAAAATTCACCACTATTGATGGCTGAATTATCAGCACCAGTTATGGTCCCATTAGGAAGGGCACAAGTTCATGTCAATCAGCACAAGACCAAGTTCTCATCCCAGACACCCCAAGTAAAACCACACTAATTCAGCGGCTGCAAGACTTAGCACAAAATGGACCCAAATATCATAAAAAAAAAAAAAAAAAAATTAGAAGAAATATAGCAAGAAAGATGTAACACATCCAAATTATATAGATGCCATTCTAATACTCATTCCAGGTAGGCCAGACCAGTAGATATATAGTTATTATAGATTAGATCACAAAACGGAACCATCAAACTGTAGTGATGATGAAATGATGAATAGTGTTAATCGAGCACCATATGCAGTGTCACACTTACGTGACCGTGGGCACTGCAAACGTGCTTTTATCATGTATTAATGTCATGTAATATGCCTGCATTTTGTATTTTTATCTCCTGTCATATTCTTCCATGTCACAATGTGATTCTACATGCAAATATCGTTTACACAGGCCTAGTCAGGGTGCACTACACTTGTTTATCCACAAGATGGAGCAGTGTCAGTGTGTATAAATAGCTTAGCTCAGACCTAAGTAGGCAGTTGGTTCTTTTAGGTCAATCCAAACCAGTTCCGATGAGCTCAGGTCAATCCAAGTGAGAGTTCAGTTCAAAGCAGTTCTCTCATGAGCTTACTCAGAAAGCAACAGCAATGTAGCTGAATACCTGGATGGAGGCTTATTCCTAGCCTCTCTGCTCTGTCCCTGTTGGCTTCACAGTCGAGGGTTAAAGCCTGCAATTATTCTACCTAGAGGTGAGCAATCCACTACTATAGATCGCTCTTCCAGGGTGACCAATGTCTAAACTGTATGCAGCCGAGTATATAAGGAATTATCAAGTTTTTATGCAAGACAAAGGACTAGCAAGATAGTCATTACCTGAGGACTTATTAGGCACCTTTGTAGTAGGTGTAGGAGACAGCATGAAGCATCCACACCTCCAGTTCAAATCCTGAGGACAGTCAGGCCAACTGTCAGAACAACATTGGAATAGAAGTTTCAGGATTCAGAAAAGCACCTTTAATCAAGATTAGGATCAGGCAGGAGTTTTGACCAGTATAAGACTTTCATATTATTACAAGCCTAGTCTGAGCAGTAGCTTTCTTATGTATTACAAGAGCCTGCATTTCACTGAGGACTTGCATTTCCCTTTCCCCATATGTATGGGAGATTGTGCTTAATGCCGGATTGTATCAAGAGACTGTTTAATGCTTTGGATGTACTGTTAGTAGAAGTCATCTTCAGTAAAGTTTCACCTTGAATTTCATCCTGCTTGCCTTAGTCTCAAGTTCCTCAATTAACACTATAGTAAATGGTTCTACCTCCATACAAAAGGTACTGGCGTCACGACTACAAGGGACCTTGCCACAGGCACATTAATACAGATCATCAAGGGCACCTCGAACCACCATCTGGCCAGTGTCCCTTTCATCAGAGTGTGCCCCAGAGAATCCTTGTGCCGTTCTCCTTTTGACTTATGCGAGCCTGCCCAGGGACGACATAACCGTGAGTAACCAGAACTGTATTTACCTCGGCCCACCTATTGCTCACACCGTGACCTCATGCATAATTCCCCTGCTAGGTCTGGCATACCGCACATAGTGCTCGGGTGCTTGGGGTCCTGGGCCGAACACATCGGGATGCTCGGGTGCTCGGTATAATGGAAGTCAATGGTAGTACCCGAGCATTAAACCAGGCACCCCCTGCTCTGAAGAGGAGAGGGTGCCTGGTTCATAGGAAAAGGTCAGAAATTGATGGAAACACCATCGGAATGATTCGGGAACAGCATGGGGAGGATGTCTGGATGCATCTTGCACTCCCAGGTCGCTGCTGGGAACGATGTTGTGCGAGTAGTATGCCAATTTTACAGACTGACAATAATACACACAAAACTGAAGGAAAAAAAAATCTATTTTAGAGGAAAAATTGTTAGGAAACATTCTTTCCTGTATATTTACTTGTATATAAAGTGCAAGTGCTGCCAAAAATTACAAGGAAGAGGCACTCCGATACAACCTTTATATCACATAAAGGAGAGTCTCATTCACATTGTGGTACAATTGTTCATGTAGTGGGACTCCTACATTCATAAAGCCTATGCAAAAAGTAAAAAGGGCTGGCAAAATTACAAGGAACTGGCACTCCAATACACCCTTTGTTACACATAAAGGAGGGCATCATACACAGCCTTGAAAAATTATGATTTATGGCCTTCTGGTGACCCTCAAAAATATTTGGAGCTAGGGCCTGCTGATCTGACCATCTAAAACATTATGGGTGAGGGCCTGCTGCCGCTTTGGTGACTCTAGATAACCTGGGGCTGATTGCACGTCCCCGTGACGGCGACGATCCATTCGGGTGTCTGGCCTATCAATTTTTGATGTTATTGTCAGCACAAACCATGGTGACTATGGGTAATGGGGAATCAGCGTTCGATTCCGGAGAGGGAGCCTGAGAAACAGCTACGGCTACCACATCCAAGCAAGGCATCATGCGCGTAAATTACCTATTAGGTATAATTAGGTGAGGGCCTGCAGGAGAGCTGATCCTGTAAAAGATTTTAGGTGCGGGCCTGCTGGTGAGCTGACCCTCTAAAAAAGTATATGCGAGGGCCTGCTGGTGAGCTGACCCTGTAAAACATTGTAGATGAGGGCCTGCTGGTGAGCTGACCCTCTAAAAAATTATATAAAGGGGCCTTCAGGTGAGCTGACCCTGTAAAAGATTGTAGGTGAAGGCCTGCTGGTAAGCTAACCCTGTAAAAAATTATATGCAAGGGCCTGCTGGTGAGCGGACCCTGTAAAACATTATATGCGAGGACCTTCTGGGGAGCTGCCCCGATAAAAAATTATATGCAAGGGCCTTCAGGTGATCTGACCCTGTAAAAGATTGTAGGTGAAGGCCTGCTGGTGAGCTGACCCTGTAAAAAATTATATGCAAGGGCCTGCTGGTGAGCTGAGCTTGTAAAACATTATATGCGAGGGCCTGCTGGTGAACTGATCCTGTAAAAAATTATATGCGAGGGCCTGCTGGTGAGTTGACCCTGTAAAACATTGTAGGTGAGGGCCTGCTAGTGAGCTGACCCTGTAAAACATTATATGCGAGGGCCTGCTGGTGAGCTGACACTCAAAAATTTTTTATGCGAGGGCCTTCAGGTGAGCTGACCCTGTAAAAGATTATAGGTGAATGCCTGCTGGTGAGCTGACCCTGTAAAAAATGATATGCGAGGAATCTGCTGGTGAGCTGACCCTGTAAAACATTATATGCGAGGGCCTGCTGGTGAGCTGACCCTCTAAAAAATTATATACGAGGGCCTGCAGCTGAGCTGACCCTGTAAAACATTGTATGCGAAGGGCATATATTCGAGGACATTATATGCGACGAATAAGCATGTTGATATGATGGAAGAGGAGGAGAAGGATGAGAAGAAGAAGATTCAACCATATACCCTTGTTTGTAGTGGATTTAGTACATTATAAATAACACATTTAAAGTGCCTTTATGTTCATCAGCTTTCCTCTGGTGGAGTCGAGAAGTCATGGTCAATCCAGGCCTTGTTCATTTTTATAAGAGTCAACCTGTCAGCATTTTCAGTTGACAGGCGGATACACTTATCTGTTATAATGCCATCAGCAGCACTAAATATCTACTCAGACAAAATGCTGGCGGCAGGGCAGGCCAGCACCTCCAAGGCATAGAGCGCCAGTTCGTGCCACGTGTCCAGCTTGGACACCCAGTAGTTGTAAGGCACTGAGGGATCATTGCGGACGCTGACACGGTCTGCTATGTACTCCTTCACCATCTTCCAAAATTTTTCCCTCCTTGTGACACTAGGCCGCGCATCAGAGTGAGGATGCTGGTGGGGTGTCATGAAACTGTCCCAGGCTTTGTAGAGTGTTGCCCTGCCTCTGTTGGAACTGTCGTGTGTTCCCCTTGTCTCCCCTCCTCGGTTGGCCACGGAACTACGGACTCTGCTGCTAGCGTTGTCAGATGGAAATCTTTGGAGCAATTTTCCAACAAGGATCTTCTGGTATTGCACTGTTTTGCTCGTCCCCTCCACCAGAGGAATGAGAGATGAGAAGTTCTCTTTGTAGTGAGGGTCGAGAAGGGTGAACAACCAGTAATTCGTGTTGTCTAAAATGTGTATAACGCACGGGTCGTGGGAAAGGCAGCCTAATATGAAGTCAGCCATGTGTGCCAGAGTACAAAAAGGCAAGACTTCGCTGTCATCATCAGGAGGATCACTCTCAATCTCCTCATCCTCTTCCTCCTCTTCTGCCCAAGCACACTGAACAGATGGAATTTAACGTCCATAGGTACTACCCTCTGTAGCGGCGGCAACCGTCTCTTGTTCCTCCTCCTCTTCATCGTCCACCAGAGGGTGGTCTGGCTATCACCCTGTGTAATGTCTTCCCACATTTCCACCTCTTCCACATGCAAAGCGTCGTCTTGAATTGTGAGCAGCGAGCGTTTGAGTAGACACAGAAGTGGAATGGTTATGCTGATAATAACGTTATCGCCGCTCACCATCTGTGTTGATTCCTCAAAGTTTATTAAAACCTCACAGAGCTCAGACATCCATGCCCACTCCTCGCTTGTGAAAAGCGGAAGCTGACTGGAAAGGCGATGCCCATGTTGCAGCTGGTATCCCACTAATGCCCTCTGCTGCTCACAGAGCCTGGCCAACATGTGGAACATTGAGTTTCAGCGCGTGCTCACGTCGCACAACAGCCGGTGAGCTGGCAATTTCAAGCGCTGCTGCAGCGTTGACAGACTGGCTGAAGCTGTCGATGACTTGCGGAAATGTGCACACAGGCTGTCCAAATTCACCAGTAGCTCAGGCAAATTGGGGTAGGTTTTGAGAAACCGATGAACCACAAGGTTGAACACGTGGGCTAGGCATGGGATGTGTCTGAGCTTGCCGAGCTCCAAAGCCGCCACCAAGTTACGGCCATTATCAGACACAACCATGCCTGGTTCTAGGTTGAGTGGCGAGAGCCACAGCTCAGTCTGGTCTCTTATCTCCTGCCACAACTCTGCAGCGGTGTGCTGTTTGTCCCCTAAGCATATTAGCTTCAGCACGGCCTGTTGCCGCTTCCCCACTGCAGTGCTACACTGCTTCCAGCTACCAACTGATGACTGGTGCTGCACGCGGATAATTCGGAGGTGGAAGTGAAGGCGGAGGAGGAGAAGTAGGGGTTGGAGCCACTAACATAGGTGCTGGTGGAAACCCTGATCGACGTAGGGCCCGCAATCCTTGGCGTCGGTAGCATCTGTTCCATCCCAGGGTACGACTCGCTCCAGGCCTCCACAACATTCACCCAGTGTGCCATCAGGGAAATGTAGCGTCCCTAGCCGAATGCACTTGTCCATGGGTCCGAGGTTAAGTGAACCTTCCCAGTAACTGCGTTGGTCAGGGCACGTGTGATGTTACGGGACACATGTTGGTGTGAGGCGGGCACGGCACATTGTGAAAAATAGTGCTGGCTGGGGACTGCGTAGCGAGGGACGGCCGCCAACATCAGGCTGTGGAAGGCCTCAGTGTCCAAAAGCCTAAATGGCAACATTTCCAGAGCCAGTAATTTGGAAAGTTGCGCATTTAGTGCTATGGCCTGTGGGTGGGTGGCTGGGTATTTTCGTTTTCGCTCAAATGCCTGGGGTAAGCACATTTGTACTCTGGGACATGGAAGTGGATGTGGTCGCTGATGGTGCTTGCGAAGGTCCAGGTGAAGGGCGGGATGTATCCGGGCCTGCGCCTTCAACAGGGAATTGGCCAGGACGTAACACAGGGGAAGAGGAGGCAGTGGTGTTACCCGCAGACACAGATTGTGGACCCAGGTGTTTTTCCCACTTATTACGGTGCTTGAATGCCATGTGGCGGATCATGCTGGTGGTGGTTAGGTTGCTAGTGTTCACGCCCCTGCTCATTTTCGTATGGCACAGGTTGCAAACTACTATTCTTTTGTCGTCCTCACTTTTCTCAAAAAAGCGCCATAATGCAGAACATCTACCCTTTGGCAAGAGAGATTTCCACAATGGGTTGCTCCATGGAACAGTTGCGGGCCTGTGTGGTGTGGCCCGCCTTCTCCCTTTTGCCACCCCACTGCCTCTTCCAGCCTGTTGCTGCAGATCCCTCTGTACTGCTGTCCTCGCTCAGCTTCCCATCTTCTCAGGTTGAGTCGGTGACCTCATCGTCCACCACCTCCTCTTTCACTTCCTCACTCTGATCATCCTCCTGATTTGTTGACCTAACCACAACCTCAGTGATTGACAACTGTGTCTCATCCTCTTCATCAACCTCTTGAAACAGTAATTCCGGTGTACTCATTTGCAACTGTGTCTCATCATCGTCCACCTCATTAAACACTAATTGCCATTTCCCACCATCATGTTCTTGTGACTGTGGATGTTCAAGAGATTGGGAACAAGATCTCATGTCCCTCCTCAAGCGTGCTTGGCGAGAGGGCCAAATCAAGGAATGGCGACGAAAAGAGGTCCCCGGAATATCCAAGCGTGGGATCACTTGTTTGGCCAGACTGTAAATGGTGGGAGGAAGGAGGATCAGGGTGAGGATTGTGTTGACCAGACTCCTGGCTACTGAGACTGGACTTGGTGGAAGACAGGGTGGTGCTTAACTGACTGGAAGCATTATCTGCTGCAATCCGATCGACCACCTGGTCGCACTGGTCTGACTTCAACAGTGGTGTCCTGCACCGCCCTGCAAACTGGGACATGAAGCTAGGTATCGTGGATGATTGTTTTTCTTGTGCTCTGGCAGCAGGCACTGTTTCTACGTGCCATGGGCCACGGCCTCTGTGTGCACCATCAGCATCACGGCCACTTCCCCGTCCATTACTGCTCGCCTTCTTCATTTTAAATGTGATATATGCTTGAAAGTATGTCACACGTACAGTAGCGTAGGATTTGGAAGTGTATGTGCAAAAAATTTTACAAAGGTACTTGTGATGAGGAAACGTTATACAGGATAGGTACCACAGGAAATGTCACAGTTCGCAGTGTCTACGGAAAAAGTGCACTGGATGTCATTGATATTTTAGGGATGCGCACAATTTACACAGGAGATGTGGCGCAAATGATTTAGTTGTCCGCAGCGGCCTATTACACGGTATTTTGCGCAGGATGCGCTAAAAATATACTTTATATTGCCGCTGTCACACACAATAGTCCTTAAAAGGACTGTTGGGTCTCTGAAAAGTTTTTTGTATAAAAATATTCCTATTACACTCCCTAAACTGTCTGTCCCTTCCTATGCACAGCTCTCCCTAACACTAAGCAATTTAGCGCAGGTTGTGCTACAAACATATATTGTTGCTGTCACACTTACAAGGACTTTTGGGTCTCTGAAACGTTTTGGTAGAAAAATTCCATTCCCTACACTCTCTATCCCTTCCTATGCTCAGCTCTCCCTGACTTAGGCCTCATGCACACAACCGTGCCGTTTTTTGAGGTCCAAGAACTGCGGATTCGCAAAAACCGGAAGCCGCCGTGTTGCCTTCCGCAATTTGCGGAATGGAACGGACGCCGGCAATATAAATGCCTATTCTTGTCCACAAAGCGTGGACAAGAATAGGACGTTATTTTTTTTTAACGGGGCCGCGGAACGGAGCCACGGATGCGGACAGCACACGGATTGCTGTCCGCATCTTTTGCGGCCCCTTTGAAGTGAATGGGTGCTATATAGAAAGGCATTCGATAGTGCCCTGTCATACAGGTGTTACATCCTAACATAGGAAGTTGCGACTCCCTCATCCCAGCTGCGCACAGTGTCTGATGAAGGCCTGCGAGCCGAAAACGTTTACACACTGCCGTTTAACTATATGTACCGAGCAAACTGAGTAATAAAAGTCAAACTCAAAGAAACAGAATTCTGCTGTGATTTATATTTACTAGTGATCTACATGATGACGCTCCCTGCTCACATGAGACGCGTCCCGGAGAGTGCTGGATTGAGACAGCACAGGACGCCCGGACATGTGCAGTAGCAGTTTAGGGACGCTATGACTCACAATGAAACCACCAACGATGCAGTAGGTGTTTGGTTTTGATTTGAATTATTACAGCTGTTGCTGTTTTTCTTATATTGCACTTCAATCACTTTACACAGGAGGTGTAAGTTTACAATTAATGCACTTGTCACTTTCTTCTATGAATTGAATTACTGTACATATCAGAGATTATTTGGAATGAAATGTGTAATAACTTAATCATGATGTTACACTTGGGAAATATTCTTATGACTTTGGAATCATGTTTTGTATGGATTTACACTTTAAATGGAGCACTAACAACTAATTATGTAATCATGTCTGCATTAATCATTGTGGGTATTTAAGGATATACTTGACATCATTTTTTTGCTTGACAAAGGCCCCATTGAGTTGGGCTAAAACATTGCTACAGGGGAATAAACGGGTCTGACACCCTTTCTCTACGTTGGAGTGCTCCCTCATTATTTGTCTCTTGGAGATTATCTATGGACTTTGTTGCCTACAGTCCATGAGGGATTGCACCCGATTTTTAGAATTGCTGTGCTGCTGCTGCTTTTTGTATAGTCTATGTCTGTGTATTAGGAGGAGGAGAGGTCCATGTCCTGATGTCTGTATATTAGGAGGAGGAGAGGTCCGTGTCCTGGGTAGCTAAAAGACCCTCCATCACATAAACCCGTACATCGAGGAACTGCAATTCACTAGTTATAATAGCAATTTGCATATGAAGAGTGATCAGATGAATTGAATAGTCCTTCTTTGCCATGAAAATTAACTTAATCGCAAAAAAACCTTTCCACTGCATTTCATTGCTGTCATTAAAGGACCTGCTGAGATCATTTCAGTAATCGTCTTGTTAACTCAGGTGAGAATGTTGACGAGCACAAGGCTGGAGATCATTATGTCAGGCTGATTGGGTTAAAATGGCAGACTTGACATGTTAAAAGGAGGGTGATGCTTGAAATCATTGTTCTTCCATTGTTAACCATGGTGACCTGCAAAGAAACGCGTGCAGCCATCATTGCGTTGCATAAAAATGGCTTCACAGGCAAGGATATTGTGGCTACTAACATTGCACCTCAATCAACAATTTATAGGATCATCAAGAACCAGTGGCGACTCTAGGAACAATATATAGGGGGGGCACAAAGATACCACAGTCAAAAATGGGGGGGCAACAAAAAAATTAAGTATATATAAATAAGATTACAAAATACCAGAGAATTGCGGTATGCAGGGATACATTTATACTAAAACTATTTACTTACAAAAGAAGCCATTCAGTTGTCTGCTGTGCCGTCCTCTGCTTGCTTCTGCGGATTCTTTCCCCTTCTTTCTGTCTCTCATCAGTGCGCAGGCGCACTGTTATGGTGGATCTGTGGAAGACACACTGTTATGGGGGCATCTGTGGATGACACTGTTATTATGCCTCTTATTAGCCCCCATTATGCCTCTCATCACTCCCATATCAGCCCCCATGCCTCTCATTAGCCCCCATATCAGCCCTTATGCCTCATTAGCCCCCAAATGCTGCCTCTCATCATTAGCCCCCATATGCTGCCTCTCATCATTAGCCCCATATGCCTCTCATCATTAGCCCCCATATGCCTCTCATCATTAGCCCCATATGCCTCTCATCATTAGCCCCATATGCCTCTCATCATTAGCCCCCATATGCCTCTCATCATTAGCCCCCTTATGCCTCTCATCATTAGCCCCCCAAATGCCTCTCATCATTAGCCCCCCAAATGCCTCTCATCATTAGCCCCCAAATGCCTCTCATCATTAGCCCCCCAAATGCCTCTCATCATTAGCCCCCCAAATGCCTCTCATCATTGGACCCCATTATGCCTCTCATGATTAGCCCCCATATGCCTCTTATCATTAGCCCCCCAAATGCCGCTCATCATTAGCCCCCATATGCCTCTCATCATTAGCCCCATATGCCTCTCATCATTAGCCCCATATGCCTCTCATCATTAGCCCCCATATGCCTCTCATCATTAGCCCCCATATGCCTCTCATCATTAGCCCCCATATGCCTCTCATCATTAGCCCCCATATGCCTCTCATCATTAGTAGAGATGGCCCGAACTATCCGACGGCGAACAGTTCCCGGCGAACATAGCTTGTTCGCGTTCGCCTCTGCCGGGCGAACACATGCGATGTTCGGTCCGCCCCCTATACATCATCATTGAGCAAACTTTGACCCTGTACCTCACAGTCAGCAGACACATTCCAGCCAATCAGCAGCATACCCTCCCTCCCAGACCCTCCCACCTCCTGCACAGCATCCATTTTAGATTCATTCTGAAGCTGCAGTCTTAGTGAGAGGAGGGAGACTGTAACTGCTGCTGATTTAATTGGGAAATCGATAGCTAGGCTAGTGAATTCAGTGTCCACTCCAGTCCTGAAAGACTCATCTGATCTCTGCTGTAAGGACAGCGTCCTGACAGCACCCCAAAAAGCCCTTTTTAGGGCTGCAACATTAGTCTGCTTTTTTTTTTTCCTTTATATACATATTGCAGTTGCCTGGCCTGCCTGTGTGTGAGGAGCTGCAGGCCCACAGACTGTAGTGTGCCCACTGCCAGTGCTCACCCCTGTCATTCCGTGTGGCACAGGACTTTGCTTAAAAAAAGGCACTTAATTTTTACACTTTAATCTAAGGTTAGTTGCCTGCCAGTGTGTGTCAGGCTGACTTCCACTGACTGTAGTGTGCCCACTGCCAGTGCCCACCACTCATACCGGCTGGCACAGGACTTTGCATAAAAAAGGCATTTAATTTTTACACTTTAGTGTAATTTCAGCTGCTTGCCTGCTGCTAGTGTGTGTCAGGCCGACTTCAACTGACTGTAGTGTGCCCACTGCCAGTGCCCACCCCTGTCATCCCGTGTGGCACAGGACTTTGCTTAAAAAAAAGGCACTTCATTTTTACACTTTAATCTAAGGTTAGTTGCCTGCCAGTGTGTGTCAGGCCGACTTCAACTGACTGTAGTGTGCCCACTGCCAGTGCCCACCCCTGTCATCCCGAGTGGCACAGGACTTTGCTTAAAAAATAGGCACTTAATTTTTACACTTTAATCTAAGGTTAGTTGCCTGCCAGTGTGTGTCAGGCTGACTTCCACTGACTGTAGTGTGCCCACTGCCAGTGCCCACCACTCATACCGGCTGGCACAGGACTTTGCTTAAAAAAGGCATTTAATTTTTACACTTTAATGTAATTTCAGCTGCTTGCCTGCTGCTAGTGTGTGTCAGGCCGACTTCAACTGACTGTAGTGTGCCCACTGCCAGTGCCCACCCCTGTCATACCGAGTGGCACAGGACTTTGCTTAAAAAATAGGCACTTAATTTTTACACTTTAATCTAAGGTTAGTTGCCTGCCAGTGTGTGTCAGGCTGACTTCCACTGACTGTAGTGTGCCCACTGCCAGTGCCCACCACTCATACCGGCTGGCACAGGACTTTGCATAAAAAAGGCATTTAATTTTTACACTTTAGTGTAATTTCAGCTGCTTGCCTGCTGCTAGTGTGTGTCAGGCCGACTTCAACTGACTGTAGTGTGCCCACTGCCAGTGCCCACCCCTGTCATCCCGTGTGGCACAGGACTTTGCTTAAAAAAAAGGCACTTCATTTTTACACTTTAATCTAAGGTTAGTTGCCTGCCAGTGTGTGTCAGGCCGACTTCAACTGACTGTAGTGTGCCCACTGCCAGTGCCCACCCCTGTCATCCCGAGTGGCACAGGACTTTGCTTAAAAAATAGGCACTTAATTTTTACACTTTAATCTAAGGTTAGTTGCCTGCCAGTGTGTGTCAGGCTGACTTCCACTGACTGTAGTGTGCCCACTGCCAGTGCCCACCACTCATACCGGCTGGCACAGGACTTTGCTTAAAAAAGGCATTTAATTTTTACACTTTAATGTAATTTCAGCTGCTTGCCTGCTGCTAGTGTGTGTCAGGCCGACTTCAACTGACTGTAGTGTGCCCACTGCCAGTGCCCACCCCTGTCATACCGAGTGGCACAGGACTTTGCTTAAAAAATAGGCACTTAATTTTTACACTTTAATCTAAGGTTAGTTGCCTGCCAGTGTGTGTCAGGCTGACTTCCACTGACTGTAGTGTGCCCACTGCCAGTGCCCACCACTCATACCGGCTGGCACAGGACTTTGCTTAAAAAAGGCATTTAATTTTTACACTTTAATGTAATTTCAGCTGCTTGCCTGCTGCTAGTGTGTGTCAGGCCGACTTCAACTGACTGTAGTGTGCCCACTGCCAGTGCCCACCCCTGTCATACCGAGTGGCACAGGACTTTGCTTAAAAAATAGGCACTTAATTTTTACACTTTAATCTAAGGTTAGTTGCCTGCCAGTGTGTGTCAGGCTGACTTCCACTGACTGTAGTGTGCCCACTGCCAGTGCCCACCACTCATACCGGCTGGCACAGGACTTTGCTTAAAAAAGGCATTTAATTTTTACACTTTAATGTAATTTCAGCTGCTTGCCTGCTGCTAGTGTGTGTCAGGCCGACTTCAACTGACTGTAGTGTGCCCACTGCCAGTGCCCACCCCTGTCATACCGAGTGGCACAGGACTTTGCTTAAAAAATAGGCACTTAATTTTTACACTTTAATCTAAGGTTAGTTGCCTGCCAGTGTGTGTCAGGCTGACTTCCACTGACTGTAGTGTGCCCACTGCCAGTGCCCACCACTCATACCGGCTGGCACAGGACTTTGCATAAAAAAGGCATTTAATTTTTACACTTTAGTGTAATTTCAGCTGCTTGCCTGCTGCTAGTGTGTGTCAGGCCGACTTCAACTGACTGTAGTGTGCCCACTGCCAGTGCCAACCACTGATACCGGGTGGCACAGTAGCTTGCCGATAAATAAGGCATTTAATTTTTAGACAGTAGTCTAAATTCAGTTGCTTGCCTGCTGCCAGTGTGTGTCAGGCCCGCTTCCACTGACTGTAGTGTGCCCACTGCCAGTGCCAACCACTGATACCGGGTGGCACAGTAGCTTGCCGATAAATAAGGCATTTAATTTTTAGACAGTAGTCTAAATTCAGTTGCTTGCCTGCTGCCAGTGTGTGTCAGGCCCTCTTCCACTGACTGTAGTGTGCCCACTGCCAGTGCCAACCACTGATACCGGGTGGCACAGTAGCTTGCCGATAAATAAGGCATTTAATTTTTACACTTTAGTGTAATTTTAGTTGCTTGCCTGCTGCCAGTGTGTGTCAGGCCCGCTTCCACTGACTGTAGTGTGCCCACTGCCAGTGCCAACCACTGATACCGGGTGGCACAGTAGCTTGCCGATAAATAAGGCATTTAATTTTTACACTTTAGTGTAATTTCAGTTGCTTGCCTGCTGCCAGTGTGTGTCAGGCCCGCTTCTACTGACTGTAGTGTGCCCACTGCCAGTGCCAACCACTGATACCGGGTGGCACAGTAGCTTGCCGATAAATAAGGCATTTAATTTTTAGACAGTAGTCTAAATTCAGTTGCTTGCCTGCTGCCAGTGTGTGTCAGGCCCTCTTCCACTGACTGTAGTGTGCCCACTGCCAGTGCCAACCACTCATACCGGGTGGCACAGTAGCTTGCCGATAAATAAGGCATTTAATTTTTACACTTTAGTGTAATTTCAGTTGCTTGCCTGCTGCCAGTGTGTGTCAGGCCCGCTTCTACTGACTGTAGTGTGCCCACTGCCAGTGCCAACCACTGATACCATCTCCCCGTTCGAAAAATCTATTCAATAAATGGCACCCAGATTGGGGACGTTAGAGGGATTAAACTGATGAGAATAGTACTACAGAAAATACCACTCATATCGGGTGTGACAGTAAATTGCACGGCGCAGACGCAGTCACCGTGGATAAAAACAAAGGGGAGGGAGCCAGCGTTTTTTTAACCATCTCCCCGTTCGAAAAATCAATTCAATTGACCTTTCGGGGACCCTTGGTGTTGTACGTGGCTGGGTGGAGGAAGAAACCTTCAATGACATCACCGGGACGTGGCTAGCTTGGTATCCAACCTTGTGCAAATGGGGAGTTTGCGGTTGTGCAAATGAACTGTTTGCGGTGCATTAAAAGGGGAGTTTGGTCTGTCAATGTCTGTGATGCGGGCGTAACCCTTACACTACCTGATCGATACAACATCATACCTGATCGTATACACACACTGGATGTTTTAAAGCACGTTATTCCAAACAATTTAGGAATGTTAGTTGATTTATGCCCTTTATGGATTAAAACCCGACTCTGCGTCCACTACGTAATTTTCCATGGGAGTTTTGCCATAGATCCCCCTCCGGCATGCCACAGTCCAGGTGTTAGACCCCTTGAAACAACTTTCTCATCACTATTGTGGCCAGAAAGAGTCCCTGTGGGTTTTAAAATTCGCCTGTCTATTGAAGTCTATGGCGGTTCGCCCGGTTCGCCAGTTCGCGAACATTTGCGGAAGTTCGCGTTCGCTGTTCGCGAACTGAAAATTTTATGTTCGCGACATCACTAATCATTAGCCCCCATATGCCTCTCATCATTAGCCCCATATGCCTCTCATCATTAGCCCCATATGCCTCTCATCATTAGCCCCCATATGCCTCTCATCATTAGCCCCCCATATGCCTCTCATCATTAGCCCCCATATGCCTCTCATCATTAGCCCCCATATGCCTCTCATCATTAGCCCCCATATGCCTCTCATCATTAGCCCCATATGCCTCTCATCATTAGCCCCCAAATGCCTCTCATCATTAGCCCCATATGCCTCTCATCATTAGCCCCATATGCCTCTCATCATTAGCCCCCATATGCTGCCTCTCATCATTAGCCCCATATGCCTCTCATCATTAGCCCCATATGCCTCTCATCATTAGCCCCATATGCCTCTCATCATTAGCCCCATATGCCTCTCATCATTAGCCCCCTTATGCCTCTCATCATTAGCCCCCCAAATGCCTCTCATCATTAGCCCCCCTTATGCCTCTCTTCATTAGCCCCCTTATGCCTCTCATTATTAGCCCCCCAAATGCCTCTCATCATTAGCCCCGCAAATGCCTCTCATCATTAGCCCCCCAAATGCCTCTCATCATTAGCCCCCCAAATGCCTCTCATCATTGGACCCCATTATGCCTCTCATGATTAGCCCCCATATGCCTCTCATCATTAGCCCCCCAAATGCCTCTCATCATTAGCCCCCATATGCCTCTCATCATTAGCCCCATATGCCTCTCATCATTAGCCCCATATGCCTCTCATCATTAGCCCCCATATGCCTCTCATCATTAGCCCCATATGCCTCTCATCATTAGCCCCATATGCCTCTCATCATTAGCCCCCATATGCCTCTCATCATTAGCCCCATATGCCTCTCATCATTAGCCCCCATATGCCTCTCATCATTAGCCCTCATATGCCTCTCATCATTAGCCCCCATATGCCTCTCATCATTAGCCCCCATATGCCTCTCATCATTAGCCCCATATGCCTCTCATCATTAGCCCCCCAAATGCCTCTCATCATTAGCCCCATATGCCTCTCATCATTAGCCCCATATGCCTCTCATCATTAGCCCCAATATGCTGCCTCTCATCATTAGCCCCATATGCCTCTCATCATTAGCCCCATATGCCTCTCATCATTAGCCCCATATGCCTCTCATCATTAGCACCATATGCCTCTCATCATTAGCCCGCTTATGCCTCTCATCATTAGCCCCCCAAATGCCTCTCATCATTAGCCCCCCTTATGCCTCTCATCATTAGCCCCCTTATGCCTCTCATCATTAGCCCCCCAAATGCCTCTCATCATTAGCCCCCTTATGCCTCTCATCATTAGCCCCATATGCCTCTCATCATTAGCCCCATATGCCTCTCATCATTAGCCCCATATGCCTCTCATCATTAGCCCCCATATGCTGCCTCTCATCATTAGCCCCATATGCCTCTCATCATTAGCCCCCCAAATGCCTCTCATCATTAGCCCCCCAAATGCCTCTCATCATTAGCCCCCCAAATGCCTCTCATCATTAGCCCCCCAAATGCCTCTCATCATTAGCCCCCTTATGCCTCTCATCATTAGCCCCCATTATGCCTCTCATGATTAGCCCCCCATATGCCTCTCATCATTAGCCCCTCAAATGCCTCTCATCATTAGCCCCATATGACTCTCATCATTAGCCCCCCAAATGCCTCTCATTATTAGCCCCCCAAATGCCTCTCATCATTAGCCCCCTTATGCCTCTCATCATTAGCCCCCTTATGCCTCTCATCATTAGCCCCCTTATGCCTCTCATCATTAGCCCCCCAAATGCCTCTCATCATTAGCCCCCATATGCCTCTCATCATTAGCCCCCTTATGCCCCCAGCAGCCACATATTTTATAAAATAAAAAAACACTTACCTCTCCTGCTCCTGGACGCCGCCTGCCTCTCCTCAGTCGACTGTGCTCTGAACTGGTGCGCACAGCGTGAGGTCACAGAGCGCCCTCACGCTGTGCGCAGCCCTGCACAGCCGACAGCCAAGGACCAGGAAGTGGTAAGTACAGAGCGTTCACCACTTCCTGGTCTCTCGGTTCTAATGAGCGCTTTCATAATGGAAGCGCTCATTAGTATTCACCTGGGGGAATCAGCGGGGGGGCAACCAGGGGGCAAAGGACAACAGGGGGGGCGTTTGCCCCCCCTGCCCCCCCCTAGCGACGCCACTATCAAGAACTTCAAGGAAAGAGGTTCAATTCTTGTTAAGAAGGCTTCAGGGCGTCCAAGAAAGTCCAGCAAACGCCAGGATCGTCTCCTAAAGAGGATTTAGCTGCGGGATCGGAGTGCCACCAGTGCAGAGCTTGCTCAGGAATGGCAGCAGGCAGGTGTGAGCGCATCTGCACGCACAGTGAGGCGAAGACTTTTGGAAGATGGCCTGGTGTCAAGAAGGGCCAGCAAAGAAGCCACTTCTCTCCAAAAAAAAAAATCAGGGACAGATTGATCTTCTGCAGAAAGTATGGTGAATGGACTGCTGAGGACTGGGGCAAAGTCATATTCTCTGATGAAGCTACTTTCCGATTGTTTGGGGCATCTGGAAAAAGGCTTGTCCGGAGAAGAAAAGGTGAGCGCTACTATCAGTCCTGTGTCATGCCAACAGTAAAGCATCCTGAGACCATTCATGTGTGGGGTTGCTTCTCATCCAAGGGAGTGGGCTCACTCACAATTTTGCCCAAAAACACAGCCATGAATAAAGAATGGTACCAAAACACCCTCCAACAGCAACTTCTTCCAACAATCCAACAACAGTTTGGTGAAGAACAATGCATTTTCCAGCACGATGGAGCACCGTGCCATAAGGCAAAAGTGATAACTAAGTGGCTCGGGGACCAAAACGTTGACATTTTGGGTCCATGGCCTGGAAACTCCCCAGATCTTAATCCCATTGAGAACTTGTGGTCAATCCTCAAGAGGCGGGTGGACAAACAAAAACCCACAAATTCTGACAAACTCCAAGAAGTGATTATGAAAGAATGGGTTGCTATCAGTCAGGAATTGGCCCAGAAGTTGATTGAGAGCATGCCCAGTCGAATTGCAGAGGTCCTGAAAAAGAAGGGCCAACACTGCAAATACTGACTCTTTGCATAAATGTCATGTCAATAAAAGGCTTTGAAACGTATGAAGTGCGTGTAATTATATTTCACTACATCACAGAAACAACTGAAACAAAGATCTAAAAGCAGTTTAGCAGTAAACTTTGTGAAAACTAATATTTGTGTCATTCTCAAAACTTTTGGCCACGACTGTACAAACCATATTCTGTTTATACCCAGGACTGTGACCGTGACAAAGTAACATACTTTACTCTGAGAAGACTGTGATGGAGAACTTGCTAAAAGAGATCAAGATGGACTTTGATGCATTTTTTGAATGTAGTGTTATTATAGGTTATAATGACTAGAATTCTGGACATGGATCATCGATACAAGGAGTATGGAGTTAGAGAGAATTATTTTCCTGAAACCAAAACTTGGCTTCTACCTACTTGGGTCTTTTGTGAATCGTGAGCTGCAGGTGCATAATTTTTATTATTATTCATTCCTGCAATCACTGAAGTTCCTGAAATATGTGTTCTATTCTTTTGGACGGAGATCCATCTTTAATAATTAAACTGTTTCATCACTACTGCATCTAAGCATTATTGCTTACATGCAATGTTTTTGTATCACACCTATCTAGTTTCTGTATACTTTTTTTTAAAGACGTTTAAGCAGTACTAAATGGGAATGTGAACTGAGAATATTGATTTTGTAGCAGTTTTAAGATATAGAACATCACTGCTAATTGGACCCCAAAATCAATGCTATCCTCAGCAGGATTGCAGAGATCAGCAAGAGTGGTTAACAATGCCCTGATGTAAGATATTCTGTAAGGACTGGGATATCTAACTGTAAAAAGCATACATTATGATGTTAGACCATGTTTGCATCTGAAAATTCTGTACAACTTCTTCTGGAATTTAGCTTAAAGGGGTTCTCCGGAATAAAATAAAATTACTGAAAATACTTAAATATTACTTCATTATACACTCACCTAAAGAATTATTAGGAACACCATACTAATACGGTGTTGGACCCCCTTTTGCCTTCAGAACTGCCTTAATTCTACGTGGCATTGATTCAACAAGGTGCTGATAGCATTCTTTAGAAATGTTGGCCCATATTGATAGGATAGCATCTTGCAGTTGATGGAGATTTGAGGGATGCACATCCAGGGCACGAAGCTCCCGTTCCACCACATCCCAAAGATGCTCTATTGGGTTGAGATCTGGTGACTGTGGGGGCCATTTTAGTACAGTGAACTCATTGTCATGTTCAAGAAACCAATTTGAAATGATTCGAGCTTTGTGACATGGTGCATTATCCTGCTGGAAGTAGCCATCAGAGGATGGATACATGTTCTCATTCTGTTTACGCCAAATTCGGACTCTAGCATTTGAATGTCTCAACAGAAATCGAGACTCATCAGACCAGGCAACATTTTTCCAGTCTTCAACAGTCCAATTTCAGTGAGCTTGTGCAAATTGTAGCCTCTTTTTCCTATTTGTAGTGGAGATGAGTGGTACCCGGTGGGGTCTTCTGCTGTTGTAGCCCATCCGCCTCAAGGTTGTGCGTGTTGTGGCTTCACAAATGCTTTGCTGCATACCTCGGTTGTAACGAGTGGTTATTTCAGTCAACGTTGCTCTTCTATCAGCTTGAATCAGTCGGCCCATTCTCCTCTGACCTCTAGCATCCACAAGGCATTTTTGCCCACAGGACTGCCGCATACTGGATGTTTTTCCCTTTACACACCATTCTTTGTAAACCCTAGAAATGGTTGTGCGTGAAAATCCCAGTAACTGAGCAGATTGTGAAATACTCAGACCGGCCCGTCTGGCACCAACAACCATGCCACGCTCAAAATTGCTTAAATCACCTTTCTTTCCCATTCTGACATTCAGTTTGGAGTTCAGGAGATTGGCTTGACCAGGACCACCCCCCTAAATGCATTGAAGCAACTGCCATGTGATTGGTTGACTAGATAATTGCATTAATGAGAAATAGAACAGGTGTTCCTAATAATTCTTTAGGTGAGTGTATATTCCCAAGTACATTTCATTAGTTTTAACATGTCTCATTTTGCCTAGGAAGCAATCTTTAAGAGAAATAAAATGGCCGCCGTCCTATTAGTACACACAAAACCTGTCCTGATCACACAGCAAGACAATTTACTGCAGAACACTGAGGTAAAAAGCTGCCTCATCCTCCTCTCTGCTTTACTTGTCAGGGATTATTATGCTGCATACAGGTGATAAGATATTCAGCTGAATCTCTGTAGGAATGGAGCTCATGAGGAGGCATGACGTACAGAAAGGAGGTGGGGATGTGGCTAATGAGCAGCAGCACTTTTATGTTTAACGGATGCGGTGTGGGTGAGAAACTCCACACCGAGCACAGGAGAAAAGGGGACAGGAACTAGGTTTGGAAATTAGGGAAAAGGAGAAGGTCACCTCCTAGAACAACCCTAATCCAAGTCCTGACTACCTATCAGTATGAACTGACCTCGATAGTAAGAAAGTTAATTCACAGGAACCTAGAGCCCTAACACTCCCTGTAGGGCCCTGGTATAGTGACAGAACTTGAGACAACCTATCTTTCCACCAGAAGGATGAACAGGAGTCTTCCTCAGGCCTAGATAAAAAAGACAGGGAAATACAACAATAGAAATACAAATAGGGAAGACGACACTTAACTTGATGTGGAGCAAAGGCAGCGACAGGAGCTCAACCGAGATCCAACAACCAGCTAGCCCAGAGTCCATAAACTGAAGCTATAAACCGCACCCCCAGACGGGGTAAGCAGTAATAAATAGGGGAAGTTAAATGACCAAACCAACAACACCTGCAAGAGGTGTGGTCATGACCAAAACAAGACAGACACAAATGATCCACAAGGAACCAGTCAGATTAACCCACGTGTTGCCAGTCTCTCTGACCTCCTGGCTCCTGTCACGGGAGTGTTCGTGACAGTATGTAGTCTCCATTACCACAGCCCCATATTTCCACAGTCTGTCCTGTCCGTCCTTTCTGTACTTCATGTTTCCTCATTAACTCCATTCCTACAGAGATTTAGCTGAAGATCTTATCAGCTATATTCAGGAGCATAATCCCTGACAAGTAGAGCAGAGAGGAGGATGAGGCAGCTCTTTACCTTAGTGTTGTGAAGTAACTTGTCCTGATGTGTGATTAGGACAGTTTTTTTGTGTACTAATAGGATATTGTAAACTAATAGGTATATATTTATTAGAGTTGAGCGAATCAAGTCGCTTCGTTCAAACAATTTTTTTAATGCTGTCCGGAGACCTGTCTCTGTACAAAATAAAATGCATTGCCTCAGTGGAGACAAAATTTGTTTTAGCCGAAGTCGCGCGAGACTTCGGTGAATGAATTTGGTAATTTCTTCTATGTCTTTAAAAACATTTTAAAATAGCAATACAAAGTCAGGTTTGGTACTGAGGTTACTAATTTAAAATGTTTTTAAAGATGCAGAAATTAATACTGAATTCATTCAAAGAAGTCTCACATGACTTCAGTGGAAACTAATTTTGCCTACACAGAGGCAATACATTTTAATGCTGTCCGGAGACCTGTATCCGAAGTGTTTGAACGAATCAACTTCATATCTATGATGCGAAGCCCAAGTCGCTCAAGCCTAATATTTATAATAAAGTTAATAAAGTTATTTAAGTATTTTCAACAATTTTAATTTTTATTCAATCCTGGAGAATCCCTTTACAAAAAATAATGTTATGCAGACTAAATAAAGACAGGACCTATCAACTATCTCTAAGGGGTCTCTAAGGGGTGTTTTCATTACCAGTCCAACTTTAACAAATTAGACCAAAGTGGTGTTAGCTGTTCCAATTCCCTCCTTCAAATTAATTGTCTTTGACTTTTGATCATGGATGATGACGAAGCTGAAGATAACATTGGCAAGCTATGTGGAAAAATTGTAAGTTTCTATATTTGCAATTATAAAATGGCAAACAGAAGTAGAAAGAAAAATGCAGAAACGAAGAAAACATTATGTATAATGTTAAGTTAAAAGGGGTGGCAAGTACCTATTCCTAGCTGCATGTGTGCTAGGAACAATGCATGCAGCTAGTAATAAGCATTATCTGATTAGTTTGTAAAACAATTAGTTCATCTCTAGGGATGAGCGAACCCGAACTGTATAGTTCGGGTTCGTACCGAATTTTGGGGTGTCCGTGACACGGACCCGAACCCGAACATTTTCGTAAAAGTCCGGGTTCGGGTTCGGTGTCCGGCTCTTTCTTGGCGCTTTTTGAAAGGCTGCAAAGCAGCCAATCAACAAGCGTCATACTACTTGCCCCAAGAGGCCATCACAGCCATGCCTACTATTGGCATGGCTGTGATTGGCCAGTGCAGCATGTGACCCAGCCTCTATTTAAGCTGGAGTCACGTAGCGCCGCACGTCACTCTGCTATGATCAGTATAGGGAGAGGTTGCAGCTGCGACGATAGGGCGAGATTAGGCAGATTAACTCCTCCAAAAGACTTCATTCTGTGATCGATCTGCAGCTGTGGATCATTGAAGTGCTATTATTGACTTGCTCACTTTTTTGAGGCTGCCCAGAGCGTTTTTAGATCACTTTTTTTCTGGGGTGATCGGCGGCCATTTTGTGACTTGTGGTGCGCCAGCACAAGCTATCACCAAGTGTATTTAACCATCGATAGTGTGGTTATTTTGTGCTATATCCTACATCAGCTGCAGGCTGAGCCTGTGTCACCGAAGTGCATTTAACCATCAACAGTCTGGTTATTTTTTGGCCATATACTACATCAGCTGCAGGCTGAGCCTGTGTCACCGAAGTGCATTTAACCATCGACAGTCTGATTATTTTTTGGCCATATAAAAAATCTGGTGCAGGCTGAGCCTGTGTCACCCAAGTGCATTTAACCATCAACAGTGTGGTTATTTTTTGGCCATATATTACATCAGGGGCAAGTTGAGCCTGTCACCCAGCGCCTAAAAAATAGACCTGACATTTCTATTCAACCAAATCTGTACTGTTTTAGCTGGTCAAGTTATTTGTAGTGACCGTCAAAGCACACTTTTTTTTCTGGGTTGAAAAACCATTCCCAAATTTGCCATTCTCAAAATAACTAGTTTCTGGTATTTGAGGCCTACTTGAAATCTATCCCAAAAAGAATATCTTACATTGAAGCTAGTGATAGTGTCATTCAGAAAAACCTAAGACACACGCTAGCGTGCTGATAGAAATCTGATTCTGTGATTAAACCTATACCTGTCACACAGCGCAAAAAAAAACAAGCCTCACATCTCTATTTAACCAAATCTCTACTGTTTTAGCTGGTCAAGTTATTTGTAGTGACCGTAAAAGCACACTTTTTTTTCTGGGTTGAAAAACCATTCCCAAATTTGCCATTCTCAAAATAACTAGTTTCTGGTATATGAGGCCTACTTGAAATCTTTCCCAAAAAGAATATCTTACATTGAAGCTAGTGATAGTGTCATTCAGAAAAACCTAAGACACACGCTAGTGTGCTGATAGAAATCTGATTCTGTGATTAAACCTATACCTGTCACACAGCGCAAAAAAAAAACAGGCCTCACATCTCTATTTAACCAAATCTCTACTGTTTTAGCTGGTCAAGTTATTTGTAGTGACCGTAAAAGCACACTTTTTTTTCTGGGTTGAAAAACCATTCCCAAATTTGCCATTCTCAAAATTGTGGTGAACGGGAACAATGAGGAAAACATCTAATAAGGGACGCGGACGTGGACATGGTCGTGGTGGTGTTAGTGGACCCTCTGGTGCTGGGAGAGGACGTGGCCGTTCTGCCACAGCCACACTTCCTAGTGAACCAACTACCTCAGGTCCCAGTAGCCAGCAGAATTTACAGCGATATTTGGTGGGGCCCAATGCCGTTCTAAGGATGGTAAGGCCTGAGCAGGTGCAGGCATTAGTCAATTGGGTGGCCGACAGTGGATCCAGCACGTTCACATTATCTCCCACCCAGTCTTCTGCAGAAAGCGCACAGATGGCGCATGAAAACCAAGCCCATCGGTCTGTCACATCACCCCCATGCATATCAGGGAAACTGTCTGAGCCTCAAGTTATGCAGAAGTCTCTTATGCTGTTTGAAGACTCTGCTGCCAGGGTTTCCCAAGGGCATCCACCTAGCCCTTCCCCAGCGGTGGAAGAGATAGAATGCACTAACGCACAACCACTTATTTTTCCTGATGATGAGGACATGGGAATACCACCTCAGCACGTCTCTGATGATGACGAAACACAGGTGCCAACTGCTGCGTCTTTCTGCAGTGTGCAGACTGAACAGGAGGTCAGGGATCAAGACTGGGTGGAAGACGATGCAGGGGACGATGAGGTCCTAGACCCCACATGGAATGAAGGTCGTGCCACTGACTTTCACAGTTCGGAGAAAGAGGCAGTGGTGAGACCGAGCCAACAGCGTAGCAAAAGAGGGAGCAGTGGGCAAAATCAGAACACCCGCCGCCAAGAGACTCCGCCTGCTACTGACCGCCGCCATCTGGGACCGAGCACCCCAAAGGCAGCTTCAAGGAGTTCCCTGGCATGGCACTTCTTCAAACAATGTGCTGACGACAAGACCCGAGTGGTTTGCACGCTGTGCCATCAGAGCCTGAAGCGAGGCATTAACTTTCTGAACCTTAGCACAACCTGCATGACCAGGCACCTGCATGCAAAGCATGAACTGCAGTGGAGTAAACACCTTAAAAACAAAGAAGTCACTCAGGCTCCCCCTGCTACCTCTTCTGCTGCTGCTGCCTCGGCCTCTTCTGCTGCTGCCGCCGCCTCGGCCTCTTCCTCCGCCTCTGGAGGAACGTTGGCACCTGCCGCCCAGCAAACATGGGATGTACCACCAACACCACCACCTGCGTCACCAAGCATCTCAACCATGTCACACGGCAGCGTTCAGCTCTCCATCTCACAAACATTTGAGAGAAAGCGTAAATTCCCACCTAGCCACCCTCGATCCCTGGCCCTGAATGCCAGCATTTCTAAACTACTGGCCTATGAAATGCTGTCATTTAGGCTGGTGGACACACACAGCTTCAAACAGCTCATGTCACTTGCTGTCCCACAGTATGTTGTTCCCAGCCGCCACTACTTCTCCAAGAGAGCGTGCCTTCCCTGCACAAACAAGTGTCCGATAAAATCAAGTGTGCACTGCGCAACGCCATCTGTGGCAAGGTCCACCTAACCACAGATACGTGGACCAGTAACCACGGCCAGGGACGCTATATCTCCCTAACTGCACACTGGGTAAATGTAGTGGCGGCTGGGCCCCAGGCGGAGAGCTGTTTGGCCTGATTCTCTGCTATTACATGAATACAGATTCTGCTCTGACATAAGGCCAGATTCTCTGTTACGGGACCTCTCTCCTCTGCCTGGGTGCCTGGGCCTAAATGTGTGACAGTGGCCTGTTCCAGTGGTGGGTGACGTGAAGCCTGATTATCTGCTATGACATGAAGACAGATTCTGCGCTGACATAAGGCCAGATTCTCTGTTACGGGACCTCTCTCCTCTGCCTGGGTGCCTGGGCCTAAATGTGTGACAGTGGCCTGTTCCAGTGGTGGGTGACGTGAAGCCTGATTCTCTGCTAAATGTGTGACAGTGGCCTGTTCCAGTGGTGGGTGACGTGAAGCCTGATTCTCTGTTATGACTTGAAGACAGATTCTGCGCTGACATAAGGCCAGATTCTCTGTTACGGGACCTCTCTCCTCTGCCTGGGTGCCTGGGCCTAAATGTGTGACAGTGGCCTGTTCCAGTGGTGGGTGACGTGAAGCCTGATTATCTGCTATGACATGAAGACAGATTCTGCGCTGACATAAGGCCAGATTCTCTGTTACGGGACCTCTCTCCTCTGCCTGGGTGCCTGGGCCTAAATGTGTGACAGTGGCCTGTTCCAGTGGTGGGTGACGTGAAGCCTGATTCTCTGCTAAATGTGTGACAGTGGCCTGTTCCAGTGGTGGGTGACGTGAAGCCTGATTCTCTGTTATGACTTGAAGACAGATTCTGCGCTGACATAAGGCCAGATTCTCTGTTACGGGACCTCTCTCCTCTGCCTGGGTGCCTGGGCCTAAATGTGTGACAGTGGCCTGTTCCAGTGGTGGGTGACGTGAAGCCTGATTATCTGCTATGACATGAAGACAGATTCTGCGCTGACATAAGGCCAGATTCTCTGTTACGGGACCTCTCTCCTCTGCCTGGGTGCCTGGGCCTAAATGTGTGACAGTGGCCTGTTCCAGTGGTGGGTGACGTGAAGCCTGATTCTCTGCTAAATGTGTGACAGTGGCCTGTTCCAGTGGTGGGTGACGTGAAGCCTGATTCTCTGTTATGACTTGAAGACAGATTCTGCGCTGACATAAGGCCAGATTCTCTGTTACGGGACCGCTCTCCTCTGTCTGGGTGCCGGGGCCTAAATGTGTGACAGTGGCCTGTTCCAGTGGTGGGTGACGTGAAGCCTGATTCTCTGCTATGACATGAATACAGATTCTGCGCTGACATAAGGCCAGATTCTCTGTTACGGGACCTCTCTCCTCTGCCTGGGTGCCTGAGCCTAAATGTGTGACAGTGGCCTGTTCCAGTGGTGGGTGACGTGAAGCCTGATTCTCTGCTATGACATGAAGACAGATTCTGCGCTGACATAAGGCCAGATTCTCTGTTACGGGACCGCTCTCCTCTGTCTGGGTGCCGGGGCCTAAATGTGTGACAGTGGCCTGTTCCAGTGGTGGGTGACGTGAAGCCTGATTCTCTGCTATGACATGAAGACAGATTCTGCGCTGACATAAGGCCAGATTCTCTGTTACGGGACCTCTCTCCTCTGCCTGGGTGCCGGGGCCTAAATGTGTGACAGTGGCCTGTTCCAGTGGTGGGTGACGTGAAGCCTGATTCTCTGCTATGACATGAATTCAGATTCTGCGCTGACATAAGGCCAGATTCTCTGCTATGGCATGAAGAGACTGATTCTCTGCTGACGTGAAGCCAGATTCTCTGCTATGGGACCTCTGTCCAATTGATATTGGTTCATTTTTATTTTTTTAATTTTAATTTTAATTAATTTCCCTATCCACATTTGTTTGCAGGGGATTTACCTACATGTTGCTGCCTTTTGCAGCCCTCTAGCTCTTTCCTGGGCTGTTTTACAGCCTTTTTAGTGCCCAAAAGTTCGGTTCCACATTGACTTCAATGGGGTTCGGGTTCAGGACGAAGTTCGGATCGGGTTCGGATCCCGAACCCGAACATTTCCGGGAAGTTCGGCCGAACTTCTCGAACCCGAACATCCAGGTGTTCGCTCAACTCTATTCATCTCTAATCCACTATATTTATGATGTGCTTAAAGGGGAAGATTCCCATGTGCTGGTGACAACACCTGCATGCGGCTAACATTCAGCATTATTAAACTACCAGCACCAATTTCCAATAGTTTGATATGAATAATTCGGGTTTACATGCAGGTCTACTGACCTGCATTCCAGCACTGTGATCAGAACATGCTGGAATACCACGCAATAAAAAAAAAGATTCGTTTGCTTCTGGGCAAAAACCATTTGTCCTATACTAAATCGAGTGTGTGGATTACAAATCCGAAGTCAGAATTGTAACACGTCAAAATTTTTTGCTATGCATAAGTATGCCTAAATGAATTAAGCACTTGGAAAGCATTGAATAATTTTGAACAGAACGAGTTTTATTCCAACAATTACCTGATCTACATTAAAGTATGCATAGTAAACAGTGTATGAAAATGTGATGGAATAGCTAAATTTCAAAAAGTCTCGTTTTTCAGTTTAAATGCCTTACTTTTGCAAGGCCCAGTACTGTTAAAAGTGCTTCAGGCTTCTGCTTTTGCGTTTGTGAATGGTCATATTTTCCCGTTGCAAAAACCAGCAGTAGTCCCCCATCATGTTTGGATTCCAGCGGCCTTGATACCTGTTCTCCATTGTAAAAATATCTTTATGGAACTGCTCTCTATGTTTGTCACTTAAATGTTCCAAATTGGGTGGGATAGAGTCAAGATGGAAATGTAAGAAATGCACTTTCAATGACATTTGGCAGCCAAGTTGTTCAAATGCTGTAAGCATGTTGTCTACTAATTCAGCATAGTATGCAGCTCGTCTGTTCTTAAGGAAGTTCTGCACTACTAGCACAAATGCATCCCAAGCTGCAAGTTCCAGAGGGTTGAGTTTTGTTCTGAATGTGTCATCATGCATTAATTTGTTGATTTTGGAGCCAATAAATATTCAGGCCTTTATTTTAGCATCAGTTTTCAGTGTGCTTAACTTCTCCTTGAAATACTGGAAACCATTTCCATCACGATCAAGTGCAATTGAAGTGGATCGACCAGTGATTTGTGTTGTACATTGTACTGACCAACTGTGTCCTCGACTCTGAGAGGCAATTGTCTCATTTTGTAATGATTGTTGTCATCACGACTGTTCCATAGGCACAAGAAACACATATGCATTGTGTATAGTGTTGAGCGAAAAGTTCGAGCATAGTTCGGGTCCGTACCGAATTTTGGGGTGTTCGTGACACGGACCCGACCCCGAACTTTTTCGTAAAAGTTCGGGTTCGGGTTCGTCGTTCGGCATGTATTTTGGCGCATTTTGAAAGGCTGCAAAGCAGCCAATCAACATGCATCATACTACTTGCCCTAAGATGCCATCGCAGCCATGCCTACTATTGGCAAGGCTGTGATTGGCCAAGTGCAGCATGTGACTCAGCCTCTTTATAAGCTTGTGCGCACGTCGGGACGTGCTCACTCCCGATGTGAATAGAACAGGGATAGACGCAGCTGATGCTAGGGCGAGAATAGGCAGGGATAATTGAATAACTGGAAGCAAATTTCTCTCCTCCACCTGTGATTCATCTGAACAACTGCAGCTGAGCTGCTTTTTTGATAGGGATTGGCTATTTTTAGAGTGGCCAGAGTGATTTTTCCATCCACATGTACCTGGGCTGACCGCCGGCCGCCATTTTGCGACTTGTAGTGCTGCAGCAGAAGCTGCCACAGTGTGCATTCCAAAGCTCCAAACAAGTCAGACATCTACACCTGGGATTCAGACCAATAGCGATTTAGCAGCACAGTCCAAGGCTATTTTTTTTAAAGGTTGTGCAGACCATTTTGTGGCACATGTTACTGGGCTGATAGGCGGCGGCCATCTTGGGACTAGTGCTGCAGCACAATCTCTCCCAACGTCCATTAATCACTTGTAATAGTGGTCTGTGCCATAGAAATCCTACATCAGGGACTTGGGTGTGCTTGTGTCACCCCTACTAATACCAGTCCACCTGTAATCCATACAGTGAAAAGCCATAAAGTATTCCAGTGAGGGAATTTTTTTTTTATTTAAAAAAGGCCAAGTTAGTTTATCTGGCGTTCAATATACTAGATACAGTTAGGCCTGCGTTTCATACATCTGGAATTAGCAAACTAATGTGCTGGGGTTGGGAAAACATATATGTACCCATACTAGAATCTGTCAAAGAAAGCGGTACTCACATATAACAGTCATTCCATCTGTAATCCATACAGTCAAAAGACTGAAAGTATTCCAGTGAGGGAATTTTTTTTATTTAAAAAAGGCCAAGTTAGTTTATCTGGCGTTCAATATACTAGATACAGTTAGGCCTGCGTTTCATACATCTGGAATTAGCAAACTAATGTGCTGGGGTTGGGAAAACATATATGTACCCATACTAGAATCTGTCAAAGAAAGCGGTACTCACATATAACAGTCATTCCATCTGTAATCCATACAGTCAAAAGACTGAAAGTATTCCAGTGAGGGGATTTTTTTTATTTAAAAAAGGCCAAGTTAGTTTATCTGGCGTTCAATATACTAGATACAGTTAGGCCTGCGTTTCATACATCTGGAATTAGCAAACTAATGTGCTGGGGTTGGGAAAACATATATGTACCCATACTAGAATCTGTCAAAGAAAGCGGTACTCACATATAACAGTCATTCCATCTGTAATCCATACAGTCAAAAGACTGAAAGTATTCCAGTGAGGGAATTTTTTTTATTTAAAAAAGGCCAAGTTAGTTTATCTGGCGTTCAATATACTAGATACAGTTAGGCCTGCGTTTCATACATCTGGAATTAGCAAACTAATGTGCTGGGGTTGGGAAAACATATATGTACCCATACTAGAATCTGTCAAAGAAAGCGGTACTCACATATAACAGTCATTCCATCTGTAATCCATACAGTCAAAAGACTGAAAGTATTCCAGTGAGGGAATTTTTTTTTTATTTAAAAAAGGCCAAGTTAGTTTATCTGGCGTTCAATATACTAGATACAGTTAGGCCTGCGTTTCATACATCTGGAATTAGCAAACTAATGTGCTGGGGTTGGGAAAACATATATGTACCCATACTAGAATCTGTCAAAGAAAGCGGTACTCACATATAACAGTCATTCCATCTGTAATCCATACAGTCAAAAGACTGAAAGTATTCCAGTGAGGGGATTTTGCTTATAAAAAATAATATATTTCATTGTGGTGCGAGTTGAATCGCAACAATGAAGAAAAATACTATTAAGGGACGAGGACGCGGTCGTGGTGGTGTCCGTGGAGCCTCTGTTGCTGGTAGAGGACGTGGCCGTTCGGCCCCAGGCGCACACAGTAGGGAACGAACTCCCTCAACTAGCCGGCAGAATGTACCGCAATATCTCGTGGGGCCCAATGCCGCTCTTAGGATGGTAAGGCCTGAGCAGGTACAGGCATTAATCGATTGGGTGGCCGACAGTGCTTCCAGCACGTTCACCACATGGTCTTCCACCCAGTCTTCTGCGGAAAGCGCACAGTTGGCACCTGAAAACCAAGCCCATCAGTCTGTCACATCACCCCCAAGCATATCAGGGAAACGGTCTGAGCCACAAGTTATGCAGCAGTCTCTTCTTCTGTTTGAAGACTCTGCTTCCAGGGTTTCCCAGGGGCGTCCACCTAGCCCTTCCCCAGTGGAGGAAGACATACCATGCACTGACGCACAACCACTTATGTCTCCAGATGAAGAGGACATGGGAATACCACCACAGCAGAGTCACCGACTCTCTGATGATGACGAAACACAGGTGCCCACTGCCGCGTCTTTTTGCAGTGTGCAGACTGAACAGGAGGAGGTCAGGGAGGGAGACTGGGTGGAAGACGATGCAGAGGACGATGAGGTCTTAGACCCCACATGGACTGAAGGTCGTGGCGATGACTTTCACAGTTCAGAGGAAGAGGTAGTGGTGAGACCGAGACAACAGCGAAGCCAAAGAGGGAGCAGGGGGCCAAAGCAGACGAGCCGCCGCCCCCAGAGTTCGCCTGCTACTGGACATCGCCAACAGGGACCCAGCCCCACAAAGGCAGCTTCAAAGAGTTCCCTGGCATGGCACTTCTTTAAACAATGTCCTACCGACAAGACCCGAGTGACTTGCACGCTCTGCCATCAGAGCCTGAGGCGAGGCATTAACGTTCTGAACCTCAGCACAACCTGCATGACCAGGCATCTACATGCAAAGCATGAACTGCAGTGGGGTACACACCTTAAAAACCAGGCACTCGCTGAGGCTCCCCCTGCTCCCTCTACCGCTGCTGCCTCGGCTTCCGCCTCGAGAGGAATGTTGCCACCTGCCGAGCAGCAAACAGAGGATGTGCCACCGACACCACCACCACCGCCACCGTCAACTAGCGTCTCCACTATATCACACAGCAGCGTTCAGCTCTCAATATCTCAAACCTTAGAGAGGAAGCGCAAATTCCCCCCGAGTCACCCTCGAGCCCTTGGCCTGAACGCCAGCATTTCTAAACTGCTGGCCTTTGAAATGCTGTCATTCCGGCTGGTGGACACAGACAGCTTCAAACAGCTGATGGCCATGGCTGTCCCGCAGTATGTGGTTCCCAGCCGCCACTACTTCTCCAAGACAGCCGTGCCTTCCCTGCACATGCAAGTGTCCGATAAAATCAAGTGTGCACTGCGCAACGCCATTTGTGGCAAGGTCCACCTAACCACAGATACGTGGACCAGTAAGCACGGCCAGGGACGCTATATCTCACTAACTGCACACTGGATGAATGTAGTGGCGGCTGGGCCCCCGGCGGACAGTTCCTTGGCGCACGTCCTTCCACCCCCTAGGATCGCAGGGCATCATTCTCTGCCTCCTGTAGCCTCCTGCTCCTACTCGGCTTCCTCCTCCACTGCTTCCACCAGCTCATCCGGTCAGCCACACACCTTCACCACCAACTTCAGCACAGCCCGGGGTAAACGTCAGCAGGCCATTCTGAAACTCATATGTTTGGGGGACAGGCCCCACAGCGCAAAGGAGTTGTGGCGGGGTATTGAACAACAGACCGACGAGTGGTTTCTGCCGGTGGGCCTCAAGCCAGGCCTGGTGGTATGCGATAATGGGCGAAATCTCGTGGCAGCTCTGGGACTAGCCGGTTTGACGCACATCCCTTGCCTGGCGCATGTGCTGAACTTGGTGGTGCAGAGGTTCATTCACCACTACCCCAACATGTCAGAGCTGCTGCATAAAGTGCGGGCCGTCTGTGCGCGCTTCCGCCGTTCACATCCTGCCGCTGCTCGCCTGTCTGCGCTACAGCGGAACTTCGGCCTTCCCGCTCACCGCCTCATATGCGACGTGCCCACCCGGTGGAAATCCACCTTGCACATGCTGGAGAGACTGTGCGAGCAGTAGCAGGCCATAGTGGAGTTTCAGCTGCAGCACGCTCGCGTCAGTCGTACTGCCGAACAGCACCACTTCACCACCAATGATTGGGCCTCCATGCGAGACCTGTGTGCCCTGCTGCGCTGTTTCGAGTACTCCACCAACATGGCCAGTGGCGATGACACTGTTATCAGCGTTACAATACCACTTCTATGTCTCCTTGAGAAAACACTTAGGGCAATGATGTTAGAGGAGGTGGCCCAGGTGGAGGAGGAGGAGGAGGATGAGGGCTCGTTTCTAACACTTTCGGGCCAGTCTGTTCGAAGTGGCTCAGAGGGAGGTTTGTTTAAGCAGCAGAGGACAGGTTCACAAGTCGCCAGCCAAGGCACTGTACTGGAGGACGAGGAGGATGAGGAGGAGGAGGTGGAGGGGGACGAGGATGACGCAAGTTCACAGCGGGGTGGCAGCCCAGGCCCATCACTGGTGCGTGGCTGGGGGGATACGGTGGACGATGACGATACGCCTCCCACAGAGGACAGCTTGTCCTTACCCATGGGTAGCCTGGCCCACATGAGCGAATATATGCTCCAATGCCTGCGCAACGACAGCAGAGTTGCCCACGTTTTAACGTGTGCAGACTACTGGGTGGCCACCCTGCTGGATCCCCGGTATAAAGACAATGTGCCCACTTTAATTCCTGAACTGGAGCGCGACCGTAAGATGCGCGAGTACAAGCGCACGCTGATAGAGGCGCTCTTGAGAGCATTCCCACATGTCACAGGGGAACAGGTGGAAGGTGAAGGCAGAGGAGTGGCAAGAGGTCGCCAACGCAGCTGTGTCACGGCCAGCTCATCTGAGGGCAGGGTTAGCATGGCAGAAATGTGGAAAAGTTTTGTCTCCACGCCACAGCTATCTGCACCGACACCTGATACGGAACGTGTTAGCAGGAGGCAGCATTTCACTAACATGGTTGAACAGTATGTCTGCACACCCCTCCACATCCTGACGGATGGTTCGGCCCCATTCAACTACTGGGTTTCGAAATTGTCCACGTGGCCAGAGTTAGCATGTTATGCCTTGGAGGTGCTTTCCTGCCCGGCGGCCAGCGTTTTATCTGAACGCGTATTCAGCACGGCAGGGGGCGTCATTACTGACAAGCGCAGCCGCCTGTCCACAGCCAACGTGGACAAGCTGACCTTCATAAAGATGAACCAGGCATGGATCCCACAGGACCTGTCCCTCCCTTGTGCAGAGTAGTCCTTATTAACTGCCTAAAACATGTCTTGTTGTGCTACGGGCCACTTCTTTATTTGATACAAATTTTATGAAACCCACAGTTGAATGAAACTCTTCTCTGTCTGGGCGCCGGGGCCTAACCAGATGAAAGTGGCCGGTTAAACTAACGGGTGACATGAAGCCATAACCTCTGCCATGCTACCTCTGTCTTCTGTCTGGGTGCTGAGGCCTAAGTCAAATAAAGCGGTCTTCTGCTGTGCTGGGGGATATGAAGCTAATCTCTGACCTCTCTCCTCTGTCTGGGTCCAAAGGCCTAAATCACTGAAAGAGGCCTTCTCCTGTGGTGTGTGATATGATGCCAGAATATGTGCTGTGGGGCCTCTCTCCTCTTCCTGGGTGCAGGGGTCAAATAAACTAAATTGTGGCCTACTCCTGTGGTGGTTGATATGATGCCTGATTCTCTGATGTGGAACCTCTCTCCTCTGTTTGGGTGAAGGGGTCAAAGTAACTAAATGGTGGCTTCTCCTGTGGTGGCTGATATGATGCCAGAATATGTGCTGTGGTGCCTCTCTCCTCTTCCTGGGTGCGGGGGTCAAAGTAACTCAATGGTGGCTTCTCCTGTGGTGGCTGATATGATGCCAGAATATGTGCTGTGGTGCCTCTCTCCTCTTCCTGGGTGCGGGGGTCAAAGTAACTCAATGGTGGCTTCTCCTGTGGTGGCTGATATGATGCCAGAATATGTGCTGTGGTGCCTCTCTCCTCTTCCTGGGTGCAGGGGTCAAAGTAACTAAATGGTGGCTTCTCCTGTGGTGGTTGATATGATGCCTGATTCTCTGCTGTGAAACCTCTCTCCTCCATCTGGGTGTAGGGGTCAAAGTCTTTCAAAGTCGCCTTCTCCTGTGCTGATTGATATAAAGCTGATGGTTGTGCCATCTGACATGGTTGCCAGGGTCTGATTCAATGGGGGCCTACTCCTGTGGTGGGTGATCTAAATGCCTGATTCTCTGCTGTGAAACCTCTCTCCTCCGTCTGGGTGTAGGGGTCAAAGTCTTTCAAAGTCGCCTTCTCCTGTGCTGATTGATATGAAGCTGATGGTTGTGCCATCTGACATGGTTGCCGGGGTCCCATTAAATTGGGGCCTACTCCTGTGGTGGGTGATCCAAATGCCTTATTCTCTGCTTTGAAACCTCTCTCCTCCGTCCGGGTGTAGGGGTCAAAGTCTGTCAAAGTCGCCTTCTCCTGTGCTGATTGATATAAAGCTTATGCTTGTGCCATCTGACATGGTTGCCGGGGTCTGATTCAATGGTGGCCTACTCCTGTGGTGGGTGATCTAAATGCCTGATTCTCTGCTGTGTAACCTCTCTCCTCCGTCTGGGTGTAGGGGTCAAAGTAACTAAATGGTGGCCTACTCCTGTGGTGGGTGATATGATGCCTGGTTCTCTGCTGTGGGACCTCTCTCCTTTGTCTGGGTGCTGTGGTCAAAATAATAGTAAGTGACCTTCTCCATTGGTGGGTGACTTGAAGCCTGATTCTGTGCTATGGGACCTCACTCCAATTAATATTGTTTAATTTTTATTTATTTTATGTTAACTCATCATTTCCCTATCTACATTTGTTTGCAGGGGATTTAACTACATTTTGCTGCCTTTTGCAGCCCTCTAGCCCTTTCCGGGTGTGTTTTACAGCCTTTTTAGTGCCCAAAAGTTCGGGTCCCCATTGACTTCTATGGGGTTCGGGTTCGGGATGAAGTTCGGGTCGAGTTCGGATCCCGAACCCGAACATTTTTCGAAAGTTCGGCCGAACTCGTCGAACCCGAACATCCAGGTGTTCGCTCAACTCTAATTGTGTATCCTAACTGTAGGCCAAGCAGCAGTGCTACCACTTTCAGGTCAGCACAAATTTTCCAGTTATGTTCTGAGTATTTGATCTTTCATTCCAACGGCATGAGCCAATGGAACAGATGGTTTTTCATTACCATTGTGTAACAAGATAGCTTTCAAACTTGTTTTCCTAGAGTCTATGAATAGCCTCCATTCATCGGGAACATGTGTACCATCTAACTCCATCATAAGACTATTTACATCAGTACAGAAACAGACATCGCTTCGCTTTCCATTGCATAGTATGCAGCTAACTTGGTGTGTTGATGACGAAAGTGTGAAGTTGTGGGGCCTTGTAGCAAATTCCATTCCTGAAGTCTAGAAGCAAGCAGTTCGGACTTTTCTTTAGATAATGACAGATCTCTTACCAGATCATCTAAATCTCATTGGCTCAGCAAGTGCGGCTGACCATCCAGTTGTTTTGGATCAAGAAATACATTGTGACAATCAACATTTTCTTCTTCATCAGGATCAGAACTGTCTGTTTCAATTGCAGTTTCTGCTGTGGGAGGGGCAGGCACTGTATTCTATACATCGTGTCGTACTGGTTTAAGAGAAGACTCACAGTCAGGATACACAATTTGTGACTTGTTTCTCTTTGAATATCCGGCGATTTTAGTCATGCAAAAGTAACAGTCTGAATTGGATTTTTCTGCTCACGCCAAACCATAGGCACTGCAAAAGCCATTTCTTTCCTTTTACCATTCAACCACTGCGTTAGCCCAGAGTAACACACATTGCAACAAACATTAGGTGCCCAGCTTTTATCTTGAGCTCCAATTTTACAGTCAAAGTAATACTTTTAAGCAAGACGCACTCACTTTGTCAGATATTTGCGCTGATTATAAGTAGTGTATTTGCCACATATGTAGCAGAAATTGTCTGGATCGTTAACACATTTGCGTTTATCCATCTTAAGTTTCAAAACTGATAGCACTATAACAGATCACTCTATCAAAATCTGTCCAGTTTGCCTTATATACAGGGAGTGCAGAATTATTAGGCAAATGAGTATTTTGACCACATCATCCTCTTTATGCATGTTGTCTTACTCCAAGCTGTATAGTCTCGAAAGCCTACTACCAATTAAGCATATTAGGTGATGTGCATCTCTGTAATGAGAAGGGGTGTGGTCTAATGACATCAACACCCTATATTAGGTGTGCATAATTATTAGGCAACTTCCTTTCCTTTGGCAAAATGGGTCAAAAGAAGGACTTGACAGGCTCAGAAAAGTCAAAAATAGTGAGATATCTTGCAGAGGGATGCAGCACTCTTAAAATTGCAAAGCTTCTGAAGCGTGATCATCGAACAATCAAGCGTTTCATTCAAAATAGTCAACAGGGTCGCAAGAAGCGTGTGGAAAAACCAAGGCGCAAAATAACTGCCCATGAATTGAGAAAAGTCAAGCGTGCAGCTGCCAAGATGCCACTTGCCACCAGTTTGGCCATATTTCAGAGCTGCAACATCACTGGAGTGCCCAAAAGCACAAGGTGTGCAATACTCAAAGACATGGCCAAGGTAAGAAAGGCTGAAAGACGACCACCACTGAACAAGACACACAAGCTGAAACGTCAAGACTGGGCCAAGAAATATCTCAAGACTGATTTTTCTAAGGTTTTATGGACTGATGAAATGAGAGTGAGTCTTGATGGGCCAGATGGATGGGCCCGTGGCTGGATTGGTAAAGGGCACAGAGCTCCAGTCCGACTCAGACGCCAGCAAGGTGGAGGTGGAGTACTGGTTTGGGCTGGTATCATCAAAGATGAGCTTGTGGGGCCTTTTCGGGTTGAGGATGGAGTCAAGCTCAACTCCCAGTCCTACTGCCAGTTTCTGGAAGACACCTTCTTCAAGCAGTGGTACAGGAAGAAGTCTGCATCCTTCAAGAAAAACATGATTTTCATGCAGGACAATGCTCCATCACACGCGTCCAAGTACTCCACAGCGTGGCTGGCAAGAAAGAGTATAAAAGAAGAAAATCTAATGACATGGCCTCCTTGTTCACCTGATCTGAACCCCATTGAGAACCTGTGGTCCATCATCAAATGTGAGATTTACAAGGAGGGAAAACAGTACACCTCTCTGAACAGTGTCTGGGAGGCTGTGGTTGCTGCTGCACGCAATGTTGATGGTGAACAGATCAAAACACTGACAGAATCCATGGATGGCAGGCTTTTGAGTGTCCTTGCAAAGAAAGGTGGCTATATTGGTCACTGATTTGTTTTTGTTTTTGAATGTCAGAAATGTATATTTGTGAATGTTGAGATGTTATATTGGTTTCACTGGTAAAAATAAATAATTGAAATGGGTATATATTTGTTTTTTGTTAAGTTGCCTAATAATTATGCACAGTAATAGTCACCTGCACACACAGATATCCCCCTAAAATAGCTAAAACTAAAAACAAACTAAAAACTACTTCAAAAAATATTCAGCTTTGATATTAATGAGTTTTTTGGGTTCATTGAGAACATGGTTGTTGTTCAATAATAAAATTAATCCTCAAAAATACAACTTGCCTAATAATTCTGCCCTCCCTGTACTTACTGCTGACATCAGCCTCAGTGCATCCGGACAGTAGAAATGGCCTTGCAGTTCGCCCCGGCAGTCGTTTCGCGGCGAACTATGATAGTTCGCGATTCGCCGAACATGCGAACATATGGCAATATTCGCACATGCTATAGCGCCGAACTTTGACCCATGACACATCCATCAGGTAGGACAGGACAGCATATTAAGACGTTTCAGCACATGGACACACCCACAACCCTATAACAGAACCCGATCTGGCAGCCATTTTACATTATGTGTTTTGCCAGTGTAAGGAGAGGTTGCATTTTGAAGCAGGGACAGTTAGGGACACCAAACGTTAGCTAATAGGGCCACAAAAGTCCTTTTAAAGACTGGTATAGGTATGCTTTCGATAGGTGTGATATAGAGGGGTGTGATATACTTATAATATACTTTCTAACATAGAAATTATAGTATAGTGTATTTGTAATGTGCAGCAGTTTTGTACGGTTCTGCTGCGATACCCCAGCTAGATAGAGGGACAAATGCTATTGGAGTAACTAATTGCAACGAGTGTGATATACCTGTTGCCCCCAAAAATGGCTTGAGGGCTGCGATATACCTTCTTCCACAAAATCTTGATTGAGGTGTGCTATATACCTGTCTCCGCCAAATACTGATTAAGGGGTGCTGTATACCAGTTATCGCCAAATACTGATTGAGGGGTACTATATAACTGTTTCCGCTAAATACTGATTGAGGGGTGTTATATACCTTCTTCCACAAAATACTGATTGAGGGGTGCTATTGCTATATACCTACTTCCACCAAATACTGTTTGGGGGCTGCGATACTCCTGCTTCCACAAAAAACTGATTGAGGGGTGCCATATACCTGTTTCCACCAAATACTGATTGAGGGGTGCTATGTACCTGTTTCCGCCAAATACTGATTGAGGGGTGCCATATACCTTCTTCCACAAAATACTGATTGAGGGTGCTATTGCTATATACCTTCCTCCACCAAATACTGATTGAGGGCTGTGATACACCTGCTTCCTCAAAATACTGATTGAGGGGTGCCATATACCTGTTTCCGCCAAATACTGATTGAGGGGTACTATATACCTGTTTCTGCCAAATACTGATTGAGGGGTACCATATACCTTCTTCTTCAACAAAATACTGATTGAGGGGTGCTATTTCTATATACCTTCTTCTACCAAATACTGATTGAGGGCTGCGATACACCTGCTTCCACAAAATACTGATTGAGGGGTGCCATATACCTGTTTCCGCCAAATACTGATTGAGGGTGATATATACCTGTCTCCGCCAAATACTGATTATGGGGTGCCATATATCTTCTTTCACTAAATACTGATTGAAGGGTGCTATTGATATATACCTTCTTCCAGCAAATACTGATTTAGGGAAGAAATACACCTGCTTCCACAAAATACTGATTGAGGGGTGCCATATGCCTGTTTCCACCAAATACTGATTGAGGGGTGCTATATACCTGTTTCTGCCAAATACTGTTTGAGGGGTGCCATATACCTTCTTCCACAAAATACTGATTGATGGGTACTATTGCTATATACATTCTTCCACCAAATACTGTTTGAGGGCTGCAATACACCTGCTTCCTCAAAATACTGATTGAGGGGTGCCATATACCTGTTTCCACCAAATACTGCTTGAGGGGTGCCATATACCTTCTTCCACAAAATACTGATTGAAGGGTGCTATCGCTATATACCTTCTTCCACCAAATACTGATTGAGGGCTGCGATACACCTGCTTCCACAAAATACTGATTGAGGGGTGCCATATACCTGTTTCCTCCAAATACTGATTGAGGGTGCTATATACCTGTTTCCGCCAAATACTGATTGAGGGGTGCCATATATCTTCTTTCACTAAATACTGATTGAAGGGTGCTATTGATATATTCCTTCTTCCAACAAATACTGATTTAGGGAAGAAATACACCTGCTTCCACAAAATACTGATTGAGGGGTGCCATATGCCTGTTTCTGCCAAATACTGATTGAGGGGTGCTATATACCTGTTTCTGCCAAATACTGTTTGAGGGGTGCCATATACCTTCTTCCACAAAATACTGATTGATGGGTACTATTGCTATATACATTCTTCCACCAAATACTGTTTGAGGGCTGCAATACACCTGCTTCCTCAAAATACTGATTGAGGGGTGCCATATACCTGTTTCCACCAAATACTGATTGAGGGGTGCTATATACCTGTTTCCGCAAAATAATGATTGAGGGGTGCCATATACCTTCTTCCACAAAATACTAATTGAAGGGTGCTATCGCTATATACCTTCTTCCACCAAATACTGATTGAGGGCTGTGATACACCTGCTTCCACAAAATACTGATTGAGGGGTGCCATATACCTGTTTCTGCCAAATATTGATTGAGGGGAGCTATATACCTGTTTCCGCCAAATACTGATTGAGGGGTGCCATATACCTTCTTCCACTAAATACTGATTGAGGGGTGCTATTCCAGTGGAAAAGGAGAAGTCAGCCGAGAAGGAGACAGAGGATGGAATAGGAGGAGGAGAAGAAGAGGCAGGCCTGCATGCAGTCCGTGGCGGTAACAACAAATCCACACGAGTGCCACAGGTTACATGCTTGACGGTCGTCAGAAGGTTAACCCGGATGGCAGTAAAAGTTATGTACCTTCCCTGCCCGTGTGTCACCGCCAGTTCTGTGAGAAGGTCTGGCAGACATTCCTCTCTACCTCTTGCATGACGTTCTTTGCTTTGGTTTCACTTTGTCATCTTCTTTCCTTCTCCCAGGTGTCACCTATTTAGACTAATTGTCTCCCTTTATATTCCCTCCCATACTGCCTCACTTTGCGGTTTATACTACTTCCTGGATGAGGTGTTCACTGCTGGAGGCTGCTGCTGTTGTTTCCTCAGTTAAGTCTTTTTCCTTTATTTGTGTTTCCTTGCTGGCTTGATTCTAGGTGACCCTGACTCCGTCCGTATTAAGTGCAGGGAGCCGATGGTCGTGTCCCCTCACTATTATAGGGTTTTCAGGTGTCACACAGTATTAGGTACGTGGGCATGCAATCGTCTACCATAGAGACCCTTGCATGGGCATAGCAGTCAGGGAGAGCTCTAGGGGTTTTATAGGGCTCACCCATATGCTCCTTAGTTTGGGATCAAGCCAGTCGGATGTTTATTTATAAGTTCCAGCTTTCTGCAACATCATCCGTGACACCGTGTTTGCTAGACCAAGTGTCTGTGGTCAAATGTATCTTGGCACTGACACTGTGTGCCAGAGATACATTAACTTGCCGCTAAACGAGGCCATATAGTTCAAGGATGCTCTTAAGAGAGAAGTATTTCCTTCCGGGGACCTTCCATTGCGGTGTGCCAATGGCAAAGGCCTCCGAGTCCACCAATTTATATGGCAGTAGTTGGCGGGCTAGCAGTTCCGACAAGCCAGCGGTCAGCCGTTGGGCAAGAGGATTATCCAGCGTCATCATTTTTTTACGCTCGAACATTTGGGCCACGGAAACCTGCCTAATTTTGGTGAAGGAAGGTGATCTGGTTTCCGAGGGTTACCGTAAACCAACGGCAACCAACTCGTTACTACATTATTCGAGCTATTATCCTGATAGTGTGAAAAGAGCAGTCCCATATTGACAATTTGTTAGACTGAGAAGGATTAACAAGACAGATAAGAGCTTTAGAAAATAGTCTCTAGATTTGAGAAAACATTTATAAGCTAGAGGCTATCCTATGGATTTTCTGTATGAAGCAATTCAAAAAGCCATATCCACCCACAGGGAACAAAATCTCTAGGTGTCCCAAATACAAGGAAAAAAGTTGACAATCAGAGACGGTTTGTCTTCTCCTTTAAATTTAGTCCCATGGCAGACCAAATTATGAAGGTGATTAGGGAGAATTGGGACATAATAGAAAAAGATGACAGTTTGAAAGAAACAAAGGGTTCTATCCCATTGGTGGCTTTTAGGAAATGTCACACTTTAAAAGATAAATTGGTCAGAAGTCGCTTTACAAAAGTAGAATCAGATACATGGCTGAGAGATTGGATCCCCATGGGAAATAGACGTTGTGGGAATTATTCTTTTTGCAAACATAACCCACAATGGGATTTATTGACATTTGGAGGTGTCCGCCATAGAGTGAATACACTAATAACCTGTAAGAGCAGATATGTAGTTTACCTCATCTCATGTATATGTGGTAGGTTCTATATAGGTAAAACCATTAGACACCTGAATGAGACATCCAGGGAACCCTTGAATTCTATCAGTACAGGGAGAGGTTGTCCACACTTGTTAGAACATGTGAGATCTGAGCATAACAGTGACAGTGAAGTGTTAAGGTTTGCAGGAATTGAGCTAGTATGTAACCCACTACAAGGGGGAGCCAGATATCGAGAGCTCCTAAGAAGAGAAGCCAGATGGATTATGCAATCCGCAGCTATGGGCCTTCTAGGCTTAAATTATAGAAATGATCTAGGAGTTTTTTTGTAGTTGATATATCCTTCTGATTGCTTTCATGTTTTGTTTTTATGTTTTGTATATTAATATCTGCTTTTATGTATTGAGCTGGCCCCTCCGTGATGTAACCGGCTTGGACCGCACAGAGGCGCCGGCACATAAAGATGACGTATGCACGTCTAAACGTCAGTGGCCTGAGGAAGCGCTATGTTGATTCGCCCCATGTGCACGCTGATGCTTGTTTTTACAGGAAATCTTTGGAATAAAGAAACCCACTTTTTAGTGTTTTTTTTTTACTTGGACTAGTAAAAAATGCTTGTTTGTCCTGCATGTCATATTTACAATACACTTTCAGCTAATATCGAGAGCTGTTTTTTACTGCAAAAAAGTACCAAAAACTGCAGGTGCACAAGCACTACAAAAATCGCATAAATTCACAAGACTGCAATGTAAAACCTGTGTGTGAACCCAGCCTAAATTTAAATCTCCTGAATTCAGATTGTGATAGTCAAAGGGATTCTTTGGGAAAAAAGGCTTAATCCTCAGCATAGGTCATCAATATCTTATCATTTGGGGTCAGACTCCTTGCACTCCCACTGATCAGCTGTTTGTAGAGGCCGTAAGTTCAACGGTCACATGAACTGTGTACACCTCAATTCCATGGATAAGACTGAGGTGAAATACCAAGCACAGCCACTACACAGTGTATAGCAATGTGCTTGGTATGTGAGAAGGGCGCAGCAATCAGAGTAACCATACCACTGAACAGAGTGCCTTCGCCAGTGCTTGAGAATGCGTTTAATGGAACATCTAAAGACCACCCAAGCAAAGGATGCAGATCAAGCTCTCTGAGATTCTGGTCTAGAAAACTGAAGAGCAGAGCCATGGATGTGAAGTGAGTTTCTGCTGCAGTAGACGTAACCGGCATTCTTATATATACATAACAACACTTCACAAGTACATAATGACTATTGCTTAAAGGGATTCTGTCACCAGTTTTTTACCCCCCCATTTAAAAATATGGTTATGTTCATGGAGCACTAACGATTCCTAATGTGGTCTTATAACCGAAATCTGTAGGCTCATTTTGTCTAAAAAACTTTATAACTAACCTGTCATTCATCTCACAAAGGTGCCCAAGGGGATGCTCATGTCTTCCAGATGCCGCCGTTTGTGCCCAGCTCCTCCTTTGCTGTCATCAGCGCCGCCTCAGAATCCTTTGCTACGCCTCCGGCTCTCCCTCACTCCCCCCTCCTTCTTCTCTAACATCCCGTGCGTGCGCACAGGCCTCTGACAGGCTGGCGCCAGTGTTCAGGTCATCGGGAGGTTGAGCGAAGTGCCGGCGCATGCGCACTTCGCTCCATGAAGCCGAACAGAGAAGTCTGCACGTGCGCATCAGGCACAGGCCTGTGCGCATGCGCGGGATGTTAGAGAAGAAGGAGGGGGGAGTGAGGGAGAGCCGGAGGCGTAGCAAACGATTCTGAGGCGGCGCTGATGACAGCAAAGGAGGAGCTGGGCACGAACGGCGGCGGGTGCGGGCGGCATCTGGAAGACATGAGCATCCCCTTGGGCACCTTTGTGAGATGAATGACAGGTTAGTTATAACGTTTTTTAGACAAAATGAGCCTACAGATTTTGGTTATAAGACCACATTAGGAATCGCTAGTGCTCCATGAACATAACCATATTTTTAAATGGGGGGGTAAAAAACTGGTGACAGAATCCCTTTAAAACAACCCCTTTAATGCAAATATTTTTTTCTTGAAATTTTTTTGTATAATAAATAAGAAGATGTGTGCTTACCGCAGTGAGTCAATTTAGTGAAGGAGCCCAATTTCAATGCAACTTGTGGCTGTAAGAGCTGTTGTTAAGGTTAATTGATGCATTTCTTTAAAATATTTTTTTATTTTATGTGCGGAAAGCTAATTAATCTGCAAATGCTGGCACACATTGCATTTAGGTAAACCCCAGCTGCTCTGATTTAATTAAACAAATACAATTCGCTTGACATTTGTGCCTAGGTAGATGTTTGAGCTGTGATAAAAAGTCTTACAGGTGGTATTCTGGAGAGCGAAGGGAGGTACTCTGTATGGAAGAACTGAACATGATTTCTTGATAATGAGCAAAGATGCTCCTTGTCCTTTGTAGATGATTCTTAAGCCTCAGGCAAAAATTCACCATTTAAATAAAAATGACCTTCTTTAAAGATAAAGCTATGAATTAAGAAATTTGTTAAGAGGTTACACTAGAATGTGATAGATGTATTTATTATTGTTTTTTTCTTGAACTAAAACACAGAATGGCTATGCTGAAGATATAGACGAGGGCTCACGCACACAAATGTATTGCAGCTCCATTTTGTAAGGAACCATCATAGGGCTGCCGTAGAGGTCCACGAGGCCTCTACTATACCCCTGTATGTCTCTGAATTCATTCAGAGGCATGTGGAGGTATTTTCTGTTGGATTTTGTAGAAAAAAAATAGGCTGTCGTATGTATGAGCTTTTCTCCTTATATGAATTGGTTAGAATAGACGGTAGAATATCTCAATACATGTGGAACCTGATGGAAAATATGGTGCACAAGTGATGTACTAAAATAATGCTACAGTGCCAAATATTAATGCATTAAAGTACACAAATAACACAACAATACCCTGCACAAATAACAACACTAATCAATACATACATACACACAGACACAAGCACATTCACAGTCTACATGGACACATACAGTACATACAAACTCTGAACACTACATGCAAACACTATTAAGTCTGGACTCATAATCTGCATTACTGGTCATATTCCTGGTGGGCTGATCAAATAGTGGGCTGTCTGGAACAACTCTGTCCTGCACCAGCCTCTCATCCCAGGAAGAAAGTGGAGGAGGACATAGGTTGCAAGAGGGTATAGGATGAGGACATAGACAGAAGCTAGAAAAGGTCATTAGAACCATAGGGACCATTCTTTGTAAGGAAGAGATGGGGTCACCATGAAAAGTAGTATGTGAGAAAGAGGGGGAGCAGTATTTGACAGAAGTGGGAGGAGCAGAGTGTTGAACAGTATATGAGAAAGAAGTAGACCATGAGGAATAGGGGTAACGGTATTTAATAAAAGTGTGGGCAGCAGAGTATTAAAAAAAGAGGGACCATGTAAAGCAGTATATGACAAAGATGCGGACCATAAGGAATAGTATGTGAGAGGGGGCATGGCGAGAGGTGAATGTGAGTTTGAGGGCTTTATGGGGAGTGGTCTGCATGAGAAAGAGGGGTGAATCGGGGAGAAGTCTGTGTGAGAAGAAGACCTTTGTAGCCCCCATGCTTAAAAGGAATTTCATGTACGTTGTACAGGACAAGGGCTTTGGGTCCAGAGCATCATTGTAAAAGGTCCTTAGGTGATATATAATGTATGTTGCTGAGGAAGAAGAGGAAGGAGATGTGGGGGTGTGTGTGTAATATTACATAGTTTGCTACAGGCAGATAATGCATAAATAAAGCAAGCAGGTTTCATGATAAGATAATGAGTTAATGGGAATCTGTCACCAGAATATTCACTGTTAAACCAGGCACAATGCCTTTAGGGCTAGCTCAGCTGAACATAATGGTGCCTTCACTTATGATAGTTTCACACTAGCGTTACAGGTCTCCAGCAGGCTGAAGTTCTCTGGATCCGGCATAACTGGATGTTATAGAATATAGAAATGGAAAATCACCCAGTGCTCCAAGGGTTAACACAGCTCTGCTCCCATCACTTACTTCCAGGCCCTCCGGATCAGAGTTGTGATGTTCTGTCTGTGATCATAAGCAATGCTGAAGCCATTCAAGGTCCTTAGTGGTGACCTGTCTCCAAGTGAATGGTTCTAGCCATGCTCGTGACCATGGATAGAACTTCACACTTCCAGTATGAGGAAGAAGCATGGAGCAGAGCCTCTAACTTAATTGGTTTTGGGGCCAGATAACCCCTTTAAATAATAAATGATTCTACTTTTATGCCTGGAATGCATTCTGTATGCCCAACAACTCCAAATTGATCCTGATAATACAGGTAAAGCTTTATCTAGTCGAACCAAGAAGATACTGAAGGGCTTATTTAAAATTGACAGTTGCATACAGCATTATGGTTTCTCCTGAACTACACACAGATAAAATGAAGCTGTACTTGTAGGAAAGAGAATGCTGGTCTAAAATTACATTTAGGTGACATTACTACAGAAAATGTCTTGCCAATGTCAGATACTGAAAAATGCTGTACTTTTAACTACGTTTCTAACCATCACAGATAACAGGAAATTGAAATTCTCTGTCTTTTTAGATAAGTGCATAATGTTGATTTATTGGTGTTTATACTGAGATCAAAGCTAATAGATAAAAATGCAGAAACAATTCTGATTTTTTTTCTTGATTTAGTATTATTTACATAACAAGAAATCTTTTTTGTTATATTTTATAGTACAAAGTACAAAAAATACCTCCAATTCCTATATACCGTAGTGTATATACTATGTATATATTATTAATCCTTGTTATCTCTAACTTATTGTTTCATTGTCTTTTCCATTTCATTTTATGTTACACCTCTGGAAATGGCTTAGCTCCTGAGATGCGAAACTGCCATAGGCAGGTGCAATCTGCAATCCTGTCCCAGATATAGTTCACTTTTGGACTAATAAATGGGATTTGCAAGATCATTGAGTGCCGTTGTGCGTCTTTTGTATTTTTGTCATTTATGATTTTTCTTTTTACACTGAGCACCACTGTTTTTCCCCACCAGTTGAGCCGGTGCCTCCAGCGCTCCATTATTTTTGGCACTCCCATAGAAGTGAAAGGAGGGTGGTCACACTTGCAAGGTGCACCTTTCTTCATTTTGTAGGCCTCGTTCTAGATATAGATGCAGGTCCCAGAGATGAACCCTGCACCTATCAGACATTGGTGGCATATCAAAGTGATGTGCCACCAAAGTGCGAGATGAGCCAACCCCTTTAATGAGACTGAGAAGAGATTTTTTGTACTGAGATATTTTCCGCATAGCATGGAACATTGTCTCCTTGATTTATTAAATTGTCAAACAGGATATTTAAAATACTCAAATATTTAAATTTAAAATAAGAGATGATATTTCAAGTCTAGACTTAAACAGTCATAAAACACATTATATGATAGGAGCAGCTAGAGCTGAACTACAATTAAAAAGCAACCCGGGCACACAAACCCTACCAGCCTCATACCATATCACTACCCATCTCACATGGTGGAAATAGTGTTGTGCTGATAACTGATAAGAGGTCGGCTTCAATAAATGTTTATAAGCGTCAGAGGTTCAGAGCATACACATACAGCAATCAGAGCAGCTGCCTGACGGTTTCTCTGTAAAACATAAAGCTAGATATTCTGAAGATACGCTCAAACGGAAGATTGTAGAACAGAAACTGTTGAAAAAAGATTTTAGCTCAAAATAAGTAAACTACAATGCTAAAAAATTGCCTTAAAAGGTGTTCCTTTAACTTGGCTATACTTATGCTATTGTGTAATTATCAATACCACCCGATGGCAAATTAATATGGTGAGCCTCATTATCTTTGTCCACAATAGGAGTATTTATTTGAGAAACATGGTGGAGAAGACATTTTTGCTCTCCCTATCGTCAACTTCTGTTTTGACAGAAAAGTCTTTATCACATTAGTTGAGCATCTAATTCTACTGTAATAAAGGGCATCAGCAGATTTGTACCTAGAAAAACTGGCTGACCTGTTACATGTGCGCTTGGCAGCTGAATTCATCTGTGTTGGTCCCATGTTCAAATGTCTCCCCCAAAAAATATAAGCCACCAACCAATGGCCATTGGTGGAGTGGTGTGGGGCCAAACACAATCAGATACACCAAACCAAAATACAAAAATCTCCACAAAAATATAACCCAATATCTTTATTAATTTAATTATACATCAGAGTAATAAATATTAAAAATCAGTCACAACAACGGCAAATACATATACAAATAAAGAGGTAACAGTGGTCTAGTAGTAAAACAGCATATAACAGAAGGGCTAGCTAGGTCAAATGCGGCATTCAAATCTATCATCCGACTAAGTGGATACAACTCATTAAGATAAAGTGCTTAGTGCAAACGCCGTTAGCAAAGTATAGATCCCTAGACAATAGATAATCAAGGTATCAAGAATAACAGATCAAAAATGATTGCAAGTATAAGTAAGACCAAATATAGCCCTGTGTAACACTCAGATACCGACCAGTGTGCCTCCACTCCGACATATGTTTCACTTTTAAACTTCCTCAGGGGCAGGGCCGGCTCCAGGTTCATGTGGGCCCTTGGGCGATAAATCTCAGTGGGCCCACTTGTGGAATTTGTCAAATGTCACCACGGCATCTAAGAGTGTTAAAAAACTGAAGCGCGGGATTCCTGCTCAGATGCGCCTTCCCTCAGCGGAGATCGGGGAAAGCACACTTTTCTAAAAATGAGCCGCAGCCTGTTCCAGGCTCATTATTAGCATATCCCAGTTCAGGCCACTAGGTGGCAGCACTAAACTGTGATATAGTGATTTCTATAGAGAATAATGGAGCAATTTCCATTATTCTGTATAAGTTGCAATCAGATGAAAAGTAATTTAACCCCTTAGGGACTTAGGACGTACCGGTATGCCACGTTTGCCGAGTCCTTAAGGACTCAGGACGTACCGGTACGTCCTAAGTTTAAAAATAGATTGCGGCGCGGCGGGGGTTAATAGGAACAGGATGCCCGCTGAAATCATTCAGCGGGCATCCTGTCACAAAGTCTGGGGGATCATGTGACCCCCCCGTATCGGCGATCGCCGCAAACCGCAGGTCAATTCAGACCTGCGGTTTGCGGCTTTTACCTGCGGTTGCGGCGGCGGTGGGCGGTGCCATCGGGTCCCCATGCGGCTGTGGGGGGGGACCCGATGGCCTGGGAGGCAGCGCAATGTCTAAGGAAGGCATCGCGCTGCCTTCCGGTGATGAACCTGTGAGATCCAGCCCCCTGGATCTCACAGGCCGGAAGCTGTAAGAGTAATACTTACTGTATTACTCATACAGCCAATGCATTCCAATACAGAAGTATTGGAATGCATTGTAAAGGATTAGACCCCCAAAAGTTCAAGTCCCAAAGTGGGACAAAAAATTAAGTGAAAAAAAAGTTGAAAAAATAAAGTTTCAAGTAAAAATAAACAAAAACGTCATTTTCCCCAAATAAAGTTTAAAAAAATTAGTAAGAAATAGGGAAAAAAAAAAGTATACATATTAGGTATCGCCGCATCCGTATCGACTGGCTCTATAAAAATATCACATGAAAGACAGAAACATGCAATGCGACAATAAACTGCAATATAGAGTACATAATTGCATAATAATAACAAGTGCTACACTATAAGTGCGAGATACTTGGCAAATCGTTTTGTACAAAATTATTTGAGCCCGTCTGCCGAGCGTCAAGGCGATCTCTGTTAGACGGGTTCCTACGCTAAATTCTACCTGTTAGGTGCCATGACGGCTACCATACACTTCAGGGAGTGTAGGTTCCACGTTCCTGCATTAAATACTACCTGTTAGGTGCCATGACGGCTACCATACACTTCAGGGAGTGCAGGTTACACAGCAGGCCCACTCCCCGACACCACCGGCGCCAAACGGCTACCAAGGATTGCAGTGAGAGTCCACAAACTATCTCACTCCTGGTGCCATGGCTTCAGTGAGTGAGGGGGAGCAGGCCTGACTATGTACTAACACTAATTAAAATCAGCCTATAGGGCAGACAGGATGGTCAGGAGTGCATGACTGAGGAGGCAGCCACACCTCCAGTACAAACTGCAAAGAAAAGCCAAAAAAGGGGGTCAGTCAGCACATACCAAACCGCAGTAGCACATTGCTATGGCAGGGAACAACATTAAAAGACAGAAACATGCAATGCGACAATAAACTGCAATATAGAGTACAAAATTGCATAATAATAACAAGTGCTACACTATAAGTAAAAATATCACATGACCTAACCCCTCAGATGAATACCGTAAAAAATAAAAAATTAAAACTGTGCTAAATAAACCATTTTTTGTCACCTTACATCACAAAAAGTGTAATAGCAAGCGATCAAAAATTAATATGCACCCCAAAATAGTGCCAATCAAACTGTCATCTCATCCCGCAAAAAATGAGACCCTACCTAAGATAATCGCCCAAAAACTGAAAAAACTATGGCTCTCAGAATATGGAGACACTATAACATGATTTTTTTTTGTTTCAAAAATGATATTATTGTGTAAAACTTACATAAATACAAAAAACGTATACATATTAAGTATCGCCGCGTCCGTATCGACCGGCTCTTTAAAAATATCACATGACCTAACCCCTCAGATGAACACCGTAAAAAATAAAAAATAAAAACTGTGCTAAATAAACAATTTTTTTGTCACCTTAGATAACAAAAAGTGTAATAGCAAGCGATCAAAAAGTCACACGCACCCCAAAATAAAAAGTCACACGCACCCCCAAAATAAAACCGTCATCTCATCACGCAAAAATCATACCCTACCCAAGGTAATCGCCCAAAAACTGAAAAAATTATGTCTCTCAGACTATGGAAACACTAAAACATGATTTTTTTTGTTTCAAAAATGAAATCTTTGTGTAAAACTTACATAAATAAAAAAAAATCATACATATTAGGTATCGCCACGTCCGTATCAACCGACTCTATAAAAATATCATATGATCTAACCCCTCAGATGAACACTGTAAAAAAATTTAAAATAAAAACTGTGCTAAATAAACCATTTTTTGTCACCTTACATCACAAAAAGTGTAATAGCAAGCGATCAAAAAATAGTGCCAATAAAATCATCTCATCCCGCAAAAATCATACCCTACCCAAGGTAATCGCCCAAAAACTGAAAAAATTATGGCTCTCAGACTATGGAAACACTAAAACATGATTTTTTTTGCTTCAAAAAAGAAATCATTGTGTAAAACTTACATAAATAAAAAAAGTATACATATTTTCCATTAATTCTTGTGGAGCACCTAAAGGTTTAACAAAGTTTGTAAAATCAGTTTTGAATTCCTTGAGGGTGGTAGTTTATAGAATGGGGTCATTTTTGGGTGGTTTCTATTATGTAAGCCTCGTAAAGTGACTTCAGACCTGAACTGGTCCCTAAAAATTGGGTTTTTATAGATTTGCTTCTAAACTTCTAAGCCTTGTAACATCCCCAAAAAATAAAATATCATTCCCAAAATGATCCAAATATGAAGTAGACATATGGGGAATGTAAAAAAAAAACTTCTGATTTGCCGTTTTTTCACTTTATCGTCACTTTATCTCGTCACTTTATCTCCCAAGAAAATTGAATTAAAAGTGATCAAGTCGGGCATGACCTGGCCAGCACTGGAGATGGCTGACTGTTAAGTGAGCTCCGGAGCCCGGTTCTCATCTCCCTCGCCTCGCGACTACCACAGCATCAGAACTCATTTCTATGACCCCCAGGGTGAAGATCAGAACAGACAGGAAGCCTTGGATAGGCGTCGGCATCCCCCAGGCCCAGGGCAGGGAGGCGGCCATACCTCTACACCTGCAGGAGAAAGAGAGGAAGTGCTGCTAATTGTGCAGCAACAAAGGCGCACAAGAAATGTTAAAGGGTAAGAAGTTACTTCCCAACAATCTACTATTTTGGAGAGAGAATCTGACATTTTTTCGCAGTTCCATACCTGTGTCAGAAAACACCTTGAAAAAAATGTTACTCACACTGCACTCCTCCTTGCACAAGAACTTCACCAGTATCCTATCCCCCCTTCACACTGTGCTCTCAGAGTTTGGTGACAGAGTCTCCCAAATAGAATCTAAGATGGCGTCTTTTGCGGAGGCACATAACACCGTGGTAGACTCTCACAACTCCATGGATGACAAAATGAATGCCCTGCAAGCCAAACTGGTGGAATATGAAGACCGGAGCCACAGGAACAACATTAAATTCCGCAATATTCCAGAATCTGTTCCCGTTCCAGAACTTAAAGGGTACCTTCAACATTTCACCAAGCTTCTGCTTCCCGATTGTGCTGATTATGAGCTCAGCCTCGACAGGGCGCACAGAGTCCCTAAACCACCTACCCTGCCGGACTCGGTTCCCAGAGATGTCTTGGCCAGATACACATTCTACCATGTAAAAGAGAAGTTCATGGAAAAAACACGGAGGCAACAACCACTTCCTGACCCATATGCGTCCTTGAAGTTATTCACGGATCTCTCAGCGGCCACTCTACAAGCACGTAGACGCCTGGCACCTTTGACTTCCATCTTGAGACAGCACGGTATTCCGTACCATTGGGGCTTGCCGACCAAGGTTCTCATCAATAGAAATGGAACTTTCCACGCTGCTGCGACACTAACAGAGGGAAGGGCGCTCCTTTCCAGATGGCGCATTCCCATGGAGGAAGACCCTTCCCAGCTTACCAAACACCCCCCTGAGAAGATGGACAATCAATGGCATATAGTGTCTCTGTCCTAAGACACAGTCCTAAAATGGACCCGCCATATTCTCTTATTCTCTCTCCTCCTTTGTCGACCTATGTTCAGGGTGAGGGAGATGGGTGAATCCTTCTATAGTTAGCTTACCATGCTAACTGCTTTCACCCCCAGTTCACTATGTACCACACAGATTGATAACTCCTTTACGGTCTGGGTACAGGTATTGTTTTGTTTTTGTTTATTGTATACCTATCAGAAATGTTTTCCTTGTAAGGCACTATCAGGAATTATGCGTCTATTCAGATGGTTTCTAGGTACTATACCCTTTGGGCGCACTGGGCAACCCCCTCAAACTGACACATATATCTATCGTCCTTTTATTATTTACCATGGTACTTGAGCTCCTCTCTTTGAATGTCAGAGGGTTGAACAGCCCTTTCAAACGATCAGTGTTATGGAAAGAATTGAATTCTCAAAAATGCGATATTGCATGCCTACAGGAGACACATATTTCATCTGTTAACCCGCCCAAGCTTCATCACAGACATTTTCCCACCATTCTTAACACATCCTTTCCCCGAAAGAAAAGAGAGGAGTGCTAATAGCTTTTAGGGCCTCCATAGCGGTCCAGATTTCCCAGACCTGGATAGATCCGTATAGTCGATATATAATAGTGCACTGCCTAATTAATAATGTGAAGTATACTATCGCAAATATTTATGCACCCAATTCACATATAGTGTTAATCACGAATATTCGAATTTCAAATTTTTATCGTGAATATAGGTACTTCGAAAATTCGCGAATATTTCGAATATAGTGATATATATTCGTAATTTCGAATATTACATTTTTTTTTTAATCAGTACACATGATCCCTCCCTGCTTCTAGCTTGTGGGCCAATGAGAAGGCTGCAGTATATTTGACTTTAGGAGTAGTGTTGTTTGTGAATTTTTATTGCGATTTTTTTCAACTTACTACTATTAGACAAAGAAGATTATAGCACTATATTAGCTAAATTGCTCTATATTCATATTTTTTTTTCGAATATTCGCCTATATTGCTATAACTTCGTTTTTCGAATATTCGTAATATTCTAAAACAAGAATATATAGCAATATAGCGAATATTCAAAAAACCCGAATATAGAGCAATTTAGCTAATATAGTGCTATAATCTTCTTTGTCTAATAGTTGTAATTTTTTTCTCATCTGAAGTTCAGATTGGAAAAAAATTACAACTATAAAAAAATAAGATTATAGCACTATATTAGCTAAATTGCTCTAAATTCGTTTTTTTAGAATATTCGCTATATTGCTATATATTCTTGTTTTAGAATATTACGAATATTCGAGAAAACGAAGTTATAGCAATATAGCGAATATTAAAAAAACATAATAGTTGTAAATTGAAAAAATCGCAATAAAAATTCGCATTACTAAAATCCGCATGACGAAAATTCGCATATTACACGATCATTACCTTGCAGATTTTTCGAGTAACAAAAAATCGTAGAATATAACGAATATTCGAATTTGCGAATATTCGACGAATATTCTACAAAATATTCGCGAAATATCGCAAATTCGAATATGACCCCTGCCGCTCATCACTATTCACATACAGAACGCTTCCTCAAGCGCATACTGCGTTAGATACAGAATGTTAAAAAAGGAAATGTAGTGATATGTGGTGACTTCAATGCTATCTGCAACCCTTCATTAGATTCCACTGCGCCGTCCCAGTCCCGCAGAGTCTCGGTGATGAAGCTGACATGGGCACACAAATTATATGACATATGGCGGATTTTACATGTAAATGAAAAGGATTATACATATTACTCTGCTGTACATAGAACCTATTCCCGCATAGACATGTTTTGGATAGGAAGATCTCTAATTGATAAAACCACCAAAGCGGAGATAGGTTATATCCATTGGTCTGATCATGCCCCCATTCTGTTAACCCTAGAGGAAACTCCCTCTAGGATCTCGGACTACGTCTGGAGACTAAACACTTACCTCTTGTCACTACCATCAATTGACAAAGAAGTGGAGAAGTCCCTTAAAGAGTTCTTTACTATTAATGACACCCCGGAAATACAGCCCCATACCCTATGGAGTTGTCATAAGGCATACATGAGGGGAGTGCTTATAAAACAGAGCAGCATTTGGCGCAAACACAGAGACAGAGATATGCAGAACACTCTGCAAACTATTCAGAGATTAGAGGCACTAAATAAACAATCTCTCTCAGAGGCTTACATAATGGAGCTCTCCAGAGCCAGATTGCACTTAAAAAACCTCCTCATGGGTGCATATGAGAAATCCTTAAAACGCCTTAAATTCCAGTACTACGCCCAAGACAACAAATCTGGGACACTCCTAGCTAAGAGACTGAAATCTCTACAACTCAAATCGAAAATTCAGGGCATACATCATCCTCTGACGGGACATTTAGTCTCTGCCCCCAGAGATATAGCTAATGCTTCAGGGACTACTACTCTCGTTTATATAATCTGGCAGATTATGTTAATACCGCCCAACCAACCCAGGACGAGATCGATTCCTTTTTGGGCCAAGTCGATCTCCCTAAACTAACCCCAGAAAAACTAAAGGCTCTTAATAGACCAATCTCCGCAGAGGAAGTGCAGACAGTGATTCGTTCGCTCCCACTAAACAAGGCTCCTGGCCCTGATGGCTTCTCCTCACTATACTATAAGAAATATAGCGCCCACTTAATTAAACATCTCTTACCAGTATTCTCTGCGGCAATGACTTCTGGTCGTTTACCACCAGAAATGTTAGAGGCGCTTATAGTAACCATACCGAAACCGGGGAAGTCTCCCTTACAAACAACAAATTACTGACCAATTTCACTGCTAAATTGTGATATCAAAATATATGCCAAGATCCTGGTGAACAGACTTCTCTCTATTGTCCCTTCCTTAGTCTCTATTGATCAAACTGGTTTTGTATCAGAGAGACAAGCACCGGATAAGACGAGAAGACTTTTAACACTTATGCAAACAGCAGAAATCTTGGCCAAGCCGACTACGTTCTTGACACTGGACGCCGAGAAGGTGTTTGACCGTGTAAATTGGCCTTATGCCTTCTCGGTGTTATGGAAGTTTGGTTTCTCTGGACCAATCTACTCAGCCATCGCTGCATTATACTCCAACCCTTGTGCCAGAGTGTTCACAAATAGCGCCCTGTCCACGAATTTCAAGCTGACTAATGGCACCAGACAAGGGTGCCCACTGACCCCTTTATTTTTCATTCTCTCCATCTTACCACTAGCAGAATTAATTAGGTGTAACCCCAATATCAAAGGCCTACGAATAGGACCAACAGAACATAAGCTGGCGCTCTTTGCCGACGACATTATAGTAGTCTGCACGGACCCTGAAGTCTCCCTCCGCGGAGTATTTGACCTACGGACATCCTTCGGTCAGGTTTCATACTATAAATTGAACGTTGATAAATCTCAATGCTTGCCCATTAGCATCCCGACTGACCAATTATTACTACTAAAACACCTATTTCCCCTGGATTGGCAACAGGAAAATATTTCCTACCTGGGAATAAAACTAACTCACCCAACATCAAAAACATTCCACTCCAATTTTCCCCCTCTCTTAGAAGAAATACAGCAGGACATAAAAAATATGAAGAATCACATGATCTCCTGGTTTGGGAGAGTTGCAGCGTACAAAATGCTGCTTCTGCACAAACTTCTCTATCTCTTTAGAACCCTGCCTATCCTGATCCCAGACAGTATTTTTAACAAAGTTAAAAAACAAATGATGGACTTCATCTGGAACTTTAAACACCCGAGAGTAGCATACGCAACCCTGACCACACACAAAAGAATAGGGGGATTGGGAGTGCCTAACCTAAAACACTTCCGCACCGCATGCCTGCTAGACCAACTAGTTCACTGGTGGAATGATTCCAAAGATAAACATTGGGTAACCATGGAGAGAACATCTCTCAACCTCCCCTTCCTCCACTCACCAATGATGAGCGTGGTATGGAATCTTAATACTAGGCCTTCCCCTCTTCATGCAGTTAAATTATCCTACACAGCGTGGAAATCGTATCTTGGCAGTACTGGTAATGCAGGGACTATCCCATCCCAGGTGATATCCATGAACTGTCTAGCTGACCACATTCCGGGACTCAACCTTCAGAGTTGTATCACCCAGGGTATCAGATCAGTGCAAGATCTGATGGACAAGGAGGCACGTCCCTACAATTCCCGCAGACAGTCAAAAGATTCCTACATGACAGGTTCCCGAAAAGGGGAGGCATCTCTCTCTTTTATGATCTTCTTAATCGGGGAAAAGAGTGGACAAAACTGTTTACCCTGAAAGCATGGGAAAAATACCTTGATCAAGTGTTTACTAAAGAACAATGGCATGCAGCCTTCAGAATAGCCACTTTCTCTTTCCGATGTGTGACATACCAAGAGGCTATTTTCAAAACTAGCTTAAGATGGTACTTTACCCCGAATAGACTAAACCTGATGTTTCCCACTGTCACTCCTGACTGCTGGAGATTATGTGGGCATAGGGGGTCCCTCCTCCATACCCTATGGTCCTGCCCCAAGGTTTCCCACCTTTGGAGTAGTGTGCAGCACTTACTGGCCACCCTCAGGCCTAAAATTTCTCCTTTATTGCCTGAACTGGCACTTCTGTTCATCGGTATAGACACTATAGACAGCAAATGTAGAACTGTGTTGGCTCATATACTTATGGCAACCAAATTAACGGTAACCAGGCATTGGAAGGACCCTAAAACTCCTCCCCTACAGGAGGTGATCTCCCTGGTAAATTCCACTTGTATGCACGAAAAAATGTTTCATACTGGGACTCTATCCCTAAAAAAATTCCAAGGTACATGGTCAGTGTGGATGTCCAGTCAGTGGTATGTGTGTTGACTTTTTTCCAAAGACAGACCCTTAGTAATCAATGATCGTTTGCCCTCCCCTGAAGAAACTGTCAGTTTCAAGCCGGGATTCCGGTTAGGAAGACACCTGATAGCCTTGTGTTCAGTTTGTTTATTCTTTTCTTTGTTCATTTTCATTTTCTTTGACGTTTCACTCTTTCAATTAAACCCCTGGCTGGGTTGGAATGCTCACATATGGTGTAATAATCACATATGGTGTAATATGGAGTAATCTGGCTACTTAATGACTGCTGTTGAGGCGCTATTACGCCCTGTATGTGTAATTGTAGCACAATTTTTTTGAAAAAATTTCAATAAAAAAACTTTCGTGAAAAAAAAAAGTGATCAAGTCATACACACCCCAAAATGGTATTGTCAAAAAAGACAGATTTCCCTCAAATGAGCCCTGACACATCTCTGTAGACATAACTATAAAAAAATTTATGGGGGTCACTGGGGAGCAGGGGTTCTGTTAGGGTTGCCACCTTTCCCAATAGTAATTACACATTTATTTTGTGCCATACATTTTTTTTACAATTACTAAAAAAGATTAAATTATACATGAGAAACTACTATGAGGTTTTTCTAGCACAGTTTAGCATTGAGCTGCATAGCTTAGTGGTTAAGGTTCTTGTCTCTAATGTAGAAGTTTGTTAGTTCAAATCCAGGCAGAAACATAGCCATATTATCACTTCCGGCCTGTGAAAGATCTGAGGAGATCAGATAGACTTGCTGCATGTGAGTCTATCTGACAGGTTCTAGGTGTTTCCTTTCATTTTTTTGTTGCTGGTGGGATTCCACCTCTCCACAGGTTCATCTTGTTTGCTGGTTAGAGGCTCTATTTCAGTCTGCCTCTGACTTCTCACCATGCGGTTAATATTTCCTTCTGGAGTTCCTGCTGGTTGTTTGTGGATCCCTTGTTCCTCACTCTTCCCTGTTGTTTGTGTCAGTCTTGGTCTCAGGGAGATGCTGGCCGCTTCACTGTGGAAGGTTTCGGCAGTCTCGTTCCTCATTCCCTAATCTAGTTTGCTACAGTATTAGCAGGGTCTAGGTACGAGTGTATGTGTTCGTCCACCATCAGGGCATGCACATGCTGTCAGGAGTCAGGGATAGACTCAGAGATTGCTAGGAGGTAACCATCTCTCCTTCACTAGCTTCTAGGCCTAGACTGTTATCCTATGCTGTCTGTTTATCTGGTGTACCTGTTATCCACATTACCCCGTGACACATATATGGAGTCAGAGCAGGGAACTAGAGTCCTGACTGTTCAGTAACACTAGGGGATTTGCAGTACGGCGATCTTCAGTTGCACTGGGGGATTCCCTGTACAGCGATCTTCCGCATAGACCTGAGTGGGCCCCCTAGCCAGGTGCTAACGTTGGCCCTGCTCAGGGGATAACATGATATTGGTTCCTGTGTTCATTTATACCCTGTTGATTACTGATTCATTAAAAGCAAGTAGGAGAAACGGACTATGATTGACTTAAAGAGATGTATTAGCATGCGTTCCACAGTGGAACCCATGACAGTACTTCCTCCCAGACATCCAAAACAATGTATGCCAGTCAATGCTGATAGAAAGAAGCACATCAGAACACATGGGTATGCTCAAAGGACTTATTATTCCCATATAAGCTAAAATAAAATAAATGAGTGACCTATTAAAATAAATAAATGCATTGCAGAGCCGCACTCGGCTGTGGAACGCATACCCGGACTTCCGGTATGCGCTTCACAGCCGAGTCCCCGAAATATCATGAGACTTCGCGGACATCAGCAATGCCTAGCGTCTACAACAATAGCAAATTCATGAGTCCGTGCTACACAGGATCCGACGCTGATGTATACAGAGTGAATATTCACGTGGACCATGTAATCATATTTATAAATGAATTAAATGCATAATATAAGTAAAAATCTCATGGACGAATAATCAAATATATAAGTGAATTATTGCATAATGCGAAAATAATAAAAGTGCAAAACGTGACGGGGGGAGTGTTTGTGACAGTGAACATGGAAAAGTGAGAAGTGCAACATGCAATGCAAAAAAAATATACAAGGAAACAATTGCTCATATCGGATCATGATTAAATAAATATTATAATATTCCTAACCTATATAATGAATACATGATTGTAATATATACATTAAATAATAATATATAATTAATAAAGGTGAAAAGAGATTCCTAATCTATACCAAAAATACATGATTGTAGTATATACTATATACATGAATGATATACATAATTAATGAAGAAAAATGCCTCAGATTAATTAGCATATATAATTGTGATAATAAACAGTGATGAGTGAGCATGTGAACATAAATATATGAACAATAATAAAATAAAAAAATAATAATAATAATATATATATATATATATATATATATATATATATATAAGGGATTGCAGTGTTCCTTGTAAATGTGGGGAGTCGGAAGGGAAGCCAAACCAATACGATCCAGGATTATAGGATTAAGGTGAGTTGTAAAATAAAAAAAACACCAAATTGTCCATCCACCCTAAATAAATACATAAGAACAGATACTGTATTTTTCGCCCTATAAGACGCACCGGCCCATAAGACGCACCTACTGTAGTTTTTAGAGGAGGATAATAAGATTTTTTTTTTTCCATTACACCTCAGGTCAGACCATCATTTAGACCGCCAATGTTAATCAGACCTCAGCTCACAGCCCTAATCAGACCCCCAATGTTAATCAGACCTCAGATCAGACCCCCAATGCCTCAGATCATGTCAGCCATCAGCCCTCCATGTCAGCCATTAGCCCCCCATGTTAGCCATCATGCCCCCCATGTCAGCCATCATGCCCCCATGTCAGCCATCATGCCCCCATGTCAGCCATCATGCCCCCATGTCAGTCATCATGCCCCCATGTCAGCCATCATGCCCCCATGTCACCCATCATGCCCCCCATGTCAGCCATCATGCCCCCATGTCAGCCATCATGCCCCCATGTCAGCCATCAGCCCCCCATTGTCAGCTATCATGCCCCCATTGTCAGCCATCATGCCCCCATGTCAGCCATCATGCCCCCCCATGTCAGCCATTATGACCCCCCATGTCAGCCATCATGCCCCCCCATGTCAGTTATCAGCGCAAATAAAATAAAATAAATAACTTAGCTCTCCTGCTCCTGGACGACGACTCTTCTCACCACCAGCGCTCTCTCTCTTCTTCCTGGTTTTCGGCTGTCAGCTGTGAAGGCTGCACACAGTGAGGTCACATGGTGCGCAGCCCTGCACAGCAGACAGCCGAGCGGAGGACCAGGAAGCCGTGAGTACAGATCCTTCACCGCTTAACGGTAGTAATGAAGCGCTTCCAAAATGGAAGCGCTTCATTAGCATTCGCCCCATAAGACGCAGGGACATTTTCTCCCACTTTGGGGGGAAAAACTTGCGTCTTATGGGGCGAAAAATACGGTAATTAAAAAATAAATAAATATAAATAATAATAAAACCAATAACACTATGTAGCACAAGGAATGTATATATGCATATATGTGTAGGAGCATAGGGTACATCTACCTGCATATACATACAGGTATATAGAAGTCAAGAAAATGTATCAATTATCAATTATAAACATTACCAAGGAGGGAAAAAACTGTGTGAAAAAAAAAAAAATATATATATATATATATTTTAGGAAGGCGCAAGGGTCCGTCGTTGATGGAAAGTATGTGTCACCGAGGTTCTGGGCCTCAGTGAAGTAAGAGCCGGTATTTTCAGGTGTCAGCAGCAGCTAATGCTGATTGACACTTTGCTGTTTTAGTATGGCTGTATAGCTGATCCGGGACGGCTCTTACTGGCGTAGCCAAAGTGATGGGTGGGTGACTACTCCCCACGTTCCAGGCCGGGTCTTGACTGGCCTATAAAAACCCAGCCAGCAGTGTCAGCTGTGAGTGGATTACTCCTCTCTGACAGTGGAGCTCTGTCAGTCTCTGTGTTGGGACCTGGGAGTTTGGGCCTGGATTAAGGCCTACTACCTTGTTTGTGTGAAAGCAGGTGGATTCTGCTTTGTCCAAGGACTTCTTCTTTGCTGCATGGTGTGAACGAACACCAGAATCACAAGGTGACTGTTTTCCTTGAAACAGACTTTTTGTTTTGTCATTTACTTAATGTGTGAATAAACACTAAACTGTTTAATTCAAAGCCTTTGTTGTTGCCTCTATACTGCGTCCGCTAACCTGCCTACCAGAGCGAATCCCCACAATTGGTGGAGGAAGCAGGAATTGCAATGAGGCTGGCGTGAAGGCCAAAATATTTTTGTTTTTCCGGGCACGGTTGTATGTCTTACATCAAACCAGCGAGATTACATGTAAAGGCCCTCGTGGAGGCTAACCTGCAATAGCGGGAGGCCAATAAGCAACAGCTTTACAAGTAGCAGGAGCATCCCAGAGCGTCCACGATGCCCGAAAAATGGTCCGTGCGGCGATCCCCAAGATGACCCCCGCAGACGACGTCAAGACCTATCTGGCAATCTTCGAGAAGGTGGCCATGAGAGAGAAGCTACCCTGGGAGCAATGGGCTGAGGTTGTTGCTCCGTTCCTGGCATCTGGACCCCAGCAGGTGTATTTTGACTTACCGGATGATCAAGCGGCTGATTACCCAACAGTAAAGGGTGAGATCCTGGCGAGATTGAGGGTGAATGTATTAGTCTGGGCCTAGTGGGTGCATCAGTGGGAGTTTAATCCTGCTGAGCCCGCGAGGCCCCAGCATTATACCCTATTACACCTGTTACAAAAATGGCTGCAACCTGACGTGCTGTGTCCCACTGCTATGTTGGACCGTCTGTTGGCTGATGTGTTCTGGAGAGCTTTGCTGTACCCCCTCCAGCACTGGATTGATCAGGTGTCTCCTGGTAATGCCCTTGAGATGGTGGACCTGGTGGGACGCTATGAGGCTACCAGGAATTTGAAAGGGGGTTCGTTTGGGAGGGGGGAAGCCAAACCCCAGCTATTTCCATCCCAGACCCAGAGACTTGTGCCAACCAAGACCGCCTGGGGTGTACCCACCATACACCCGGCTGTCATAATATGCTGGCGGTGTCAAGTGCCTGGCCATGTAAGGGCCGACTGTCCCCATTGGGGCGAATACATGGAGACTAACTATGGATACCGCAACTCGTTGCATGCCAGGAAGCTGTGTGCATAAGGTGTCCCAGAGACTATAGACAATAACCACCTGTTTCAGGTAGAAGTGGCAGACACTCTGGCAGTGGCTTTGTTGGACTCAGGGAGTCTGATGTCCCTGGTAAGAGCTACCCTGGTGCGGCCCGACGAGTATACTGGCTGAAAAATTGGGGTTGTGTGCATACATGGAGATTTAAAGGACTATCCCACCGCCCTGGCGTTTCTATCCACGGGAGGCGGCAAATGGACTCACGAGGTGTCCATTGCCACCTTGTTACCTTATGAACTAATAATAGGGAGAGACTTTCCGGGCTTCCTGTGGCCGGCTGTGAGAGTTGTTGATGACTCTGAGTCAGGGGTAACTCCAGCAGAGTGGCCTGGCTCAAGCGGGAGGCCAGAACCCTGGGAATCCGAAACCGAAGGGCCAGCGGTAGGGGTGACCACCACTTTGATGGAAGAGGGGGAGACAACCCCGCTGAGTGTGTTGGTAGGAGACGTTAAGGACTTGCCGCCGGGTCTTGAATTGCCACACCTCAATGTTTCCGGTGAAAATTTCAGAGCCGCACAACACCAGGACCCAACCATATCCCAGGCCTGGGAGAATTTGGTAATAATTGATGGTGAACCCCAAAAACCTGGGGCCGAGTCGATGTTTCCCCATTTTGCTGTTCAGCAGGAAATGCTGCTTCGGGTAAACCAACTACGGGGTGAGCTGATTGAGGCTTTGCTATTTTAGTATGGCTGTATAGCTGATTCGGGACGACTCTTACTGGGAGTAGCCAAAGGGATGGGTGGGTGACTAGAGTTGAGCGAACACCTGGATGTTCGGGTTCGAGAAGTTCGGCCGAACTTCCCGGAAATGTTCGGGTTCGGGATCCGAACCCGAACCGAACTTCGTCCCGAACCAGAACCCCATTGAAGTCAATGGGGACCCGAACTTTTGGGCACTAAAAAGGCTGTAAAACAGCCCAGGAAAGAGCTAGAGGGCTGCAAAAGGCAGCAATATGTAGGTAAATCCCCTGCAAACAAATGTGGATAGGGAAATGAATTAAAATAAAAATAAAAAAAATAAAAATGACCCAATATCAATTGGACAGAGGTCCCATAGCAGAGAATCTGGCTTCACATCAGCAGAGAATCAGTCTCTTCATGCCATAGCAAAGAATCTGGCTTCATGTCAGCAGAGAATCAGTCTCTTCATGCCATAGCAGAGAATCTGGCTTCATGTCACACACCACTGGAAGAGGCCACTGTCACATATTTAGGCCCCGGCACCCAGACAGAGGAGAGAGGTCCCGTAACAGAGAATCTGGCCTTATGTCAGCGCAGAATCTGTCTTCATGTCATAGCAGAGAATCAGTTTTCACGTCACCCACCACTGGAACAGGCCACTGTCACACATTTAGGCCCAGGCACCCAGGCAGAGGAGAGAGGTCCCGTAACAGAGAATCTGGCCTTAGGTCAGCACAGAATCTGTCTTCATGTCATAGCAGAGAATCAGGCTTCACGTCACCCACCACTGGAACAGGCCACTGTCACATATTTAGGCCTAGGCACCCAGGCAGAGGAGAGAGGTCCCGTAACAGAGAATCTGGCCTTATGTCAGCGCAGAATCTGTCCTCATGTCATAGCAGAGAATCAGGCTTCCCGTCACCCACCACTGGAACAGGCCACTGTTACACATTTAGGCCCAGGCACCAAGGCAGAGGAGAGAGGTCCCGTAACAGAGAATCTGGCCTTATGTCAGCGGAGAATATGTCTTCATGTCATAGCAGAGAATCAGGCTTCACGTCACCCACCACTGGAACAGGCCACTGTCACACATTTAGGCCCAGGCACCCATGCAGAGGAGAGAGGTCCCGTAACAGAGAATCTGGCCTTATGTCAGCGCAGAATCTGTCTTCATGTAATAGCAGAGAATCAGAATTCACGTCACCCACCACTGGAACAGGCCACTGTCACATATTTAGGCCCAGGCACCCAGGCAGAGGAGAGAGGTCCCGTAACAGAGAATCTGGCCTTATGTCAGCGCAGAATCTGTCTTCATGTCATAGCAGAGAATCAGGCTTCACGTCACCCACCACTGGAACAGGCCACTGTCACATATTTAGGCCCAGGCACCCAGGCAGAGGAGAGAGGTCCCGTAACAGAGAATCTGGCCTTATGTCAGCGCAGAATCTGTCTTCATGTCATAGCAGAGAATCAGGCTTCACGTCACCCACCACTGGAACAGGCCACTGTCACATATTTAGGCCCAGGCACCCAGGCAGAGAAGAGAGGTCCCGTAACAGAGAATCTGGCCTTATGTCAGCGCAGAATCTGTCTTCATGTCATAGCAGAGAATAAGGCTTCACGTCACCCACCACTGGAACAGGCCACTGTCACATATTTAGGCCTAGGCACCCAGGCAGAGGAGAGAGGTCCCGTAACAGAGAATCTGGCCTTATGTCAGCGCAGAATCTGTCTTCATGTCATAGCAGAGAATCAGGCTTCACGTCACCCACCACTGGAACAGGCCACTGTCACATATTTAGGCCCAGGCACCCAGGCAGAGGAGAGAGGTCCCGTAACAGAGAATCTGGCCTTATGTCAGCGCAGAATCTGTCTTCATGTCATAGCAGAGAATCAGGCTTCACGTCACCCACCACTGGAACAGGCCACTGTCACATATTTAGGCCCAGGCACCCAGGCAGAGGAGAGAGGTCCCGTAACAGAGAATCTGGCCTTATGTCAGCGCAGAATCTGTCTTCATGTCATAGCAGAGAATCAGGCTTCACGTCACCCACCACTGGAACAGGCCACTGTCACATATTTAGGACTAGGCACCCAGGCAGAGGAGAGAGGTCCCGTAACAGAGAATCTGGCCTTATGTCAGCGCAGAATCTGTCTTCATGTCATAGCAGAGAATCAGGCTTCACGTCACCCACCACTGGAACAGGCCACTGTCACATATTTAGGCCCAGGCACCCAGGCAGAGGAGAGAGGTCCCGTAACAGAGAATCTGGCCTTATGTCAGCGCAGAATCTGTCTTCATGTCATAGCAGAGAATCAGGCTTCACGTCACCCACCACTGGAACAGGCCACTGTCACATATTTAGGCCTAGGCACCCAGGCAGAGGAGAGAGGTCCCGTAACAGAGAATCTGGCCTTATGTCAGCGCAGAATCTGTCTTCATGTCATAGCAGAGAATCAGGCTTCACGTCACCCACCACTGGAACAGGCCACTGTCACACATTTAGGCCCAGGCACCCAGGCAGAGGAGAGAGGTCCCGTAACAGAGAATCTGGCCTTATGTCAGCGCAGAATCTGTCTTCATGTCATAGCAGAGAATCAGGCTTCACGTCACCCACCACTGGAACAGGCCACTGTCACATATTTAGGCCCAGGCACCCAGGCAGAGGAGAGAGATCCCGTAACAGAGAATCTGGCCTTATGTCAGCGCAGAATCTGTCTTCATGTCATAGCAGAGAATCAGGCTTCACGTCACCCACCACTGGAACAGGCCACTGTCACATATTTAGGCCTAGGCATCCAGGCAGAGGAGAGAGGTCCCGTAACAGAGAATCTGGCCTTATGTCAGCGCAGAATCTGTCTTCATGTCATAGCAGAGAATCAGGCTTCACGTCACCCACCACTGGAACAGGCCACTGTCACATATTTAGGCCCAGGCATCCAGGCAGAGGAGATAGGTCCCGTAACAGAGAATCTGGCCTTATGTCAGCGCAGAATCTGTCTTCATGTCATAGCAGAGAATCAGGCTTCACGTCACCCACCACTGGAACAGGCCACTGTCACATATTTAGGCCCAGGCACCCAGGCAGAGGAGAGAGGTCCCGTAACAGAGAATCTGGCCTTATGTCAGCGCAGAATCTGTCTTCATGTCATAGCAGAGAATCAGGCTTCACGTCACCCACCACTGGAACAGGCCACTGTCACATATTTAGGCCCAGGCACCCAGGCAGAGGAGAGAGGTCCCGTAACAGAGAATCTGGCCTTATGTCAGCGCAGAATCTGTCTTCATGTCATAGCAGAGAATCAGGCTTCACGTCACCCACCACTGGAACAGGCCACTGTCACATATTTAGGCCCAGGCACCCAGGCAGAGGAGAGAGGTCCCGTAACAGAGAATCTGGCCTTATGTCAGCGCAGAATCTGTCTTCATGTCATAGCAGAGAATCAGGCTTCACGTCACCCACCACTGGAACAGGCCACTGTCACATATTTAGGCCCAGGCACCCAGACAGAGGAGAGAGGTCCCGTAACAGAGAATCTGGCCTTATGTCAGCGCAGAATCTGTCTTCATGTCATAGCAGAGAATCAGGCTTCACATCACCCACCACTAGAACAGGCCACTGTCACATATTTAGGCCCAGGCACCGAGGCAGAGGAGAGAGGTCCCGTAACAGAGAATCTGGCCTTATGTCAGCGCAGAATCTGTCTTCATGTCATAGCAGAGAATCAGGCTTCACGTCACCCACCACTGGAACAGGCCACTGTCACACATTTAGGCCCAGGCACCCAGGCAGAGGAGAGAGGTCCCGAAACAGAAAATCTGGCCTTATTTCAGAGCAGAATCTGTCTTCATGTCATAGCAGAGAATCAGGCTTCACGTCACCCACCACTGGAACAGGCCACTGTCACATATTTAGGCCCAGGCACCCAGGCAGAGGAGAGAGGTCCCGTAACAGAGAATCTGGCCTTATGTCAGCGCAGAATCTGTCTTCATGTCATAGCAGAGAATCAGGCTTCACGTCACCCACCACTGGAACAGGCCACTGTCACATATTTAGGCCCAGGCACCCAGGCAGAGGAGAGAGGTCCCGTAACAGAGAATCTGGCCTTATGTCAGCGCAGAATCTGTCTTCATGTCATAGCAGAGAATCAGGCTTCACGTCACCCACCACTGGAACAGGCCACTGTCACATATTTAGGCCCAGGCACCCAGGCAGAGGAGAGAGGTCCCGTAACAGAGAATCTGGCCTTATGTCAGCGCAGAATCTGTCTTCATGTCATAGCAGAGAATCAGGCTTCACGTCACCCACCACTGGAACAGGCCACTGTCACACATTTAGGCCCAGGCACCCAGGCAGAGGAGAGAGGTCCCGAAACAGAGAATCTGGCCTTATTTCAGAGCAGAATCTGTCTTCATGTCATAGCAGAGAATCAGGCTTCACGTCACCCACCACTGGAACAGGCCACTGTCACATATTTAGGCCCAGGCACCCAGGCAGAGGAGAGAGGTCCCGTAACAGAGAATCTGGCCTTATGTCAGCGCAGAATCTGTCTTCATGTCATAGCAGAGAATCAGGCTTCACGTCACCCACCACTGGAACAGGCCACTGTCACATATTTAGGCCCAGGCACCCAGGCAGAGGAGAGAGGTCCCGTAACAGAGAATCTGGCCTTATGTCAGCGCAGAATCTGTCTTCATGTCATAGCAGAGAATCAGGCTTCACGTCACCCACCACTGGAACAGGCCACTGTCACATATTTAGGCCCAGGCACCCAGGCAGAGGAGAGAGGTCCCGTAACAGAGAATCTGGCCTTATGTCAGCGCAGAATCTGTCTTCATGTCATAGCAGAGAATCAGGCTTCACGTCACCCACCACTGGAACAGGCCACTGTCACATATTTAGGCCCAGGCACCCAGACAGAGGAGAGAGGTCCCGTAACAGAGAATCTGGCCTTATGTCAGCGCAGAATCTGTCTTCATGTCATAGCAGAGAATCAGGCTTCACATCACCCACCACTAGAACAGGCCACTGTCACATATTTAGGCCCAGGCACCCAGGCAGAGGAGAGAGGTCCCGTAACAGAGAATCTGGCCTTATGTCAGCGCAGAATCTGTCTTCATGTCATAGCAGAGAATCAGGCTTCACGTCACCCACCACTGGAACAGGCCACTGTCACACATTTAGGCCCAGGCACCCAGGCAGAGGAGAGAGGTCCCGAAACAGAGAATCTGGCCTTATTTCAGAGCAGAATCTGTCTTCATGTCATAGCAGAGAATCAGGCTTCACGTCACCCACCACTGGAACAGGCCACTGTCACATATTTAGGCCCAGGCACCCAGGCAGAGGAGAGAGGTTCCTTAACAGAGAATCTGGCCTTATGTCAGCGCAGAATCTGTCTTCATGTCATAGCAGAGAATCAGGCTTCACGTCACCCACCACTGGAACAGGCCACTGTCACATATTTAGGCCCAGGCACCCAGGCAGAGGAGAGAGGTCGCGTAACAGAGAATCTGGCTTCATGTCAGCACAGAATAAGTCTTCATGTCATAGCAGAGAATCAGGCTTCACGTCACCCACCACTGGAACAGGCCACTGTCACAAATTTAGGCCCCGGCACCCAGACAGAGGAGAGGTTCATTCAACTTTGGGTTACCCCGCAATATAATGGTAAAATGAAATTAAAAATAGTATTGAATGAGGAAGTGCCTTGGAGTAGAATAATATATTGTTAAGGGGAGGTAGTTAATATCTAATCTGCACAAGGGATGGACAGGTCCTGTGGGATCCATGCCTGGTTCATTTTTATGAACGTCAGCTTGTCCACATTGGCTGTAGACAGGCGGCTGCGTTTGTCTGTAATGACGCCCCCTGCCGTGCTGAATACACGTTCAGACAAAACGCTGGCCGCCGGGCAGGCCAGCACCTCCAAGGCATAAAATGCTAGCTCTGGCCACGTGGACAATTTGGAGACCCAGAAGTTGAATGGGGCCGAACCATCAGTCAGTACGTGGAGGAGTGTGCACAGGTATTGTTCCACCATGTTAGTGAAATGTTGCCTCCTGCTAACACGTTCCGTATCAGGTGGTGGTGCAGTTAGCTGTGGCGTGGTGACAAAACTTTTCCACATCTCTGCCATGCTAACCCTGCCCTCAGAGGAGCTGGCCGTAACACAGCTGCGTTGGCGACCTCTTGCTCCTCCTCTGCCTTCGCCTTGGGCTTCCACTGGTTCCCCTGTGACATTTGGGAATGCTCTCAGTAGCGCGTCTACCAACGTGCGCTTGTACTCGCGCATCTCCAGTGTAGGAAGTAAGGTGGGCACATTGTCTTTGTACCGGGGATCCAGCAGGGTGGCAACCCAGTAGTCCGCACACGTTAAAATGTGGGCAACTCTGCTGTCGTTGCGCAGGCACTGCAGCATGTAGTCGCTCATGTGTGCCAGGCTGCCCAGAGGTAAGGACAAGCTGTCCTCTGTGGGAGGCGTATCGTCATCGTCCTGTGTTTCCCCCCATCCACGCACCAGTGATGGGCCCGAGCTGCTTTGGGTGCCACCCCGCTGTGAACATGCTTCATCCTCATCCTCCTCCACCTCCTCCTCATCCTCGTCCTCCTCGTCCTCCAGTAGTGGGCCCTGTCTGGCCACATTTGTACCTGGCCTCTGGTGTTGCAAAAAACCTCCCTCTGAGTCACTTCGAAGAGACTGGCCTGAAAATGCTAAAAATGACCCCTCTTCCTCCTCTTCCTCCTGGGCCACCTCCTCTTCCATCATCGCCCTAAGTGTTTTCTCAAGGAGACATAGAAGTGGTATTGTAATGCTAATAACGGCGTCATCGCCACTGGCCATGTTGGTGGAGTACTCGAAACAGCGCAACAGGGCACACAGGTCTCGCATGGAGGCCCAGTCATTGGTGGTGAAGTGTGTCTGATCCGCAGTGCGACTGACCCGTGCGTGCTGCAGCTGAAACTCTACTATGGCCTGCTGCTGCTCGCACAGTCTGTCCAGCATATGCAAGGTGGAGTTCCACCTGGTGGGTACGTCGCATATGAGGCGGTGAGCGGGAAGGCCGAAGTTACGCTGTAGCGCAGACAGGCGAGCAGCGGCAGGGTGTGAACGCCGGAAGCGCGAACAGACGGCCCGCACTTTATGCAGCAGCTCTGACATGTCGGGGTAGTTGCGAATGAACTTCTGCACCACCAAATTCAGCACATGCGCCAGGCAAGGGATGTGCGTCAAACTGGCTAGTCCCAGAGCTGCAACGAGATTTCGCCCATTATCGCACACCACCAGGCCGGGCTTGAGGCTCACCGGCAGCAACCACTCGTCGGTCTGTTGTTCTATACCCCGCCACAACTCCTGTGCGGTGTGGGGCCTGTCCCCCAAACATATGAGTTTCAGAATGGCCTGCTGACGTTTACCCCGTGCTGTGCTGAAGTTGGTGGTGAAGGTGTGTGGCTGACTGGATGAGCAGGTGGAAGAAGAAGAGGAGGAAGCTGAGTAGGAGGAGGAGGAGACAGGAGGCAAAGAATGTTGCCCTGCGATCCTTGGCGGTGGAAGGACGTGCGCCAAACAGCTCTCCACCTGGGGCCCAGCCGCCACTACATTTACCCAGTGTGCAGTTAGGGAGATATAGCGTCCCTGGCCGTGCTTACTGGTCCACGTATCTGTGGTTAGGTGGACCTTGCCACAGATGGCGTTGCGCAGTGCACACTTGATTTTATCGGACACTTGTTTGTGCAGGGAAGGCACGGCTCTCTTGGAGAAGTAGTGGCGGCTGGTAACAACATACTGTGGGACAGTAAGTGACATGAGCTGTTTGATGCTGTGTGTGTCCACCAGCCTAAATGACAGCATTTCATAGGCCAGTAGTTTAGAAATGCTGGCATTCAGGGCCAGGGATCGAGGGTGGCTAGGTGGGAATTTACGCTTTCTCTCAAATGTTTGTGAGATGGAGAGCTGAATGCTGCCGTGTGACATGGTTGAGATGCTTGGTGACGCAGGTGGTGGTGTTGGTGGTACATCCCATGTTTGCTTGGCGGCAGGTGCCAACGTTCCTCCAGAGGCGGAGGAAGAGGCCGAGGCGGCGGCAGCAGCAGCAGAAGAGGCCGAGGCGGCGGCAGCAGCAGAAGAGGCCGAGGCGGCAGCAGCAGAAGAGGTAGCAGGGGGAGCCTGAGTGACTTCCTTGTTTTTAAGGTGTTTACTCCACTGCAGTTCATGCTTTGCATGCAGGTGCCTGGTCATGCAGGTTGTGCTAAGGTTCAGAACGTTAATGCCTCGCTTCAGGCTCTGATGGCACAGCGTGCAAACCACTCGGGTCTTGTCGTCAGCACATTGTTTGAAGAAGTGCCATGCCAGGGAACTCCTTGAAGCTGCCTTTGGGGTGCTCGGTCCCAGATGGTGGCGGTCAGTAGCAGGCGGAGTCTCTTGGCGGCGGGTGTTCTGATTTTGCCCACTGCTCCCTCTTTTGCTACGCTGTTGGCTCGGTCTCACCACTGCCTCTTCCTCCGAACTGTGAAAGTCAGTGGCACGACCTTCATTCCATGTGGGGTCTAGGACCTCATCGTCCCCTGCATCGTCTTCCACCCAGTCTTGATCCCTGACCTCCTGTTCAGTCTGCACACTGCAGAAAGACGCAGCAGTTGGCACCTGTGTTTCGTCATCATCAGAGACGTGCTGAGGTGGTATTCCCATGTCCTCATCATCAGGAAAAATAATTGGTTGTGCGTTAGTGCATTCTATCTCTTCCACCCCTGGGGAAGGGCTAGGTGGATGCACTTGGGAAACCCTGGCAGCAGAGTCTTCAAACAGCATAAGAGATTGCTGCATAACTTGAGGCTCAGACAGTTTCCCTGATATGCATGGGGGTGATGTGACAGACCGATGGGCTTGGTTTGCATGCGCCATCTGTGCGCTTTCTGCAGAAGACTGGGTGGGAGATAATGTGAACGTGCTGGATCCACTGTCGGCCACCCAATTGACTAATGCATGTACCTGCTCAGGCCTTACCATCCTTAGAACGGCATTGGGCCCCACCAAATATCGCTGTAAATTCTGCTGGCTACTGGGACCTGAGGTAGTTGGTTCACTAGGATGTGTGGCTGTGGCAGAACAGCCACGTCCTCTCCCAGCACCAGAGGGTCCACTAACACCACCACGACCATGTCCACGTCCGCGTCCCTTATTAGATGTTTTCCTCATTGTTCCCGTTCACCACAATTTTGAAAATGGCAAATTTGGGAATAGTTTTTCAACCCAGAACAAAAAATGTGCTTTTACGGTCACTACAAATAACTTGACAAGCTAAAACAGTACAGATTTGGTTGAATAGAAATGTGAGGCCTGTTTTTTTTTGCGCTATGTGACAGGTATAGGTTTAATCACAGAATTAGACTTCTATCTGCACGGTAGCGTGTGTCTTAGGTTTTTCTGAATGACACTATCAGCACCTTCAATGTAAGATATCCTTTATGGGATAGATTTCAAGTAGGCCTCATATACCAGAAACTAGTTATTTTGAGAATGGCAAATTTGGGAATAGTTTTTCAACCCAGAACAAAAAATGTTCTTTTACGGTCACTACAAATAACTTGACCAGCTAAAACAGTACAGATTTGGTTGAATAGAAATGTCAGGCCTGTTTTTTTTTTTGCGCTATGTGACAGGTATAGGTTTAATCACAGAATTAGACTTCTATCTGCACGGTAGCGTGTGTCTTAGGTTTTTCTGAATGACACTATCAGCACCTTCAATGTAAGATATCCTTTTTGGGATAGATTTCAAGTAGGCCTCATATACCAGAAACTAGTTATTTTGAGAATGGCAAATTTGGGAATAGTTTTTCAACCCAGAACAAAAAGTCTGCTTTTACGGTCACTACAAATAACTTGACCAGCTAAAACAGTACAGATTTGGTTGAATAGAAATTTCAGGCCTGTTTTTTTTTTGCGCTATGTGACAGGTATAGGTTTAATCACAGAATCAGACTTCTATCTGCACGGTAGCGTGTGTCTTAGGTTTTTCTGAATGACACTATCAGCACCTTCAATGTAAGATATCCTTTTTGGGATAGATTTCAAGTAGGCCTCATATACCAGAAACTAGTTATTTTGAGAATGGCAAATTTGGGAATAGTTTTTCAACCCAGAACAAAAAGTCTGCTTTTACGGTCACTACAAATAACTTGAACAGCTAAAACAGTACAGATTTGGTTGAATAGAAATGTCAGGTCTATTTTTTAGGCGCTGGGTGACAGGCTCAACTTGCCCCTGATGTAGTATATGGCCAAAAAATAACCACTCTATTGATGGTTAAATGCACTTGGGTGACACAGGCTCAGCCTGCACCAGATGTAGTATATGGCCAAAAAATAACCAGACTGTTGATGGTTAAATGCACTTCGGTGACACAGGCTCAGCCTGCAGCTGATGTAGTATATGGCCAAAAAATAACCAGACTGTTGATGGTTAAATGCACTTCGGTGACACAGGCTCAGCCTGCAGCTGATGTAGGATATAGCACAAAATAACCACACTATTGATGGTTAAATACACTTGGTGATAGCTTGTGCTGGCGCACCACAAGTCACAAAATGGCCGACGATCACCCCAGAAAAAAAGTGATCTAAAAACGCTCTGGGCAGCCTCAAAAAAGTGAGCAAGTTGATATTATCACTTCAATGATCCACAGCTGCAGATCGATCCCATAATGAAGTCTTTTGGAGGAGTTAATCTGCCTATTCTCGCCCTAACGTCGCAGCTGCAACCTCTCCCTATGCTTGAATCAGCAGAGTGACGTGCAGCGCAACGTGACCCAAGCTTATATAGAGGCTGGGTCACATGCTGCACTGGCCAATCACAGCCATGCCAATAGTAGGCAAGGCTGTGATGGCCTCTTGGGGCAAGTAGTATGATGCTTGTTGATTGGCTGCTTTGCAGCCTTTCAAAAAGCGCCAAGAAAGCGCCGAACACCGAACCCGAACCCGGACTTTTACGAAAATGTTCGGGTTCGGTCCCTGTCACGGACACCCTAAAATTCGGTACGAACCCGAACTATACAGTTCGGGTTCGCTCATCCCTATGGGTGACTACTCCCCATGTTCCAGGCCGGGTCTTGACTGGCCTATAAAAACCCAGCCAGCAGTGTCAGCTGTGAGTGGATTACTCCTCTCTGACAGAGGAGCTCTGTCAGTCTCTGTGTTGGGACCTGGGAGTTTGGGCCTGGATTAAGGCCTGCTACCTTGTTGGTGTGAAAGCAGGTGGATTCTGCTTTGTCCAAGGACTTCTTCTTTGCTGAATGGTGTGAACGAACACCAGAATCACAATGTGACTGTTTTCCTTGAAACAGACTTTTTGTTTTGTCATTTACTTAATGTGTGAATAAACACTAAACTGTTTAATTCAAAGACTTTGTTGTAGCCTCTATACTGCTAACCTGCCTAGCAGAGCGAATCACCACAATATACAGTACAGACCAAAAGTTTGGACACACCTTCTCATTCAAAGTTTTCTTAATTTTCATGACTATGAAGGCATCAAAACTATGAATTAACACATATGGAATTATATACATAACAAACAAGTGTGAAACAACAGAAAATATGTCATATTCTAGGTTCTTCAAAGTAGCCACCTTTTGCTTTGATTACTGCTTTGCACACTCTTGGCATTCTCTTGATGACCTTCAAGAGGTAGTCACCTGAAATGATCTTCCAACAGTCTTGAAGGAGTTCCCAGAGATGCTTAGTATGTGTTGGTCCTTTTGCCTTCACTCTGCGGTCCAAACCATCTCGATTGGGTTCAGGTCCGGTGACTGTGGAGGCCAGGTCATCTGGAGCAGAACCCCATCACTCTCCTTCATGGTCAAATAGCCCTTACTTTAGAAGTTTTCCCAATTTTTCGGCTGCTTTTTTCTTGCCATAATACAAATTCTAACAGTCTATTCAGTAGGACTATCAGCTGTGTATCCACCTGACTTCTCCTCAACGCAACTGATGGTCCCAACCCCATTTATAAGGCAAGAAATCCCACTTATTAAACCTGACAGGGCACACCTGTGAAGTGAAAACCATTTCAGGGGACTACCTCTTGAAGCTCATCAAGAGAATGCCAAGAGTGTGCAAAGCAGTAATCAAAGCAAAAGGTGGCTAATTTGAAGAACCTAGAATATGACATTTTCAGTTGTTTCACACTTGTTTGTTATGTATATAATTCCACATGTGTTAATTCATAGTTTTGATGCCTTCAGTATGAATCTACAATTTTCATAGTCATGAAAATAAAGAAAACTCTTTGAATGAGGTGTGTCCAAACTTTTGGTCTGTACTGTATATAAATACAAACATAAATATATATATATACACTCACCTAAAGAATTATTAGGAACACCTGTTCTATTTCTCATTAATGCAATTATCTAGTCAACCAATCACATGGCAGTTGCTTCAATGCATTTAGGGGGGTGGTCCTGGTCAAGACAATCTCCTGAACTCCAAACTGAATGTCAGAATGGGAAAGAAAGGTGATTTAAGCAATTTTGAGCGTGGCATGGTTGTTGGTGCCAGACGGGCCGGTCTGAGTATTTCACAATCTGCTCAGTTACTGGGATTTTCACGCACAACCATTTCTAGGGTTTACAAAGAATGGTGTGAAAATGGAAAAACATCCAGTATGCGGCAGTCCTGTGGGCAAAAATGCCTTGTGGATGCTAGAGGTCAGAGGAGAATGGGCCGACTGATTCAAGCTGATAGAAGAGCAACGGTGACTGAAATAACCACTCGTTACAACCGAGGTATGCAGCAAAGCATTTGTGAAGCCACAACACGCACAACCTTGAGGTGGATGGGCTACAACAGCAGAAGACCCCACCGGGTACCACTCATCTCCACTACAAATAGGAAAAAGAGGCTACAATCTGCACGAGCTCACCAAAATTGGACTGTTGAAGACTGGAAAAATGTTGCCTGGTCTGATGAGTCTCGATTTCTGTTGAGACATTCAAATGGTAGAGTCCGAATTTGACGTAAACAGAATGAGAACATGTATCCATCCTCTGATGGCTACTTCCAGCAGGATAATGCACCATGTCACAAAGTTCTAATAATTTCAAATTGGTTTCTTGAACATGACAATGAGTTCACTGAACTAAAATGGCTCCCACAGTCACCAGATCTCAACCCAATAGAGCATCTTTGGGATGTGGTGGAATGGGAGCTTCGTGCCCTGGATGTGCATCCCTCAAATCTCCATACACTGCAAGATGCTATCCTATCAATATGGGCCAACATTTCTACAGAATGCTATCAGCACCTTGTTGAATCAATGCCACGTAGAATTAAGGCAGTTCTGAAGGCAAAAGGGGGTCCAACACCGTATTAGTATGGTGTTCCTAATAATTCTTTAGGTGAGTGTATATCAAATGTGCCCGCATTGCTGAGAAAAATTATGTTTAAATATATGAAAATGAGACTTTAGGAGCAACAGGGATGTTGTCGTTACACCTAGAGGCTCAGCTCTCTCTGCAACCTCTGTGTCCTGTCCACATTGATTGACATCGCACACGACGACATTAAGTCGCGCGACAGATAGTGCACAACTACACTGCAACATTTGTCGTGCGACATTTTGTTGCACCAATGTCGCGCGACAAGTTTTGTAATGGCAGTCTATGGTGTCTGTGACTGTCGCATCACAGTCGCAGCATGTTGCATGTTGCAGTGCGACACCATAGACTGCCATTATAAAAATTGTCACGCGACATTGGTGCAACAAAATGTTGCGCGACCAATGTCGTCATGTAGACCTAGCCTAAAAGTCATCACACTTGGCCTTGTCAATTAAAGTGTAGAGGGTGCGGCAGTTGCACAGGGGTGTTGTAACTGCAACACCCCTGTGGCTCATAGAAACTCCTTTGAATACCGTATATTAAAACATCATTTTCTCAGCAATGTGGCACATGTGAACATGGGACCAACACAGATGCCTTAAGCTGCTAAGTGCACATCTAACAGTGTCATAGGTACAAATCTGCTGATGGATGCTCTTTAAAGCAAATTGAAACGTTGTGCCATTTTGTGATGAATTAGTTAGAATTCTAACTTTATAACAAAATAAAAAAGATAGGTGCACTCTGCAGTCTCACTAAACCCTCAAACTGATTTTAAAATTGAGAGATTAGTCAACATGTCCTACGGTGTCAGGCCGACTCACAAACAGCTCACCTAGTTACCTGCATGCTGGAGGTAACTAGGTGAGCTGTTTGTGAGTCGGCCTGATGCTCCTGTAATTTGCCCACTGGCTCCTGGTATTGCCCAAACGGCTCAGGTAGGAGAGTGTTAGGTCCCGGGCTACTTGAGAAACCTTGGCGTGGTGCCCGGGCTTAGACATGTTCTACACCGTAGGACATGTTGACTAATCTCTCAATTTTAAAATCAGTTTGAGGGTTTAGTGAGACTGCAGAGTGCACCTATCTTTGTTATTTTGCTATATTGTTATATTAATTATCACATCCGCACTTGTTATCTTGTGTAGGATGTCTATTGTGGTACTTGTGGTTCGCCGAGGGCATCCTCCACCGTATGCATTTTGCTGGGGATTGCCATTAGCAACGGGCCACAAGTGCAGGATTTTCTCCCCTACAGTATATATATGCACAACTGCATGTGGGTTTGAGCACCTCCTGCGAATGCCAACCTGTCTTCTTAGTTTGTATATATAGAATTCTAACTTTCTTGTGTGCTAATGTAATATTTTCGGGAGCTCTGCTTAGTGTGTAGATGCATATATTTTCTTTATAGTAAAATATAGGAAATGGGTTTATAATTTTATTACTGTTCTGTAAACTCTTTTATAACAAGTTGAACTGCTGATGCATTCTATTTCCTACAAATATTCTGAACCCTTGAGCTTTGAAATATTATATCGTGGGTAAAGAGATTGAAGCAATTTGTCCCATTAGGATGAGACTGCAGCATTTTTCTTTATTTCACTTGAACATCCTGTACAAAGGAAGAAATGTTTGCTGATTCAGATGTGGATGTAAATGAATTACAGACACTATGTGCTATATATTGAAGATATTCATGATTTATTCCCTAGTATTGAAATTATTCCTCAGAAATGTAGCAAAAATCCACTAATATTATCTTCATAGCCCCTGAGGACATTATAACGAATTCAATATATTTATACACTTCATTGTGGGCTTCGATATGCTATTAATTTTTCAGGATCATACATATTGATCATTCCAATACTTGCTGTCGTCATTCAATAGTTATTTGAGTACATAGCCAACTATGCGTCATTATTAGTGTTTAGCGAATCGAAGTTTCCAAATTGGACTTTGATACGTATTTCAGGAAAAATTTGATTTGTCCTGAAGCTGAATTTCCTCACGCCATGTGGTAAGTAATCAACTTTTCCTAAAATGGCGTTAAAAACAAAAAACATTCATACTCACCTCATTAATTTGTGCAAGAAGAGGCCGCCACGGCCCTCTTGATTGAAGATACCACGCGGCCTCTATGCGATCAAATTGATAAGGTGAGTATTTTTTACCTGATTAACCCCTGAAAGCCCTCAATATTAATCTCAGATGCTGTGATCAGCTATGAATGCGGCGTCTGTGGGGTTCAATAATGGGGACGGCGCCATTGCTGTTCCCTGTTATTGAGCCCGCTACATACAAAGAAATGTGCTTTTTGATTAAATCATTCGTTACAAAGCAAAAAAAAAAAATGAAATTTGGCCAAGCAGGCGAATCAAATTTTCAATAACATTGCTCCTCTCTAGTCATTATCTACTGCACTGGAGATATAACAAAGCCCTGATACTTATTGAGTACATGATTAGAGATGAGCGAATTTCTCAAAAATTCGATTCGGCCAGTTTTTCTGGATTTGGCCGAATTTTCCGAAAAGATTCGATTCGATCTGAATTTAATTGTGGCGACTCGCGTAAAAAAAACCCAGCTATTTCCTGGCTGAAGAGAGCCTGTATAGTGCTTTGCAGTAACACTCATAAGAAGTCTGCTGTGATAGTGAAACAATACTGTGAGTCAGTATGACACGCAGATGACAGGCGTCGCTCTTAGAATCACTGCACACTTCACTTATTTGGGCAGTTAAAACTGACCAAATAACTCAAGTGTGAACTCCAATTACACATTCGTCAGCTGATTCCACACAGATGTCTACAGAACCTGTTCTATTAAACACTTATACAAATAGAGCCCCCCAACATAGTGGAGAGCGTGTCAGCAGTAAAATGGTGTGGATGTCACTGATTATTTTGCCCTTCCTCTGATCCGTCAGAACAATAACCCCCAAAAAACGGATCTTGTTTGTTGAGCATCCGCCTTTACTCGGTCAGCATTTGGTCAGTAATCCATCAGTATTGCTAAAGCAAAGAAAAAAAGAAGAAAAACACGAGTGGATACAAAACAGAGATGACACGTGAATGGAATCTTTGCATATCTTCTGTGTTTTGTACCCAATCCTGCTTTTGGCTACCAAATCATAAGCCAATTATGATGGGACCATGTCAAACAGGCCTTACAGCTGCTACATAGACAGGATCCATTGTGCGTGGGAAGGAAGAAAGGGACTAGTGGATGTAAAAGGGGGGACTGCAAATGAGGAAGCCCTAATACAGTTCCAAGGTAAACTTTGCCTTCCCAGGTCCCTGTAACTCATGATGGCACAGGCAACCAATGGGGTGACGCACCAGTCAAAAAACTGCTATGTGTGATTTAGTACATAGCACATGGTATGCCCCAGTGTGGTTCAGCACTGTAACAGCCAGATATACTCAATGATGTATAATTTGTGCCCAGACCAAAGTGGGCAAGGTGGTTAAGGTACCCCAGAAAAAGACGTCTTGCCCTTTGTATCTGTTTTCAATGCTTGCAGACTACATTCAACTACCCAAGGTGGGCGTGTATGAGTATGTATTGGTGTGTGATGACTTGTTTTCAGGATGGTCAGAAGCATACCCGGTAGCTAAGACCACAGCAAAGAAGATTATAGCCGAAGTAGTATGCAGGTATCGGGTACCTGAGACCATTGGAAATGACAGAGGTATTCACTTCACAGGTAAAGTGATGCAGGAGATGATGAAGGTTTTGGGTGTAGAACTGGCCTTAAAAGCTTCGTACCATCCACAAAGCAGCGGTAAGGTAGGGAAAAAAGAACTAAATGGGACACTAAAGTTAAAGATTCAAAAGGCCATGACAGAGACTGGTAAGCCATGGACAGAATGCCTGATGGTAGCCCTCTTTTTAGTAAGGTATACCCCTAACCGTAAGACAGGCTTTAGTCCCTATAAGGTCCTTTTTGGGTCAGCCCCTAGGACAGGATTGTATTTCCCACATCAGCTCCAGATGCAACATGGTTGTCTGCCAGATTATGTGAACAGTTGCACAAGCATTTGACTAAAATACATTCTCTGGTTTTTGCTTCACTTTTATATCCTGATAAAGTACCAGGAACCCACCCACTTGTGTCTGGAGATTGGGTGGTGGTAAAAAGACACGTTAGAAAAGTCCTCAAACCCTGTTTTGATGGTCCATTCTGAGTGTTGTTGACCACAAGCACATCAGTGAAGCTTAAAGGAAAGTCTAATTGGACCTACGCCAGTCATTGCAAGAAAGTGTTGAGTCTGGAGACTTGAAAGGATGGGGTTTCTTGTTCCCCCTTGTGTGACTGCTGGTCCTGGCTCAAAGAATCTGGATTTCAAATGAGATAGTAAAAATAGGTTTCTGGGCCATGAAAACGTTGTGTAAAAGGAAGAACAAAGCTGTTACAGCCCGATACTTCCAGCCCAGTGACCCATGGATAGCATTGCCCAAAGATTCTCAGTATTAATAGTTTTTATGTTCACAATAATCGAGACGTTAAAGACTGAAACCCAACTAAGAATCCACCACTTAACATCACACCCATATATTCTGTATTAGGGATAGGTGAGAATTTGACTTCCCATTGTATAAGTCCTGTAAGGGATCGCCTCTTATTTGGGGGTCATTCTCACAGATACGACTTTAGGACACCAGGCTTCAGGTCCAAACCGTGCATTTATTGTGCACACTCCAACCAATACAGGTTATCATGAAGTCGCAGCTTCACCTAACACATGTGAAATCCACATAAAATAATAAACACTTGCCCGGCTAGGCTCTAACTAACACAGAGTTTCCTGACTCACCTAAGTCCTTGTTCACACCCTGTGAACACATGCGGCTTTCTGAGCCAATGTCCGACAGCCTCCTGGCTGTACAGAGCACAGTATGCCCACTGTCTCCAGTCCAGTGTCTCTTGGGGAATAGTGGTCTCTCAGCCCTCCTGGCTTGGACCACACAGAGCCTCCAGGCCTCTGTCCACAGGCAACACACTCCCCCCTTGCTGACACCCTGGGAGGTGCTTTGTGCCAGCCTGAATACTTCCAGCTGGTCTCGCCTGTGGTGGAATAGGGGTGTGGACCGAACTATCCACCCCTTCCTTGCCTCTAACCTGCGTGAGACCTGTCATTGTCTCACAGTCCATTACGAGATAGTCTATCCAATAGGGATAGGTTGTCTCCAAAGTGGTGAAGCAACCAACAGGCACAATGGGACCGATTGTAGAACCTACTTACATTAGGGACAGCATCCGGCCAATTGAAATGGGTTCAAAGAGGCGACTGATAGAGATGTGGATATCATTCTTGATTAAGTAAGCTGTCCCCCATATCCTCCAGCTCTCAACTAATGCCTTATTCACTCAAGTTCCATGAGGACCCTCCTTCCTGATGTGTCATATATAACATATGCTGTACTGCTATTAGTGTGAAGCCATTACAATATGGCGTTTGCACTTAGATGTTTACATAGTTTGCATACTAGAGTTAGTAAAGCAATGCACAATGCGCAGATGCCAAGTGTTATCTCCTTTCTTATTTTTGTATTTTAGCCAATGCAATAATGCCACGAGCCTCAGGGGTATGCCCCCTCTTATGTACATATCAAAACTGCTTAACTTCCTGTAATAAATGAGGAATGCTTTGACCCTTGCTGGTGTCAGTGCTGTTTCTTCCATGCATGTAAAATCCTAGCATTAAGTTAATTTGGAGCAGTAGAGTAAACGTATTTGGCTCTGATTGAGAGCATCTTTAACAATGACATAGTGTGGAGGTGGCAATAGCAGCATGAGGAGACCTGAGTGGCGAGGTGGCAGCAGCATGAGACCACAGAGTGGTACAATGACAGAGTGTGGAGGTGGAAGCAGCAGCATAAGGAGACCACAGACTGGCCCAGTGAAATAATGTTGAGGTAGCAGCAGAGTGAGGAGACCACAGAGTGCTGATTTGGCAGCAGCATAAGGAAACCACAGAGTGGTGAAGTGGCAGCAGCATGAGTAGACCACTGAATGACACAATGACAGAGTGTGGAGGTGGCAGCAGCAGCCTAAGGAGACCACAGAGTGGACCGGTGACAGAGTGGGGAGGTGGGTGGCAATACCAGTACCCGCTGACGATGATGGGTGTAAGGAGGAGCACTTGACATCAGATGTGCAGCATCAGGCGGCTGGCAGCATCAGAATAGTAGCTGAGGCAGGTAGCTATAAGAAACCAGTCTCTTTTGTCAAGGTTTGGGTGAGGCAGCATGGATGATCTAATCTGATTCATCAGGCATTGGTGGGTGGAAATCCTGGCTGATCCATGCCTGATTCACCATGACAAAGGTCAGCTCTCCACATTTTGGGTGGACAGGCTAGTTCTCCTTGGGGTAACTATGGTCCCCGCCGCACTAAACACCCGCTTTGATGCCACACTACTGGTCAGGCAGGATAGCTTTTCCAGGGCAAACTCGGCCAGTTGCGGCCACAAATCCAATTTGGCTACCCAGTAGTCCAATGGAACTTCAATTTGGGGCAGCATGGTGCTGTCCAAGTAGGCCAGGACCTGCTGGTTCATGTTCTATGCCAGGTCTAGCTGCTGCTGCTGGTGAGTAGTTTCTTCACTAGGCGGGTTAAGAAAGCTGCTCATTATTGACTCTATAATCAAGCTGCTGCTGATGGAGCTGGTGCTGCTCCTACCCCTCAATCCCACCACAGCAGCGGAACTAGAGTGCAGACGGCCCCCCCGGTCAGACCTGCGAGAGGATGGACGATGGCGCAGATAGGCAGTGGCCAACTGACTACGTACATAGGATATCTCTATAGTAGTTCAGTTTGTCCTCCCTCTCAGCGGGTGTAAAAAAGACCCACATTTTGGACCGGTAGCGAGGGTCCAACAAGGTGGAGAGCCAGAAGTCATCCCTCTGCCGGATGATGACAATTCGGCTGTCACTACCCAAGCAAGTGAGCATGCATCGGGCCATTTGCGCAAGTGTCTCAAAGGGACTCCCTGCCTCCATCTCCACTGCAGACTGCAACAGTGTGCCGGGTCATCTGCCTCATCTTCCTCATCTCCCTCATGCTCATCCGCTGCTCCTGTTCCTCCTCTCCTGTCACCTATGTAGAAAAACAACCATTTCACTACACATTGCCTGTGCTCCAATGTCCTCCTCCTCCAGTTCAGCCCCCACAGGAATCATGTGGCCTTGAGATCTAGGCACCACATCTCCAGTCCCCTGACCAGCCAGATTTACCAGCATCTGTTCCAGGATATGAAGCAGTGGAATGATGTTGCTCATCCCGTAGTCCTGGCATATGACAAATAACGTGGCATCCTCAAAGGGCCTGAGAAAACGGCAGGTGTCACGCATGAGCTGCCACTGGCTGACATTGAAATTATACAGGGGAGTACTCCTGTCCTCTTGGATCATCAAGAAATCGTTTATGGCCTTTCTCTGTTCGTATAGTCGGTCCTACATATGGAGGGTGGAATTCCAATGGGTGTAAACTTCGCATATCAGCCTATTTTGGGGGATACCATTCTGCCACTGAAGCTCAAGGAGGGTGTGCTTTGCGGTGTACGAGTGGCTGTAGTGCATTCAAAGTTTCCTGGCCATTTTTAGGATGTCTTGCAGATGGGTGGAAGACTTCAGGAACCACTTGGCAACCAGGTTGAACACATGCGGCATGCACGGCACATGGCTCAGCCCTCCTTGACGTAGCACCGACACCATGTTCTTCCCATTGTCAGTCACCATGGCTCCGATTTTGAGTTGTTGCGAATAAAGCCAGGATTCGATTTCTTGATGAAGGACATGGAGCAGTTCCTCCCCTGTGTGACTCGTTCGCCCAGGCAAACGAGGTGTAGAACAGTGTGACACCCCTATGTACCTGCACATGTAGTATGTTGGAGGAGCACTGTGAATTGTCCCTGCAGTAGAGGCTTAGGACACAGTGGTGGATGAGGAGGCAGAGGCGGACATTTTTGCAGGACCAGCGGTGTGAGAACGTGGAGGCGGAAGCGGCATCAACTGGCCAAGTTGCTGGTGTGGCTGGGCAGGAACCACATTCACCCAGTGGGCCATAAAGGACATGTATTGTCCCTGACCATAGTTACAGCTCCACCCGTCGGCGCTACCGTGCACTTTGGCAGACACCGACAGCAACCGAGTGCACGCATACTGTTGTCTTTTGGCAATCGCTTCGGTGATTGATTGCTGACAGGATGACTGGCGAGGAGTAGGAGGAGGAGGAGCAGGAGCTTCAGGACCAGCAGATGATGGGTAGTGTTGATCACGAATATTCAAATTGCAACTTTTTATTGCAAATATCGTCACTTCAAGAATTCGCAAATATTTAGAATATAGTGATATATATAGTGATATATATTCGTCATTTCGAATATTCAAGATGTTTTTTTAATCAGTGCACATGATCCCTCCCTGCTTCTAGCTTGTGGGCCAATGAGATGGCTGCAATATCTTTGACTTTAGGAGTAGTGTTGATTGCGAATTTTCAAATGCCTATTTCCGCAATCAAGAAAATAATGACTTGAGATAACGAATTCTCGAATTTGCGAATATATGGCGAATATTCACCTAAATATTAGCGAAATATCACAAATTCGAATATTGTCCCTACCGCTCATCACTAATGATGGGAAGGAAAGACAGCTCCCTTTGGCTGAGGTAGTGGAGCCTTGACTGCCTGAAATCGGGTGCGTGCCACTGGGTGATGCATCGGTTGCTGCGGCAGGCTGGACCACCACATCATAGCCACGGTTCTCCCAGGCTACTTCATGGTGACGCTGCATATGTTGATGCAGGGCCGTGGTGCCAACATTGGCACCCTGGCCACGCTTCACATTCTGTCCACAGATTCGGCAAATGGCCATGTTCACCTCCTCCGGCCGCTTAACAAAAAATTGCCACACCGTCTAGTAGTTGATTTTACCCCCAATGCTCCACACTGACTGACTGCTACCTCTGCTGTTTCCCTGAACCCCTGCACCACTACTTTCCGGGCAGGTAGGCTCCTGCAAAGCGGGTCGTCTACCCCGGGCACATTTGGTTCCCGACCTCCCACTACTTGCACCCTGATGACTCCTGGCCACGCTAGCGACTTGCTGGCTCAGCCGCTGCCTCACGGGCAAGCTGCCACCCTCTTCTCCACATGATGATGAAGCCCCTAATTCACCTGGCTCCCAAGTGCAATCAGCTACATCCTCATCATCATTGAGAACTGTCTGCATGTCACTGATGTTCTCCTCAACGGTCTCTGAGCCAGTAGCCTGACCGCTCGCGATACCAGCTCCCACGCCACTCTCCTCCTCACTACTTGTCCGCCTACTGGAGGAAGCGGCGGATGTCTCCTCCAGATCTTGGCTGGGCAGTAGCTCGTGTCCTCTAGTAGCTCGTCCTCGCTGTATAGTGGAGCTGAGCCCACAGCATATAATACTTGTCTGGCTGAGTTAACAGAAAAGTTTGAGGACAGGTGAGGGAACAGGGCTTGCTCCCGGGCCATGTCAACTAAGGGTTGTGTCTGACAAACCCACCGACTATTGGCTAGGAGTGTCTGATGTCACTTGGGACGAAGTGGATAACCGAGTCAACCATTCAAGAACCGCTAGGTTTCTGGTCAAGACACGACCGCAAGATGACGCCAGGAACTCAGGTCTCTTGAAGTGACCCCTGATGCCACACCCCCTTACTCTGCTGCCCCTCCCCTGTGCAGGGCCTGTCACTTCTGTGTCTAACATACTGTTAAATCAAGTAAATAAATAAAAAGGAAATTAATACACCCTAAAAAAAGGCTGTAGTTTTCTCACTTCACCACACGACAGCTAATAAGCCCGTTTTTTCCCACTAATACACCCCAAAAAAGGCTTTTCATCACTTTACTGCTAAATGGGAAATAAGCCCTTATTTTTTTCTACTTATACACGCCAAAGAAGGCTTTAGAATATATAACTGCACCGCTCATTGGCAAATAATACTTTTTGTTTTCCACTAATACACGCCAAAAAAGGCTGTCATTTTCTCACTTCACCACACAATGGCTAATAAGCCCTTTTTTCCCCCCACTAATACACGCCAAAAAAGGCTTTAGAACATATAACTGCACTGGTGAACGGCAAATAAGCCCTTTTGTTTGCACTAATACACCCCAAAAAAGCCTTTAGAACATATAACTGCACCGCTGAATGGGTAATGAGCCCTTCTTCCCACTAATACACTGCAAAAAAGGCTTTAGAACATAAAATTACACCGCTAAACAGCAAATAAGCCCTTATTTTTTTTTCACTTGCACACCCCAAGAAAGGTGTTAGAATTAGGATTGAGCTAACCCAAACTGTAAAGTTCGGGTTCGTACCAAACTTTAGGATTTTTGGACCCAAACCCGAACATTTCAGTAAAAGTTTACTAGTCGGAGGTTTATTGGCCCTTTTTGAAAGGCTGCAGTGCAGCCAATCAACAAGCGTTTAACTCTGTGCCCTTGGAAGCCATCACAGCCATGCCTACTAATGGCATGGCTGTGATTGGTCAGTGCAGCATGTGACCCAGCCTCTATATAAGCTGGAGTCACGTAGCGCTGCACATCACTCTGCTGTGCTTAGTGTAGGGATAGAATGCTGCTGCTGTGAGGGAGAGAATAGGAAATAATCTTTAATCTGAAGTGCTTGTTAACTCAGCGATCTACATAGATTTAGTTTTGTGGGTGCAGTGCACAATCTTTTTACCCTGCCCTGAGCCCTGTGACAGAGAAAAATAACTTTTATCCGTCTGTTAGTTAGGTGGGCGGCTGTGGCCATTTTATGCAATCAGTGCACCAGCACAGTATATGTCCTTTTGTGACATTCAAATCCAAGCTTGAAATACTGCAATAATAATCTGGGTTTAAAAAAACACCCATTTTTGGCAATATCCTACATCTGGTGCCTTTGCAGCATTCGTCAGTGTGCAATTTAAGCTATAAATACAGCAATAATTTTCAGGCTTTTTGGGCAAAATACTAAATTTTACAGCCCTTGTTGCATCTGTCAGTGTAAGCTGCATGCTTTAGATACTGCTGTCATATTCAGTTGGTAAGAAAAACACCCATTTTGGGCAAAGTACTTAATACTGCAGCCTTTGCTGCATCTGTGATTGTTAAAAACAGGCTTGAAATGCTTCAATAATTTTCTGGGTTTTAAAAAACACCCATTTTTGGCAATACCCTACATCGGGGGCCTCTGCCGCATTAGTCAGTGTGCAATTGAAGCTAGAAATACAGCTATAATTTTCTGGGTTTTAAAAAACACTCTTTTTGGGCAAAATACTCAATTTACATTTGACAGTGTTAAACCTCCTCTGCCACTTATCTGCCCAAGCCTCCAATCTATCCAGATCCCTCTGTAGTATTATACTGTCCTCTTCAGTGATAATTACTTTACACAGTTTAGTGACATCTGCGAAAATTGATATTTTACTATACAAGCCTTCTACAAGATCATTAATAAATATATTGTAAATAAATAAAACACCCATTTTGGTCAAAATACTTAATTTGCGGCCTTCTCTGCATCTGTACGTGTGAAATTTAAGCGTTATATACTGTTGTCATATTCTGTTATTAAAAAAACACCCTTTTTGGGCAAAGTACTTAATATTGCAGTCTTTGCTGCATCTGTTATTGTTAAAACAAGCTTGAAATACTTCAATAATTTTCTGGGTTTTAAAAAACACCAATTTTTTGCAATACCCTCCACCTGGGGCCTTTGCCGCATTAGTCATTGTGCAATTTAAGCTAGAAATACAGCCTTAATTTTCTGGGTTTTAAAAAACACCCATTTATGGCAAAATACTTAATTTGCGGCTTTGTCTGCATCTGTCAGTTTGAGATACATGCTTTAAATACTGCTATGCTATTCTGGTATTAAAAAAACACCCATTTTGGGCAAAATACTTAATTTGCGGTCTTGTCTGCATCTGTAAGTGTGAAATTCAAGCGTTATATACTGCTGTCATATTCTGTTATTTAAAAAACACCCTTTTTGGGAAAAGTACTTAATATTGCAGTCTTTGCTGCATCTGTTATTGTTAAAAACAAGCTTGAAATACTTAAATAATATTCTGGGTTTAAAAAAACACCCTTTTTGGGCAAAATACTCAATTTTACAGCCCTTGCTGCATCTGTCACTGTGAGATACACGCTTTAGGTACTGCTGTCATATTCTGTTAGTAAAAAAAAACACCCATTTTGGGCAAAGTACTTAATATTGTAGCCTTTGCTGCATCTGTGATTGTTAAAAACAAGTTTGAAATACTTTTCTAGGTTTTAAAAGACACCCATTTTTGGCAATACCCTATATCGGGGACCTCTGCCGCATTAGTCAGTGTGCAATTTAAGCTAGAAATACAGCTATAATTTTCTGGGTTTTAAAAAACACCCTTTTTGGGCAAAATACTCAAGTTTACAGCCCTTGCTGCATCAGTATGTGTGAAATTCAAGTGTTATATACTGCTGTCATATTCTATTAATAAAAAAAAACACCCTTTTCGGGCAAAGTACTTAATATTGCAGTCTTTGCTGCATCTGTTATTGTTAAAACAAGCATGAAATACTTCAATAATTTTCTGGGTTTTAAAAAACACCAATTTTTTGCAATACCCTCCACCTGGGGCCTCTGCCGTATTAGTCAGTGTGCAATTTAAGCTAGAAATACAGCAATAATTTTCTGAGTTTTAAAAAACATCTGTCAGTGTGAGATAGACGCTTTAGATACTGCTGTGTTATTCTGGTATTAAAAAAACAGCCATTTTGGGCAAAAATAGAAATTTGTGGCCTTGTCTGCATCTGTACATGTGAAATACACGCTTTAGATACTGCCGTGCTATTCTGGTATAAAAAAAATTATAATTTTGGGCACAAATCTTAATTTGCGGCATTGTCTGCATAAGTCATTGTGAGATACACCCTTTAGATACTGTTGTTCTATTCTACTATTACAAAAACCACCCATTTAGGGCAAAAATAAAAATTTTGCAGCCTTTGCTGCATATGTCATTGTGAGATACACCCTTTAGATACTGTATTTCTATTCTGCTATTAAAAAAAACCTATTTAGGGCAAAAACGTAATTTTGCAGCCTTTGCTGCATCTTTCATTGTGAGATACATGCGTTAGATACTGTTGCTCTATTCTGTTATTTAAAAAAAACACCTATTTTGGGCAAGATCCTAAATTTGAGAAATATGAGGAGAGCATCAAATAAGAGACATGGCCCTGGTCGTGGTGCTGCTGGTGGAGCTCCTGTTGCAGGGAGAAGATGTGGTCGATCTGTGCCACCTACACGCACAAGTGAAACACCTTCCTCAGGTGCGAGTAGGCGACAGAACCTTCAGCGGTATTTGGTCGGGCTTAATGCGGCTCTACGAATGGTGAGGCCAGAACAAGTACAGGCAATAGTAGATTGGGTTGCTGACAGTGCCTCCAGTTCCTTTATATTGTCTCCCACCCAGTCTCCTGCTGAAAGATCAGAATTGGCAGCCGATGTCCATCAGTCTTTCACCTCACCCCCTTGCAAATCAGCCAAGCAGTCTGAGCCCAAAGTTATGCAGCAGTCTCTTCTGCTTTTTGATGACTCTGCTAGCAGGGTTACCCAGGGCCATCCACCTAGCCCTGCCCCAGAAGTGGAAGAGATTGAGTGCACCGATGCCCAACCACTTATCTTTTAAGATGAGTACATGGGAGGACCATCGCAGCACGTCTCGGATGATGACGAAACACAGGTGCCAACTGCTGGGGCTTTCAAAAGTTTACAGACTGACAAGGAGGGCAGGGGTGAAGACTGGGTGGAAGATGATGTGGAGGACGATGAGGTCCTCGACCCCACATGGAATCAATGTCATGTGAGTGACCTGTGTCGTTCGGATGAAGAGGTGGTGGTCGCACAGAGCCACTAGCGCAGCAGAAGAGGGAGCAGGGTGCAAAAGCCCACCACAGCAAAGGACCGAGCACAACAAAGCCAGCTCCAAGGAGTTCCCTGGCATGGCAGTTCTTCAGACAATGTGCTGACGACAAGACACGAGTGGTTTGCACGCTGTGCAATCAGAGCCTGAAGCGAGGCATAAACGTTCTCAACCTGAGCACAACCTGCATGACCAGGCATCTAAGTGCAAAGCACGAGCTGCAGTGGAGTAGACACCTCAAAAACCAAGAAAGGTCTTTGGCTCCTCCTGCTTCCTCTTCTGCTGCAGTCTCGGCTTCTTCATCCACCTCTGGAGTGACAGTGCCACCTGCCACCCCGCAAGCAGAGGATCTTCCAGCAACACCATCACCTGGGTCACCAAGCATCTCCACAATGTTCCACGGAAGCGTTCAGCTCTCCATCTCCCAAACACTGGAGCGGAAGAGTAATTACCTCCCTACCCACCCGCGATCCCTGGCCCTGAATGCCAGCATTTCAAAATTACTGGCCTTTGAAATGCTGTAATTAAGTCTTGTGTAGACAGAGAGTTTTAAAAGCTTTATGGCGGTGGCTGTCCCACAGTACGTCGTGCCCAGCCGCCACTACTTTTCCAGGCGTGCCATCCCTTCCCTGCACAACCAAGTGGGGGACAAAATCAGGTGTGCACCTCACTACGGATACGTGGACCAGTAAGCACGGTCAGGGACGTTATATCTCCATAAAAGCACACTGGGTAAATGCAGTGGCGGCTGGGCCTGAGGCGGATAGCAGTTTGGCGCATGACCTTCCACCACCGAGGATTGCAGGGTGCTTCAGTTACCTCCTGTTGCTTCCTCCTCCTACTCCTCTTCCTCATCCTCTACCGGCTCCTCATCCGGTCAGCGTAACACATTCACCACCAACTTCAGCACAGCCAGGGGTAAATGACAGCAGGCAGTTTTAAAACGTATCTGTTTGGGGGACAAACCCCACAGCGCGCAGGAGCTGTGGACGGGCCTTGAACAACAGACCGATGAGTGGTTGGTGCCAGTGAGCCTCAAGCCCGGCCTGGTGGTGTGCGATAATAGGCGAAATCTCGTAGCAGCTCTGGGACTAGCCGGTTTGACGCACATCCCTTGCCTGGAGCATGTGCTGAATTTGGTGGTGCAGAGATTCCTTAAAAATGACCCCGATATGTCAGAGCTGCTGCATAAAGTGCAGTCCATCTGTGCGCGCTTTTGGCGTTCTTACCCTGCTGCTGCTCGCCTGTCAGGCTGCAGCGTAACTTTGGCCTTCCCACTCACCGCCTCATATGCGAAGTGCCCACAAGGTGGAACTCCACCTTGCACATGCTGGCCAGACTGTGCGAGCAGCAGAAGGCGATAGTGGAGTTTCAGATGCAGCACACACAGGTGAGTCGCTCTGCGGAACAGCACCTTTTCACCACCAATGACTGGGCCTCCATACGAGACCTGTGTTACTTGTTGCGCTGTTTCAAGTACTCCACCAACATGGCCAGTGCCGATAAAGCCATTCTTATTGTTACTATCCCATTTCTATGCCTCCTTGAAAAAACGCTGCTGGCGAAGATGGAAGAGGATGTGGCACAGGAGGAGGAAGAGGGATCATTTCATAGGGTTTCCGGCCAGTCATTCACAAGTGGCTTGTTCCTGCACTCACAAACGCCATGTACACAATTGTCCAGCCAGGGCACAGTTCTGGAGGATGACGAGGTGGATGATGAGAGGAGGAGATGGAGAAGGAGGAGTCGTGTTTACAGCAGGGTGGAACCCAAACCAGCTCATGGCCTTCACTAGTGCGTGGCTGGGGGGATACAGAGGACCCAGACGATACACCTCCCACAGAGCCTGGCACACATGAGCGATTACATGCTGCAGTGTCTCCGCAACGACCGCCAAGTTGCCCACATTCTAACTTGTGCCGATTACAGGGTGGCCACGCTGCTGGATCCCCATTACAAGGACAACGTAACGTGCTTAATTCCGTCACTGGAGCGTGATCGTAAGATGGAGGAGGAAGAGGTCACCAACCCAGCTGGGGCAGCACCTCAGAAGGCAGGGTTAGCATGGCCGAAATGTGGAAAAGCTTTGTCAGCACGCCAAAACAACCAGCACCACCAGCTGATATGGAACGTCTTAGCAGGAGGCAGCATTTCACCAACATAGTGGAGCAGTATGTGTGCACACGCCTACACGTACTGAATGACGGGTCTGCCCCCTTCAACTTCTGGGTCTCCAAATTAGGCACATGGCCTGAGCTTGCCCTTTACACCTTGGAGGTTCTAGGGTTGCCCTGCAGCCAGTGAATTGTCTGAATGTGTGTTTAGCACGGCTGGGGGCGTTATCACAGACAAGCACAGCCTCCGGTCCATAGCCAATGTGGACAAGCTCACGTTCATTAAAATGAACCAGGCATGGATCCCACAGGACTTGTCCGTACCTTTGCAGAATAGACATGTATACCGTCTGTAACCAGCCATTGTTATACTACAGCGCAATTGCTCATTGTTGTTTTGGATATTTCACACTCTTTTGGAGTGTACCTTAATAAAAATAAAAAATAAAAAATGGAAAAGAAAAACAGTGTTGGCTACCTCTTCCTCCTCCACCACTGCTTCCACCTACACTACTACGTCCACCGCCTCCTCAAATTCCTACTCCATATGGACCTCCACCTCATAAATCAAGTTTTTGTTTTTTTATTGTACTTATTTTGTACAAGTTTTTGTTTTATTGTACTTATTTTGTACGAATTTTATTTTATTTTATTTTATGTAATTTCACTAATTTGTCTGTTACATTTTTGGGTGAAATTCACCAATTTTTGGGTGTGATATACCACTGCTATACCTAGTAGACAGGTTAAAAACATTCATTAATTTGTCTGTTACATATTTGGTTGCAATTCACCAATTTCTGGGTGTGATATACCCCTGCTCTACCTAGTAGACATGTAACATTTCACTAATTTGTCTGTTACATATTCGGGAGAATTCATCAATTTTTTTGGTGTGATAGACCCCAGCTGTACCTAGTAGACAGGTAAAAAATTTCATTAATTTGTCTGTTACATATTCGGGTGAAATTCACCAATTTTTGGCTGTGATATACCCCAGCTCTACCTCGTAGACAGGTAACATTTCACTAATTTGTCTGTTACTTATTCAGGTGTAATTCACAGATAGCACGACTGGAGGGGGTTATCACAGGTTATATTTCCCAATGTTTTGGGGTGTACCCTAATAAAAAAAATAAAAAATTAAATTAAAACCAAAAAGCAGTGTAGGCTTGCTCCTCCTCCTCCACCGCCGCTTCCACCTACACCGCCACATCCAACGCCTCCTCAACCTCCTACTCCATATGGACCTCGTCCTCCTAGATCAAGATTATTATTTTTAATTTTTACGTATTTATGTTATTTAACCCCTTAAGGACTTAGGACGTACCGGTACGGCATGGTTCCCGAGTCCTTAAGGACCCATGACGTACCGGTCAGTACGTCATGAGTTTAAAATAAGATTGCGGCGCCCCGGGGGTTAATCCGAACGGGATGCCGGCTGAAATCATTCAGCCGGCATCCTGTCACAACGCCGGGGGGGTCATGTGACCCCCCGTATCAGCGATTGCAGCAAACCGCAGGTAAATTCAGACCCGCGGTTTGCTTCGCTTTTAGCCGATTCTGATTCTGATCAGAGACCGCGGGGATCAAACTTTAAAATGCCCGAAATAAAGTTTTATTAACCCCCCCCCTGCACCCCTGAATGATATTATGTGGGCGGGTGGTGCAGGGGGGGTGTCGCAGGCGGTGCGGGAGGTGCGGGAGGCGGGCGGTGCGGCAGGCGGGATCGCGATCCCCCGCCCGCCTCCCCTTGAATAATCGTTGGTGGACAGTGGTTATACCAGGGTGTCAGCACATTGATTATACCCTGGTATAAACGGCTGACATCGGTGATGCGATGTCAGCCGTTTAACCCTTTCCATACAGCGGTCCGTATGGACCGCTGTATGGAAAAGGTTAACAGCTCAGGGAGCACCCTCCCTCTCCCATCAGGGGGCTGCTGTGCCTTTGCAGAAATTTCATCCCCATTTGCCAATAACTCTTGTGCAACACCTAAAGGGTTAATGAAGTTTGTAAAATCAGTTTTGAATACCTTGAGGGGTGTAGCTTATAGAATGGGGTCATTTTTGGGCTGTTTCTATTATGTAAGCTTCGCAAAGTGACTTCAGACCTGTAGTGGTCCCTAAAAATTGGGTTTTTGTAAATTTCTGAAAAATTTCAAGATTTGCTTCTAAACTTCTAAGCCTTGTAACATCCCCAAAAAATAAAATATCATTCCCAAAATGCTACAAACATGAAGTAGACATAGGGGGAATGTAAAGTCATCACAATTTTTGGGGGTATTACTATGTATTACAGAAGTAGAGAAACTGAAACTTTGAAATTTGCTAATTTTTCAAAATTATTGGTAAATATGGTATTTTTTTATGCAAAAAATTTTTCTTTTTTGACCCAATTTTAGCAGTGTCATGAAGTACAATATGTGACGAAAAAACTATCTCAGAACGGCCTGGATAAGTCAAAGCGTTTTAAAGTTATCAGCACTTAAAGTGACCCTGGTCAGATTTGCAAAAAATTAAGGGGTTAAAGTAATTTCCATATCTACATTTGTTTGCAGAGCACATGCTCTTAGCCACATTTTGATGCAATTTGCAGCCCTCTAGCTCTTTCCATGACATTTTTACAGACATTTTAGTGCTCAAAAGTTCGGGTCCACATTGACTTCAATGGGGTTCGGGGTCAAGTTTGGGTCAAGTTGAGGGTCCCAAACTCAAACTTTTTTATGAAGTTCGGCCGAACCCGGCGAACCCGAACATCCAGGTGTCCGCTCAATTCTATTTAGAACATATAACTGCACTGCTGAACAGCAAATAATACTTTTTTCCCGCTCTTATACACCCCAAAAAAGGCTGTAATTTGCTTGCTTCACCACACAACGGCTAATAAGCCCCTTTTTTCCACTAATACACCCTAAAAAGGCTTTAGAACATAAAACTGCACCACTGAACGACAAATAAGCCCTTATTTATTCCACTAATACACTCCAAAAAAGGATTTTGAATATATAACTGCACCGCTGAATGGCAAATAAGCCCTTAATTTTTTCCACTAATACACGCCAAAAAAGGCTTTAGAACATATAACTGCACCACTGAACGGCAAATAAGCCTATATTTTTCCCCACTTATACACGCCAAAAAAGGCTTTAGAACATATAACTACACAAGGGCTAATAAGACGTATAAATATTTCCTAGTAATACTCCCTGTTAATGGCTCTATCACACAGCACTTGCACCCCAATAACAAGAAAGGTTTGCTGGAATTAGCGGTATCATCTATTACAAACCTGAAAGCAGCAGTATAATGGCAATTTGGATCCGCAATCAGTGCAGCAAGGTGTAATAGGATTGTTCCAATTTCCCAGGCTGTACACTCCTGTATTGGACCCTTTTCTCCTTTTATAGTGTGGAATAATTACTCCTTTTCCTTTCCCTACACTTCTAATGATCTTTCCATGAACTTTTATTCAACAAAATAAAAGTTTTCAAGTCTTTCCTAGCACTTTCCCTAGCTCCTGCTGACGTCTCGCCCTGCACTGAGTACACTGGAAAATGACTGAATCCAAGATGGCTGAGGGCTGGCTGGCTACTGATTGGCTGCATTCATGGCATTGTGGGTGATCCCTCATTCCCAGAGTTCTTTGCTTCATGTGCAGCAGTCATTTTAAGAAAAAATGTGATTTGTTACCACGAAGCGTCAAAAAATTCGGATTCGGTGCAAATCAAATTTTTCCTGAAATTCGGATCGAATTCCACTTCATCAACTTTGATTCGCTCATCTCTATATAAGATTTCAGCAGCTCCAGTTCAAATTACAGGTGGCTGATAGTGCAGCATGTAGACATTATTAGTGATACTGGTGAGAACTATGCCATAGTTGTGTATTATAGTCCTCTGTACCGTACTATCTAGTGCATTTTTATTTTTTTATTTTATGTTTGGTTCCTTATTGGTGTACGGTATGTCTTTGCTTTCTGTGTTTAACCCACATTGCAAATTGTTAGAGATTTTAAATTAATGTATTTTTCTAACTTTTTGTGGAAATATGGAAAGTTAGAATTTTGGTGCAGCCGTCTGCCAGGGGGGATCAGGGCTTTGGGGAAGAATGCATCTGTAAGGGCAGGACAATGATGTTTTCAGCAGGAGTGGATGAAAACGACAGGACAATGCTGCCGCCATTAGGGAAAGAGTAGAAGGGGACAATGCTGCCCGTTAGGGCAGGAAAGGGGGGATAATGCTGCTGGGGAAGGGTTGGGACGGAGGCCAATGCTGCTGGAGGAAAGTGCTGCTGCCAGACTATAAGGATGCCACTACCAGTTGTGTTCTTCCAGCAGTGTTTGCGGGTCTTTGTTCGCCGATGTTTCTTGTCTGACACGCCAACTTGCATTCATTTGATGAAGCAGAAAAACTGACTCATCGGAGAAGGCAAGCCTTTGCAAATCAGTGGAGGTCCAATTCCGATACTGCAGCGAAAATTGACACCTGTTCTGCTGATGTGGTGGAGCTTCATTAGCAAAGGTGTAGTGACTAGGGTTGAGCAAACCCGAACTGTAAAGTTCGGGTTCGTACCGAACTTTAGGATTTTTGGACCCCGAACCTGAACATTTCAGTAAAAGTTCGGGTTCGGGTTTGGGGTTCGGCGATTTCTCTGCACTTTTTGAAAGGCTGCAATCAGCAAGCGTTTAACTGTCTGACCTTAGAAGCCATCACAGACATGCCTACTAATGGCATGGCTGTGATTGGCCAGTGCAGCATGTGACCCAGGCTCTATATAAGCTTGAGTCACGTAGCGCTGCACATCACTCTGCTGTTACAAGTGTAGGGAGAGGTTGCTGCTGGACTGTTGATTTCAGGGAGAGAATAGGAGAGAATCTAACTCAGTGATCTACATACAATTAGTTGTGTGGGTGCAGGGCACAATCTTTTTACCCTGCCCTGAGCCCATTGACCGGAAAAAAAACACTTTAATCCGTCTGTTAGTTAGGTGGGCAGCAACGGCGGTCATTTTATGCAAGCTCAGTGCACTAGCACTGCATCTGAGCTTTTGTGACATTCTAATCCAAGCTTGAAAAACTGCACTAATAATCTGGTTGTAAAAAAAAATCACCCTTTTTTGGCAATATACAACATCTGGTGCTTTTGCAGGATTAGTCAGTGTGCAATTTTAGCTAGAAATACAGGCATCATTTTCTGGGTTTTTTAAAACACCCTTTTTGTGCAAAATACACTATTTTACATCCCTAGCTGCATCTGGACGTGTGAAATTCAAACGTTATATACAGCTTTCATATTCTGTTAGTAAAAAAAAAACACTTTTTTGGCAATATATATCTGGATTAGTCAGTGTGCAATTTAAGCTAGAAATACAGCCATAATTTTCTGGATTTTTAAAACACCCTTTTTGTGCAAAATACAGTATTTTACATCCCTAGCTGCATCTGGACGTGTGAACTTCAAACGTTATATACAGCTTTCATATTCTGTTAGTAAAAAAAAACACTTTTTTGGCAATATATATCTGGATTAGTCAGTGTGCAATTTAAGCTAGAAATACAGCCATAATTTTCTGGATTTTTAAAACACCCTTTTTGTGCAAAATACAGTATTTTACATCCCTAGCTGCATCTGGACGTGTGAACTTCAAACGTTATATACAGCTTTCATATTCTGTTAGTAAAAAAAAAACAACTTTTTTTGGCAATATACAACATCTGGATTAGTCAGTGTGCAATTTAAGCTAGAAATACAGCCATAATTTTCTGGGTTTTTAAAACACACTTTTATTTGCCAAAAAAACACTATTTTACAGCAAGTGTGAAATTCAAGTTTAATATATACAGCTTTCATATTCTGTTAGTAAAATAACCCACTTTTTTGGCAATATACAACCTCTGGATTAATCAGTGTGCAATTTAAGCTAGAAATAAAGGCATAATTTTCTGGGTTTTTAAAAACACACTTTTTGGCCAAAATACACAATTTTACAGCCCTTGAAGCATCAGCATGTGTGAAATTCAAGGGTTATATACTGCTGTCTAGAGTTGAGCGGACAACTGGATGTTCGGGTTTGGCAGGTTCGGCCGAACTTAAAAAAAAGTTCGGGTTCGGGACTCGAACTTGACCCGAACTTGACCCCGAACCCGAACCCCATTGAAGTCAATGGGGACCCGAACTTTTGGCCACTAAAATTGCTCTAAAATAGCCCTGGAAACAGTTAGAGGGCTGCAAAAGGCAGCAAAATGTGCTTAAGAGCATGGCAATTGCTCTGCAAACAAATGTGGATAGGGAAATGAATTAAAAAAACATAAAAGACCTTAAAAAATACTAATTAGGTATGATGTAGGAGGAAGAGGTTGAGGAGGCGGTGAATGGGTGGATGTGGCCGTGTAGGCTCACGTGGCGATCTAGGTGGAAGCGGCGGCGAAGGAGGAATAGGTAGCCAACACAGATGTGTGTTATTTTTCATTTTTACATAGGGGTATCCCCCAAAATATTGGGACATATAAAAATAAAAAAAAAAGGAATAAGTGCACTTGAGTACAAGGATGGATGGTTGAAGCTGTTAGAACTGTCTATTCTGCACAAGGTACAGACAAGTCCTGAGGGATCCAAGCCTGGTTCATTTTAATAAACGTGAGCTTGTCCACGTTGGCTGTGGACAGACGGCTGCGTCTGTCTGTAATGACGCCTCCTGCCGTGCTAAATACACATTCAGAGAGTACACTGGCTGCAGGGCAGGACAGCACCTCCAAGGCATACAGGGCAAGCTCTGGCCATGCGGACAATTTGGAGACCCAGAAGTTGAATGGGGCAGAACCATCAGTCAGTACGTGTAGGTGTGTGCACAGGTACTGTTCCACCATGTTGTTCAAATGCTACCTCCTGCTAACACGCACCATATCAGCAGTTGGGGCCGGTTGTTGCGGCGAGGTGACAAAGGTTTTCCACCTGTCGGCCATGCTAACCCTGCCTTCTGAGGTGCTGGCGCTGACACAGCTGCGTTGGCGACCTCTTCCTCCCCCCCTGCCTTCGCCTTGTGCTTCCACTTGTCCCCCGGCGTCAGTCGGGAATGCTCTTAGGAACGCGTCTACCAGCATGCGCCTGTAGTCACGCATCTTCCGATCACGCTCCAGTGAGGGAATTAAGGACGGCACATTGTCTTTGTAACGGGGATCCAGCAGGGTGGCCACCCAGTAGTCAGCACACGTTAAAATGTGGGCAACTCTGCTGTCGTTGCGCAGGCACTGCAGCATGTAGTCGCTCATGTGTGCAAGGCTGCCCAGAGATAAGGACAAGCTGTCCTCTGTGGGAGGCGTATCGTCTGCGTCCTCCGTATCCCCCCAGCCACGCACCAGTGATGGGCCCGAGCTGCGTTGGATGCCACCCCGCTGTGAACATGCTTCATCCCCATCCTCCTCCTCCTCCTCCTCATCCTCATCGTCCTCCAGTAGTGGGCCCTGGTTGGCCAAATTTTACCTGGCCTCTGCTGTTGCAAAATCCTCTTTCTGAGCCACTTCTAAAAGACTGGCCTGAAAGTGTTAGAGATGACCCCTCTTCCTCCTCCTCATCCTGGGCCACATCCTCTTCCATCATCGCCCTAAGTGTTTTCTCAAGGAGACATAGAAGTGGTATTGTAACGCTGATAACGGCATCATCGCCACTGGCCATGTTGGTGGAGTACTCGAAACAGCGCAACAGGGCACACGGGTCTCGCATGGAGGCCCAGTCATTGGTGGTGAAGTGGTGCTGTTCCACTGTGCGACTCACCCGTGCGTGCTGCAGCTAAAACTCCACTATGGCCTGCTGCTGCTCGCACAGTCTGTCCAGCATGTGCAAGGGGGAGTTCCACCTGGTGGGCACGTCGCAAATGAGGCGGTGAGCGGGAAGGCCAAAGTTTCGCTGTAGAGCAGACAGCCGAGCGGCGGCAGGATGAGAACGCCGGAAGCGCGCACAGACGGCCCACACTTTATGCAGCAGCTCTGACATGTCGGGGTAGTTGTGAATGAATTTCTGCACCACCAAATTCAGCAAATGCGCCAGTCAAGGGGATGTGCGTCAAACCGGCTAGTCCCAGAGCTGCAACGAGATTTCGCCCATTATCGCACACCACCAGGCCGGGCTTGAGGCTCACTGGCAGCAACCACTCGTCGGTCTGTTGTTCTATACCCTGCCACAACCAACGCAATGTGGGGCCTGTCCCCCAAACACATCAGTTTCAGAACGGCCTGCTGACGTTTACCCCTGGCTGTGCTGAAGTTGGTGGTGAAGGTCTGTCGCTGACCGGATGAGGAGGTGGTAGAAAAGGAGGAGGAAGCCGAGTAGGGAGAGGAGGCAACAGGAGGCTAAGAATGATGCCCTGCAATCCTTGGCGGCGGAAGGACGTGCGCCAAACAGCTCTCCACCTGGGGCCCAGCCATCACTACATTTACCCAGTTTGCAGTTAGGGAGATATAGCGTCCCTGGCTGTGCTTACTGGTCCACGTATCTGTGGTTAGGTGGACATTGCCACAGATGGCGTTGCGCAGTGCACACTTGATTTTATCTGATACTTGGTTGTGCAGGGAGGGCACGGCTCTCCTGGAGAAGTAGTGGCGGCTGGGAACGACGTACCAGCCTGAATGACAGCATTTCAAAGGCCAGTATTTCTCAAAGGTTTGTAAGAATGGAGAGCTGAACGCTTCCGTGTGACATGGTGGAGATGCTTGGTGACGGAGGTGGTGTTGTTGGTGGCACATCCTCTGTTTGCTGGGCGGCAGGTGCCAACGTTCCTCCAGTGGTGGAGGAAGAGGCCGAGGCAGCAGCAGAAGAGGGAGCAGGAGGGGACTGAGCCCTTTCTTGGTTTTAAAGGTGCTTACTCCACTGCAGCCCGTGTCTCGCATGTAGATGCCTGGTCATGCAGGTTGTGCTAAGGTTTAGAACGTTAATGCTTCGCTTCAGGCTCTGATGGCACAGCGTGCAAACCTCTCGGGTCTTGTCGTCAGCACATTGTGTGAAGAAGTGCCATGCCAGGGAACTCCTTGAAGCTGCCTTTGGTGTGCTCGGTTCCTGGTGACGGTGGCCAGTAGCAGGCGAACTGTTTTGGCGACAGCTGCTCTGCTTTTGAACCCTGCTCCCTCTTTTGCTACGCTGTTGGCTCGGTCTCACCACTGCCTCTTCCTCCGAACTCTGAAAGTCAGTGGAACGACCTTCATTCCATGTGGGGTCTAGGACCTCATCGTCCCCTGCATCGTCTTCCACCCAGTCTTCCTCCCTGTCCTCCTTTTCGGTCTGCACACTGCAGAAGGACGCAGCAGTTGGCACCTGTGATTCGTCATCATCAGAGACGTGCTGAGGTGGTATTTCCATGTCCTCATCAGGAAACATAAGTGGTTGTGCATCAGTGCATTCTATGTCTTCCACCCCTGGGGAAGGGCTAGGTGGATGCCCTTGGGAAACCCTGCCAGCAGAGTCTTCAAACAGCATAAGAGACTGATTCATGACTTGAGGCTCAGACAGGTTCCCCGATAGGCACGGGGGTGATGAGACAGACTGATGGGCATGGGTTTCAGGCGCCACCTGTGCTCTTTCTGCAGAAGACTGGGTGGGAGATAATGTGAACGTGCTGGATCCACTGTCGGCCACCCAATTGACTAGCGCCTGTACTTGCTCAGGCCTTACCATCCTTAGAACAGCATTAGGCCCGACCAAATATCGCTGTAGATTCTGGCGGCTACTGGGACCTGAGGTAGTACGCCCACGTCCTCTCCCTGCACCAGATGCTCCACCAACACCACCACCACGACCATGACCATGTCCCTTATTAGATGTTTACCTCATAGTTAGCGTTCACCAAGCAAAGTAAAAAGTGGTTAAGTCTGTTAAAAATAATTAACCGCCAATAAAAACCCTGATGTAGGGTATTGCACCTATACCCCCTATATGACAGCCGTATTTCTGGCCTAAATGTAACACTCACTTATGCACCTCTAATCCCAGATGTGCAGTATATCAGAGGGTTTTTTCACCCCAGTAAGCAAAAAGCTGTATTTGTGGCCTAAATTTCACAGTCACTTATGCAAGTCTAATCCCAGATGTGCAGTATATCAGAGGGTTTTTTCACCCCAGTAAGCAAAAAGCTGTATTTCTGGCCTAAATGTGACACTCACTTATGCATGTCTAATCCTAGATGTGTACTATATGAAACAGATGTTTTTTTTTCACCCCAGTAAGCAAAAATCTGTATTTCTGGCCTAAATGTGACACTCGCTTATGCACGTCTAATCCTAGATGTGCACTATATGATGTTTTTTTTTCACCCCGGTATGCCCCAGTATGAGAAAGCCGTATTTGTGGCCTAAATTTCACAGTCACTTATGCATGTCTAATCCCAGATGTGCAGTATATCAGAGGGTTTTTTCACCCCAGTAACCAAAAAGCCGTATTTGTGGCCTAAATGTGACACTCACTTATGCAAATCTAATCCCAGATGTGCAGTATATCAGAGGGTTTTTTCACCCCAGTAAGCAAAAAGCCGTATTTCTGGCCTAAATGTGACACTCACTTATGCACCTCTAATCCCAGATGTGCAGTATATCAGAGGGTTTTTTCACCCCAGTAAGCAAAAAGCCATATTTCTGGCCTAAATGTGACACTTACTTATGCACGTCTAATCCTAGATGTGCACTATAGGAAACAGATGTGTTTTTTTCACCCCAGTAAGCAAAAAGCTGTATTTCTGGCCTAAATGTGACACTCACTTATGCACGTCTAATCCTAGATGTGCACTATATGAAAAAAAGTTTTTTTTTAACTCCAGTAAGCAAAAAGCTGTATTTCTGGACTTGCAGACATGCAGATATACTGTGCTGGTGCACTATCGTTGCATAAAATGGCTGCCGATTATGTATCGATATTGACAAAGTGAAGTAAAAAAAGTTAGTTTTCAGCAGTAGTTGGCTTAGGGCAGGCTTAAAAAAATTGTGCACTGCACCCACAAAACACATTTGCTGTACATCACTGAGTAAAAAAGCAGTTCTCCATAAGATTTCTCCCTGATCTTTCCCTCACAGCAGCTGCAGCCTCTCCCTACACTAATCCGAGCAGAGTGATGGGCGGCGCTATGTGACTTCAGCTTAAATAGAGGCTGGGTCACATGCTGCAGTTGGCCAATCACAGCCATGCCAATAGCAGGCATGGCTGTGATGGCCTTTTGGGGCAAGTAGTATGACGCTTATTGATTGGCTGCTGTGCAGCTTTTCAAAAAGCGCCAAGAAAGAGCCGAACACCGAACCCGAACCTTTACGTAAATGTTCGGGTTCGGGTCCGGGTGCCGAAAAACCTAAAGTTCGGTGCGAACCCGAACTTTACAGTTCGGGTTCGCTCAACTCTATTGCTGTCATATTCAGTTATTAAACAAACACCCGTTAGGGCAAAAAAAAGTTTATTTGGCAGCCTTTGCTTCATATGTCATTGTGAGATACACCCTTTAAACATTTGGTTATATTCAGATATTTGAAATACCGCCATTTGGTGCACAAATCTTTAATTGAGGCCTAGTGTGGGTCAGGGCATGTGAGATACACCCTTTAAATACAGGGGTTCTATTCAGGTATTTGAAATACAGCCATTTTGGGCACAAATCGTTAATTTCTAACGATAATTTGTTTTCTATTAGTCCTAACAGCAGCACAGATGGGGTTAACCATCCCCCATGGACTGGTAGGACCGGCGGAATTCTAATGAGCCCAAGTAATAATTAAACACTTAAACCTCCCCTATAAAGGAGGGAATCACCTCCAGCCCATTGTGTTATAGCAAGAAAAAACTAGTCTTACTAGGGTGGGAAATTTGTGTGCTGCTGTTAGGACTAAGGGAAAACAAATTATCGTTAGAAATTAACGATTCCCTTACGTCCTACCAGCAGCACAGATGGGGAGATAGCAAGAAGAACCCCTAGGGAGGGCCATCATGCCTGGCAGAACTAAGAATAGTCTGCCCAAAGGCCGAATACTCAGCTAATCTGGCATCTAGTCTATAATGGGAGATGAATGTTGATTCAGAGCTCCAGGAGGCAGATTTACAAATCATGTCGAGCGGAAGAAGACTCCTCTCGGCAAAAGAAGTAGCTACAGCCCTCATAGAATGGGCTTTTACAAACCCCAGATGGTCTAGAGATTGGGAAACAAAAGGATTCCCCATTAGCCTCCTTAATCCATCGACTGATGGATGGTTTAGACGCCTTACGGCCTTTAAACTTACCGGCAAACAGGATTAGAAGATTTTCATCTTTCCTGAACTCTTTTGATCTATCCACATAGATCCGGAGGCATCTCAAGACATCCAAGAGGAGGTAGAAGGTCTAGAAAGAACCGGGAAGGATATCACCTGGTTGATATTCTGGAAAGAAGGAACCTTAGGCCTAAAGTACGGAAGAAATCTTAAAAGGACCCGGTCTTGCAAAAAAAATCTTAAAAGGACCCGGTCTTGCAAAAAAATGGTATAGGGCTCGTGCGCTGATAGAGCTTGAAGCTCAGAGACCCTCTTGGCCGAAGTCACAGCAAGAAGATAAAACTTTAAATCTACCTCCTCCAAATGCTCAAAGGGGGAGATGCTAACCCCCTGAGAACTACTGATAAATCCCATTGAGGGATGGGTTTCAGTACTGTAGGCTTTAATCTTTCAGCTCCTTTAAGGAACCGTTTAATGAGCGGGTCCTGCAAAAAAGACTTGTTGAAACAAGCTGAAATGGCTGAAACTTGACCCCTCAAGGTAGATGGAGCAAGGCCTTTGTCACGGCCATCTTGCAGAAACTAACTGAAGGATGATGGGGAGGGGCGGATCTGCAGACGCCACCTCCTTTGAGGAACACCAAGAAGAGAATATCCTCATAATCTGTGAGTAGGCTTTCTTAGTAGAGTCTGCTCTTGAATGAGACTGCGTTCTCAGGACCGACTCTGAAAGCCCTTCTATTCTGGGAAGGGACTGATCAACCTCCAGGCTGTCAGGTTGAACCTGTGCAGATCTGGACAGAGGTGAGTGTCCCATGACACCAGGGTCTGCCGTGGGGGGAGCCTCCAATAATGCCCCCGACTCATCTGAATGAGCTGGGTAAGCAAGGATCTCTTGGGCCAAAACAGTATGATGGCTATTACCAAGGCCTGATCCTGACAAATTTTCATCAATACCCTCGGTATCATGGAAAAGGGAGGGAAGATGTAAGCCTGCCTGAACCTCCAGGATATTGACAGAACATCTATCGACAGGGGGTTGTCCTCCCTGTAAAGGGAGCAAAACCTCTCCACCTTGGCGTTGAACCTTGTTGCCATAAGATCCACCTCTGGCATTCCACACTTGAGGACTATCTGCTTGAATATCTCCGGATGTAAAGACCACTCCACTGTTAGAAGACCGCGGCTCAACCGATCCGCTATCATATTGAGGGAGCCTCGAATGTGGATCGCAGATAAGTGTGAAAGGTTCAATTCTGCCCATTCCAAAATCACCCCGATCTCTGATAAGAGGGTAAGTGATCTTGTGCCTCCCTGCTTGTTGATGTAAAGTACCGCAGTCATATTGTCTGACAGGACTTTCACCCCTTTCCCCGGATCTGAGGGGCGAAGTGAAGGAGGGCTAGCCGGATAGCTTGAATCTCGCGGAGATTGGATGAGAGGAGCCGCTCCTGAGGAGACCAGGATCTGTGCACTGGAGAATCGTCTAGATGAGCACCCCAGCCTACTTGGGACGCATCTGTTGTCAATATGACCCAGGTTGGCCCTTGTCATAAACTTCCCGTCTAAAAGATGGCTCCACCATCTGAGGGAATGTTGAGTTTGCCAAGACAGGGAGCACAGGGAGTTCAGCCCGGCGGGGCTGCCATTCTATTTGGATATAACCTCTGACTGCAGCGGCCGGAGGTGCCATAAAGCCCAAGGGACTGCTTACGCAGACGCTGACATGAGCCCCAACATCTTCATGAGAGTCCAAATTGGAACTCGCCAAGGCACGGATAGGAATTCTGCCATGTTCTGTATTCGGGATCTTCTTTCTGGAGTCAACCGGAGAGATCTCCCAACGGAGTCGATTATGAAGTCTAAATATCTTACTGAAGTCGACGGGCTCACGTTCGACTTTTGCCAGTTGATGATCCACCTTAAACAGAAAGGAAATCGCTACATGAAGATGGTGGGTCAGGACCACAAAGGAAGAGGCTTTTAAAAGCCAATTGTCCAGATAAGGAATGATGGTCAGTCCTTGGAGTGCTAGCCTCCACCACAGAAACTACCACCATGGTGAAAGTGTGAGGGGCAGAAGAAATGCAGAAGGGAAGGGCAACGAACTGAAGGTGTCTGGTGACACCTGACACCTGGACCGCGATCCTGAGATATTTCCTGGAAGCAGGATGAATCGGGATGTGAAAATATGCATCCTTGAGGTCCAGGGTTGCCGTCACCTCTCCAGGATTGAGAACGAGAGCAACTGACTTCATGGTTTCCATACGGAACCTTACTTTCCTTACGTATCGATTGAAGAATCTCAAATCGATAATCATCCGGAGATCCCCTGACGCATTGGGAACCAGAAACACTGGTGAGTAAATCCCTAAGCCCCGTTCCCCTGCCGGAACCTCCTCCAGAGCCCCCTTGTGGATGTAATCCTGAATGTAAGCCTCCAGAACCGACTGCCTTGCGGCCTGTGGAAGTTTTGTTCTGATGAACCTGTCCGGAGACAGAGAAAGAAGATTGATTGAGTACCTCTCTGATATGACATTCAGGACCCAGGGATCCGAAATCTCTCGGATCCAGATGTCCTTGAAGTGGGAGAGTTGACCTCCAATGGGAAGATGAGTCAGGGGAGTGGGGAAGTCTTCTGGCAGGATGGCAGGAGTCACGGGAGTCATCCAAGAGCCTTGAGGAGGCCCGTAGTCAGGAGGTGGATTTTTTTATCCTTGGCTCCTTCACGAGAGTGCCTCGAACCTCTTTGCTGCGCTCCCCAGTCCCTCCGGGCTCTTGACTGCTGGTCAGACCTACCACCATGGTTTTGTCTGCCCCGCCCCCGAAAGGACTGTTGGGGAAGACTCTTCCCCTTTTAATCTGACAGGTCTTCCATAATCTTATCCAACTCTGAGTCGAACAAACGGTTGGGCTCAAAGGGAAGGCTACATGGAATTGTCAGTGACCCAAGGCTTAAGCCACAAAGGCCTGCGGGCCACTGACACCAGGGTTATGGTTTTGGCCGCCAACTTCAGCTGTTGTTGCGCTGTATCAGACAGTAAATTCATCGCCAGGTTGACAGTCTTGAAAGCCGCCAGAATGTCGTCCCGAGACACCTTCTGATCCACATTCATCTGGATCTGGTTTAATCGAGACCGGAGGAAGGTAGAAATTTCTGTAGCAGCGATGGCCGTAGACGCGGAAGCTGCAGCTGCTGTATAACCTCTCCTGAGTGTGCACTCTGCTCTCCTGTCAAGGGGATCCTGCAGACTCGACCCATCGTCCGCAGGAACAAGAGTGCGCTTCGACAGTTTGGCAATCGCCATGTCCACCTTGGGAATGGAACCCCACGATTCCACCAAGGGTTTAGCCATCGGAAACATGGTTCTGAATCTTTAGTTAGAATCTGACCCCTTTCGGGTTTCTTCCACTCTGTGCGCATGACAGACAGGAGGGTCTCATCCGCTTTAAAGACACTAAGTGCCCGACTAGCGGGATCAGAGGGCTCCCCCAGGTCAACATCATGGTCCCCCGACCTGATGGACTTAAGTAACTTTTGCGTCTTATCAGGAGGAAAGAAGCATGAAGTAAGCTCCTCCTCATCCGAGGAGGAGGAACTCAAGGAGACTACGGACGGTCTCTCTACTGGAGCTGAAGACTCCATAGGAGTCTGAGTAGGAAGCCTCTCATCCAGCAGGCTTATAACCCCTTTGATGGATCCATCAACATAGGTCTTTACCCACTGATACATATCCTGCATCGTAGGTTCGGTGGAAGGTTGAATCCTCGAACGGCAGCCGTCACACCTGGAGTAGGGACAGCTATCCTCCAAAAGCGCGCTACAATCATAGCACGAAAAAAAATTCCGCTTGGAAACCGCCTTTCTGCCATTCGAATCTCGTGGAGGCTTTTTTTTTTTCTTAACCGCCTCACGTCCGCCCATAGGATATAAACGTCCTATGGGTGGACGTCTATTTCTGACAGCACGTTTTAGAACGTCCTGTCAGAAATAGCAGATGCACGCTAATCGTGCAGCTGCTGATCGGGTTGCCCGCTGTCAGTGACAGCAGGGCAACCCAGAGAGGAGGCAGGGACAGTGCCCAGGTGTCCCTGCCTTCACGATCGCTGCAGACACAGCGCTCACCGAGCGCTGTGTCTGCAGAGAAGGAAGCGCTGTGCGCTTCCTGTTCCGGCCCGGCGGTCATGTGACCGCCGTGACCGGAGTGTGCAGGAGCTGTGTGAGGTCTCTCAGAGACCTCGATCAGCCCTGCTGTGAGGCTGTACAGCGCAGGATTGCTGCTGTACAGCCTCTATAGGGGTGAATTTCTTCTGTAACTGGGGCTACTATGTCAGCCCCAGTTACAGGAGAAATCAACTGTGAAAAAAAAAAGAAAAAGTGAAGCAAATGTCCCCCAGAGGTCTTGTATGACCTTATGGGGGATGAAAAGTGTAAAAAAAAATAAAAAAATAAAGGGTTGAAAAAATAAAATAAAATAAAGTTTCACATGTAAAAAAAAAAAGTTCCCAAGTAAGGAATAAAAAAAAAAAATTAAAAATAGAAAAAATAAAATAAAATAGACATATTAGGTATCGCCGCGTCCGTAAAAACCAGCTCTATAAAAGTATCACATGACCTAACCCCTCGGGTGAACACCGTAAAAAAAAAAAAAAACTGTCAAAACAAGCAATTTTTGTCACCTTGCATCACAAAAGGTGCAACACCAAGTGATCAAAAACGCGTATGTCCCACAAAATAGTACCAATAAAACCGTCACCTCATCCCGCAAAAAATGAGCCCCTACATAAGAAAATCTCTTAAAAAATAAAAAAAACTATAGCTCTTAGAACATGGAGACACTAAAACATCATTTTTTTTGGTTTCAAAAATGCTATTATTGTGTTTAAAGTGAAACAAATAAAAAAAAGTATACATATTAGGTATTGCCGCGTCCGTAAAAACCAGCTCTATAAAAATATCAGATGACCTAACCCCTCGGGTGAACACCGTAAAAAAAAAAAATAAAAACTGTGTCAAAACAAGCAATTTTGTCACCTTGCATCACAAAAGGTGCAACACCAAGTGATCAAAAATGCGTATGTACCCAAAAATAGTACCAATAAAACCGTCACCTCATCCCGCAAAAAATGAGCCCCTACATAAGAAAATCTCTCAAAAAATAAAAAAACTATAGCTCTCAGAACATGGACACATTAAAACATAATTTTTTTGTTTCAAAAATGCTATTATTGTGTAAAACTTTAATAAATGAGAAAAAGTATACATATTAGGTATCGCCACGTCCATAACAATCTGCTCTATAAAAATGTCACTTGACTGAACCCCTCAGGTGAAACGCTGTAAAAATAAATAAATAGAAACTGTGCTAAAACAACCAATTTTTTGGTCCACCTTGCCCCATAAAGTGTTATAATGAATGATCAAAAAATCATATGTACCCAAAAATAGTACTCATAAAACTGGCACCTTATCCCCTAGTTTCCAAAATGGGGTCACTTCTTGGGAGTTTCTACTGTAAGGGGTGCATCAGGGGGCTTCAAATGGGACATGGCATCTAAAAACCATGTGGAGTTCCTTTTCTTCTGCGCCCTGCCGTGTGCCCATACAGCAGTTTATGACCACATGTGGGGGTGTTTCTGTAAACCGCAGATCTGGGTAATAAAATATTGAGTTTGTTTGGCTGTTAACCATCGATGTGTTAAAGAAAAAAAATTGATTAAAATGGAAAATCTGCCAAAAAAGTGAAATTTTAAAATTTGATCTCCATTTTCCTATAATTCTTGTGCAACACCTAAAGGGTTAACGATGTATGTAAAATCAGTTTTGAATACCTTGAGGGGTGTAGTTTCTACAATGGGGTCTTTATGGGGTATCCACTATGTAGGCCCCACAAACGTGACTTCAGACCTGAACTGGTCCTTATAAAGTGGATTTTGGCAATTTTCTTAAAAATTTGAAGAATTGCTTCTAAACTTCTAAGCCTTCTAACGTCCTAAAAAAATAAAATGACATTTCCAAAATGATGCCAACATAAAGTAGACATATGGGGAATGTTAAATAATAAATATTTTATGAGGTATCACTTTCTGTTTTAAAAGCAGAGAAATTGAAATTTAGAAAATTGCGAATTTTTCAAATTTTTGGGTAAATTTGGGATTTTTTCATAAATAAAGGTGAAATATTTTGACTCAAATTTATGACTATCATGAAGTACAATGTGTCACGAGAAAACAATCTCTGAATGACTTGGATAAATAAAGGCGTTCCAAAGTTATTACCACATAAAGTGAGATATGTCAGTTTTGCAAAATTTGGCCTGGTCAGGAAGGGGGCAAAGGGCCCAGATGGAAAGTGGTTAAAGTCAACGGAACAAGGGATTCCCAACCAGTCCCCCAAGCTGGTTCCTATCAAGCCCCAAGCTGCTTATCTTCTGCGATCTGACGAGTGCAGGTAAATTCAGCTTAGAATAACCGTTGACCAACCTCACTGCGGGAAAAAAGAAAAAAAGTATAAGTAAAACATTTGTAAACAACCAATAAATGTTTCAGGAGAAAGGTAAAAGAAAAGGCAGACTGGCGGATAGCTGAAAATGAGGACCAGAAATAAGGCACCAACAAGTGGAGGAACACCAGCTTATGGGACTCTGGGAGCTAGCTTATAAAGCATGTGCAGCCAGAGAACGACCTGGTTCACAATGTTTCCTTAAATAGTGGAGGGAGTGGGCTCAGAGCCGAGTCACCGCCCCCAGAGGAGAAAACACATAACAGTAAATAAAAAGGTTTCCCCCAAGGAAGGAATACAATAAAACCTCCCACCGGAGGGAAAATCGCGGATTATATATATAAAAAAATCGCAATAATGCCGCGAAATCGCGTTGCAAGGAAAAAATTCTGGAAGTGACGTCAGATTCGGAAGATGGCGGCGCCCAGGGGCCGCAAGGAAAAGGACAGAGGATGCCGAAAAACACACCGCAGCGAAGCACCGCAGCGAAGCACCGCTGCGCAGCGCTGGCAGCAGGTAAGCTGCCGGACAAGCCATAGTAGTAAAAGCGGAGGCAAAGCCCGCAGATAACATGAAAAAAAGATTCCCCCCTAAGAGAGGGGGAATCACCGCCTAGTCCACCTTTCCGGAGGACAGAAAAAAACACAATGGGCTGGAGGTGATTCCCTCCTTTATAGGGGAGGTTTAAGTGTTTGATTATTACTTGGGCTTATTAAAATTCTGCCTGTCCTACCAGTCCATGGGGGGTGGTTAACCCCATCTGTGCTGCTGGTAGGACGTAAGGGAATCTTTAATTGAGGCCTAGTGTGGGTCAGGGCGTGTGAGATACACCCTTTAAATACAGGGCTTTTATTCAGGTATTTGAAATACAGCCATTTTGTGCACAAACTTTTAATTGCGGCCTAGTGTGGGTCAGGGCGGGTGAGATACACCCTTTATATACAGGGGTTATATTGTTCTATTAATAAAACACCCTTTTTTGGGCAAAATACACAATTCTTGCGCCCTTGCAATATCAAGACATTTGAAATTGTAGCGTTATATACTGCTGTCATATTCAGTTATTAAACAAACACCCGTTTGGGCAAAAAGAAAATTTTGGGCAGACTTTGCTGCAGATGTCATTGTGAGATACACCCTTTATATATTTGGGTTATATTCAGATATTTGAAATACCGCTATTTGGTGCACAAATCTTTAATTAAGGCCTAGTGTGGTTCAGGACGTGTGAGATACACCCTTTAAATACAGGGGTTCTATTCAGGTATTTGAAATACAGCTATTTTGGGCACAAATCTTTAATTGAGGCCTATTTTGGATCAGGGCGTGCAAAATACACCCTTTATACACAGGGGTTATAATGTTCTATTAATAAAACACCCTTTTTTGGGCAAAATACACAGTTGTTGCGCCTTTGCAGTATCAATACATTTGAAATTCCAGGGTTATATACTGCTATACAGTTATTAAACAAACACACGTTTGGCCCAAAAACATTTTTTAGGGCAGCCTTTGCTGCAGATGTCATTGTGAGATACACCCTTTATATATTTGGGTTCTATTCAGGTATTTGAAATACAGCCATTTTGTGGACAAATCTTTAATTGCGGCCTAGTGTGGGTCAGGCCGTGTGAGATACACCCTGTATATACAGGGCTTATATTCTTCTATTAATAAAACACCCTTTTTTGGGGCAAAATACACAATTGTTGCGCCCTTACATCATCAAGACTTTTGAAATTCCAGGGTTATATACTGCTGTCATATTTAGTTATTAAACTAACACCCATTTCGGCAAAAAAATTTTTTTGGGCAGCCTTTGCTGCAGATGTCATTGTGAGATACACCCTTTATATATTTGGGTTCTATTCGGGTATTTGAAATACAGCCATTTTGTGGACAAATCTTTAATTGCGGCCTAGTGTGGGTCAGGCCGTGTGAGATACACCCTGTATATACAGGGCTTATATTCTTCTATTAATAAAACACCCTTTTTTGGGGCAAAATACACAATTGTTGCGCCCTTACATCATCAAGACTTTTGAAATTCCAGGGTTATATACTGCTGTCATATTCAGTTATTAAGCTAACACCCGTTAGTTCTATTCAGGTATTTGAAATACCGCCATTTTGTGCACAAATCTTTATATGCGGCCTAGTGTGTGTCATGGCATGTGAGATACACCCTTTAAATACAGGGCTTCTATTCAGGTATTTGAAATACAGCCATTTTGGGCAAACAAATTTAATTGAGGCCTAGTCTGGTTCAGGGCGTGTGAGATACACCCTGTACATACTGTCGTTCTATTCTACTATTAATTAAACACCCATTTAGTGCAAGATCCTAAATTCGAGAAATATGAGGAGAGCATCAAATAAGGGACGTGGCCCAGGTCGTGGTGCTGCTGGTGGAGCTCCTGTTGCAGGGAGAGGACGTGGTCAATCTGTGCCAGCTACACACACAAGTGAAACCCCTTCCTCAGGTGCGAGTAGGCGACAGAACCTTCAGCAGTATTTGGTCGGGCCTAATACGGCTCTACGAATGGTGAGGCCTGAACAAGTACAGGCAATAGTACTATAGATTGGGTTGCTGACAGTGGCTCCAGTTCCTTCACATTGTCTCCCACCCAATCTCATGCTGAAAGACCACAGTTGGCACCTGCAGCCGATGTCCATCAGTCTTTCACCTCACCCTCTTGCAAATCAGCAAAGCAGTCTGAGCCCCAAGTCATGCAGCAGTATCTTCTGCTTTTTGATGACTCTGTTAGCAGGGTTTCCCAGGGCCATCCACCTAGCCCTGCCCCAGAAGTGGAAGAGATTGAGTGCACCGATGCCCAACCACTTATCTTTCAAGATGAGTACATGGGAGGACCATCGCAGCACGTCTCGGATGATGACGAAACACAGGTGCCAACTGCTCGGGCTTTCGAAAGTGTGCAGACCGACAAGGAGGGCAGGGGTGAAAGATGATGTGGAGGACGATGAGGTCCTCGACCCCACATGGAATCAAGGTCATGCGAGTGACCTATGTAGTTCGGAGGAAGAGGCGGTGGTCGCACAGAGCCATCAGCATAGCAGAAGAGGGAGCAGGGTGCAAAAGCTGAGCGGCCGTCATCTATACAGTACACCTGCTACTGCCCACTGCAGCAAGGGACCGAGCACACCAAAGCCAGCTCCAAGGAATTCCCTGGCGTGGTAGTTCTTCAGACAATGTGCTGACGACAAGACACGAATGGTTTGCACGCTGTGCAATCAGAGCCTGAAGCGAGGAATAAATGTTCTCAACCTGAGCACAACCTGCATGACCAGGCATTTAAGTGCAAAGCATGAACTGCAGTGGAGTAGACACCTCAAAAACCAAGAAAGGTCTCTGGCTCCTCCTGATTCCTCTTCTGCTGCAGTCTTGGCCTCTTCATCCACCTCTGGAGTGACAGTGCCACCTGCCACCCCGCAAACAGAGGATCTTCCAGCAACACCATCACCTGTGTCACCAAGCATCTCCACAATGTCTATCATGACCGGCGTGCCGATCACATACGTGACGCAAAGGGAGGGAAATGGGAAGGCCCTGTCCAAGGGAGAGGGAAAGGTGGTGACCCCTAACTCACCTTGAGGCTGGCACCTGACTGTCCTGACGTCCGAGACGGGTTCCTCACCCGTACGCCGATCACGTGCCTAAACCCTGGCTTTCCCTGAGATGAGCCCTACGTAGTGAATAGGGCGGTGGGAACACAAGTCCGCACCACTAACACTAAAGGAAAACACCAAGGAGAGGACAGACAATACAGACAAAACATATAATCCCAGGTGGGCGACAACAGCGGACAACAAAAGCCCAACAGGGATCCGGAGGGTAACGCTCTGAAACAACAACCAGGAATCACAGCTACACAGCTCCAGTGGGTCAGTATAGAAGTCCAGGCAGGAAGCTCTATATCTGGCAACCAGAGAAGTGGGAGAGGGGAATATAAGGAGGTTGGGATTGCTGGACAAGAAACAGCTGAGGAGAAGAAGCTACGGATCCCTGAGTGAGCCAAAAAGAATTGCAAGGCAAACCCAGAAAGCTACCATCAAGAAACAGCACTATCTTTAGACATAGAGCGCGCAGCCACCCGCTGCGACTTCCTGACCCCGGGTATAACGGAGTCAGACGTGGCTCTTGACACCCTCGTGACAATGTCTCATGGAAGCGTTCAGCTCTCTATCTCCCAAACCCTGGAGAGGAAGAGAAAGTACCTGCGATCACTAGCCCTGAATGCTAGCATTTCTAAATTACTGGCCTTTGAAATGCTGTCATTCCGTCTGGTGGAGACGGATAGTTTTAAAGGCCTTATGGCAATGGCTGTCCCACAGTACGTCGTGCACAGCCGCGAGTACTTTTCCAGGCGAGTCATCCCTTCCCTGCACAACCAAGTAGGGGACAAAATCAGGTGTGCACTGCGCAACGCCATCTGTGGCAAGGTGCAGCTCTGGGTCTAGCCGGTGTGACGCACATCCCTTGCCTGGCGCATGTGCTGAATTTGGTGGTGCAGAGATTCCTTAAAAATTACCTCGATATGTCAGAGCTGCTGCATAAAGTGTGGGCCATCTGTGCGCACTCTCGGCGTTCTCACCCTGCTGCTGCTTGCCTGTCAGCGCTGCAGCGTAACTTCGGCCTTCCCGCTCACCGCCTCATATGCGACATGCCCACAAGGTGGAACTCCACCTTGCACATGCTGGCCAGACTGTGCAAGCAGCAGCAGGTGATAGTGGAGTTTCAGGTGCAGCATGCACGGGTGAGTCGCTCGGCGGAACAGCACCACTTCACCACCAATGACTGGGCCTCCATGCGAGACCTGTGTTCCTTGTTGCGCTGTTTCGAGTGCTCCACCAACATGGCCAGTGCCGATAACGCCGTTCTCAGCGTAACTATCCCACTTCTATGCCTCCTTGAAAAAACGCTGCTGGCGATGATGGAAGAGGAGGAAGAAGGAGGAGGCACAGAAGGAGGAGGAAGAGGGATAATTTCGTAGCGTTTCCGGCCAGTCATTCCCAAGTGGCTCCGAGGGTGGGTTCCTGCACCCACAAACTAAAGGTACACAATTGTCCAGCCAGGGCACAGTTCTGGAGGACGAGGAGTTGAAGGATGAGGAGGAGGAGATGGAGGAGGTGGAACCATGTTCACAGCAGGGTGGCACCCAGACCAGCTCATGGCCATCACTAGTGCGCGGCTGGGGGGATACAGAGGACACAGATGATACACCTCCCACAGAGGACAGATTTTCGTTGCCTCTGGGCAGCCTGGCACACATGAGCGATTACATGCTGCTGTGTCTCCGCAATGACCGCTAAGTTGCCACATTCTAACTTGTGCTGATTAGTGGGTGGCCACGCTACTGCATCCCCATTACAAGGACAACGTAACGTCCTTAATTCCGTCACTGGAGCGTTATCGTAAGATGCGCGAGTACAAGCGCACGCTGGTAGACGCGCTGCTGGTGGCATTCCCACAGCGGGGGCACAGTGGAAGCACAAGGCAGAGGTCGCCAATGCAGCTGGGGCACCGCCAGCACCTCAGAAGGCAGGGTTAGCATGGCTGAAATGTGGAAAAGCTTTGTCAGCACGCCACAACAACCAGCACCACCAGCTGATATGGAACGTCATAGCAGGAGGCAGCATTTCACCAACATAGTGGAGCAGTATGTGTGCACACGCCTACACGTACTGAATGACGGGTCTGCCCCCTTCAACTTCTGGGTCTCCAAATTAGGCACATGGCCTGAGCTTGCCCTTTACACCTTGGAGGTTCTAGGGTTGCCCTGCAGCCAGTGAATTGTCTGAATGTGTGTTTAGCACGGCTGGGGGCGTTATCACAGACAAGCACAGCCTCCGGTCCATAGCCAATGTGGACAAGCTCACGTTCATTAAAATGAACCAGGCATGGATCCCACAGGACTTGTCCGTACCTTGTGCAGAATAGACATGTATACAGGCACTAACCAGCCATTGTTATACTGCAGCACAATTGCTCATTCTTGTATTTTGGATACTTCACACTCTTTTGGAGTGTACCCTCATTTAAAAAAATAAAATTAAAACCAAAAATATGTGTTGGCTACCTCGTCCTCCTCCACCACCGCTTCCACCTACACCTCTACATCCACCGCCTCCTCACACTCCTACTCCATATGGAACTCCACCTCATAAATCAATTTTTTTTTTAAATTTGTACGTATTTTATTTTATGTCCTTTCACTACTTTGTCAGTTACATTTTCGTGTGAAATTCACAAATTTTTGCGTGTGAAGTACCACTGCTATACCTAGTAGACAGGTTAAAAAATAAATAAATTGTCAGTTACATTTTCCGGTTAAATTCACCAATTTTTGGGTGTGATGTACCACTGCTATACCTAGTAGACGGGTAAAAAATAAAATAAAAATTTATCTGTTTAATTTTCGTGAGAAATTCACCAATTTTTGGGTGTGATGTACCACTGCTATACCGAGTACACAGGTAAAAAAAAGAATAATTGTCTGTTACATTTTTGGGTGAAATTCACAAATTTTTGGGTGTAATATACCCCTCCTCTACCTAGTTAACAGCTTAATAAATTTCAATAATTTTTCTTTAACATTTTCGGGTGACAATAAACCATTTTTTTCTGTCATAAACCCCTGCTCTACCAAGTAGACAGGTTAATACATTTCACTAATTTTTCTGTTACATTCTTGGGTTGACATTATACAATTTTAGACGTGAATAAACCCCTGCTCTGCATAGGTGACAGGGAATAAAATTTCAGAAATTCTTCTTTAATTGATGCGCCACCTCCTTTGATTCAATGCTTAAACTTTAACAAGTTGTACCACATTTGCACTTCAATAATTTGTCCCACATTTCCGCCTTACTCTTTTGACCAACATTTGCGCTTCAATACTTTGTCCCACATTTCCTCTTTACTCTTTTGGCCCACATTTGGGCTTCTGTAATTTGTACCACATTTGCGCTTTAACAGCTTTTCCCACATTTCTGCTTTACTCTTTTGGCCCACATTTGGGCTTCTGTAATTTGTCCCAAATTTTCGCCTCAATAACTTTTCCAATAATTCTGCTTTACTCTTCTGGCCCACATTTGGGCTTCTGTAATTTGTCCCACAATTGCGATTTAGCAGCTTTTAACACATTTACGCTCGATCCCAAATAATTTTTATAAATTTATCTCCCTTAAATTTGGTCTCTTTTTCTCACGCTCCCTCTCCGGCGTGGAACCCTGATTCGCTGATAACAGTGATCAACATGGTAGGCTCAGAAAAGAACATCAAAAGTTGATAGAGAAGATATCAAAATGGATGGTGGATGTCACTGGGGCACCTCTACATAGATGACAGGAACATAAATTTAAAAAAACTTTGCCGGATAGAAACCCCTGCTCTGCATAGTTGACAGGGAATAACATTTTAATAAATTCTTAATTAATTAATGCGCGCCACATCATTTCATTCAATGCTTAAACTTTAAAAAGTTGTCCCACTTTTACGCTTTAATAATTTGTCCCATAATTCCACTCTATAATTTTTAATTTGAAAAAATGTATCCTCCCTTGGATGTGGTCTCTCTTTCTCACCCTCAACATCCAGGTGTCCGCTCAACTCTAGTAGTGACCATTCGTCTGTTTCAGAGCCCCATACGCAGTAAGGCTCGCTGAACTGTTGTTTTAGACAAATATGTGGTAGCTCCCTGTTGCGGGTAAAATCCCCAGACTTGTTCTTGTCCGTCAAGTAAATGCCTAATTTTCGGGGCCTGTACTGGCCTACAGTAAAATTGTTATCCAGTGACTGCCTAATGTACCTCCAGCCACATAATCACTTGTACTTTTCTGTCAGGTGAATGCCTAATTTTTGGGGCCTGTACTGGCCGACAGTAAAATTGTTATCCAGTGACCGTCTAATGTACCTCCAGCCACATAATCACTTGTTCTTTTCTGTCAGGTGAATGCCTAATTTTTTGGGCCTACACCTAGGTTTTAGAGGAGGATAATAAGAAAAAAATATTTTCCATTGCACCTTAGATAAGACCAGCAATCAGACCCCCAATGTTAATCAGACCTCCATGTCCGCTATCAGCCCCCATGTTAGCCATCATGCCCCCTTGTCAGCCATCATGCCCCCATGTTAGCCATCATGCCCCCATGTCAGCCATCAGCCCCCCATGTCAGCCATCAGCCGATATGTCAGCCATCATGCCCCCTTGTCAGCCATCATGCCCCCATGACAGCCATCATGCCCCCATGTCAGCCATCATGCCCCCATGTCAGCCATCATGCCGCCATGTCAGCCATCATGCCCCCATGTCAGCCATCATGCCCCCATGTCAGCCATCATGCCACCATGTCAGCCATCATGCCCCCCCCTTGTCAGCCATCAGCACAAATAAAATAATAAAAAATTACTTACGTCTCCTGCTCCTGGACGCTGCCGCTCCTCACCACCAGCGCTCTCTCTCTTCTTCCTGGTTCTTGGCTGTCAGCTGATAAGGCTGCGCACAGTGAGGTCACATGGCGCGCAGCCCTTTACAGGAGACACCCGAGCGGAGGACCAGGAAGCGGTGAGTACAGATCATTCACTGCTTCCTGGTCCTCCGGTACTAATGAAGTGATTCTGAAATGGAAGAGCTTTATTAGTATTCACCCCATAAGACCCAGGGCCGAAAAATGCGGAGTATTCAAAATAAAAGTTTCATTTTTCCGCCCCCCCCGTCTCTGCGTCCTAAGCTTCACCTCTAGGCCCCAGTTGACTCCTTCTCTTCCGGGATAGTGCTGCCCCTTTTCCAGGCCCCATTGATTGCTTCTGCTGATCACATGTCAGGAGAACAGAGTCAATATTCCTGCAGAATAGGTAAATTGTGTGTGGAGGCCAAGTGTCATGGTGGGGAGTAGGGGAAAACACCCCACCGTATAGCATGGGGAAACCAGGAAAAGGGAGCAGGTCACCTCCTAAGCCTTCCTAATCTTGGTACTAACTCCTAACTGTATGAGCAGACCCAGATGGTAGGTGGGCTCATACACAGGAACCTCGGACCCTGAGTCGCACTGATTATCCCTGAATAAAGGTTAGGAGCTAGAGACGACCTGTTCCTCCAGAACAAACAGGAGTCTCACAGGCCAAGCAGCAAGGGTAAGGGAAGACAGTGAGCAGCAACTGGGTTGGCAGGTAAGAACCCAGCGATATGAGAACACACCGGAACAACAAACACTTACCTGCCACAACAAAGTGGAACACCAGCATGCATGGTGGCCCCAGGCAGCGCTGCTCACTGACTTGTGGTTCCCCCTCCGTGGAACCAAGGGGCCCTCTCACCAAAGGCACAGACAGACAGGCGAATGTCTAGCAACCATGCTGGACAACACACCAAACAGACCAGACATGGAACACAACACTAGACATAGCAACACACCCTGTACATAAACCCTCACCAAACATATACAAGGGAAGGAAGGGGAAAAATACATAACGATGACATCGGATGACTTCGATGTCTAACTAGGTGGCCCTCACACTGGAAGGATGGAATATCCATTGCAGGAGCATAGCTCCAGCACAAACCAAGGCTGGAGAACTACAGAACTCATTCTCAAAGCACCAGATTAAGAAGAGCCATGAGGCCACACCCAGAACACACCTAGCCAGGAAGTTAAACCCTATAGCCACCCGACAGGAAAAGAACCAGAAGAAGGAGGAAAGCACAAACAACGCATTTCCACTGGCAACCAGCATTCATGGCAATTGTGTCACGGCGCATAACAAGACCGTGACACCCTGACTCCCATGGGCCCATTACTAACTATGTAGCTATGTTTAGTCAAGTTTGCAAAAAGTCATGACAGGCCGGTTTCCACAGAAATTGAAACCTATAAAAAATAGTTCTGTTTCCCCAATCTCTTCCTACCTCTTAAATCTCCTTTTACACTAACTTTGGTAAATATACTTTTCTTTTTTGTTGTTGCAGGTATATGGAAGGGACCAAATACATTAGGCACCCAAAAAGTATGCAGTACCTATTTGGAACTGTGTACAGCTCAAGCCCATTCAAGTGAATAAGACTGGGGTGCAATACCAAGCACAGCCATTATACAGTGTATGGCAATAAGCTTGGTATGTGAGGAGTCTACAGCAATCTGTTCAGAGAAACAATACCACTGCATGCTCAAGTGCTTGAGAATGCATTTAATGGAACGTTCAAAAACAGCTAGTGTTGATCGAGCACCGTAGTGCTCGGGTGCTCTGGTCGAACACATTGGGATGTTCGGGTGCTCGACAGAGCACCCGAGTACAATGGAAGTCAATGGGAGTACCTGAGCATTAAACCAGGTACCCCCTGCTCTAAAGAGGGGAGGGTGCCTGGTTCATAGTAAAATGTCATAAATTCATGGAAACACTACCGAAATGGTTCTGGAACAGCATGGGGAGGATGTCTGGATGCATCTTGTACTCGCAGGTCGCTGCTGGGAACGATGTTGTCCGAATAGTATGGCACTTTTACAGACTGACAATAATATGCATGAAACCGAAGGAAAAAAAACGATTTTAGAGGAAAAATTTATAGGGATTTTACGAAACATTCTTTTCTGTAATTTACTTGTATATAAAGTGCAAGTGCTGCCAAAAATTACAAGGAAGAGGCACTCAGATACAACATGTATATCACATAAAAGAGGGCCTCATTCACATTGTGGTACAATTGTTCATGTAGTGAGACTCCTACACTCATAAAGCCCATGCACTAAGTAAAAGGGCTGCCAAAAATGACAAGGAACTGGCATTACAATACACACTTTGTTACACATAAAGGAGGGTATGTTACACAGACTAAGAAGACAGGTTGGCATTAGCAGGAGGTGCTCGAACCCACATGCAGTTGTGCATATATACAGGGGAGCAAATCCTGCACTTGTGGCCCGTTGCTAATGGCAATCCCCAGCAAAATGCATACGGTGGAGGATGCCCGCGGCGAACCACAAGTACCACAATAGACATCCTACACAAGGTAACAAGTGCGGATGTCATAATTAATATAACAATATAACAAAACAGTAACAAACACAGGTGCACTCTGTAGTCTCACTAAACCCTCAAACTGATTTTAAAATTGAGAGATTAGTCAACATGTTCTACGGTGTAGAACATGTCTAAGCCCGGGCACCACGCCAAGGTTTCTCAAGTAGCCTGGGACCTAACACTCTCCTACCTGAGCCGTATGGGCGATACCAGGAGCCAGTGGGCAAATTACAGGAGCATAAGGCCGACTCACACACAGCTCACCAGTTACCTCCAGCATGTAGCCATGCTTGCAATGGGAGGAGGGAGGAGTCTGCGAGTCCCACTCAAGACTGGCTGATATGTCCCAGGCCTCACAGGTGCACCTAAATGTGGCCTATAGATGGAAAACAGGCACATTTAAATTGGAGTTTATACACCTCCAGGAATCTATATATACAAACTAAGAAGACAGGTTGGCATTAGCAGGAGGTGCTCGAACCCACATGCAGTTGTGCATATATACAGGGGAGCAAATCCTGCACTTGTGGCCCGTTGCTAATGGCAATCCCCAGCAAAATGCATACGGTGGAGGATGCCCGCGGCGAACCACAAGTACCACAATAGACATCCTACACAAGGTAACAAGTGCGGATGTCATAATTAATATAACAATATAACAAAACAGTAACAAACACAGGTGCTCTCTGTAGTCTCACTAAACCCTCAAACTGATTTTAAAATTGAGAGATTAGTCAACATGTCCTACGGTGTAGAACATGTCTAAGCCCGGGCACCACGCCAAGGTTTCTCAAGTAGCCTGGGACCTAACACTCTCCTACCTGAGCCGTATGGGCGATACCAGGAGCCAGTGGGCAAATTACAGGAGCATAAGGCCGACTCACACACAGCTCACCAGTTACCTCCAGCATGTAGCCATGCTTGCAATGGGAGGAGGGAGGAGTCTGCGAGTCCCATTCAAGACTGGCTGATATGTCCCAGGCCTCACAGGTGCACCTAAATGTGGCCTGTAGATGGAAAACAGGCACATTTAAATTGGAGTTTATACACCTCCAGGAATCTACAGGGAGTGCAGAATTATTAGGCAAGTTGTATTTTTGAGGATTAATTTTATTATTGAACAACAACCATGTTCTCAATGAACCCAAAAAACTCATTAATATCAAAGCTGAATATTTTTGGAAGTAGTTTTTAGTTTGTTTTTAGTTTTAGCTATTTTAGGGGGATATCTGTGTGTGCAGGTGACTATTACTGTGCATAATTATTAGGCAACTTAACAAAAAACAAATATATACTATTTCAATTATTTATTTTTACCAGTGAAACCAATATAACATCTCAACATTCACAAAAATACATTTCTGACATTCAAAAACAAAACAAAAACAAATCAGTGACCAATATAGCCACCTTTCTTTGCAAGGACACTCAAAAGCCTGCCATCCATGGATTCTGTCAGTGTTTTGATCTGTTCACCATCAACATTGCGTGCAGCAGCAACCACAGCCTCCCAGACACTGTTCAGAGAGGTGTACTGTTTTCCCTCCTTGTAAATCTCACATTTGATGATGGACCACAGGTTCTCAATGGGGTTCAGATCAGGTGAACAAGGAGGCCATGTCATTAGATTTTCTTCTTTTATACCCTTTCTTGCCAGCCACGCTGTGGAGTACTTGGACGCGTGTGATGGAGCATTGTCCTGCATGAAAATCATGTTTTTCTTGAAGGATGCAGACTTCTTCCTGTACCACTGCTTGAAGAAGGTGTCTTCCAGAAACTGGCAGTAGGACTGGGAGTTGAGCTTGACTCCATCCTCAACCCGAAAAGGCCCCACAAGCTCATCTTTGATGATACCAGCCCAAACCAGTACTCCACCTCCACCTTGCTGGCGTCTGAGTCGGACTGGAGCTCTGTGCCCTTTACCAATCCAGCCACGGGCCCATCCATCTGGCCCATCAAGACTCACTCTCATTTCATCAGTCCATAAAACCTTAGAAAAATCAGTCTTGAGATATTTCTTGGCCCAGTCTTGACGTTTCAGCTTGTGTGTCTTGTTCAGTGGTGGTCGTCTTTCAGCCTTTCTTACCTTGGCCATGTCTCTGAGTATTGCACACCTTGTGCTTTTGGGCACTCCAGTGATGTTGCAGCTCTGAAATATGGCCAAACTGGTGGCAAGTGGCATCTTGGCAGCTGCACGCTTGACTTTTCTCAGTTCATGGGCAGTTATTTTGCGCCTTGGTTTTTCCACACGCTTCTTGCGACCCTGTTGACTATTTTGAATGAAACGCTTGATTGTTCGATGATCACGCTTCAGAAGCTTTGCAATTTTAAGAGTGCTGCATCCCTCTGCAAGATATCTCACTATTTTTGACTTTTCTGAGCCTGTCAAGTCCTTCTTTTGACCCATTTTGCCAAAGGAAAGGAAGTTGCCTAATAATTATGCACACCTAATATAGGGTGTTGATGTCATTAGACCACACCCCTTCTCATTACAGAGATGCACATCACCTAATATGCTTAATTGGTAGTAGGCTTTCGAGCCTATACAGCTTGGAGTAAGACAACATGCATAAAGAGGATGATGTGGTCAAAATACTCATTTGCCTAATAATTCTGCACGCAGTGTATATATACAAACTAAGAAGACAGGTTGGCATTAGCAGGAGGTGCTCGAACCCACATGCAGTTGTGCATATATACAGGGGAGCAAATCTTGCACTTGTGGCCCGTTGCTAATGGCAATCCCCAGCAAAATGCATACGGTGGAGGATGCCCGCGGCCTTATGCCCGCGGTGTGTGAGTCGGCCTTATGCTCCTGTAATTTGCCCACTGGCTCCTGGTATCGCCCATACGGCTCAGGTAGGAAAGTGTTAGGTCCCGGGCTACTTGAGAAACCTTGGCGTGGTGCCCGGGCTTAGACATGTTCTACACCGTAGAACATGTTGACTAATCTCTCAATTTTAAAATCAGTTTGAGGGTTTAGTGAGACTACAGAGTGCACCTGTGTTTGTTACTGTTTTGTTATATTGTTGTATGTTACACAACCTTGAAAAATTATGATTGCTGGCCTGCTGGTGACCCTCAAAAACATTTGGAGCAAGGTCCTGCTGATCTGACCATCTAAAACATTATGGGCGAGGGTCTGCTGCTGCTTTGGTGACTCTAGATAACCTGGGGATGATTGCACGTCTCCGTGATGGCGACGATCCATTCGGATGTCTGCCCTATCAACTTTCGATGGTATTTTCAGCCCAAACTATGTAGACCATGGGTATCATGCTGGTGAGCTGATCCCGTAAAAGATTGTAGGTGAAGGCCTGCTGGTGAGCTGACCCTGTAAAAAATTATATGCGAGGGCCTGCTGGTGAGCTGACACTGTAAAAAATTATATGCGAGGGCTTGCTGGTGAGATGACACTGTAAAATAATTTAGGTGCAGGCCTGCTGGTGAGCTGACCCCCTGAAACATTATATGCGAGGGCCTTTAGATGAGCTGACCCTGTAAAACATTATATGTGAGGGCATGCAGGTAAGCTGACCCTCTAAAAAAAATGTATGCGAGGGCCTTCAGGTGAGCTGACTCTGTAAAAGATTTGAGATGCGGGCCTGCTGGTGAGCTGACCCTGAAAAAGATTTTATGTGCAGGCCTGCAGGTGAGGTGAGCCTCTAAAAAATTAAATGTGAGGGCCTTCAGGTGAGCTGACCCTGTAAAACATTATATGTGATGGTATGCAGGTGAGCTGACCCTCTAAAAAATTTCATGCAAGGGCCTGCTGGTGAGCTGACCCTGTAAAAGATTTGAGGTGCGGGCCTGCTGGTGAGCTGACCCTTCAAAATATTTTATGTGCAGGCCTGCAGGTTAGATGACCCTCTAAAAAATTTAATGCAAGTGCCTTCAGGTGAGCAGACCCTGTAAATGATTTGAGGTGCGGGCCTGCTGGTGAATATTTGGTAGAATATTCGTCATATATTCGAGAATTTGCAAATTCGAGATTAATTTCTTGATCACGATAAATCGGCAATGTAATATTCGTGTAATGCGCTCGAAATACAGGCGTGGGTCACTATAGCTACATTTTTCAAGCTGCTAGAAGTTTCCTGAGACTGGAGAAAACGGTTGGCACGGCAGAACATTGCAATAGCTTTATATGCAGATAGAGTGCTCCAATATATTTGCGATTGTGAAATCGGCACCAATGATGCAAATATTTTGGAGCAATACGTGCAACTTCACATTTTAACAGGTCTGACTACTTATTAGTGATTTGTGCACTAAGTATTGTCGTGAACTTGTGACATCACAGGACTATGTATGTATGTATGTACAGTACAGACCAAAAGTTTGGACACACCTTCTCATTCAAAGAATTTTCTTTATTTTCATGACTATGAAGGCATCAAAACTATGAATTAACACATGTGGAATTATATACATAACAAACAAGTGTGAAACAACTGAACATATGTCATATTCTAGGTTCTTCAAAGTAGCCACCTTTTGCTTTGATTATTGCTTTGCACACTCTTGGCATTCTCTTGATGAGCTTCAAGAGGTAGTCCCCTGAAATGGTCTTCCAACAGTCTTGAAGGAGTTCCCAGAGATGCTTAGCACTTGTTGGCCCTTTTGCCTTCACTCTGCGGTCCAGCTCACCCCAAACCATCTCGACTGGGTTCAGGTCCGGTGACTGTGGAGGCCAGGTCATCTGGCGCAGCACCCCATCACTCTCCTTCATGGTCAAATAGCCCTTACTTTCAAAGTTTTCCCAATTTTTCGGCTGACTGACTAACCTTCATTTCTTAAAGTAATGATGGCCACTAGTTTTTCTTTACTTAGCTGCTTTTTTGTTGCCATAATACAAATTCTAACAGTCTATTCAGTAGGACTATCAGCTGTGTATCCACCTGACTTCTCCTCAACGCAACTGATGGTCCCAACCCCATTTATAAGGCAAGAAATCCCACTTATTAAACCTGACAGGGCACACCTGTGAAGTGAAAACCACTTCAGGGGACTCCCTCTTGAAGCTCATCAAGAGAATGCCAAGAGTGTGCAAAGCAGTAATCAAAGCAAAAGGTGGCTACTTTGAAGAACCTAGAATATGACATATTTTCAGTTGTTTCACACTTGTTTGTTATGTATATAATTCCACATGTGTTAATTCATAGTTTTGATGCCTTCACAGTGTGAATCTACAATTTTAATAGTCATGAAAATAAAGAAAACTCTTTGAATGAGAAGGTGTGTCCAAACTTTTGGTCTGTACTGTATGTATGTATGCATGTAGCATACATACAAACATACAGCAGTATGTATGTAGCATGTATGTATGGACAGCAGAACCTATCAGCTACACTATATCACTATCTAACCTACACTGACTATCTCCCACTAACTATCTGTATTACATATATAAGCTAACTATCTAATGTAATGACACAGGAAAGCAGAGAGCGCAGCAATAACACTGTTGTCTCTCTCAGATATGCAAAATACTGGGCTGCTGGGGAGGTTCCTATATATAGTAAGAGGTAGGCAACTTTCCTGTTGGTTGCTAGGAATCTTGCTAAGCTCAGACAAAGACATTGCAGCCTTCTCATTTGCCCACAAGCAAGAAAGGAGGTTACTGTTGAAAAAAAAATCTAGAATATTCAAAATTATGAATATACAGTTGCAAGAAAAAGTATGTGAACCCTTTGGAATGATATGGATTTCTGCACAAATTGGTCAGAAAATGTGATCTGATCTTCATCTAAGTCACAAAAATAGACAATCACAGTCTGCTTAAACTAATAACACACAAAGAATTAAATGTTACAATTTTTTTTATTGAACACACCATGTAAACATTCACAGTGCAGGTGGAAAAAGTATGTGAACCCTTGGATTTAATAACTGGTTGAACCTCCTTTGGCAGCAATAACTTCAACCAAACGTTTCCTGTAGTTGCAGATCAGACGTGCTCAACTGCCAGGAGTAATTCTTGACCATTCCTCTTTACAGAACTGTTTCAGTTCAGCAATATTCTTGGGATGTCTGGTGTGACTCGCTTTCTTGAGTTCATGCCACAGCATCTCAATCGGGTTGAGGTCAGGACTCTGACTGGGCCACTCCAGAAGGCGTATTTTCTTCTGTTTAAGCCATTCTATTGTTGATTTACTTTTATGCTTATCCTCTGCCACAGCTCTGCGGCAGTGTGCTGTTTATCCCCTAAGCATATCAGCTTCAGCGCGGCCTTGTGCCGCTTTCCCACTGCAGTGTTACACTGCTTCAAGCTAACAACTGATGACTGACTGGTGCTGCACATGGATAATTCGGAGGTGGAAGTGGAGGAGGAGGTGGAGTAGGAGAAGTGGGGGTTGGAGCCACAAACGTAGGTGCTAGAGGAAACCCTGATCGACGTAGGGCCCGCAATCCTTGGCGTCGGTAGCAACTGTGCCATCCCAGGGTACGACTCACTCCCTGCCTCCACGATGTTCACCCAGTGTGCCATCAGGGAAATTTAGCGTCCCTGGCCGAAAGAACTTGTCAATGTTTCCGTGGTTAAGTGGACATTCCCAGTATCTGCGTTGGTCAGGGCACGTGTGATGTTACGGGTGTTACACATGGTGTAAGGCGGGCACAGCACACCGTGAAAAATAGACTGCGGAAGGCCTTAGTGTCCACAAGCCTAAATATCAACATTTCCAGGGCCAGTAATTTGGAAAGTTGCGCATTTATTGTTATGGCCTGTGGGTGGGTGGCTGAGTATGTGCGCTTGCATTCAAATGCATGGGGTAAGGACATTTGTACGCTGTGCTGGGACACGGAAGTAAATTTGTTCACTGATGGTACTTGCGAAGGTCCAGGTGCAGGGTGGGATGCATCCGGGCCTGCGCCTTCGACAGGAGATTGGCCAGCACGTAACACAGGGGAAGAGGAGGCAGTGGTGTGACCCGCAGATGCAGATTGTGGACCCAGGCGTTCGTCCCACTTATTTCGGTGCTTGGATGCCATGTAGCGGATCATGCTGGTGGTGGTGAGGTTGCTAGTGTTCAAGCCCTGGCTCATTTTCGTATCCAAAGTTTGCAAACTACTATTCGTTTGTCATCCGTACTTTCCTCAAAACAGTGCCATACTTCGAACATCTACCCTTTGGCAAGAGAGATTTATGCAAGGGGTTGCTCCATGGAACAGTTGCGGGACTGTGTGGTGTGGCCCGCCTTCTCCTTTTTGCCACCCCACTGCCTCTTCCAGCCTGTTCCGGTGCTGTAGATCCCCCTCATCTGTACTGCTGCCCTCACTCAGATTTCCACCTTCTCAGGTTGGGTCAGTGACCTTATCGTCCACCACCTCCTCTTCCACTTCCTCACTCTGATCATCCTCCAGATTTGTCCACCTAATTAAGCAGTATTTGCTGTCCCCCACCTTCATGTTTATGTGACTGTGGATGTTCAAGAGGTTGGGAATCAAGGCACAAGATCTCATGTCCCTCTTCAAGCGTGCTTGGGGAGAGGGCCAAATCAATGAATGGCAATGAAAATAGGTCCTCGGAATATTGGGATCACTTGCTTGCCAGACTGTAAATGGTGGGAGGAAGGATGATCAGGGTGAGGATTGTGATGACCAGACTCCAGGGTACTGAAACTGGACTTGGTGGAAGACAGGGTGGTGCTTAACCGACTGGAAAAATTATCTGCTGCAATCCAACCGACCACCTGGCGTCACTGGTCTGACTTACCGTATAGAGTGGTGTCCTGCTCCACCCTGCAAACTGGGACATAAAGCTAGATATCTTCGACGATTGTTTTTCTTGTGCTCTGGCAGCAGACACTGTTTTTCTGCGCCCAGGGCCACGGCCTCTGCGTGCTCCATCAGCATCACAGCCACTTCCCCGTCCCTTACTGCTCGCCTTCTTCCTTTTAAATGTGATATATGCTTGAAAGCATGTCACACGTACAGTAGCGTAGGATTTGGAAGTGAATATGCAAAAAAATTTACAAAGATATTTGTAATGAGAAAACATTATACAGGACAGGTACCACAGGAAATGTCACAGTATGTATTGTCTACGTAAAAAGTGTACTGGATGTCACTGATATTTTAGGGATATGCACACTTTAAACAGGAGATGTGGCACGGATAATAGTACTGTCCACAGGGGACACCGTCTATGGAAAAAGTGTACTGGATGTCACTGATATTTTAGGGATGCGCACACCTTAAACGAGACATGTGGCGCAGATAATTTTACTGTCTGCAGGGTACACCGTCTACGGAAAAAGTGTACTGGATGTCACTGATATTTTAGGGATACGCACACTTTAACCACCTCAGCCCCCCTAGCTTAAACACCCTTAAGACCAGGCCACTTTTTACACTTCTGCACTACACTACTTTCACCGTTTATTGCTCGGTCATGCAACTTACCACCCAAATGAATTTTACCTCCTTTTCTTCTCACTAATAGAGCTTTCATTTGTTGATATTTCATTGCTGCTGACATTTTTACTTTTTTTGTTATTAATCGAAATTTACCGATTTATTTGCAAAAAAATTACATTTTTCACTTTCAGTTGTAAAATTTTTCAAAAAAAACGACATCCATATATATATTTTTCTCTAAATTTATTGTTCTACATGTCTTTGATAAAAAAAAAAATGTTTTGGGTAAAAGTTATAGCGTTTACAAACTATGGTACAAAAATGTGAATTTCTGCTTTTTGAAGCAGCTCTGACTTTCTGAGCACCTGTCATGTTTCCTGAGGTTCTACAATGCCCAGACAGTAGAAAAACCCCACAAATGACCCCATTTCGGAAACTAGACACCCTAAGGTATTCGCTGATGGGCATAGTGAGTTCATAGAACTTTTTATTTTTTGTCACAAGTTAGCGGAAAATGATTATTTTTTTATTTTTTTTTCCTTACCAAGTCTCATATTCCACTAACTTTTGACAAAAAATAAAAACTTCCATGAACTCACTATGCCCATCAAGAAATACCTTAGGGTGTCTTCTTTCCAAAATGGGGTCACTTGTGGGGTAGTTATACTGCCCTGGCATTCTAGGGGCCCTAATGTGTGAGAAGTAGTTTGAAATCAAAATGAGTAAAAAATGCCCTGTGAAATCCGAAAGGTGCTCTTTGGAATGTGGGCGCCTTTGCCCACCTAGGCTGCAAAAAAGTGTCACACATCTGGTATCGCCGTACTCAGGAGAAGTAGGGCAATGTCTATTGGGGTGTCATTTTACATATACCCATGCTGGGTGAGAGAAATATCTCGGTCAAATGCCAACTTTGTATAAAAAAATTGGAAAAGTTGTCTTTTGCCAAGATATTTCTCTCACCTAGCATGGGTATATGTAAAAAGACACCCCAAAACACATTGCCCTACTTCTTCTGAGTACGGCGATACCAGATTTGTGACACTTTTTTGCCGCCTAGGTGGGCAAAGGGGCCCACATTCCAAAGAGCACCTTTCGGATTTCACAGGGCATTTTTTACACATTTTGATTTCAAACTACTTCTCAAGCATTCGTGCCCCTAAAATGCCAGGGCAGTATAACTACCCCACAAGTGACCCCATTTTGGAAAGAAGACACCCCAAGGTATTTCGTGATGGGCATAGTGAGTTCATGGAAGTTTTTATTTTTTGTCACAAGTTAGTGGAATATGAGACTTTGTAAGAAAAAAAAATCAAAAAAAAAATCATCATATTCCGCTAACTTGTGACAAAAAATAAAAAATTCTAGGAACTCGCCATGCCCCTCACGGAATACCTTGGGGTGTCTTCTTTCAAAAATGGGGTCACTTGTGGGGTAGTTATACTGCCCTGGCCTTTTACGGGCCCAAATGTGTGAGAAGTAGTTTGAAATCAAAATCTGTAAAAAATGCCCTGTGAAATCCGAAAGGTGCTCTTTGGAATGTGGGCCCACCTAGGCTGCAAAAAAGTGTCACACATCTGGTATCGCCGTACTCAGAAGAAGTAGGGCAATGTGTTTTGGGGTGTCTTTTTACATATACCCATGCTGGGTGAGAGAAATATCTCGGCAAAAGACAACTTTTCCCATTTTTTTTATACAAAGTTGGCATTTGACCAAGATATTTATCTCACCCAGCATGGGTATATGTAAAATGACACCCCAAAACACATTCCCCAACTTTTCCTTAGTACGGCGATACCACATGTGTGACACTTTTTTGCAGCCTAGATGCGCAAAGGGGCCCAAATTCCTTTTAGGAGGGCATTTTTAGACATTTGGATCCCAGACTTCTTCTCACGCTTTAGGGCCCCTAAAATGCCAGGGCAGTATAAATACACCACATGTGACCCCATTTTGGAAAAAAGACACCCCAAGGTATTCAATGAGAGGCATGGCGAGTTCATATAAATATTTTTTTTGGGCACAAGTTAGCGGAAATTGTTTTTGTTTTGTTTTTTTCTCACAAAGTCTCCCTTTCCGCTAACTTGGGACAAAAATTTCAATCTTTCATGGACTCAATATGCCCCTCATGGAATACCTTGGGGTGTCTTCTTTCCGAAATGGGGTCACATGTGGGGTATTTATACTGCCCTGGCATTTTAGGGACCCTAAAGCGTGAGAAGAAGTCTGGAATATAAATGTCTAAAAAAATGTACGCATTTGGATTCCGTGAGTGGTATGGTGAGTTCATGTGAGATTTTATTTTTTGACACAAGTTAGTTGAATATGAGACTTTGTAAGAAAAAAAAAATAATAATAATTTCCGCTAACTTGGGCCAAAAAAATGTCTGAATGGAGCCTTACAGGGGGGTGATCAATGACAGGGGGGTGATCAATGACAGTGTGGTGATCAGGGAGTCTATATGGGGTGATCACCCACCTGTCAATGATCACCCCCTGTAAGGCTCCATTCAGACGTCCGTATGTGTTTTTCGGATCCGATCCATGTATCCGTGGATCCATAAAAAACATACGGACGTCTGAATGGAGCCTTACAGGGGGGTGATCAATGACAGGGGATTGATCAATGACAGGGGGGTGATCAGAGAGTCTATATGGGGTGTTTTGCGGATCCGATTCATGTATCTGTGGATCCGTAAGAAACATATGGACGTCTGAATGGAACCTTACAGGGGGGTGATCAATGACAGTGGGGTGATCAATGACAGGGGGGTGATCAGGGAGTCTATATGGGGTGATCACCCCCTGTCATTGATCACCCCCCTGTAAGGCTCCATTCAGACGTCCGTATGTGTTTTTTCGGATCCGATCCATGTATCCGTGGATCCATAAAAAAACATACGGACGTCTGAATGGAGCCTTACAGGGGGATGATCAATGACAGGGGATTGATCAATGACAGGGGGGTGATCAGAGAGTCTATATGGGGTGATAACCTCCCTGTCATTGATCACCCCCCTGTAAGGCTCCATTCAGACGTCTGTATGTGTTTTGCGGATCCGATCCATGTATCCGTGGATCCATAAAAAACATACGGACGTCTGAATGGAGCCTTACAGGGGGGTGATCAATGATAGGGGGGGTGATCAATGACAGGGGGGTGATCAGGGAGTCTATATGGGGTGATCAGGGGTTAATAAGGGGTTAATAAGTGACAGGGGGGTGTAGTGTAGTGGTGTTTAGTGCTACTTATTACTGAGCTGCCTGTGTCCTCTGGTGGTCGATCCAAGCAAAAGGGACCACCAGAGGACCAGGTAGCAGGTATATTAGACACTGTTATCAAAACAGCGTCTAATATACCTGTTAGGGGTTAAAAAATCTGATCTACAGCCAGCCAGCGAACGATCGCCGCTGCAGGCTGTAGATCCACTCGCTCACCTTCCGATCCTGTGAACGCGCGCGCCTGTGTGGGCGCGTTCACAGGATAATCTCGCGTCTCCTGAGATGACGCATAGATGCGTGACTCTGCCTGGAGCTGCCGCCTCCAGAACGCGATCCTGCGTTAGGCAGTCCGGAGGCGGTTAAACAAGACATGTGGCGCAGATAATTTTACTGTCTGCAGGGTACACCGTCTACGGAAAAGTGTACTGGATGTCACTGATATTTTAGGGATGCGCATACTTTAAACAGATGTGGCACCGATAATTTAACAGTCTGTAGGGGACACCATCTACGGAAAAATTTTACTGGATTTATCTGATATTTTAGGGATGCGCACTTTTTAAACAGTAGATGTGGCGCAGATAATTTAACTGTCCGCAGTGGACACCGTCCACGGAAAAACTGCACTGGACGTCACTGATATTTTAGGGATGCGCACACTATAAACAGGAGATGTGGCGTGGTTAATTTAACTGTCCGCAGGGGACGAGGTCTACCGAAAAAGTGTACTGGATGTAACTGATATTTTAGGGATGCGCACACTTTAAACAGGAGATGTGGCGCGGATAATAACTGTCCGCAGCGGACACCGTCTACGGAAAAAGTGCACTGCATGTCACTGATATTTTAGGGATGCGCACAATTTACACAGGAAATTGGGGTCTATAAAACTTTTTTGTAGTAAAATGTAATTTAATTACACTCCCTACACTCTTTGTGCATTCCTATGCTCAGCTCTCCCTGACTTAGACTGTGCCGAACACGTTATATAGCACCCAATGGCGCGTTCCGGCTAGCCAATCACTGTAATGCCAGTAGCCAACATGGCTACTGCCGTTACAGTGAGGGCAGTACTTACCTGCACGTTTAATGGCTGCTTAACAGCCGCCAAACGTGCAGGGAGGAGACTCGAGCATTGCGCTCGAGCACATGCGGTACTCGTCCGAGTACCGCCATGTGCCGAGCATAGAGATGCTCGAGTTGAACTGGTATTCGGCCTAGCATGCTCGCTCAACACTAAAGACTACCCTAGCAAAGGATGCAGATCAGACTCTGGTCTGGAAAACAGAAGAGCAGAGCCATGAATGTGAAATGAGTTTCTGCTGCAGTAGATGTAACTGGCGTTCTTATATATCGAACAACACTTCACAAGTAAATAATGACTATTGCTTAAAACAACCCCTTTAATGCAAATATTTTTTTTCTTGAAACTTTTTTTGTATAATAAATAACAAGATGTTTGCTTACAGCAGTGTGAAGAAGCCCAATTTCATTGTGACTTGTGCCTGCAAGAGCTGTTATTAAGGTTAATTCATTGATGCATTTCTTTAAAATATATTCTCATTTTATGTGCGGAAAGCTAATTAATCTGCAAATGCTGGCACACATTACATTTAGGTAAACCCCAGTTGCTCTGATTTAATTAAACAAATAATCTTTTATCACATCTTTTATTTTAGTGATATATGATGCTTTATGTTCATACCTAATTTATTTCATTATTTTTGTTTTTACTTTTAATTGTATTAAAAAAAAAAAAAAGTCCAACTTAAATACTTAAATTGTGACTAGAGTTGAGCGGACACCTGGATGTTCGGGTTCGACGGGTTCGGCCGAACTTCACAAACAAGTTTGATTTCCGTATCCGAACTTGACCCCGAACCCGAACCCCATTGAAGTCAATGGGGACCCAAACTTTGGAGCACTAAAATGGCTCTAAAAATGTCATGGAAAGGGCTAGAGCAAAATGTGGTTAAGAGCATGGCAAGTGCTCTGCAAACAAATGTGGAGAGGGAAATGACTTAAAATAACATAAAATACGTAAAAAATAATAATAATAATCTTGATCTAGGAGGTCCATATGGAGTAGGAGGTTGAGGAGGCAGTGGATGTGGCGGTGTAGGTGGAAGCAATGGTGGAGGAGATAGCCAACACTCGTTTTTGGTTTTGTTTTTTATTTTATTTTTTATTTTTTTTGTTTACATTTTGGTAGACCCCAAAACATTGGGAAATATAAAAAATTAAACAAAAAGAAAGTGCGCTGGAGTACAACAATGGCTGGGTGAGGCCGGTATACAAGTCTATTCTGCACAAGGTACGGACAAGTCCTGTGGGATCCCTGCCTGGTTCATTTTAATGAACGTGAGCTTGTCCACATTGGCTGTGGACAGGCGGCTGCGCTTCTCTTTGATACCCCCCTCCTGCCGTGCTAAACAAATGTTCAGACAATACACTGGCTGCAGGGCAGGCCAGCACCCCCAAGGCGTAAAGGGCAAGCTCAGGCCATGTGCCCAATTTGGAGACCCAAAAGTTGAAGGAGACAGACCCATCAGTCAGTACGTGTAGGCGTGTGCACACATACTGCACCATGTCGCACGTCCTGGTGATGTCCACGATCCAATTGGATATCTCTATCAACTTTCAATGTTCTCTTATGCGCCTACCATGGTGATCACGGGTAACGGGGAATCAGGGTTACAGGCCGGAGAGGGAGCCTGAGAAAGGGATACCACATCCAAGGGAGTTCAATGGAGGAAATGTGATCAATGGGACAAGTTATCAAAGCGGAAGGATCGAATGAAAGGAGGGGGCGCACAGCAATTACCCACTCCCGACTCGGGGAGGTAGTGACGATAAATAACAATACAGCACTCTTAAGATGCCCTGTTATTGGAATGATTAATTAAAAATTACTGGGAATGCCACTGCGGTATTTTGGATTAGGAAACGTTAGACAGGAGAAGCCCTGCTGCCGCTTTGTTAACTCTAGATAACTTCTGCCTGATCGCACGTCCCCGTGACATCCACGATCCAATTGGATATCTTCTTAATCAACTTTTGATGTTCTTTTATGAGCCTACCATGGTGATCATGGGTAGCAAGGAAGAGGTAGCGTGAGTAAGGGATACCACATCCAAGGAAGGTCAATGGCTGAAATGTGATCGAGTGGAAATGTGGGACAAGTTATAAAAGCAGAAGGATTGAATGAAAGGAGGGTGTGCGCGTAAAGTAAAGATGAATTTTATAAATTTGAGTCCCTGTCACCTATGCAGAGCAGTTTTTTTTTATGGGCAAACATGGATTAATGTCACCCACCAATAGAACAGACGATTTTTAAAAATTTCAACTATGCAGAGCAGGGGTTTATTCATGGCAAAAATGGTAAAATGTCACCCAAGAATGTAACAGATGCTTTTGCACCGTGCTCCCTCTTTTGCTGTGCTGGTGCCTCTGTGCGACCACCACCTCTTCCTCCGAACTAGACAGGTCACTCACATGATTCCATATGGGGTCTAGTACCTCATCATCCTCTACATCATCTTCCACCCACTCTTTACCCCTGCCCTCCTTGTCTGCAGACCGAAGAAAGCCGCAGCAGTTCGCACCTGTGTTTCGTCATCATCAGAGACGTGCTGCAGTGGTCTTCCCATGTCCTCATCCTGAAACATAAGTGATTGGGCATCAGTGCACTCAATCTCTTCACTTCTGTGCAGGGCTATGTGGATGGCCCACGGAAACCCTGACTGCAGAGTCATCAAAAAGCATAAAAGACTGCTGCATGACTTGGGGCTCAGACTGCTTGGCTGATTTGCAAGGGGGTGAGGTGAAAGACAGATGCCCATGGGCTGCAGGTGCCAACTCTGATCTTTCAGCAGGAGACTGGGTGGGAGACAATGTGAAGGAACTAGAGGCACTGTCAGCCACCCAATCTACTATCGCCTGTACTTGTTCTGGCCTCACCATTCGTAGAGCCACATTCGGCCCTACCAAATAACGCTGAAGGTTCTGTCGCCTACTCGCACCAGAGGAAGGTGTTTCACTTGTTCGTGTAGCAGGCACAGATCGACCACGTCCTCTCCCTGCAACAGCAGCTACACCAGCAGCACCACGACTGGGGCCACGCCCATTATTTGACGCTCTCCTCATTCTTTGCGTTCACCCACCAAATTCACAGATGGTTTATGTCAGGCGAAGATATAACCGCCAATAGTCAACAATTATGTTCACTGAGAATAAGGCAGTGCCGATGTCATAAAGAGGAAACATTTCTTGAGGTCACACAATAGTGTGACAGGCAAATTTTATACAATTACTTCACGGTCACAAAATTTTTTAATTTGTCAACCAACAATATAACTGCAGTATTGACTGGTTCTATTTGACTGTCACAAATGCAGCAAAGGCCCAAAACAAAAGGTCTTGTAAAAAATTGGTGTTTTTTTAAACCCAGAATATAACTATAGTATTTAAAGCTTGTATTTGACTGTCACAAATTCAGCAAAGGCCCCAAATGTAGTGTCTTGCACAAAATGGGTGTTTTTTTAAACCCAGAATATAATTGCAGTATTTAAAGCTTGTATTTGACTGTCACAAATGCAGCAAAGGCCCCAAATGATGGATCTTGCACAAAATGGATGTTTTTTTAAACCCAGAATATAACTGCAGTATTTAAAGCTTGTATTTGACTGTCACAAATGCAGCAAAGGCCCCAAATGTAGGATCTTGCACAAAATGGGTGCTTTTTTTAAACCCAGAATATGACTGCAGTATTTAAAGCTTGTATTTGACTGTTACAAATGCAGCAAGGGCCCCAAATGTAGGGTCTTGCACAAAATGGGTGTTTTTTTTAAACCCAGAATATAACTGAAGAATTTAAAGCTTGCATTTGACTGTCACAAATGCAGCAAAGGCCCCAAATGTAGGGTCTTGCAGAAAATGGGTATTTAAAAAAACAAAAACTAAATATAATTAAAGTATTTAAAGCATGTATTTGACTTTCACAAATGCAGCAAAGGCCCTAAAGGTTCTTGCAAAAAATGGATGTTTTTTTTTATCCCAGAATAAAACTGCAATATTTAAAGCTTGTAGTTGACTGTCACAAATGCAGCAAAGGCCCCAAATGTAGGGTCTTGCAAAAAATGGGTGTTTTTTTAAACCCAGAATAAAACTGCAATATTTAAAGCTTGTATTTGACTGTCACAAATGCAGCAAAGGCCCCAAATGTAGGGTCTTGCGCAAAATGGGTGCTTTTTTTAAACCCAGAATATGACAGCAGTATTTAAAGCTTGTATTTGACTGTTACAAATGCAGCAAAGGCCCAGAAAGTAGTGTCTTGCACAAAATGGGCGTTTTTTTAAATTCAGAATATAATTGCAGTATTTATAGCTTGTAGTTGACTGTCACAAATGGAGCAAAGGCCCCATATGTAGGATCTTGCACTAAATGGGTGTTTTTTTAAACCCAGAATATAACTGCAGTATTTAAAGCTTGTATTTGACTGTCACAAATGCAGCAAAGGCCCCAAATGTAGGGTCTCGCAAAAAATGGGTGTTTTTTTCAAACCCAGAATATAACTGCAGTATTTAAAGCTTGTATTTGACTGTCACAAATGCAGCAAAGGCCCTAAATATAGGGTCTTGCAGAAAATGGGTGTTTTTTTTTTTCAAAACCAGAATATAATTGAAGTATTTAAAGCTTGTATTTGACTGTCACAAATGCAGCAAAGGCCCAGAAAGTAGTGTCTTGCACAAAATGGGCGTTTTTTTTAAATTCAGAATATAATTGCAGTATTTATAGCTTGTAGTTGACTGTCACAAATGGAGCAAAGGCCCCATATGTAGGGTCTTGCACTAAATGGGTGTTTTTTTAAACCCAGAATATAACTGCAGTATTTAAAGCTTGTATTTGACTGTCCCAAATGCAGCAAAGGCCCCAAATGTAGTGTCTTGCACAAAATGGGTGTTTTTTTTAACCCAGAATATAACTGCAGTATTTAAAGCTTGTATTTGACTGTGACAAATGCAGCAAAGGCCCCAAATGTAGTGTCTTGCACAAAACTGATGTTTTTTTTAAACCTAGAATATAATTGCAGTATTTAAAGCTTGTATTTGACTGTCACAAATGCAGCGCAGGGCTCAAATGTTCTTTTTAGCAAAAAAAAAAAATTGCCCCCACAGAATCTAACAGATGGATTTACTTGGATTGTACTTTACAGAAAAAAATGTGAATATGTCACCCCCTGGGTCCCTGAACTCATAGAACGATTCCCTATATTATTTTGCCTTCCCCTGGCATATATGCAGTGCAGGTGCACTTAAAAAATGGATATATGTTGCCCACTGAACTAAAAGAACAGGGTAGAATTATTGTCCCCTACACATATGCTGTGCTGGTGCACTGAACTTGCACTAAATGGCCGCCGATGCCCACCTAACTAACAGACGGATAAAAGTTATTTTTCTGTGTCACTGGGCTCAGGGCAGGGTAAAAAAAATTTGCACTGCACCCACAAAACAAAATCACTGTAGATCGCAGAGTTAACAAGTTCTGATAACAGATTCTTTCCTATTCTCTCCCTCACAGCAGCAGCATCCTATCCCTACTAGTAAGCAGAATGACGTGCAGCGCTACGTGACTCCATCTTATATAGAGGCTGGGTAACATTCTGCACTGGCCAACCACAGCCATGCCATTAGTAGGCATGTCTGTGATGGCTTCTAAGGGAACAAGAGTTAAACGCTTGTTGATTGGCTGCTCTGCAGCCTTTCAAAAAGCGCCATTAAATCACCAAACACCGAACTCAAACCCAAACTTTTACTGAAAAGTTCGGGTTCGGGGTCCAAAAATCCTAAAGTTCGGTACGAACCCGAACTTTACAGTTTGGGTTCGCTCAACCCTAATTGTGACCCTTCTGTTATAGTTTTTTTGCATAGTGTGGGGACCTTAGATCGTGAGCCAAATTGGGGACAGCGGGATGCTAAATTCTGTAAAGTGCTGCAGAATATAGCAGGGCTATATAAATGCGTAATATAAACAAAGAATAATAGTGGATTTATAGTAGTTTACAGCCTGGGAAAGAGAGCTAATAATGAGGTATGGGCTAGTAGTGACTTTCTTTATTTTACTATTAATTTTGTTTTGTATTTTTTTATTTATTTAGTTTGTTTTGTCTTTATTTATTTATTTAAATTTACACATTGCACCTCCCATGAGGTCATACAAGACCTTTGACGGGAATTTTTACATATTCCATTCTTCTTTTATTGATGATTTCTCCTGTAAATGAGGCTGACATATTAGTCCTAAATACAGGGGTAATAGAGCCTCTGGAGCCTCACTGTAAAGCTGATCTGGGTTTGCTAAGACTCAGCTGCTTCTACAGTCACCTGGCACCCAACAATCACATGATCACCGAGACAGGAGGAAATATCATGGGTCATGGCCACTTTCTGTACTGCGTACACGGTGCCATACAGGGGCAGATTGACCATAGACCTTACAGGAAAATTTCTCGGTTGGACGATGCCCAGGGGGCCGGCCAATAAAAGGTTTTGGGGATGTATTTTGTGCTGCTGGCAGTATTTTGTATTGGATTGTGGTATTTGGCTCTGTTGGCGTGGTATAATGTGCCACAATATGGTATTGCTGGACCTGCCTTCCATCAATTTGGAACCGACTACAAAACAGGGCCAATTTTAGTATTTTTTCCAGGACCACTTTAAGTTCCCAGTCTTCCCCTGTGCCATATACACACAGCTGTAGGGAAGGCAGGGACAGTAAGCTATTCCTGGCTTCTCTATGGGGAATCTGACTGTCACTAACGACCAGCTTCCAGCTTCTAAAGCTGATAAACTATGCCCAGCTGCTAACTCACCAAGGATGTTCAGAAATGTCTTTGCGGTTACATGTGGACCCACTGGATGTTTTAAGTAATCCACAAACGCAGTAGTTAAACAACAGTGTAAATCTCTACAATATTGCCTGTGTCTAAGGGTCCATTCACATGTCCGTGTGTGTTTTGCGGATCCACGGATCCGTGGATCCGCAAAACACGGACATCGGTGATGTGCGTTCCGCATTTTGCGGAACGCACATCGCAGGCATTCTCATAGAAAATGCCTTTTCTTGTCCGCAATTGCGGACAAGAATAGGACATGTTCTATTTTTTTGGGGATCGGAATTGCGGACCCGGAAGTGCGGATCCGTAATTCCGGATCCAGGCAGCACATCGTGCTGCCCCATAGAAATGAATGGGTCCGCAATTCCGTTTAGCAAAATGCGGAACGAAATTGCGGACGTGTGAATGGACCCTAAGAGGTTTACAAAATATATTGCACAAGAATATGTAGTGCATTTTAGAGCCTATATTACTGCCACAGTTATGGACTCACATGGTTTTGTTGCATCAACATGAGGTTCTGAAATGATCTAAATTGTGACCATTGGAGCGATAGGAGGTATGCCTATTGAAATCTTAATTTCAATACTGAAAATGGCATGCTGCCTGAAAATAGGTAAAATCAATGCGGATTTTGATGACGTGATCATCATCAGTTGCCTTTTATTGCTGAGCCTTTCGGGATGCCTCTTTTCGAACCATTGCAGTGATTGCTACTATCTCAATATGATGTTATAGCTTTAATTTGTATAAATGCATTATTTTTATAAAGAAGGTATGTCAGGGCACAGTGTTTCTTCTCTTTCATAGATATTAAGAAAATAAATTACAACAGGTTGAGAACTTTGATCTGAGCAAGAAACTCATCTTCAATTTTCTTGCTTGGCTCAAAGAAAGATGTAGCAGCAGTTACCACAGTGATGAAAAATGGTCCCTTGATACATCGCATGACATATGGATAAAACTATCCCAGTCCTGACATTCTTATCACTCTTTCACTCCCTTACCTAATAAAGCATCTGTTTAATACCTAGAACTTTGTTAAAGGCTAGAACATTTTATCATGGAATTGCTGCTAATGTACTTTGCTGAAATATGCATATGAAATACAGTACATCATAATCAGTATATTAAGGAGTGATTCAATGTCCATACTGAGATGTGCATATGACTGGTGTGTTCATTTAATCTTTTTTATTCACTTTTTATATATTAAAATAAACCGTAAAAATGTTTCCTCTGTTAGGGCTTGTGAATGTCATCACTTGCTTTATGAGTGAGAGCAGACCAGGGGGGTATTGGCCATAGACCCTACAGGGTAATTTCTTGGTGGTCCGATGCCTTGGGGGGCCAGCCAAGCCCTCTTTAAAGCTACCAGCCAGGTACATAATGATCCTATTCTCTCCTATGCACCTGGCCAGCAGCCGCAGGTGCCCTCCTGAATTCAACTGTATTACCATCCTCAGTTGAATACTGTGGTGCAGGTGGCAGTATTATGTGCTGCACTGTGGTATTTGGTTCTGCTGGGAAGGTATAGTGTCCTACACTATGCTATTGCTGGCTTTGCCTACATCTGCTATCGCTGCCTACATATTTTGGCCCTACCTACTTGTCTTGCCCCCCCGTCTCTCAATTTGGACAACAACATGGACAACATGGGGCCACTTTTAGGTTTTTTTCCAGTGCCACTTTAAGTTCCCAGTCCGCCCCTGGAGCAGAGCACTGCTAGAAAGAGACATAGGCACTTTGGGGCAGATTTATCATAATGATGCAACAGTTTTTTTTTGCAGTACTGTGTGTTATTGCGTATTCTTTTTCAACACCACTTGCAATAAAAAAAACGAGGGTGCCAGTTTTCTGAAGCAAAAGAACACAGCAATTTACATCAGCCATAAGCTGGTGTAGATATCAGTACAGGCACATGGACTGCTGGATGCTGTGCTTAATTTATGACTCTTCATAAATTAGGCGCAGCCTCGGGCAGCTTGCCATTTTATCATAGACCAGCTTATGCTACGGGTCTATAATATATCTGACCGTTAGACTCGAAAATCCAAGGTGTATATGCTGGAATTCTGCAGCAGCAAAATCCAGCAGGATTTGGATATTTGCGAGTTTGGCAGATGTTCATCAAATGTATATGGCCACCTTAACTTTAGAGTTGATGGTGAATAATTAAAAGTAGTAGGGTGTTGTTATTGACTTGAATAAGTTACAAAAACAATAAAGTCAAAAAGTAAAGAAACAAGTTGACACTTGAGAAAGATAAACAAAAACATCAAATGATATTCACATGAAAAGATGTATCTATAAAATCAAAGATAAAAATAGTCTAGGTTATTTTGAGGAAAAAATGTATTGCATTGTTGCCCATACATTTGAATGTACATCGTGTGATATTACATTATGGAGAAGTTCACACGACCATATCTGGTCTGCGGTTTGTAAATGCCCGAGTGTCAGAATTTGGCAACAAAAAGCATTATTTTGCAAAAAACTTTGTGACCTGCTTCAAATATGATGTTGACATGCAGAGACCAGAGCAAGGCAACGATGGAGGGGACTGAAAGAGCTGCAACCCAGTGGCGGGAAAAAGGTAAGTACGCTTTCCTCTACTGCTCCAGCCAGGGGGAGGAGGTTTGGCAGTACTGACCTTTTAGGCTAGTTTCACATAAGTGGTAAAACATCCAGCAGGCTGTTCTGGAAGAGAATAGCTTGCCAGAGCTCTCTGGATCCGGCATTGTAGGAATGTCCGCCGGCCCCATTGACTATAATGGGGTCCGGTGTAGATACGACAGCTACATGGCAAATATGTCGGGATTACTAGCATTCTATGCCGGAACAGCCTGCCCGAAGGATGTACCATATAATGTACTGGATTTAGGAGTAATTATTTCAGAAGACTTAAAGGTGGGAAGACAATGTAATAGAGCAGCACGAAATGCCAGCAGAATGCTTGGATGTATAGGGAGAGGTATAAGCAGTAGAAAGAGTGAAGTGCTTATGCCGCTGTACTGAACACTGGTGAGACCTCACTTGGAGTATTGTGCGCATTCCTCGAGGCCATATCTCCAGAAGGATATAGATACTCTAGAGAGAGTTCAGAGAAGAGCTACTAAACTAGTACATGGATTGCAGGATAAAACTTACCAGGAAAGGTTAAAGGACCTTAATATGTATAGCTTGGAAGAAAGAAGAGACAGAGGGGATATGATAGAAACTTTTAAATACATAAAGGGAATCAACTCTGTAAAGGAGGAGAGCATATTTAAAATAAGAAAAACTACCACAAGAGGACACAGTTTTAAATTAGAGGGGCAAAGGTTTAAAAGTAATATAAGGAAGTATTACTTTACTGAGAGAGTAGTGGATGCATGGAATAGCCTTCCTGCAGAAGTGGTAGCTGCAAATACAGTGAAGGGGTTTAAGCATGCATGGGATAGGCATAAGGCCATCCTTCATATAAGATAAGGGCCGGGGGCTATCCATAGTATTCAGTATATTGGGCAGACTAGATGGGCCAAATGGTTCTTATCTGCCGACACATTCTATGTTTCTATGTTTCTATGAAAGAAGCCTTACTTTTAGTCCAAACTTTCAGCAGAAATTCTCAAAGAACTATACGCTTGTTACAACTCTTCCTGACGGATTAATATCTGATTTATAGTTTGCAGGACACAAGTTACAAATATAACATGTTAGTACAGACTCAAGATCCAGACATAATACAGCAGGGTACATAATTTATGAATTAGGAGTATCAATTCAAGGCACAGACAGAATTTATTCAACCCTTTTCTGGAACTGTGCATGTGGCAGAAGTCTGGTCTTTAAAATTGACACCAAGTCGCGAGCGCAGTGGTTACCAAAGCCACCGGGTTTCTGCTGTTTTAAACAGCAGACACCTGGGGCTAATGTCTGTGATGCCAATTGTTGACATTTAACCTCTCAGATGCCTGGCCTGGAAAAGGCTCCCTCACTTGGTGAAAAGGGGAACTGTTCATTCATTGTGAAAGACCTGCTGGAGGCACTAATGCCTTTCACAGGTATATTTCAATGGGCTACCAGGTGGTAGCACTACTATACATCTCTCTCTCTCTCTCTATATATATATATATATATATATACAGTGGGATGCGAAAGTTTGGGCAACCTTTTTAATCGTCATGATTTTCCTGTATAAATCGTTGGTTGTTACGATAAAAAAATGTCAGTTAAATATATCATATAGGAGACACACACAGTGATATTTGAGAAGTGAAATTAAGTTTATTGGATTTACAGAAAGTGTGCTATAATTGTTTAAACAAAATTAGGCAGGTGCATAAATTTGGGCACCACAAAAAAGAAATTAATTCAATATTTAGTAGATCCTCCTTTTGCAGAAATTACAGCCTCTAAACGCTTCCTGTAGGTTCCAATGAGAGTCTGGATTCTGGTTGAAGGCATTTTGGACCATTCCTCTTTACAAAACATCTTTAGTTCATTCAGGTTTGATGGCTTCCGAGCATGGACAGCTCTCTTTAAGTCACACCACAGATTTTCAATTATATTCAGGTCTGGGGACTGAGATGGCCATTCCAGGATGTTGTACTTGTTCCTCTACATAAATGCCTTAGTGGATTTTGAGCAGTGTTTAGGGTCGTTGTCTTGTTGAAAGATCCAGCCCAGGCGCAGCTTCAGCTTTGTCACTGATTCCTGGACATTGGTCTCCAGAATCTGCTGATACTGAGTGGAATCCATGCGTCCCTCAACTTTGACAAGATTCCCAGCCCCTGCACTGGCCACACAGCCCCACAGCACGATGGAACCACCACCATATTTTACTGTAGGTAGCAGGTGTTTTTCATGGAATGCTGTGTTCTTTTTCCTCCATGCATAACGCCCCTTGTTATGGCCGAATAACTAAATTTTAGTTTTCTCAGTCCACAGCACCTTATTCCAAAATGAAGCTGGCTTGTCCAAATGTGCTTTAGCCCACCTCAAGCGGCACTTTTTGTGCTGTGGGCGGAGAAAAGGCTTCCTCTGCTTCACTCTCGCATACAGCATCTCCTTGTGTAAAGTGTGCCGAATGGTTGAACGATGCACAGTGACTCCATCTGCAGCAAGATGATGTTGTAGGTCTTTGGTGCTGGTCTGTGGGTTGACTCTGACTGTTCTCACCATTCGTCGCTTCTGTCTATCCGAGATTTTTCTTGGTCTGCCACTTCGAGCCTTAACTTGAACTGAGCCTGTGGTCTTCCATTTCCTCAATATGTTCCTAACTGTGGAAACAGACAGCTGAAATCTCTGAGAAGGCTTTCTGTATCCTTCCCCTAAACCATGATGGTGAACAATCTTTGTCTTCAGGTCATTTGAGAGTTGTTTTGAGACCCCCATGTTGCTACTCTTCAGAGAAAATTAAAAGAGGAGGGAAACTTACAATTGACCCCCTTAAATACTCTTTCTCATAATTGGATTCACCTGTGTATGTAGGTCAGGGGTCACTGAGCTTACCAAGCCAATTTGAGGTCCAATAATTAGTTCTAAAGGTTTTGGAATCAATAAAATGACAACAGTGCCCAAATTTATGCACCTGCCTAATTTTGTTTAAACAATTATAGCACACTTTCTGTAAATCCAATAAACTTCATTTAACTTCTCAAATATCACTGTGTGTGTCTCCTATATGATATATTTAACTGACATTTTTTATCGTAACAACTAACGATTTATACAGGAAAATCATGACGATTAACAAGGTTGCCCAAACTTTCGCATCCCACTATATATATATATATATTGTCTATCTATTATCTATCCATTTGTCTATATATATTCTATCAATTATCTATCTATCTGTCTATCTTACTTATCTACTGCTGTGCTGCCCACCATTTTCTCTTTATCTATCTATCTTGAAATTACCCCTTTTCCCCCATAATAACAAAATAATAAAAAAATAAACATCATAGGCATTACCTCATCCCAAAATGCCTGTACTATTAAAATACACAATTATTTCAACAATACTGCAAACAATGTAATGGAAAAAACAATCAAAATGGCCGATTCATTGATCGAAAAGTCATACACACTCCAAAATTGTATCCAGAACTACAGATCATCCCACAAAAAATTAGCTCCGTAGACCTAGCTATAAAAAAGTTATTATTTTGTATTATTATTATTATTATTATTATTATATTTTAATGCTTTTTTAATCAATGTTATTTACTTCAATAGAAAACTGCATTTTCAGCTTGTGGTTTGGGCGCAGAAAACATGCAAAAACTGTATGAACAAGTACCTAGCTGCAAGAGAGGGCATGCTGCTTCATTTTTCCATGTAGAAAAAAAGCAAGCGCTGTTTCCCATTGAAATGGATGGCAGTTCTGTTTCAAAGCATTTTTTGGAGCTGGTTTTGGGCTGGAAACGCTTCAAAATCAGAACACTGGCCCAAGGTTGTTTTTTTCACCATAAACCTACTCTGCCTTTGGATGATGAGAGTGAAGACATAAGGCTGCTGAAAGAATGTCTGTAGCACCCCATGCACCCTATATAAATCTCCTTATTGCATATGGCAATGGTGCCATCGACTAAGCCATCATTCTATGCATATTTGCATAGAAAACTTTATTAGTATGTCAAATATTTGCATATGTGGTTAAACTGGACTATACTGTATGTATTTGGACTTGATCTATATAATTAAGTTTGGATAGCAAATTCTGGACAATCTTAATGATTATTTCTGAGTCATGCAATGTATAACATGCTGAGAAAAAACATACTGGGGGAATTTATCATTCCCCCTATGCCAGTTTTCCAGGGGAAAAAATCACCAACCGCATGATTGTGACTTTTTAAATGCCATTGCAATTAAATCTAGGTGCAATCAGTGTTTCTATGCTGACCTCACCACTTTCCAAAAAGGTGGCGCGATGAGAGCAGTTATGGGGCCAACAGACCCGGCATGTTTATCTTCTTTTATGTTTAAAGATGCTGTAGATTTCAGTCTAGGTGCATGGACTGTCGGAGGCCTGCTCGTTGACATAAATTAAGAGCTTCCTTCGGCTGCGCAGGGGATATCAATGACGGGTGTAAAATGCTATGTTTGATTTATTCCCCCAATGTATGTAAAGTTATATAATAAACAATTAACTGTTACAGTACTCGAGTATAGCTCAACTGCCTAATCTACAGAAAACCTACATTTTTATAAGATAGAAAGCTACACACCCCATGGAGGAATAGTACTGTCTCATTATTCTGTATGTATTCTATTCTTGTATGTGACCTTTACAGCTTTCTGGCATTCTTGTCTAAAATTTACAACAATTATAAAAAAAGACAAGTCTTCTCAAATGTGTTGTACATTTTATGATATAATGACTGAAAAGGCAACTGTCAATATCAAATTCAAAGAAAATACAAATCAGTAATAAGACAATTACACTGTCTGCAAGTCTGTGTACTCCTCTCACCAAAGGATGTTGTGTTCTGCATATTTGAAATATCATTACAATAAAATGCTAATCTTGGATCATTGCCTAGAAATAATTTAAATTTATCCTGCGAGCAAGAAAATCAAATCGTCAACTAAGCAGTGTTAATATTTAACATTTTAACATTTCCCTACATTATATTTCAATACTTTTCATCTGCCCTGTAATGATTAAAGATGGCCTTGCGGTTGTTTCTGCGGCGAACTTTGCTTGTTCGCGATTTGCCGAATGGGCGAACATATAGCGATGTCCGCCGGCGCCATATTATTTTACTTTGTGAAGAACTTTGACCCATGACACATCCATCAGGTGGTACAGGACAGCCAATTAAGAAGTTTCAGCACATGGACATACCCCCTACCTTATAAATAAACCTGATCTGGCCGCCAATTTACATTCAGTGTTTTGCCAGTGTAGGGAGAGGTTTCTGTATGAAGCAGGGACAGGCTGTTAGGGACACCAAACGCTAGCTAATAGGGCTACAAAAGTCCATTTAAGGACTGGTATAGGTGTGCTAATAATAGGTGTGACTTACTGAGGGGTGTAATATACTTATAATATACTTTCTAAAATATAAAGAATATAATAGTGCATTTGTATTGTGCAGCAGTTGTGTGCGGTTCTGCTGCGATACTGCAGCTACACAGAGTGCCAAACGCTATTGGAACAAATAATTTTTACTGGTGTGATATACCAGTTGCCCCCTAAAAAAACTGATTGAAGCAGGGGTGTTATATGTCAATAATATACTTTCTATATAGTGCATTTGGGTAGTGCAGCATTTGTTTGCGGTTTTGCTGCATTACCTCAGCTACATAGAGTGACATACGCTATTGGAACAAATAATTTCAACTAGTGTGATAAACCAGTTGCCCCCCCAAAAAACAGATTGAAGCAGGGGTGTTATATACCAATAATATACTTTCTATATAGCGCATTTGGGTAGTGCAGCATTTGTTTGCGGTTTTGCTGCATTACCGCAGCTACACAGAGTGACAAACGACATTGGAACAAATAATTTCTACTGGTGTGATATACCAGTTGCCCCCCCAAAAAACTGATTGAAGCAGGGGTGTTATATACCAATAATATACTTTCTATAAAGTGCATTTGGGTAGTGCAGCATTTGTTTGCGGTTTTGCTGTGTTACCGCAGCTACACAGAGTGACAAACGCTATTGGAACAAATAATTTCTACTGGTGTGATATACCAGTTGCCCCCCAAAAAAAGTGATTGAAGCAGGGGTGTTATATACCAATAATATACTTTCTATATAAATGTGGCGGAACCCGCCTTGCCACTGGGCATTGGAGAGGCCTGGCTGCCCGCCTCCTACCTGCTGACTATGGCCCCTGGTGAATTTGTACGTTTGAATGCAATATTTGGGCATGTGGTATTTTATATTGCTGCTACTGCCCCTTTAATGGCCATCCGTGGACATGTTATGACTTTTAGGAACAATGCCCCTTTAAGACTGTGTAGCAGATTGCATTCAGGCCGTCTTTAATATTATGTATGTTATTATGGGTTCGGTTAAATTGTATTGCTGTGTGTTGTGGACTGTATATATCTTGCTCTTACTGTAATGGTTGCTAGGTTACAGGCATTGTTGTTCTGTGCCTCTTCTCCTCCCCCTTTTTCCTGTCCATTGTTTCTCCAGCAATGTGTTGTTGCAGGGACACCAGTTTAAACCAGCTGTTCTGTCCCTCCTCCATCTCCCATCAGCCCTTGCTATTGTCTGGCCCCCACCCTTCCTTGTACCAGAGTCCTCTAGGTACCCTATTGTATGTAAATGAGGCTGTTGGGTTTAAAGTAGGTGTGCTGTGTCTAAATAAAGTGAGTTCCTGTTTTAACCCTCAAGGTGAAGTGTCGTCTCATTCTTGGGGGAGGATTTATTGCATGCTGTCCCAGTTTGACTGCTAGGAGTGAAAACCTATTCGTATGGTTTCCTATTCAACTGTCTACAGCATTCATATGCTTGAAGAGGATTCATCTGCTTCTTCGGTTCGGTGATTGTGGTGTCTGCCAGAGTGCTTGGAACCCTCAGGAAAACGCTAGGAGCATAAGTCAATGGAGGTACTCAGTCGGGGTGCCAGGTGATCCGTTACAATAGTGCATTTGGGTAGTGCAGCATTTGTTTGCGGTTTTGCTGTGTTACCGCAGCTACACAGAGTGACAAACGCTATTGGAACAAATAATTTCAACTAGTGTGATAAACCAGGACTGGTATAGGTGTGCTAACGATAGGTGTGACTTACTGAGGGGTGTAATATACTTATAATATACTTTCTAAAATATAAAGTATATTATAGTGCATTTGTATTGTGCAGCAGTTGTGTGCGGTTCTGCTGTGATACTGCAGCTATACAGAGTGCCAAACGCTATTGGAACAAATAATTTCTACTGGTGTGATATACCAGTTGCCCCCTAAAAAAACTGATTGAAGCAGGGGTGTTATATACCAATAATATACTTTCTATATAGTGCATTTGGGTAGTGCAGCATTTGTTTGCGGTTTTGCTGCGTTACCTCAGCTACATAGAGTGACATACGCTATTGGAACAAATAATTTCAACTAGTGTGATAAACCAGTTGCCCCCCCAAAAAAACTGATTGAAGCAGGGGTGTTATATACCAATAATATACGTTCTATATAGTGCATTTGGGTAGTGCAGCATTTGTTTGCGGTTTTGCTGCATTACCGCAGCTACACAGAGTGACATACGCTATTGGAACAAATAATTTCTACTGGTGTGATATACCAGTTGTTCCCCGAAAAAACTGATTGAAGCAGGGGTGTTATATACCAATAATATACTTTCTATAAAGTGCATTTGGGTAGTGCAGAATTTGTTTGCGGTTTTGCTGTGTTACCGCAGCTACACAGAGTGACAAACGCTATTGGAACAAATAATTTCTACTGGTGTGATATACCAGTTGCCCCCCAAAAAAACTGATTGAAGCAGGGATGTGATATACCAATAATATACTTTCTATATAGTGCATTTAAGTAGTGCAGCAGTTGTTTGCGGTTTTGCTGCGTTACCTCAGCTACAGAGTGACATATGCTATTGGAACAAATAATTTCTACTGGTGTGATATACCAGTTGCTCCCCCAAAAAAGTGATTGAAGCAGGGGTGTGATATACCAATAATATACTTTCTATATAGTGTATTTAGGTAGTGCAGCATTTGTTTGCGGTTTTGCTGTGTTACCTCAGCTACACAGAGTGACAAACGCTATTGGAACAAATAATTTCAACTGGTGTGATATACCAGTTGCCCCCCAAAAAAACTGATTGAGGCAGGGGTGTGATATACCTTCTTCCAAAAATACTGCTCTTTTATAGGGACTTTTGTCACAGGGTCATTTTGAAAATGAAAAGCAGAGGAAGAGGCAGGCCATTCTGCAGGGGTTGTAGGGGTCGGGCAGGTGCACCAAGCCGGAGCCTAAAAGGGAAGTTGCAAAAGGTGCGCGCGATTACGTCAAAGGACGCACCAGACTTGGTTGAGTGGCTCACTCAGCCTTCCGCTTCTGCACCCTCCTCATCCTCTCTATCTGCACCCTCTTTACTCTCTGCTGTGTGCACCCCCAAAGACACCACCGCCACCACCATATCCCCTCCGCTCAAGTCAGAGGAATTATTTTCCCATCCATTGCAAGAACTTACCGATGCGCAGCCATTCTTGGCATCGGATCAGGAAGAGGAGGAATGAACGGTCGCCACCCAGCAGTCTGATGACAGTACCCAGATCAGCCCAAGGAGGGTGGTCCCCGATGTTGCTGCCTACTTCGAGATCTCCAATGTCAGTGGTGGTGAAGGTGACGATAAGGACAAGTCGATGGATGTCAGGTGGGTGCCCACAAGAGAGGAAAAGGAGCAGAGACGGAGCAGCAGATAGGGAGGAGAAGTAGGCAGAAATGACAGTGCACAGAAGGCAAAAAGCAGCCATCCACCATGCACGGTCACATATCTGGCACTCCCAGGACGCCAGCACATGGCTCCGCAGCATGGGCGTTTTTTAACATGTCCGCTGCTGACAATAGTGTTGCCATCTGCAGCCTGTGCTGTCAACGCATAAGTCGCGGTAAGCCCAACACTCACCTAGGCACCGCCTTAAGAAGGCACCTGGCCTCCCATCACCGAGCCCAGTGGGAGCAACACCATCAGAACCCACAAAGCCACACTCCCGGTGCTCCACGTCCTGCCTCTTCTCCTTCTTCTCTCTCCTCCCATTTGTCCTCCACTCCATCTTCCACCATGCCGTCGTCGCGTTCATCTGGCACAAGGCAGACTTCTGTGGCCCAAATGTTTGAGCGAAAAAAGATGATGACGCCGGATAACCCTCTTGCACAACGGCTGACTGCTGGCTTGTCAGAACTGCTAGCCAGGCAACTACTGCCATATAAACTGGTGGACTCGGAGGCCTTTAGAAAATTTGTGGCCATTGGCACACCGCAATGGAAGGTCCCTGGAAGGAAATATTTTTCCCAGAAGGGCATCCCGGAGCTATATGGCCACGTTCAGCGGCAAGTGAATGTATCTCTGGCACACAGTGTCGGTGCCAAGATACATCTGACCACAGACATGTGGTCTAGCAAACACAGACAGGGAAGATACCTAACTTTTACTGCCCTTTGGGTGAACCCTCTGATGGCCGTCAAGCATGCAACACGTGGCACCCGTGTGGATTTGCTGTTACCGCCACAGATTGCATGCAGACCTGCCTCTTCTTCTCCTCCTCCTACTCCATCCTCCGTCTCCTCCTCAGCTGACTCCTCCTTTTCCACTGCTACCGCCTCTTCTGCTGCGCCCCCACCCCAAGCTCCCCAGAACCTATTCGACGTGCCAGGTGAGACGTTGCCATGCTGCGGCTGTTGTGCCTGGAAGCCAAGAGCCACACCAGTCCTGCACTCCTTTCAGCTTTGCGGTCACAGGCCGATCAGTGGCTAACCCCGCTCAATTTGACAGTTGGTAAAGTGGTTTGTTACAACGGTGCCAATCTGTTGAGCGCGCTGAAGCAGGGCAAAAGGACACAAGTGCCGTGCATTGCACATGTCCTGAACTTAGTAGTGCAGCGATTTGTTGTCAAATACCGCGGGGTCCAGGACGTCTTGTGGCAGGCCAGGAAAATCTCTGGCCATTTTAGAAGATCTTACATGGCCATGGCTCGCCTTGCTGACGTTCAGCGGCGACACCACCTGCCCGTCAGACGTTTGATTTGTGACTGCCCGACGAGATGGAACTCCACCTTGTATATGCTTGATAGGCTGCTCTAGCAGAAACGTGCAGTTAACGACTACCTGTACGAACTCTGTGGCAGGACAGGTTCTGGGGAGCTTTTTTTTTTTCACCGCGCCAGTGGCTGCTTATGCGTGACTCATGCAGACTTCTGCGGCCATTTGATGAGATCACCAAACTGGTCAGTCGCAGCCAGGGAGCAATCAGTGACATTGTACCTTACGCCTTCTTTCTGGAGTGTGCATTGCGTCGTGTCATTGATTAAGCCGTCGAGGAGCAGGAGCAGGAAGATGAGGAAGTCACAATGCTGGATGAATTCCCAGGAGGGCTACTCCATCTGAGACAAGTCAACAGGAGTCTGAAGAGGAGTCAGAGGAGGATCGTGCCGGGGCGGAGGAGGAGGAGAAAGAAGAGCATGCTTTAAACTTTTCTGGGATCCCTGGTGTTGTCCGTGGCTGGGGGTAGGAGACCGAGGACGACATTATCTTGGACGATGAGCAGGAGCCAGGGTACCACTTCCAGTTTAGTGCAAATGGGGGCCTTCATGCTCCAGTGTTTGAAGAGGGACCGCTGTATAAAAAGCATATAGGGCATGGACCAGTACTGGGTGGCAAAGTACTTAGACCCCGATACAAAAACAAAATGGCGGACATGTTACCAGCATCACAGAGGGCTGTCAGAATACAGCATTTCCAGGCCTTGCCACGAGATATGCTGCATTCTGCTGTTGCGGGCACTGGCAGAGGAATTTCCACCCACAGCTAAACAGGTGCGGGTACCAATCCTACAGCGCCGTCAAAAAGAGGGGGGTTTGAAGATGTGTTGGTCACTTCGGATATGAGATCATTCTTGCAGCCAACCCATCGACAGCCTCCATACGGATCCAGCCTCAGGGAACGCCTAGACCGACAGGTGTGCGACTACATCAGGTTAACGGCCGATGTGGACGCTCTAAGAAGCGAGGAACCCCTGGACTACTGGGTGTGCATGCTTGACCTGTAGCCAGAGCTGGCACAATTTGCAAAGGAACTCTTGGCTTGCCCCTCATCCAGTGTCCTGTCCAAAAGGACGTTCTGCACAGCAGGGGGGGATCGTGACCGATAAGCGCACTCGCCTAGCTCACGACAGTGTGGACTACCTCATATTTCTAAAAATGAATGAGGCATGGATCTCGGAGGAATTCAACACATGTGACTACTAAGTTTAATTGAATTTCCTCATGACAGCCCACAACTATCCGCCACCACCCAGAAAAAATAATTGTCCCTGTCTTATAAATATAGCGGCATAAAACGCCTTTTCTGCCCTTTGAATGCCTAATATTTTGGGCCTCAGAGGAATTCAACACCTTTGACGACCACGTGTTTTAACTATTATCATTAGGGGTTTTTTTCAAGAGGGGGGATTTCGTTAGCCATGTTTTTAATCCAATTTTATATTTTTATTTCTTTTAAACATATGTATTTGACCTGTATTTGTACTGGCCTTCAGTAAAATTTATATCCATTGACCGTCTAATAGACCTCCAGCCACATACCTACTAGTTCTTTTATGTACGCTGAATGCATACGTTTTGGGGCCTGTAGTCCACTGGCCTGCTGTAAAATTGATATCCAATGACCGTGTAATCTACCTCCATCCACATACTTACTTGTTCTTTTATGTACGCTGAATGCATAATTTTTGGGGCCTGTAGTCCACTGGCCTGATGTAAAATTGATATCCAATGACCGTGTAATCTACCTCCAGCCACATACTTACTTGTTCTTTTCTGTACGCTGAATGCATAATTTTGGGGACTGTAGTACTGGCTTGCTGTAAAATTGATATCTAATGACCGTGTAATCTACCTCCAGCCACATACTTGTTCTTTTCTGTACACTGAATGCATAATTGTTGCAGCTTCAGATGAATTCAACACCAGTGACGACCACGTGTTATCGAATTTCAACTATTTTCATTCGGTTTTTTTTCAAGAGGGGGGATTCCGTTAGCCATGTTTTTAATCCAATTTTATATTTTTAGTTATTTTAAACATATGTATTTGACCTGTATTTGTACTGGCCTGCAGTAAAATTGATATCCATTGACCGTCTAATAGACCTCCAGCCACATACTTACTTGTTCTTTTATGTAAGCTGAATGTAAAATGTTTGAGGCCTGTAGTCCAGTGGCCTACAGTAAAATTTTTATCCCTTGACCGTATAATGTACCTCGAGCCACATAATCAGAATTTATTTTATGTCAGATGAATGCCTAGATTTTAAGGCCTGTACTCCCATGGCCTAAAATAACATTTTTCTAGGCTCCAACAGGGCACATTTAAGAGAATTTCCCTTTAAGACGCATAAAAATGTCCCCTGATTAAGACACATTTTTTGTTGTTGGAATTTTTGTCATTGATCCACCTCTAGTATGTCACTGTCCATGTTGTGGGACTATTTGTGCACTTCTACTAAGTATTTGGTGGCTGAAAATATGAGCTGAAGGTTTTTCAGGTTCACCTGCCATTAAAGTGAATGGGGCCCGCCGCAAACTTGCAGTTCGCGAACATATGATCGCGTTCGCGAACGCCGATCTTCGTCCATCACTAGTAATGACGCCCAGTCACTATCTTTTTTTCTCAGAGAAAAGGTGGTGGAACTCGCCCCCCCTCCCCTGGCCACGCCTCTACCCACTCCTAGGACCGCCCCTTTAGAGAACAGGGATGCAAGTAAAATTTGGAAGGGCTATAAAAGTCCAGCCCAGCAAAGAAACCCCCCAGATGGGGATGGCACTGTTAATGGGGGATCTGGGGATGGCACTGTTAATGGGGGATCTCTGGGGATGGCACTGTTATGGGGTGGAGGATTTGTGGATGGCACTGTTATGGGGGATCTGTGGATGGCATCCACAGATCCCCCATCCTATAACAGTGCCATCCACAGATCCCCCCCATCCTATAACAGTGCCATCCACAGACCCCCCCACGCCATAACAGTGCCATCCACAGACCCCCCTTAACAGTGCCATCCACAGACCCCCCCACCCCATAACAGTGCGATCCACAGACCCCCCCACCCCATAACAGTGCCATCCACAGACCCCCCCTACCCCATAACAGTGCCATCCACAGACCCCCCCACCCCATAACAGTGCCATCCACAGACCACCCCACCCCATAACAGTGCCATCCACAGACCCCCCCACCCATAACAGTGCCATCCACAGACCCCCCCTTAACAGTGCCATCCACAGACCCCCCCACACCATAACAGTGACATCCACAGACCCCCCCACCCCATAACAGTGACATCCACAGAACCCCCATTGCCGCTCCAGTACAGTTATAAAATGTGTAATTCAATTAATAATGATTCATGCTGCCCCCTCTGTAGTATAACATTCAATATATCCTACTTACAGGGCTACTGTTATATCGTAATGCAGGCCGGCCGGGCAGATGAGCGGCAGAGTGACTGACTGACGTCACGTGGCTGCCCGGCCTACTTTATGAATGAAGCAGGCGGCGCAGGCGCGTGACGTCAGTCAGTCACTCTGCCGCTCGTCTGCCCGGCCGGCCTGCATTACGATATAACAGTAGCCCTGTGAGTAGGATATATTGAATGTTATACTACAGAGGGGGCAGCATGAATCATTATTAATTGAATTACACATTTTATAACTGTACTGGAGCGGCGGGGCCGGAGCACAGTGAACGTACCGGCACCACCCAGCTCCTCCTCCCAGTCCCTCCCCGCTGATACATCGCAGCCTGCGATGCTGGAGCATGGCAGGCTGCGATGTCAAAAGGTGGCGGAACGCCGTTCCGGTGCGTTCCGCCAGAAAAAAAGCCCTGTTCCTATATAGTAAAGGGGTAGGCAACTTTCCTATTGGTTGCTAGCGATGTTGCTAAGCTCTGACAAAGATATTGCAGCCTTCTTATTGGCCCACAAGCAAGAAGCAGTAGTACTGATAAAAAAACTAGAATATTTGCAAATACGAATATATAGCACTATATTGTAGATATTCGCTATAAAAATTCACGATTAAAATATTTGCGCTCAACACTACTTAGCGGATGCCTACTACCACGTCCCCATACATGTCAGTCATCAGAAATATCTGAGATTTGCTGTCTTCCTGAAGAATCACCTAGTTCAGCTGCAGTTCTAAGTTCTCCCTTTCGGTCTCTCGTCTGCCCCCAGGATTTTTACAAAGCTTGTGGCAGAAATCTTGAGTTTTTTCCATCAAAGGGAAATTATGTTCATTCCTTATTTGGACGACTTTCTTATTGCAGCCAGTTCGGTACATCTTCTTGAAGGAAATCTGCAGCTGGAAGTTGAATCTGGAGATATCAGACTTAGTTCCCTGCATAATGAAAGTCTTTCTAGGAATTCTTCTAGACTCCCATCTTATGACATCTTTTCTACCACAGCAAAAGAAACAGGACATTATCTCAAGGATCTCTTCATTCAGGTTATTCCACAGGGTGTCCTTCAGAGAAATTATGGTGATTCTGGGTCTAATGACTTCAGCAATACTGGCGGTCAAGTGGGCCCAATTTCCTTCTAAATTCCTGGGACCTGAGCCAACTTTCCCTGAACAAGAAAGCATCCCTGCCTACTCAGGTAAAGAATTCCCGGTGGTGGTGGCTGAATCCAAAGAATCTGAACCAGGGGGTACAATGGTGATGTCAATCAGATCGTTATAACAACAGACGCAAACAGGCTGGGATGCCCATTGTGTAAATCAACAACTAGTACAGGGGGTCTGGAGTCCGGGACTTCTTCCTCTATCTTCAAACTCAAAAGAGCTCTTAGCAGTCTATCTGGCCCTAAAAAGCTTCCTTCCGACCATCTATCTACGGGATGTCAAAATCTTGTAAGAACAGAACCATGGTGGCGTATAGCAAAGAGCCGGACTCTTTGTCAGACAGCATCCTGAATGTTAGAAGAATGAAAGAAAACCGGCACTCCCATTCTTCTGATTTTGGGATTACCTCCACACAAACCAAGCACCCCTCAACCAGTACGCTGTGCCGCCTGACTTCATTACACAGCATCCTGAATGTTGTCCTGGGCTCATGTTCATATAAATTAAATTTCAGCTGTCCATTTAAAAGGGGAAGAGAATTGTCTGGCGGATTTCTTGAGCAGAAAAAAGTTAAAATCAGGAGAAAGGAGCCTGAACAAATCAATATTCACCGATGGGAATCTCCAATCCTGGATCTCTTTGCGTCCAGAGTAAACAAACTAGTGGATCACTTTTATTCCCTCTCATACAAGGGCGATCCGGTGAGAGTGGATGCCTTTTCGGATCCCTGATGCTGTTTGCCTTCCCCCCAATCTCTCTGATACTGAGAGTTCTCACAAAGGTAGTGGAATAAAGATGCCAGTTAATCCTAATAGCTCCATACAGGCCAAAAAGAACATGGTTTCCTCTACTGCTGAGACTCTCAAAAGGAATATTTTGGATACTGCAACAGTTACCGGATCTTCTTCTTCAGGGTCCTGATCGCAAAACACATACAGTTGTGTGCATGTAGCTTAAAGCTGACAGCCTGGAAAGTGAACAGTCAATTCTGAAATCCAAGGGGCTTTCTGAGGCAGTCATAAACACTCTGCTGAGCAGTAGGAAACCGATTACATTAAAAATGTATCTTAGAACATGGAATTTGTTTCTCCTTTTTGTTGGGGCCTCTTGGGATCCCTTGGCCTCTCCTAACATTAAGGTAATTCTAGATTTCCTGCAAGGTGGCCTAGACAAAGGGTTAAGGGTTAGTACCCTAAAGGTCCAGGTGGCAGCCCTTAGTACCCCTTGGATGTAAAACTTGCGGAGGTAAGTTTAATCAGGCGTTTTTTTTAAAGGGACATGCAGAATTCATCCAGCAATTAGATCCACTGTACCTCATTGGGACCTTAACTTAATGCTTTCTATCCTCATGGACCCGCCCTTTGAGCCGCTTAACGAAATCTCTCTGAAATTACTGACTTTAAAAACAGCCTTTTTAATAGCCAAAACCTCAGCTAGGGTAGGAGAAATCCAGGCCCAATCTTGTAGGTCTCCATATTTAACCATTCTGGATGACAGAATTGTACTGAAACAGAACCTTCCTTTTTGCCTAAGGTGGTTTCCAGGTTTCACTGTCAGCAAGAAATTTCAGTGCAGTGCAGTACCTTTTATCCACAGGCTAGATCCATCAGGGAGAGACAATTTCACAACCTTGAAATCTGTAGATGTGTAGGGATGAGCGAACCCGAACTGTATAGTTCGGGTTCGTACCGAATTTTGGGGTGTCCGTGACACGGACCCGAACCCGAACATTTTCGTAAAAGTCCGGGTTCGGGTTCGGTGTTCGGCGCTTTCTTGGCGCTTTTTGAAAGGCTGCAAAGCAGCCAATCAACAAGCGTCATACTACTTGCCCCAAGAGGCCATCACAGCCTTGCCTACTATTGGCATGGCTGTGATTGGCCAGTGCACCATGTGACCCAGCCTCTATTTAAGCTTGAGTCACGTAGTGCCGCACGTCACTCTGCAATGATCAGTATAGGGAGAGGTTGCAGCTGCGACGTTAGGGCGAGATTAGGCAGATTAACTCCTCCAAAAGACTTCATTCTGTGATCGATCTGCAGCTGTGGATCATTGAAGTGATAATATCGACTTGCTCACTTTTTTGAGGCTGCCCAGAGCGTTTTTAGATCACTTTTTTTCTGGGGTGATCGGCGGCCATTTTGTGACTTGTGGTGCGCCAGCACGAGCTATCACCAAGTGTATTTAACCATCGATAGTGTGGTTATTTTGTGCTATATCCTACATCAGCTGCAGGCTGAGCCTGTGTCACCGAAGTGCATTTAACCATCAACAGTCTGGTTATTTTTTGGCCATATACTACATCAGCTGCAGGCTGAGCCTGTTTCACCCAAGTGCATTTAACCATCAACAGTCTGATTATTTTTTGGCCATATACTACATCAGCTGCAGGCTGAGCCTGTGTCACCGAAGTGCATTTAACCATCAACAGTCTGGTTATTTTTTGGCCATATATTACATCAGGGGCAAGTTGAGCCTGTCACCCAGCGCCTAAAAAATAGACCTGACATTTCTATTCAACCAAATCTGCACAGTTTTAGCTGGTCAAGTTATTTGTAGTGACCGTCAAAGCAGACTTTTTGTTCTGGGTTGAAAAAGCATTCCCAAATTTGCCATTCTGAAAATAACTAGTTTGTGGTATTTCATGCCTACTTGAAATCTATCCCAAAAAGAAATTCTTCCATTAAAGTTATTGATAGTATCATTCAAAAAAACCTAAGACACACGCTAGCGTGCTGATAGAAGTGTCATTCTGTGATTAAACCTATAACTGTCACACAGCGCAAAAAAAAACAGGTCTCACATCTCTATTCAACCAAATCTGCACAGTTTTAGCTGGTCAAGTTATTTGTAGTGACCGTCAAAGCAGACTTTTTGTTCTGGGTTGAAAAAGCATTCCCAAATTTGCCATTCTCAAAATAACTAGTTTCTGGTATTTCAGGCCTACTTGAAATCTATCCCAAAAAGAAAATCTTCCATTAAAGTTATTGATAGTATCATTCAGAAAAACCTAAGACACACGCTAGCGTGCTGATAGAAGTGTCATTCTGTGATTAAACCTATAACTGTCACACAGCGCAAAAAAAATCAGGTCTCACATCTCAATTCAACCAAATCTGCACAGTTTTAGCTGGTCAAGTTATTTGTAGTGACCGTCAAAGCAGACTTTTTGTTCTGGGTTGAAAAAGCATTCCCAAATTTGCCATTCTCAAAATAACTAGTTTCTGGTATTTCAGGCCTACTTGAAATCTATCCCAAAAAGAAAATCTTACATTAAAGTTATTGATAGTATCATTCAGAAAAACCTAAGACACACGCTAGCGTGCTGATAGAAGTGTCATTCTGTGAATAAACCTATAACTGTCACACAGTGCAAAAAAAAACAGGTCTCACATCTCTATTCAACCAAATCTGCACAGTTTTAGCTGGTCAAGTTATTTGTAGTGACCGTCAAAGCAGACATTTTGTTCTGGGTTGAAAAAGCATTCCCAAATTTGCCATTCTCAAAATAACTAGTTTCTGGTATTTCAGGCCTACTTGAAATCTATCCCAAAAATAAAATCTTACATTAAAGTTATTGATAGTATCATTCAGAAAAACCTAAGACACACGCTAGCGTGCTGATAGAAGTGTCATTCTGTGATTAAACCTATAACTGTCACACAGCGCAAAAAAAAACAGGTCTCACATCTCTATTCAACCAAATCTGCACAGTTTTAGCTGGTCAAGTTATTTGTAGTGACCGTAAAAGCAGACTTTTTGTTCTGGGTTGAAAAAGCATTCCCAAATTTGCCATTCTGAAAATAACTAGTTTGTGGTATTTGAGGCCTACTTGAAATCTATCCCAAAAAGAAAATCTTACATTGAAGGTATTGATAGTGTCATTCAGAAAAACCTAAGACACACGCTAGCGTGCTGATAGAAGTGTCATTCTGTGATTAAACCTATAACTGTCACACAGCGCAAAAAAAAAATGGTCTCACATCTCTATTCAACCAAATCTGCACAGTTTTAGCTGGTCAAGTTATTTGTAGTGACCGTCAAAGCAGACTTTTTGTTCTGGGTTGAAAAAGCATTCCCAAATTTGCCATTCTCAAAATAACTAGTTTCTGGTATTTCAGGCCTACTTGAAATCTATCCCAAAAAGAAAATCTTACATTAAAGTTATTGATAGTATCATTCAGAAAAACCTAAGACACACACTAGCGTGCTGATAGAAGTGTCATTCTGTGATTAAACCTATAACTGTCACACAGCGCAAAAAAAAACAGGTCTCACATCTCTATTCAACCAAATCTGCACAGTTTTAGCTGGTCAAGTTATTTGTAGTGACCGTCAAAGCAGACTTTTGTTCTGGGTTGAAAAAGCATTCCCAAATTTGCCATTCTCAAAATTGTGGTGAACGGGAACAATGAGGAAAACATCTAATAAGGGACGCGGACGTGGACATGGTCGTGGTGGTGTTAGTGGACCCTCTGGTGCTGGGAGAGGACGTGGCCGTTCTGCCACAGCCACACGTCCTAGTGAACCAACTACCTCAGGTCCCAGTAGCCAGCAGAATTTACAGCGATATTTGGTGGGGCCCAATGCCATTCTAAGGATGGTAAGGCCTGAGCAGGTACAGGCATTAGTCAATTGGGTGGCCGACAGTGGATCCAGCACGTTCACATTATCTCCCACCCAGTCTTCTGCAGAAAGCGCACAGATGGCACATGAAAACCAAGCCCATCGGTCTGTCACATCACACCCATGCATATCAGGGAAACTGTCTGAGCCTCAAGTTATGCAGCAGTCTCTTATGCTGTTTGAAGACTCTGCTGCCAGGGTTTCCCAAGGGCATCCACCTAGCCCTTCCCCAGGGGTGGAAGAGATAGAATGCACTAACGCACAACCACTTATTTTTCCTGATGATGAGCACATGGGAATACCACCTCAGCAGTCTCTGATGATGACGAAACACAGGTGCCAACTGCTGCGTCTTTCTGCAGTGTGCAGACTGAACAGGAGGTCAGGGGTCAAGAATGGGTGGAAGACGATGCACGGGACGATGAGGTCCTAGACCCCACATGGAATGAAGGTCGTGCCACTGACTTTCAGAGTTCGGAGGAAGAGGCAGTGGTGAGACCGAGCCAACAGCGTAGCAAAAGAGGGAGCAGTGGTCAAAATCAGAACACCCGCCACCAAGAGACTCCGCCTGCTACTGACCGCCGCCATCTGGGACCGAGCACCCCAAAGGCAGCTTCAAGGAGTTCCCTGGCATGGCACTTCTTCAAACAATGTGCTGACGACAAGACCCGAGTGGTTTGCACGCCCTCGGGTCAGAGCCTGAAGCGAGGCATTAACGTTCTGAACCTTAGCACAACCTGCATGACCAGGCACCTGCATGCAAAGCATGAACTGCAGTGGAGTAAACACCTTAAAAACAAGGAAGTCACTCAGGCTTCCCCTGCTACCTCTTCTGCTACTGCCGCCTCGGCCTCTTCTGCTGCTGCCGCTGCCTCGGCCTCTTCTGCTGCGGCTGCCGCCGCCTCGGCCTCTTCCTCTGCCTCTGGAGGAACGTTGGCACCTGCCGCCCAGCTAACATGGGATGTACCACCAACACCACCACCTGCGTCACCAAGCATCTCAACCATGTCACACGGCAGCGTTCAGCTCTCCATCTCACAAACATTTGAGAGAAAGCGTAAATTCCCACCTAGCCACCCTCGATCCCTGGCCCTGAATGCCAGCATTTCTAAACTACTGGCCTATGAAATGCTGTCATTTAGGCTGGTGGACACAAACAGCTTCAAACAGCTCATGTCACTTGCTGTCCCACAGTATGTTGTTCCCAGCCGCCACTACTTCTCTAAGAGAGCCGTGCCTTCCCTGCACAAACAAGTGTCCGATAAAATCAAGTGTGCACTGCGCAACGCCATCTGTGGCAAGGTCCACCTAACCACAGATACGTGGACCAGTAAGCACGGCCAGGGACGCTATATCTCCCTAACTGCACACTGGGTAAATGTAGTGGCGGCTGGGCCCCAGGCGGAGAGCTATTTGGCGCACGTCCTTCCGCCGCCAAGGATCGCAGGGCAACATTCTTTGCCTCCTGTCTCCTCCTCCTCCTACTCAGCTTCCTCCTCCTCTTCTTCCACCTGCTCATCCAGTCAGCCACACACCTTCACCACCAACTTCAGCACAGCCCGGGGTAAACGTCAGCAGGCCATTCTGAAACTCATATGTTTGGGGGACAGGCCCCACACCGCGCAGGAGTTGTGGCGGGGTATAGAACAACAGACCGACGAGTGGTTGCTGCCGGTGAGCCTCAAGCCCGGCCTGGTGGTGTGCGATAATGGGCGAAATCTCGTTGCAGCTCTGGGACTAGCCGGTTTGACGCACATCACTTGACTGGCGCATGTGCTGAATTTGGTGGTGCAGAAGTTCATTCGCAACTACCCCGACATGTCAGAGCTGCTGCATAAAGTGCGGGCCGTCTGTTCGCGCTTCCGGCGTTCACACCCTGCCGCAGCTCGCCTGTCTGTGCTACAGCGTAACTTCGGCCTTCCCGCTCACCCCCTCATATGCGACGTGCCCACCAGGTGGAACTCCACCTTGCATATGCTGGACAGACTGTGCGAGCAGCAGCAGGCCATAGTGGAGTTTCAGCTGCAGCACGCACGGGTCAGTCGCACTGCGGATCAGACACACTTCACCACCAATGACTGGGCCTCCATGCGAGACCTGTGTGCCCTGTTGCGCTGTTTCGAGTACTCCACCAACATGGCCAGTGGCGATGACGCCGTTATTAGCGTTACAATACCACTTCTATGTCTCCTTGAGAAAACACTTAGGGCGATGATGGAAGAGGAGGTGGCCCAGGAGGAAGAGGAGGAAGAGGGGTCATTTTTAGCACTTTCAGGCCAGTCTCTTCAAAGTGACTCAGAGGGAGGTTTTTTGCAACACCAGAGGCCAGGTACAAATGTGGCCAGACAGGGCCCACTACTGGAGGACGAGGAGGACGAGGATGAGGAGGAGGTGGAGGAGGATGAGGATGAAGCATGTTCACAGCGGGGTGGCACCCAAAGCAGCTCGGGCCCATCACTGGTGCGTGGCTGGGGGAAAACACAGGACGATGACGATACGCCTCCCACAGAGGACAGCTTGTCCTTACCTCTGGGCAGCCTGGCACACATGAGCGACTACATGCTGCAGTGCCTGCGCAACGACAGCAGAGTTGCCCACATTTTAACATGTGCAGACTACTGGGTTGCCACCCTGCTAGATCCCCGGTACAAAGACAATGTGCCCACCTTACTTCCTACACTGGAGCGTGATAGGAAGATGCGCGAGTACAAGCGCACGTTGGTAGACGCGCTACTGAGAGCATTCCCAAATGTCACAGGGGAACCAGTGGAAGCCCAAGGCGAAGGCAGAGGAGGAGCAAGAGGTCGCCAACGCAGCTGTGTCACGGCCAGCTCCTCTGAGGGCAGGGTTAGCATGGCAGAGATGTGGAAAAGTTTTGTCACCACGCCACAGCTAACTGCACCACCTCCTGATACGGAACGTGTTAGCAGGAGGCAACATTTCACTAACATGGTGGAACAGTACCTGTGCACACCCCTCCACGTACTGACTGATGGTTCGGCCCCATTCAACTTCTGGGTCTCCAAATTGTCCACGTGGCCAGAGCTAGCCTTTTATGCCTTGGAGGTGCTGGCCTGCCCGGCGGCCAGCGTTTTGTCTGAACGTGTATTCAGCACGGCAGGGGGCGTCATTACAGACAAACGCAGCCGCCTGTCTACAGCCAATGTGGACAAGCTGACGTTCATAAAAATGAACCAGGCATGGATCCCACAGGACCTGTCCATCCCTTGTGCAGATTAGATATTAACTACCTCCCCTTAACAATATATTATTCTACTCCAGGGCACTTCCTCATTCAATACTATTTTTAATTTCATTTTACCATTATATTGCGGGGCAACCCAAAGTTGAATGAACCTCTCCTCTGTCTGGGTGCCGGGGCCTAAATGTGTGACAGTGGCCTGTTCCAGTGGTGGGTGACGTGAAGCCTGATTCTCTGCTATGACATGAAGACAGATTCTGCGCTGACATAAGGCCAGATTCTCTGTTACGGGACCGCTCTCCTCTGTCTGGGTGCCGGGGCCTAAATGTGTGACAGTGGCCTGTTCCAGTGGTGGGTGACGTGAAGCCTGATTCTCTGCTATGACATGAAGACAGATTCTGCGCTGACATAAGGCCAGATTCTCTGTTACGGGACCTCTCTCCTCTGCCTGGGTGCCTGGGCCTAAATGTGTGACAGTGGCCTGTTCCAGTGGTGGGTGACGTGAAGCCTGATTCTCTGCTATGACGTGAATACAGATTCTGCGCTGACATAAGGCCAGATTCTCTGTTACGGGACCTCTCTCCTCTGCCTGGGTGCCGGGGCCTAAATGTGTGACAGTGGCCTGTTCCAGTGGTGGGTGACGTGAAGCTTGAGTCTCTGCTATGACATGAAGACAGATTCTGCGCTGACATAAGGCCAGATTCTCTGTTACGGGACCGCTCTCCTCTGTCTGGGTGCCGGGCCTAAATGTGTGACAGTGGCCTGTTCCAGTGGTGGGAGACGTGAAGCCTGATTCTCTGCTATGACATGAATACAGATTCTGCGCTGACATAAGGCCAGATTCTCTGTTACGGGACCTCTCTCCTCTGCCTGGGTGCCTGGGCCTAAATGTGTGACAGTGGCCTGTTCCAGTGGTGGCTGACGTGAAGCCTGATTCTCTGCTATGACATGAAGACAGATTCTGCACTGACATAAGGCCAGATTCTCTGTTACGGGACCGCTCTCCTCTGTCTGGGTGCCTGGGCCTAAATGTGTGACAGTGGCCTGTTCCAGTGGTGGGTGACGTGAAGCCTGATTCTCTGCTATGACATGAAGACAGATTCTGCGCAGACATAAGGCCAGATTCTCTGTTACAGGACCTCTCTCCTCTGCCTGGGTGCCTGGGCCTAAATGTGTGACAGTGGCCTGTTCCAGTGGTGGGTGACGTGAAGCCTGATTCTCTGCTATGACATTAAGACAGATTCTGTGCTGACATAAGGCCAGATTCTCTGTTACGGGACCTCTCTCCTCTGCCTGGGTGCCTGGGCCTAAATGTGTGACAGTGGCCTGTTCCAGTGGTGGGTGACGTGAAGCTTGAGTCTCTGCTATGACATTAAGACAGATTCTGCGCTGACATAAGGCCAGATTCTCTGTTACGGGACCGCTCTCCTCTGTCTGGGTGCCGGGGCCTAAATGTGTGACAGTGGCCTGTTCCAGTGGTGGGTGACGTGAAGCCTGATTCTCTGCTATGACATGAATACAGATTCTGCGCTGACATAAGGCCAGATTCTCTGTTACGGGACCTCTCTCCTCTGCCTGGGTGCCTGGGCCTAAATGTGTGACAGTGGCCTGTTCCAGTGGTGGCTGACGTGAAGCCTGATTCTCTGCTATGACATGAAGACAGATTCTGCACTGACATAAGGCCAGATTCTCTGTTACGGGACCGCTCTCCTCTGTCTGGGTGCCGGGGCCTAAATGTGTGACAGTGGCCTGTTCCAGTGGTGGGTGACGTGAAGCCTGATTCTCTGCTATGACATGAATACAGATTCTGCGCTGACATAAGGCCAGATTCTCTGTTACGGGACCTCTCTCCTCTGCCTGGGTGCCGGGGCCTAAATGTGTGACAGTGGCCTGTTCCAGTGGTGGGTGACGTGAAGCCTGATTCTCTGCTATGACATGAATACAGATTCTGCGCAGACATAAGGCCAGATTCTCTGTTACAGTACTTCTCTCCTCTGCCTGGGTGCCTGGGCCTAAATGTGTGACAGTGGCCTGTTCCAGTGGTGGGTGACGTGAAGCCTGATTCTCTGCTATGACATTAAGACAGATTCTGTGCTGACATAAGGCCAGATTCTCTGTTACGGGACCTCTCTCCTCTGCCTGGGTGCCTGGGCCTAAATGTGTGACAGTGGCCTGTTCCAGTGGTGGGTGACGTGATGCCTGATTCTCTGCTATGACATGAAGACAGATTCTGTGCTGACATAAGGCCAGATTCTCTGTTACGGGACCTCTCTCCTCTGCCTGGGTGCCTGGGCCTAAATGTGTGACAGTGGCCTGTTCCAGTGGTGGGTGACGTGATGCCTGATTCTCTGCTATGACATGAAGACAGATTCTGTGCTGACATAAGGCCAGATTCTCTGTTACAGGACCTCTCTCCTCTGTCTGGGTGCCGGGGCCTAAATGTGTGACAGTGGCTTGTTCCAGTGGTGGGTGACGTGAAGCCTGATTCTCTGCTATGACATGAAGACAGATTCTGCGCTGACATAAGGCCAGATTCTCTGTTACGGGACCGCTCTCCTCTTTCTGGGTGCCGGGGCCTAAATGTGTGACAGTGGCCTGTTCCAGTGGTGGGTGACGTGAAGCCTGATTCTCTGCTATGACATGAATACAGATTCTGCTCTGACATAAGGCCAGATTCTCTGTTACGGGACCTCTCTCCTCTGCCTGGGTGCTTGGGCCTAAATGTGTGACAGTGGCCTGTTCCAGTGGTGGGTGACGTGAAGCCTGATTCTCTGCTATGACATGAAGACAGATTCTGTGCTGACATAAGGCCAGATTCTCTGTTACGGGACCTCTCTCCTCTGCCTGGGTGCCTGGGCCTAAATGTGTGACAGTGGCCTGTTCCAGTGGTGGGTGACGTGATGCCTGATTCTCTGCTATGACATGAAGACAGATTCTGTGCTGACATAAGGCCAGATTCTCTGTTACAGGACCTCTCTCCTCTGTCTGGGTGCCGGGGTCCTAAATGTGTGACAGTGGCCTGTTCCAGTGGTGGGTGACGTGAAGCTTGATTCTCTGCTATGACATGAAGACAGATTCTGCGCTGACATAAGGCCAGATTCTCTGTTACTGGACCGCTCTCCTCTGTCTGGGTGCCGGGGCCTAAATGTGTGACAGTGGCCTGTTCCAGTGGTGGGTGACGTGAAGCCTGATTCTCTGCTATGACATGAATACAGATTCTGCGCTGACATAAGGCCAGATTCTCTGTTACGGGACCTCTCTCCTCTGCCTGGGTGCCGGGGCCTAAATGTGTGACAGTGGCCTGTTCCAGTGGTGGGTGACGTGAAGCTTGATTCTTTGCTATGACATGAAGACAGATTCTGCGCTGACATAAGGCCAGATTCTCTGTTACGGGACCTCTCTCCTCTGCCTGGGTGCCTGGGCCTAAATGTGTGACAGTGGCCTGTTCCAGTGGTGGGTGACGTGAAGCCTGATTCTCTGCTATGACATGAATACAGATTCTGCGCTGACATAAGGCCAGATTCTCTGTTACGGGACCTCTCTCCTCTGCCTGGGTGCCTGGACCTAAATGTGTGACAGTGGCCTGTTCCAGAGGTGGGTGACGTGAAGCCTGATTCTCTACTATGACATGAATACAGATTCTGCGCTGACATAAGGCCAGATTCTCTGTTACGGGACCTCTCTCCTCTGCCTGGGTGCCGGGGCCTAAATGTGTGACAGTGGCCTGTTCCAGTGGTGGGTGACGTGAAGCCTGATTCTCTGCTATGACATGAAGACTGATTCTGCGCTGACATGAAGCCAGATTCTCTGCTATGGCATGAAGAGACTGATTCTCTGCTGATGTGAAGCCAGATTCTCTGCTATGGGACCTCTGTCCAATTGATATTGGTTAATTTTAATTTTTTTAATTTTTATTTTAAATCATTTCCTTATCCACATTTGTTTGCAGGGTATTTACCTACATGTTGCTGCCTTTTGCAGCCCTCTAGCTCTTTCCTGGGCTGTTTTACAGCCTTTTTAGTGCCCAAAAGTTCAGGTCCCCATTGACTTCAATGGGGTTCGGGTTCGGGACGAAGTTCGGATCGGGTTCGAACTTCTCGAACCCGAACATCCAGGTGTTCGCTCAACTCTATAAATGTGTCTTGGTCTATTTGAAGACTTCTAAAAAATAACCATCTCACGCTGTATAAAAATGACTATCTCTATGGCTCACAAGTAAAAAGATGTCCCCCCCCTTCCCGTAGATCTGAAAGCTCATTCAACTAGGGTGGTATCAACCTCTTCTGTAGAAGGGGCCTTTGCTTCATTGGCCCAGATATGTCATGCGGCTACCTGGTCCAGTCCGTCTACCTTCTTTAGACATTATAGACTACATGTAGTTGCTAATAGGGATCTGTCCTTCGGTCGTAAGGTTTTGTCTGCAGTGGTCCCCCCCTAATTGTTGATTCCTTTGCTAAGCCTCCTGTTTAGTGCCATTGGTGAGGCGTATGGAAAAGATGATAATTACACTTACCGGTAGTTGGATTTTCCATTTAGCCTCCACAACAGCACTGGAGATTCCCAACCTAATTTTGCTCCTTTGTTAATATTAAGAGAAAGTTTATTTTTTTTGTAATCTTTCTCCCAGATAAAAATCTTATTCAGCATCCTCTTGTGTTCTTGGATATTTACTGGACAAGGTAAAGGGGAGGAGGCTTTTAAACTTTTACTCTCCACGTTGTTTCCTGTCCCTGGGAGGCGGGGTACCCTCCTGCTTAGTGCCGTTGTGGAGGCTAAATGGAAAATCCAATTACCAGTAAGTGTAATTATAATCTTTTTCTTTCTATGGAGTTGTGTGAGGGCTTGATTTTTGCAGGACGACTAGTTTTTATTGGTATAATTTTGTCATATCATAAATAACACTTTTTGATAATTTGTTATTAAGTTTTTTTCAGTGTCAACTAAGAATAAATTAGCAATTCTGGAATTGATTTATAGTTTTTACAGTGTTCACCATAGGAGATAATTTACATGATATTTGTGTAGTGTGAGTCATTACGGACGTGACGATACCAAACGTGACGGAGATTTTTATTTTTGCAATTTTTTTTATTGAAAAGCCTATTTTCAATGGAAAAAAGGCTTTTTTTTAATTAGAATTTCTTTATTTAATAATATATATTTTTTACTTTTTTCAACCACTTAATAGTCCTATGAGTGGACTATAACAGCCAATCTTTTTATTGCTTCTAAAATGCAATGCACTATCCCCATAATGGGCCGTGGTGAAAAGGCAGCGGCCCAGCCTGTTAACCCTTAGTGACTGCTGTAAAAAGGCATATGGGTGGTCACTAAGGGGTTAAAGGGGTTGTTCACCCTTATGATGTTTTTTACAGACCCCTACAGGGTTTCTGGACTCGTTGTGATAATCATACTTACCTGATTCCTGGTGCTGAGTTCCGGCTCCATTGATCCCCTGCCTGCTCTGCAGGTACTGGGTCTTTCTGAGTCAACATCCGTTTGATTAGGGGCACGTGATAGATGCAGCCAATGACAGGCCACAGCATATCACTGATTCACATGTCACATGGGTGACATGTCACCGCTGCAGACATTCTATACATTAAACCGGATGTTAACTCAGAAAGACTCAGTACCTGAGGAGCAGGCAGGGGATCAATGGAGCCAGAACCCAACAGCAGCGATCAGGTAAGAATGATCACCACCGCGAGCTCGAACACCCTGTGGGGGTCTGTAAAAAAACATCATAAAGGTGAACAACCCCTTTATACCTCTGCTTATATCTACTGTACTATGCAATAAAATGATTTAAAATTAACTAATGCTTCCTAGTTGGCTAGAATAAGATTTGATATAACCAGACTTATATTTAAAATATAAATGAAATAATGGAATAATTGTATTACATTTCTCAATCAATTCTCCAATAGATGGCGCAACTGACTGAAGCCAATACAGTGCAATGACCTTTCTGGCATTTTGGCAAATACTACTGTGGCTAACCTACTGTACTTTGCCACTATAAACTCTTTTGTATTTTTCATTTCTATTCAGTCCATAATAAACTTTATAGCAAAGAAAAAATCCAGAGACCCAATGACAGGTCTGGGTTAAAATGATTGTCCAGTTTAGAAAATCCACTTTATTAAAGAATTATGAATGAATGAAACTCCCCTGTTAAAGATCATAATTTCTTAGCCAGTGTGTAGAGCATTTGTAAAGAGTATTTATGGAGGACTTGCTCTGTTCTACTGTACATTACATAGACAACACATTAATTTGAACGGGTAGAATGTAATGCTTAAAGGGCTTGTGCAACTCTGGGGGAGGGGGGACCCCCTCCTTCCCCTCCTTCCCCTCCCCTGAGCAGACCTGTGAAGGGAAGCATTCTTGACTGGCTGTTGCTCCACTGGGCTCTGTGGATGTAAACTTCCTGTTTAAATCCACTGCAGCCAATAACGGTTCTTTTGCAAGCAACAATATACAGGTCAATCAGCGTTTTTACTTGGCCCAATGCACACTAAATGTGTGGCATTACTATGATCATTTGCCTCCCACTTGATTTGCATAATGTTGGTGTGAAAGAAATGAAGTGGTTAATGAACATGAATTGTGCTAATTGTACTTAATTGTGAAGTATTCTCAATTTTTTTAGTTTTATGCTTAAATGTCTTGGGCTAATATAACATCTACGATGTGCATTAATTTTAAGTTAAAGTAAGAGATCAGTTTTGTAACATTTATAAGGAACTTAGACATGGCAAATAGCGAACTACTCGGACACTGAGGCATTATGAAATATAGACAGGGACTATTGCAGAATTCTGAGAGGTGTCTGTGTGTACATGTATTCTTCCATTATATGCAGTGCCGTGCAAAAGTATTCACCCCCCTTGACTTTTTTAATGTTTTGTTACATTACAGTCTTAAGTTCAATGTTTTGTTAATCAGATTTTTATGTGATGGATCAGAACATAATAGTCTAAGTTGGTGAAGTGAAATGATAAAAATATATTAATAAAACTATTGTTTAGAAATAGAAAACAGAAAATTGGCATGTTCGTATGTATTCACCCCCTTTGTTAGGAAGCCCATAAAAAGAGTCACATAATTAGTAAAATGAAGTCCACCTGTGTGTAATCTAAGTGTCACATGATCTGTCATCATATATACACACTTTTTTTTAAAGGCCCCAGAGGCTGCAACACCTAAGCAATAGGCATCACTAACCAAACACTGCCATGAAGACCAAGGAACTCTCCAAACAAGTAAGGGACAATGTTGTTGAGAAGTACAAGTCAGGGTTAAGTTATAAAAAAAATATCCAAATCTTTGATGATCTCCAGGAGCACCATCAAATCTATCATAACCAAATGGAAAGAACATGGCGCAACAGGAAACCTGCCAAGAGACGGAAGCCCACCAAAACTCACGTACCGGGCAAGGAGGGCATTAATCAGAGAGGCAGCACAGAGACCTAAGGTAACCCTGGGGGAGCTGCAGAGTTCCACAGCAGAGACTGGAGTATCTGTACATAGGATGACAATAAGCCGTACACTCCACAGAGTTGGGCTTTATGGAGGAGTGGCCAAAAGAAAGCTATTAATTTCAGCAAAAAACAAAAAGGCACGTTGTGAGTTTGCAAAAAGGCATGTGGGAGACTCCCAAAATGTGTGGAGAAAGGTGCTCTTGTCTGATGAGACTAAAATTTAACTTTTCAGCCATCAAAGAAAATGCTATGTCTGGTTCAAACCCAACACATCACATAACCCAAAGAACACCATCCCCACAGTGAAAAATGGTGGTGGCAGCATCATGCTGTGGGGATGTTTTTCAGCAGCCAGGACTGGAAAACTGGCCAGAGTTGAGAGAAAGATGGATGGTGCTAAATACAGGGATATTCTTGAGCAAAACCTGTATCACTCTGTGTGTGATTTGAGGCTAGGATGGAGGTTCACCTTCCAGCAGGACAATGACCCCAAACACACTACTAAAGCAACACTTGAGTGCTTTAAGGGGAAACATATAAATGTGTTGGAATGGCCTAGTCAAAGCCCAGATCTCAATCCAATCTGAGGTCAGACTTAAAGGGAACCTGTCACCAGTTTTATGGTGTACTAACTAAGGGCAACATAAATAAGTGACTGATTCTCTTAGCAAAATGCTGGCTCACTTTCTTTAATTGACCCAGTCAATCTGATAACATCTTGCATTGAAAAGCTCCAGCTGATAATGATGAGTCATGAATATTCATGAGCTCCTGACTCTTCCCGCCTACCTGCTGCTGATTGACAGTTATTTTCCATATGAATCAGCAGCAGGTGGGCAGGGGAGTGGCTATAGCTCTGAATTAAATAAACGCTGGACTCAATGACATCACGCTCGACTCAAATCAGCTCATTAGCATGCGGCATGTGGCATCTTTGTGTGTATATTATGAGGTAACCATCTGTCACACCAATAAGTGAATACATCTAAGGCACTTTTTAGTAGTTAGGGGGTGAATAGTTATGCACGTTGGCTTTTTCTGTTATTTTGTCCTATTTGTTGCTTGCTTCACAATAAAAAACAAACAAATATCTTAAAAGTTGCGGGCATGTTCTGTAAATTAAATGATGCAAATACTCAAACAATCCATGTTAATTCTAGGTTGTGAAGCACAAAAACACGAAAAAATCAAGCGTGATGAATACTTTTGCAAGGCACTGTAATTATGCTTCTGATTGGTTGATTTAATAAATACTTGTGATTGGACATATTAAAATGGATGGCTAAAAGGGGTGGTTAGTCCCGCAATGCACAACTAATAAAATTGCCTCTACAGGCGTTGCCCAGCAGAGAATCATTTAACCAGCAAAGTGTCTGGGTCTTTGATTCTTAGGTCGACTGCATCCCCTGGCACATGGGGAGAACTTATTAATCAATTTGAATCCCACAGACAGGCGAGATGTAGTCCCCTAGTTTGAGACTTGCAGCAATATTGTCTGCACATACTTTTTTTTACAAATGGGTGCGTGCTGTTGACAAATTAATATTTTTGGTGCCAATGAAAAGTTTCATCAGCCGACAAACAAATTTTCTGTGACACATGTACAGTACATGGGGCAATGATCAAGCATGAGCGTGTAAAGGAGCCCTTTCTACCAAGTATATCCCTAGATAACATCTGATTGCTGAGAGTTTCAGCATTTTATGAACTTCCTATTCTTACAAGACCCTCTTAGCAAAGAGGAATGGTCTAAAGTACAGAACCCCTTTAAACAGTTTCTTATAGATGAGGAGAACATAACATCCCATTAGGCTGAGTTAATGAATTTTATTTAGTAACGGTTACTTTCTGCTAAGTGTGTTGATTCGAATTTTACAGCATAGGTGATATTCATGCTAATTATATTCCATCCAAAAGTGTAATTAATTAAATAGTTTTCATAATTAGACCAAATCAATTTTTGTTTTGAAACACATTGAAATCTTTTATGTGAATGTACATTTAATCCATTATGCTAAGTGGTCTTAATATGTTTATAAGAACATCCTACACTAAGTGAGTCTTTTCTTAAATATGTCCAGCCAAGCTTTTACTATGGAGTGTGCCACTTAAATACCCTGTTATTAGTTGTCTTTCTGCAAAAAAAAAAAATTATAATAAAATAACAATATTAATTAAAATGACTCATTGTGAGCACCTTAATGATTTCCTCCCATTTTCATATATAAACAGTTGTAACCGGTCTTCAACCATTCCTAAATCGAATGTTGTTCAATTCTGTGTTGAAAAGTAGGGTTGAGCGAACCCGAACTGTAAAGTTCGGGTTCGTACCGAACTTTAGGATTTTTTGACCCCGGACCCGAACCCGAACATTTTCGTAAAAGTTCGGGTTCGGGTTCGGTGTTCGCCGCTTTCTTAGCGCTTTTTGAAAGGCTGCACAGCAGCCAATCTACAAGCGTCATACTACTTGCCCCAAGAGGCCATCACAGCCATGCCTACTAATGGCATGGCTGTGATTGGGCAGAGCACCATGTGACCCAGGCTCTATATAAGCTTGGGTCACGTATCGCTGCACGTCACTCTGCTGTTACAAGTGTAGGAAGAGGATGCTGCTGGACTTGTGATTTCAGGGAGAGCATAGGAGAGAATCTAACTCAGCGATCTACAGACAAATAGTTGTGTGGGTGCAGGGCACTATCGTTTTTTTCCTGCCCTGAGCTCATTGACCAAAAATACAAACTTTTAGAATTCTGTTAGTTAGGTGGGTGGCGGCGGCGGTCATTTTATGCATGCTCAGTGCACCAGCACTGCATCTGAGCTTTTGGGACATTGCAAATCACCATTTTTTTGGGGCAAACTACAACATCTGTATTAGTCAGTGTGCAATTTAAGCTAGAAATACACCCATCATTTTCTGGGGTTTGAAAAACACACTTATTTGACAAAAAGACTATTTTCAGGCCTTGCAGCATCAGCACGTGTGAAATTACAGGCTTATATACTGCTGTCAAATTCAGTTGTTAAACAAACAGTCGTTTGGGCTCCAAAAATTTAGTTGGCAGCCAGATGTCATTGTGAGATACAACATTAATACATTTGGGTTACATTCAGAGATTTTAAATACCGCCATACGCACCAATATTGAATTCAGGCCTACAGAGGTTCAGGCCCTGTGAGATACCACCTCTACATACAGGGGTTTGAATCAGGCATTTGAAATACAGCCATTTTAAATACCGCCTTTTTGTGCAAAGATATATTTACTTCAGGCCTACACTGATTCAGGGCGTTTGTGATCCCCATTATACATACAGGGGTTTGAATTAGGCATTTGAAATACAGTCATTTGAAATACAGCCTTTTTGTGCAAAGATATATTTACTTCAGGCCTACACAGGTTCAGACCGTGTGAGATACCCCCCTACATACAGGGGTTTGAATCAGGAATTTGAAATACAGCCATTTTAAATACCGCCTTTTTGTGCAAAGATATATTTACTTCAGGCCTACACTGATTCAGGGCGTTTGTGATCCCCATTATACATACAGGGGTTTGAATTAGGCATTTGAAATACAGTCATTTGAAATACAGCCTTTTTGTGCAAAGATATATTTACTTCAGGCCTACACAGGTTCAGACCGTGTGAGATACCCCCGTACATACAGGGGTTTGAATCAGGAATTTGAAATACAGCCATTTTAAATACTGCCTTTTTGTGCAAAGATATATTTACTTCAGGCCTACACAGGTTCAGACCGTGTGAGATACCCGCCTACATACAGGGGTTTGAATCAGGCATTTGAAATACAGCCATTTGAAATACTGCCTTTTTGTGCAAAGATATATTTATTTCAGGCCTACACAGGTTCAGATCGTGTGAGATCCCCTCTATACATACAGGGGTTTGAATTAGGCATTTGAAATACAGCCATTTTAAATACCGCCATTTTGTGCAAATATATATTTACTTCAGGCCTACAGAGGTTCAGGCCCTCTGAGATACTACCTCTACATACAGGGGTTAGAATTAGGCATTTGAAATACAGCCATTTGAAATACAGCCTTTTTGTGCAAAGATATATTTACTTCAGGCCTACACAGGTTCAGACCGTGTGAGATCCCCTCTATACATACAGGGGTTTGAATTAGGCATTTGAAATACAGGCTTTTGAAATACAGCCTTTTTGTGCAAAGATATATTTACTTCAGGCCTACACAGGTTCAGACCGTGTGAGATACCCCCCTACATACAGGGGTTTGAATCAGGCATTTGAAATACAGCCATTTTAAATACTGCCTTTTTGTGCAAAGATATAGTTACTGCAGGCCTACACAGGTTCAGACCATGTGAGATACCCCCCTACATACAGGGGTTTGAATTAGGCATTTGAAATACAGCCATTTTAAATACCGCCATTCTGTGCAAATATATATTTACTTCAGGTCTACAGAGGTTCAGGCCCTCTGAGATACTACCTCTACATACAGTGGTTAGAATTAGCCATTTGAAATACAGCCATTTGAAATACAGCCTTTTTGTGCAAAGATATATTTACTTCAGGCCTACACAGGTTCAGACCGTGTGAGATACCCCCTACATACAGGGGTTTGAATTAGGCCTTTGAAATACAGCCATTTGAAATACAGCCTTTTTGTGCCAAGATATATTTACTTCAGGCCTACACTGATTCAGGGCGTGTGAGATCCCCTCTATACATACAGGGGTTTGAATCAGGCATTTGAAATACAGACATTTGAAATACAGCCATTTGGTGCAAATAAATCTTTAACTTAGGCCTACACTGATTCAGGGCGTGTGTGATCCCCCTATACATACAGGGGTTTGATTCATCCATTTGAAATACAGCCATTTGAAATACAGCCATTTTGTGCAAAGAAATCTTTAATTGAGGCCTTGTCTGGTTCAGGCCGTGTGAGATACACCCTTTACATACTGTCATTCTTTTTTACTAATAATTAAACACCCATTTAGGGCAAGATCCTAAATTCAAAAAATATAAGCGTCAAATAAGGGACGTGGCCCAGGTCGTGGTGCTGCTGGTGGAGCTCCTGTTGCAGGGAGAGGACGTGGTCGATCTGTACCAACTACACGCACAAGTGAAACCCCTTCCTCAGGTGCGAGTAGGCGACAAAACCTGCAGCGGTATTTGGTCGGGCCTATTCTGCTCTACGAAAGGTGAGGCCTGAAGTAGAGGCGATCGTAGATTGGGTGACTGACAGTGGATCCAGTTCCTTCACATTATCTCCCACCCAGTCTCCTGCTGAAAGACCACAGTTGGCGCCTGCAGCCGATGTCCATCAGTCTTTCACCTCACCTCACCTTCACAAATCAGCCAAGCAGTCTGAGCCCCAAGTCATGCAGCAGTCTCTTCTGCTTTTTGATGACTCTGTTAGCAGGGTTTTCCAGGGCCATCCACCTAGCCCTGCCCCAGAAGGGGAAGAGATTGAGTGCACCGATGCCCAACCACTTATTTTTCAAGATGAGTACATGGGAGGACCATCGCAGCACGTCTCGGATGATGACGAAACACAGGTGCCAACTGCTGGGGCTTTCTAAAGCGTGCAGACCGTCAAGGAAGTCAGGAGTGAAGACTGGGTGGAAGATGATGTGGAGGACGATGAGGTCCTCGACCCCACATGGAATCAAGGTCATGCGAGTGACCGATGTAGTTCGGAGGAAGAGGCGGTGGTCGCACAGAGCCACCAGCACAGCAGAAGAGGGAGCAGGGTGCAAAAGCGGAGCGGCCATCCTCTAGACAGTACGCCTCCTACTGCCCAACACAGCAAAGGACCGAGCACACCAAAACCAGCTCCAAGGAGTTCCCTGGCTTGGCAGTTCTTCAGACAATGTGCTGACGACAAGACACAAGAAGTTTGCACGCTGTGCAATCAGAGCCTGAAGCGAGGCATAAACGTTCTCAACCTGAGCACAACCTTCATGACCATTTAAGTGCAAAGCATGAGCTGCAGTGGAGTAGACACCTCAAAAACCAAGAAAGGTCTCTGGCTCCTTCTGCTTCCTCTTCTGCTGCAGTCGCGGCCTCTTCATCCACCTCTGGAGTGACAGTGCCACCGGGTGAGCCGGTTTGACGCACATCCCTTGCCTGGCACATGTGCTGAATTTGGTGGTGCAGAGATTCCTTAAAAATTACCCCGACATGTCAGAGCTGCTGCATAAAGTGCGGGCGGTCTGTGCGTGCTTTCGGAGTTCTCACCCTGCTGCTGCTTGCCTGTCAGCGCTGCAGCGTAACTTCGGCCTTTCCGCTCACCGCCTCATATGCGACGTGCCCACAAGGTGGAACTCCACCTTGCACATGCTGGCCAGACTGTGCGAGCAGCAGCAGGCGATAGTGGAGTTTCAGCTGCAGCACGCACGAGTGAGTCGCTCGGCAGAACAGCACCACTTCACCACCAATGACTGGGCCTCCATGCGAGACCTGTGTTCCTTGTTGCGCTGTTTCAAGTACTCCACCAACCTGGCCAGTGCCGATAACGCAGTTCTCAGCGTCATTATCCCACTTCTAAGCCTTCTTGAAAAAACGCTCCTGGCGATGATGAAAGAGGAGGAGGAGGAAGAGCGATCATTTCGTAGGGTTTCCGGCCAGTCATTCCCAAGTGGCTCTGAGGGTGGGTTCCTGCACCCACAAACCCAAGGTACACAATTGTCCAGCCAGGGCACAATTCTGGAGGATGAAGAGGTGGAGGATGAGGAGGAGGAGATGCAGGATGAGGAACCATGTTCACAGCAGGGTGGCACCCAGACCAGCTCATGGCCATCACTGGTGCGTGGATGGGGGGATACAGAGGACACAGACGATACACCTCCCACAGAGGACAGCTTTTCGTTGCCTCCTGGCAGCCTTGCACACATGAGCAATTATATGCTGCAGTGTCTCCGCAACGACCGCAGAGTTGCCCACATTCTAACTTTTGCTGATTACTGAATGGCCACGCTGCTGGATCCCCGTTACAAGGACAACGTACCGTCCTTAATTCCATCACTGGAGCGTGATCGTAAGATGCGCGAGTACAAGCGCACGCTGGTAGACGCGCTGCTGGTGGCATTCCCACCTGACAGCGGGGGCAGAGTGAAAGCACAAGGTGAAGGCAGACGACGAGGAAGAGGTCGCTAACGCAGTATACAGTATACAGCCCCCCACACTATACAGTACAGCAGTATAACACTCCACAATATACAGAACCCACACTATACAGTATACAGCCCCCCACACTATATAGCCCCCCACAGTATACAGCCCCCCACAGTATACAGGCCCCCACACTATACAGCCCCCCACAGTATACAGGCCCCCACACTATACAGCACCCCACTATACAGTAGTTTACAGTATATTAGCATAACAGCCCCTGTCACCTTTTTCTGATGTAATCTTCACAAAAAAAGCTCCACAGTTAAGGCAAACTTCTCCTGCAACACTCCTGGTAGAAAGGACCTTGATGACCTCATAGCCATGTGACCAGTAATATTGCTAGGTTACTGGTCACATGGTGATGATGTCATCTAAGGTCCTAGAGAATCACAGCTCTCATAGTATATTGCCTGGAGTGCCGGCAGGCATGGCATGGCAGCACCCCTGTGTAGCTGACAGCCTGACATCCGGGGCAGTGGCTAGCAGGGCTCAAGATGCAGCTGCCTTGGGCCCCCCAGGAGCAACTGGGCCCGGGGCAGCTGCCCCTTTTGCCCCTTGTTAAAGACGGCCCTGTATATATACTGTATATACGTTATGAAGTTATCTGTCCATGTGTCTGCCTATGAAATGGATTTGGAAATGACCATGGTTGTGTACCCTAAAGAGTTCCTGTTCAGCAACGCTATAGAGTTTTTTTCTGTCCTCAGATGCAAATCTAGTTATTTGTGAGTGTATACCAGTTCAGACATTGCAATTGCCTGTATTTGAATATCATCTGCATAAGGCCTCATGCACACAACCGTTGTTGTGTTCCGTTCCGCAAAATGGGGTTCCGTTGTTCCGTGATCCATTTCCGTTTTTGTTTCCGTGTGTCTTCTTTTATTTTTGGAGGATCACCAGACATGAAGGAAAGCAAAAAAAAGTCTAAGTCAAGTTTGCCATGCAAATGATAGGAAAAAAACGGACGCGGATGACAATCTTGTGTGCCTCCGTGTTTTTTCACAGACCCATTGACTTGAATGGGTCCACGAACCGTTGTCCGTGAAAAAAATAGGACAGGTCATATTTTTTTGACGGACTGGAAACACGGATCACGGATCAGGATGACAAACGGTACATTAGCCGAGTTTTCAACGGACCCATTGAAAGTCAATGGGTCCGCAGAAAATCACGGAAAACGGAACAACGGACACGGAACACAACAACGTTCGTGTGCATGAGGCCTTATATTGTATGGTAATAGCACATCTTCTGGTGTATTTTTGTGTATTTCTTTTAGCCTGAAGTTTCTATGCATTGTGGGAAGTTCCTGGTGCATTGTGGTCCTGTTCTGGTTTAGTAGCAGCAGCCATCTTATGTCTGTGTGAGGCGCCACACTCTGTGACTGCTTTCTGCCCCATGTTCAGTGTCTACAGCCTGTTTCAAGCATAGTCGGTAAGGGTACTGTCTATTTGCCATTATACTACAGGGTGGGCCATTTATATGGATACACCTTAATAAAATGGGAATGGTTGATGATATTAACTTCCTGTTTGTGGCACATTAGTATATGTGAGGGGGAAACTTTTCAAGATGGGTGGTGACCATGGCGGCCATTTTGAAGTTGGACATTTAGAATCCAACTTTTGTTTTTTCAATAGGAAGAGGGTCATGTGACACATCAAACTTATTAGGAATTTCTCACGAAAAACAATGATGTGCTTGGTTTTAACGTAACTTTATTCTTTCATGAGTTATGTACAAGTTTCTGACCACGTATAAAATGTGCTCAATGTGCTGCCCATTGTGTTGGATTGTCAATGCAACCCTCTTCTCCCACTCTTCACACACTGATAGCAACACCGCAGGAGAAATGCTAGCACAGGCTTCCAGTATCCGTAGTTTCAGGTGCTGCACATCTCGTATCTTCACAGCATAGACAATTGCCTTCAGATGACCCCAAAGATAAAAGTCTAAGGGGGTCATATCGGGAGACCTTGGGGGCCATTCAACTGGCCCACGACGACCAATCCACTTTCCAGGAAACTGTTCATCTAGGAATGCTCGGACTTGACACCCATAATGTGGTGGTGTACCATCTTGCTGGAAAAACTCAGGGAACGTGCCAGCTTCAGTGCATAAAGAGGGAAACACATCATCATGTAGCTATTTCGCATATCCAGTGGCCTTGAGGTTTCCATTGATGAATAATGGCCCCACTATCTTTGTACCCCATATACCACACCATACCATCATTTTTTTTGTTCCAACAGTCTTGGAGGGATCTAGCCAATGTGGGTTAGTGTCAGACCAATAGCTGTGGTTTTGTTTGTTAACTTCACCATTCACATAAAAGTTTGCCTCATCACTGAACAAAATCTTCTGCGTAAACTGAGGGTCCTGTTCCAATTTTTGTTTTGCCCATTCTGCAAATTCAGTGCGCCGATCTGGGTCATCCTCGTTGAGATGCTGCAGTAGCTGGAGTTTGTAAGGGTGCCATTTGTGAGTAGCTAATATCCGCCGAAGGGATGTTCAACTAATGCCACTCTCCAGTGACATGCGGTGAGTGCTACGCTGTGGGCTCTTGCTGAATCAAGCTAGGACAGCCACTGATATTTCTTCATTAGAGACAGATTTCATGCATCCACATTTTGGCAAATCCAACACTGAACCAGTTTCACGAAACTTAGCAAGCAGTTTGCTAACTGTAGCATGGGAGATGGGTGGTCTCGTAGGGTGTCTTGCATTGAAATCTGCTGCAATGACCCGGTTACTGCGTTCACCAGACATCAACACAATTTCTATCCGCTCCTCATGTGTTAACCTTGGTGACATGTCAATGGCTGTAAACAAAGAGAAACTTGTAAATAACTCATGAAAAAATAAAGTTACGTTAAAACCAAGCACACCATTGTTTTTCGTGTGAAATTCCCAATAAGTTTGATGTGTCACATGACCCTCTTCCTATTGAAAAAACAAAAGTTGGATTCAAAATGGCCTACTTCAAAATGGCCGCCAGGGTCACCACCCATCTTGAAAAGTTTCCGCCCTCACATATACTAATGTGCCACAAACAGGAAGTTAATATCACCAACCATTCCCATTTTATTAAGGTGTATCCATATAAATGGCCCACCCTGTATAATAAATTATGTTTGCTGCATTAGATAGCTCATTGTCAGCTTGCATCATTTCCTCATGTTACTGTATATATAGAAGATTATCTGTATCCTATGCACTCTACAGTTGATATATATTCTGAAATACTACTGTTATTGTATCCTGTAGTTTCACCTTTCCTGTCACAATCTACTAGCAATAAAGAGAAGGTTATACCTTCACAGGTGAAAAAGAGGAATATACGTGCTTCTAAAATTACCATTATTATTAGATTATGGGTAATAGGAAAAAACCTATTGATAAAAAAATTATTCTCACCTAACAATAGCAATACAATAGATAGATTGATAGGGATGGTGCAGGTATAGGCATAATCTCTGGGGTGGCAGATATGAGAAAGGCTGGGTAGATAATAAATCTATCCCTAACCGAACCTAAGGTAGTCTCTGCCCAGGGATGCCCCCTAATGGTGGAGGCACCCTGTCCCGGTGCCTAGGCCCTAAACAACACCCTATTAAAACCCTACATACGTATATATACCCAGCATGTGTAAATGTACTGCTGGAACTACAAAGATGACCTGAATTATTGCGACTCAACGCATTTCCTCCGCAACTCGCGGCTCATCAGGGGGTGATCACTTGAAAAAGTAATATAGTAGGGGTAATTCAGTAGATAGAAAAGAGGTTACTTAGCTCTTTGAGGTCATTTGTGGAGTTGAGATGAAGCAGAACATGCCAGTCGATATAAAAAGTGGCATGGAGCCCAAAGGACCTAACCCATCGATATTCAGGGGAGCTAGACTTATAGCTTCACAGCCTTTTTCTTAAAGGGAACCTGTCATCACCTTTATGCTGCCCATACTAAAGGCAGAATAAGGTAGAGACAGGTGAGTTAGTTTCAGCGGTCTGTCATTTATAAGTTAAAAGTAAGTGGTTGCCGAGAACCAACATCACAATCATTGCAGACTGGGCCTGGAAAAGAGTCATGGACACCTGAGAAGAGTCCTGGTTATTCATGAATTCCTGCTCTCCTGTCCACCTGCTGATGACTGACAGTCTTCTACCTAGTTTTCTCCCTTTCTCTCTAGGAGAGAACTGCCAATCATCAGATGGGTCGGGGAGAGCAGGAAATTATGAATAACTATGACTCTTCTCAGGTAGATTTGACTCTTTTCAAGGCCTGGGCTGCAAGGATTATGATGCTGGTTCTCAGCAACCACTTACTTTTAGCTGATGTTTGACACACCGCTGACATCAGCATTTCTGTCACTAATGTATGCTGCCCTCAGTGATATCAGCATAAAGTTGATGACATGTTCCCTTTAAGAAGACAGGGGGTTTAGCTACATGTCAGATTACACATTGTGCTAACGTGTATGAGGACAGTATATGTTTTAACTTTGACCTTGCAGAGCTAGTACAGTAAAACCTTTGCTATCAGATTCATTGATGAACCCATGTTTTACCCATATAATTTCTGTAGGAACAGGACTGATCATGCAGCTTCTATTGTGAGAACCTTGCAAGCAATACATAGTAGCCATGCATTAACCTTGGCCTTCAGCCTCTGTAAATGTGACTTGAGACTAAAGGAAAGCTTACTTGATTGTCCAGAACAGATATACACTTTGATTTTCATATGATTCCTATTATATACAGCCTGGTTACATTTTTTCTATGGACTCATCTGAAAAAAAAACTTCAACTCTACTGTCAGGCTATGGGCACAGCATGCAGTATCTCGTTACAACTGCTATACAATAACATCACAAATGTTTGCATATTGTGATTTTAAAGGGAACCTTTAACCTCCAAAAGTGATATAAAACTGCCAGCCTTACCTTATAGCAGCCCCCAGTCTGTAACTGATCATGTGTGTGAGCCAGAAATTTGTTAATCCATACTTCAGAAAAACTCTTTTTTAATCTCCCTGAGCGTTCTGTTTGCAGTGTGTTTGATGTCAAGGGGGCAGCGGCCTCCTTGCTTCAAGTCAAGCAATGGCCGCCTTTTCCCCGCCCCTTCCTGAGTATGATTTACATATTTACCATTCCTTGGGATCGTGCCAGTCTGGCGCCTGCGCGGTGCGCCGATTGTGGCTGCACGATCCCATCTCGGGCTCCCGCAGTCAGCTGGGCATAATGTTGTAACTGCGCATGCACCGGCTGGCTCGATTCGGCACGCGTCGGCAATAACCAGCGTGCGCGCTCGCGCCGGTGAGTTATATTCACAGCGCGAGCGTGATCACTGGCTTGCCTGTGAATATAACTCGCCGGCGCGAGCGCGCACACTGATTATTGCCGGCGTGAGCGCGGGCTGAATCGACCCGGCCGGCGCATGCGCAGTTACAACATTATGCCCGGCTGACTGTGGGAGCCCGAGATGGGATCGTGCAGTCACAAGCGACGCACCGCGCAGGCGCCAGACTGGCACGATCCCAAGGAATGGTAAATATGTAAATCATAGTCAGGAGGGGGCGGGGAAAAGGCGGCCATTGCTCGACTTGAAGGAAGGAGGCCGCTGCCCCCTTGACTTCAAGCCTGACTGCAAACAGAGCGCTCAGGGAGATTAAAAAAGCATTTTTCTGAAGTATGGATTAATGAATTTCTGGCTCACACACATTATCAGTTACAGACTGGGGGCAGCTATAAGGTAATGCTCGCAGTTTTATTTCACTTTTGGAGGGGAAAGGTTCCCTTTAACACAACTTTACAAAGTCCAACCATGCCTCTGCAATAATAAATGCATATTATGCATTAGTCCAGTGATGGTGAACCTTTTACAGACCAAGAGTCCAAACAGCAACCCAAAACCCACTTATTTATTGCAAAGTGCCAACACAGCAATTTAACCTGAATACTACAGTCCAATATATCTTTCATGTACTTTAGCTATTATAGCCTACCTGCATTCAATGTACCGTTCATAGTGCACCCTGGGCTGATGAATGGCAGGAAAAGTCTAAGGCATATTAGTACACCTTAGACTTTTTCCAGGGTGTGGGTGCCCACAGATAGGGCTTTGAGTGCCCCCCTGGCACCTGTGCCATAGGTTCACCACTACTGCTCTAGTATCATACCTGACTACATACTTTTAACTCTTCGTATTTACTGTACCAGTACATTCCTGGTGATTAAATGATTATTTTTTACTATCGTCATTAATATCTAGTTATAGCTTCTATGTTGTATTGTTTTATACATTGCTTATTCAGTAAGAAAAAAGTCAAGAGTCAGACGGTAAATAATGTATGTACACATGAATAGTGTTGAGCGCGAATATTCGAATATCTAATTTTTTTCGCGAATATCGGCACTTCGATAATTCGCGAATATTTTGAATATAGTGCTATAAATTCGATATTTCGAATATTCGTTTTTTTGTTTTTTTTATTGTTATATTTCTTTCTTTCCCACTTCCCAAAAGTAGTTCTTACCTGTCCTTAGGATTCCTGGCTTCCTGGCTGCTCCAGTCAGTGCCCGTTGCCGCTTCTGACGACTTCCGTGCTCATGGAGCGTCCCCATCACCATGGAAACGTCTCCATACTAGAATGTACTGTCGGATTTGAGAATTACGATGAAATCGCAATTCGATTAATTCAAGTTATAATAATCGAATTTCGATTTCAACTTAGCACTGCTATATTCCATATTCGTTAATTCTAGCCTAATATGGAATATAGCAGTGCTAAGTTGAAATCGAAATTCGATTATTATAACTTGAATTAATCGAATTGCTATTTCAACTTGGACCTGGTTTACTATGGTTGGCTTGGTAGAATTAGCGAATATGACTAATGTATTCGTCATATTCCTCAAAACGAAGACAACGAAGTATTCTCCATCTTCGTTTTAGCTACCTATTCGTCAACTTCGCTAATTCTAGCAATCAAATAGGAAGGTTGACTATAGAGACAGCTGTGTTTAATTCGCTATGCGATTATATTACTTTGCTTTTTTTTTTTTTAGAAATAGAATCATTATAATAATCAAGTATTTAACTATTCAAATTTTTTTTTTAAAAAGCAAAGTAATATAATCGCATAGCGAATTAAACTTAGCTGTCTCTATAGTCAACTTTCCTATTTGATTGCTAGAATTAGCGAAGTTGACGAATAGGTAGCTAAAACGAAGATGTAGAATACTTCGTTATCTTCGTTTTGAGGAATATGACGAATACATTCGTCATATTTGTTATCTTCGCTAATTCTAGATATCAAACCAATAGGAAAGTAGCCTTAAGTTAAAATCTCAATACGCGATTATTTAAATCGCATAATAATCGCGATAACTAGAATAATGACGAATATTCGATTTCGACGAATATGAAACGAATATTCTATCGAATATTCGCGAATTTCATCGAAATCGAATATGGTACCTGCCGCTCATCCCTACACATGAATGCTTATTTGCATAAAAGGAACATCATTTAAAATTCAGTGCCGAGTAGCGCACATTTGGGTAATGACAAATTAAGGAGATCATTAAGCACCTGGATTTTTCTACAAGTAGAACAATTACACAGGCGCACAGCATAGTTCTGCCACTATGGAAGTAATTGGAAAATAATGTAACTTAACCTACCTTTGAGCATTTGAAATCCACGTACTAATGTATAGTAAGTACAGTATAAGTTATGCTATTGGATTTTGTTAGGGTGGTTGTTTGCTAAATAAACAGTTTAAACAAAGATGTTACAAAGATGAACAAATGGGATAGTCCAGCACAATTTTTATGGTTAAAATTCACCTATTAATTAGTCAACAGCATAATGTCTTCTTAGTATATTGTTTTTAAATATTGACGCATGCCTGTTCCCATTATGCTATGACTAAGATAAGAACGCTGATGTTTGAAACGTGTAAGCATATGTCTTGGGCTGATGATTTAATGATATGCATATTTTAAAGGGTCACTAATACATTTGTGGAATTTAACCTTAAAGGGGTTGTCCACTTTCCACTTACTGTTGACCAGTGTGTTTGCGAGATGATTATATGGCACTTAGTAATATAGTCTCTGTTGAAATTCTGCACCATTTCTATATTTTATCAGGTATGTCCCTTAAGTATTTTGTGCTGTCCACACAGAGGTCCTGTCCATAAGATGGTGGCTGATGGAGGGTCATGTGACCAGGCAAATCACCTCCATGTGATGCCTTCTCCATACACTACACCTGCACTAAACTCCCAACAGAATTAGTGAATGGCAAGTCTATTTGAACGGAGGAGACATCACATGGAGGTAATCTGCCTGGTCACATGACCCTCCATCAGCCGCCATCTCATGGACAGGACAGCACAAAAAACTTTGTAAACAAGGGGCCATATCTTACAAAATATAGAAAATGGTGCAGAATTTCAACAGAGACTATATTAGTAAGTGCCATATAATCATCCCGCAAACGCACTAGTCTACAGTAACTTTAAAGTGGACAACCCCTTTAAGTCTACATGGTGGCCATTTTTTTAACTGCTATCACTGGCCATTTTCAGAACTAAGTCAAGTCAATGGGACTATTGACATGGCCATGTTTTTAACGGCCAGTGAATAATGACCATCAAAAAATAGGACATGTCCTATTTTTGGACATTTTCACATAACCACACTATGAGTGCAAGGTGACGTTATCATATTGGGAGCACAGGTCTCTTTGCATCAAGTGAGAAACAACTGTTCCTGCACATACAACAGGATAAGGTGAATTTTTTTTTAGATAAGCAGAACTGGGGGACACTAATGGGACATTATTAGTACTGGGAGCCACTAATGGGGCATTCATTATACTGGGGGCCACTAATTAGGGCATTACTAATCCTGGTGGGCACTAATCAGGGCATTATTTATGTTGGAAATGCTGGAGGGGCACTATGGGGGACAATAATCACACTAAGGAGGGCACTATGGGGGCCATTATTCATATATTCGTAGTGGAGCACTATGGAGCCATTATTCATAGAGGGGGCATTATGGAGGCCATGTGAAGTCCAGGAGGGGGGGGGACTGGAAGCATTATGTACACTGTGATGGGCACTGCAGGGGTTGGGAGTGCGAATTAAATTAATCCATTTTTAAAGACATTTTAAATTTAACAACCAGACAGATGTCCAGAAAATAGTTGCATGCATGGATGCAAAATGGCCACAAAAAATTTACAGTGTGTCCGACCACTGGTACAGGAGACCTATGGAATGGTGTGCATGGCTAGCATTATTCACTGCTCTTTGCTCCTCTACTGCTCCAAATGCTAGCTCTGCACTAGGTTCTGATGTTATACAGCATTAGGATGTGGTGTGCAGAGGAGTACAAAATGTCCTGATAGTTGGCTGTGTCAGGACACTTTGCACCACCAAGGGTGTATTGGAGGTGTGTCACCGAGAATAGAAGACGAGTGATGGGAGGTGAGATTTTTTTGGGCCTGGTGTGAGTTCTGAAATAAGTTTCTGATCTGGGGTTTGCTTTAATTAGGAGTCTGATCTTGGATCTGCATTAATTTAGAATCTGATCTGAGGTTTCCATTAATTTGCCATCTGATCTGGGGGTCTGAATTAATGTGGGGGATGATTTGGGGATCTCTATTAATTTGGCATAAGATCTGAGGCCTGAATTAATTTGAGGTTCTGATCTGGTAATTTGAGGTTCTTAATTTGTTATCTGCTCTAGGGTCTGTATTAATTTGGAGTCTGATCTGGAGCCTGTATGCATGTGGGGATGATCTGTATTAATTTTGGGACTGCATGCCTCTGGCCTATAGTGCAGCAGAACAATGGAGATAACTAAACAGATTTGAACACACAAAAATAAAATAAAAAAATAAAATAATGGTTTATATGCATTTGGACTGGATGCCTGCTGTAACCTTTTATTACCCTAAGATTTATCAATAGACAAAATCCCTTTTGACTGTGAAACAATAATATAGTATTACTGATGGTGTCTAAGCAGAACATGACATAATTGTAACGGGGTGCCGAAGGCGCACTCAGTCTCCCATCAGCCGCAGACCTGCTGCTTAGCTTCGGGAGCGAGGATCTGTGTTTGGCCTCGTTCCCAGGGCGGCCTTGCTAGCTGGGAGGCTCACTGCTCCTAGGTCTGCCTTGAGCGCCGAGCTGATCACTTGGTGCTCGACTTGTTTGTCTGTCGGTCATGTGGCGCTGGCCACGTCACATGACCCTCACTCCCCACTATAAATACAGGCAGCCTGCTGGCTACAGGTTGCCTGTGATTTTCGTCCTAAAGGCTGTGTACTTTATTGTTATTAAGCTACCTCTGGAATTGAACCTCGATCCGCCTCTTGACACCTCTTCTGCCGCTCCCTGTACCTTGACGCTACCTCTCGGATTTTGACCTCAGCTTGTTTACGGATTTGTCTTTGCCTCTTCCCTTGTTCTGACGTGACCTCCTGGACTGACCTCGGCTAGTTGACCCACCTCGCCTTCCATTTTTGTTCTACCTCTTGTTCGCTTATTGGAACTTCTCAGTGGCTGTCCTCTTCCCTGCTGTCTCTTTCTCTCTGCTTGCACTTAGTAGGTTAGGGACTGTCGCCCAGTTGCGCTCCGTCACCTAGGGCAGGTGGTGCAAGTAGGCAGGGACAGGGGACCAGGTGGCAGCTCAGGGGGTGCACCTCCGCTCTATCTTGATTCCCGTGACTCTACCAGTGACAGAATCACAGGCCCAAATTCAGCATGGACCCTATACAGAGCCTCACCAAACATGTGCAGAGTCTTGCTCAAATAGTACAGGAACTTGGGGAGAGACTACAAGTTCAGGAGATCGTCCGAACTCCCACTATTCTTGCTCCCGCCACCGTTCAGGTGGAACCTCACATTAAATTGCTCGATCGGTTTTCGGGTGACCACCGAAGTTTTTTAGCTTTCAAGGAAAGCTGTAAACTTTATTTTTGACTACGACCCCACTCCTCCGGGCCTGACCCAGAGAGGGTTGGTATTATCCTTTCCTTGCTTCAAGGGGGCCCTCAGGAATGGGCCTTTTCTTTACCACCAGATTCCCCTTGTCTTAGATCTGTGGACCTCTTTTTCCAGGCATTAGGGGTTCTTTATGATGAACCTGACCGAGCCTCTGTGGCAGAATCCAATCTTAAGGCCCTCATGCAGGGAAATCGTCCCATGGAGGATTATTGTACGCAGTTTGGCAAGTGGTGCATTCCTTCGGGCTGGAATGAACCAGCGCTCAAATGTCAATTTAGGGCAGGCTTGACTGAAAAGTTAAAGAATATGTTGGTTTGTTATCCCTGTCCTGACTTTTTAGAGGAGACCATGACGCTAGCCATCAGACTAGATAGACGGATCAGAGAGAGACAGCGGGAGCATTTGTTTTCTCCTCATACCCTTCTTCAACCTGAGACTCCCCCCTTTAACCCAGGATGGAAGCCCACTCGGACGAGCCCATGCAACTCGGGATGACGCGAAGAGAACTACGTAGTTGTCGCGGCTCTTGTTTTTATTGTGGGGATCCCAAACACTGGATCCGTCAGTATCCTAAAGCTCCGCCTTCTGGAAAATCATCCAAGTCTGAGGGATTCAAGGACAAGGTACTCCCGGAGGTGGTAAGAAGTAAACTATTGCTGCCGGTTTCTATTGCCTTTGGGGTCTTAAAGGGGTCAGGAAATGCCTTTGTGAATTCAGGGTCAGCTTTTAGTTTTATTGATTACAAATTCGTTGATCAGATAAGAATTCCTATACTAGAATTACCCACCCCAATCCAGGTTGTTGCCATCGATTCTACCCCCTGCTAGGGGGCACAGTAAAACTCTGTACTCCGGAGGTTACCCTATCTGTAGGGATCTGCCACTCTGAGAAATGTTCCTTCTTTGTTTTAGAGAATCTTCCAGTTCAGGTAGTCCTTGGTATGCCCTGGCTTCAGCAACACAATCCGGTCATTAACTGGAGTTCGGGCGAGATGGGGCCTAACTGTAATTTTTGCTTAACCGTAGTTCAAGCTGGGGTCTCATCAGATATTCCTCATTTTATTGCTGATTATTCAGATGTTTTTTCCACCTCTGAGACAGATACTCTCCCTCCCATAGGTCTTATGACTGTGTTATTGACTTGATACCTGAGTCCAAATTTCTGTCACAGATGAAGTTTGCAGATAGCTGGAACTTATAAATAAACGAGTGACTGGCTTGATCCCAAACTAAGGAGCTTATAGGTGAGCCCTATAAAACCCTAAGAGCGCTCCCTGACTGCTATGCACATGCAAGGGTCTCGATGGTAGACGATTGCATGCCCACGTACCTAAGCCTGTGTGACACCTGAAAACCCTATAATAGTGAGGGGACAGGACCACCGATTCCCTGCACTTAATACGGACGGAGTCAGGGTCACCTAGAATCAAGCCAGCAAGGAAACACAATAAAGTAAAGGACTTATCTGAGCAAACAGCAGAAGCAGCCTCCTGCAGTGAACACTTCATCCAGGAAGTAGTATAAACCGCAAAGTGAGGCAGTATGGGAGGGAATATAAAGGAAGATGACTAGTCTAAATAAGTGACACCTGGCAGAAGGAAAGGAGATGAGAAAGTGAAACCAAAACCAAAAACATCATACAAGAGGTATAGAAGAACGTCTGCCATACCTTCTCACAGAACTGGCGGTGACAGTACCCCTCCCTCTACAGGTTGACTCCGGACACTCAGAGCCCACCTTCTCAGGATGAGACCTATGGAAAGCCCTGATGAGACGAGTGGCCTTAATGTCCGCCACTGGGACCCACATCCTCTCCTCAGGACCATAACCCTCCCAATGAACGAGGTACTGAAGAGAACCGCGGATAATGCAAGAATCCACAATCCTAGAGACCTGAAATTCAAGATTACCATCAACAATAATAATCGGAGGAGGAGGCAAAGAGGAGGGTACAGTGGGTTGGACATAAGGTTTTAATAGGGACTTGTGAAAAACATTATGGATCTTCCAAGTCTGAGGAAGATCAAGACTGAAGGCAACGGGATTGATGACGGACAAGATCTTGTAAGGCCCAATAAACTTAGGACCCAACTTCCAGGATGGAACCTTCAGTTTGATATTCTATGTAGACAACCACACCAGATCACCCACATTCAGGTCCGGACCAGGCACATGTCTCTTATCCGCCACACGCGTATATCTCTCACTCATCCTCTTCAGATTACCCTGAATCTTTTGCCAAATAAATGACAAAGACGAGGAAAATCTCTCCTCATCAGGTAAACCAGAAGACCCCTCTCCAGAGAATGTCCCAAACTGCGGATGAAACCCATATGCAACAAAAAATGGTGACTTATCAGAGGACTCCTGGCAACGGTTATTTAAAGCAAACTCAGCAAGGGACAAAAAAGAATACCAATCCTCCTGATTCTCTGCCACAAAACAGCGCAGATATGTCTCCAGATTCTGATTGACACGTTCGGTCTGACCATTCGACTGCGGGTGAAAAGCAGAAGAGAACGACAACCGAACCCCCAAGCGAGAACAGAAGGCCTTCCAGAATCTGGAAACAAATTGCGTGCCCCTATCAGAAACGATGTCTGAAGGGATGCCATGCAATTTAACAATATAATCAACAAACGCTTGCGCCAGCGTCTTAGCATTGGGTAACCCAGGAAAGGGAATGAAATGTGCCATTTTGCTAAAACGGTCCACTACCACCAGAATCACAGTCTTCCCCGAGGAACGAGGCAGGTCCGTAATGAAGTCCATGGACAGATGCATCCAAGGATGGGAAGGAATGGGTAACGGGAGGAGAGAACCCGATGGCCGTGAATGAAAACCCTCAACCGTCTTACGAAGAGCCGGCCACCAGAATCTCCGAGCAATGAGATCCACTGTGGCTCTACTCCCCGGGTGCCCAGCAAGGACAGTATCGTGGTGCACCTTAAAAACCTTGTGTCGTAAAGTGAGAGGCACAAACAACCTCCCAGGAGGACAAAGATCAGGAGCCTCTGCCTGGGCTGCCTGAACCTCTGCCTCCAAATCAGGATAAAGAGCAGAGACGACCACCCCTTCAGCCAAAATGGGACCCGGGTCTTCAAAGTTCCCCCCTCCCGGAAAACAACGTGACAGGGCATCCGCCTTCACATTTTTACGTAACAACAAAATTAAACCTAGAAAAGAACAAAGACCATATGGCCTGTCTCGGGTTCAGACGCTTGGCCGATTCCAAGTAGGCCAGATTGTTATGGTCAGTAAACACAGTAATAAGGTGTCTGGCTCCCTCTAACCAATGGTGCCATTCCTCAAAAGCTAATTTGATGGCCAACAACTACCTATCTCCCACATCGTAATTTCTCTCTGTAGAGGATAGTTTCCTTGAGAAAAAGGCACACGGTCGCCATTTGGCAGGAGAAAGACCCTGAGATAAGACCGCACCCACACCCACCTCAGAAGCATCCACCTCAACAATAAAAAGTAGAGAGATATCAGGTTGTACCAAAATGGGAGCGGAAGCAAAATTCTCTTTAATACTAGAAAAGGCTTTAAGCGCATCTACCGACCACGAGGAAAAATCCACCCCCTTTTTAGTCATATCAGTGAGTGGCTTAACAACAGAGGAATAATTCAAAATGAACTTTCTGTAATAATTGGCAAAACCCAAAAACCGTATCAGCGCCTTCTGATTCTCAGGAAGCTCCAATCAAGCACAGCGCGGACCTTCTCAGGGTCCATCCGAAAACCAGAAGCGGAGAGAAGAAAACTAAGAAATTGAATCTCCGGAACCGCAAACACACATTTTTCTAGTTTAGCGTACAATTTATTCTCCCGCAGAATCAGCAAGACCTGACATAGGTGGTCCCAGGAGAAAAAATCCCAATGTCATCTAGATTCACCAGTACAAATTTCCCCATTAAATGATAAAAAATGCTGTTCACAAAATGTTGGAAGACGGCCGGAGCATTCATCAAACTAAAGGGCATAACCAAATTCTCGAAATGACCCTCAGGGGTATTAAAGACCGTCTTCCATTCGTCCCCTTCCCTGACCCTGACTAGGTTGTATATCCCTCTTAAATCCAACTTAGAGAAAACTTTAGCCCCAACAATCTGGTTAAACAGGTCCGGGATCAGAGGAAGCGGATATGGGTCACGAATTGTGATACGGTTCAGCTCCCTAAAAACCAGACAAGGTCTTAAAGAAGCATCTTTTTTCTTAAAAAAAAAAAAAAACTGCGGCAACAGGTGACTTCGAGGGTCGGATGTGTCCCTTTCTCAGGCTCTCAGAGATATAAGTACGCATAGCGAGCCTTTCAGGTTGGCAGAGATTTTATAGTCGTGATTTTGGCAGCTTGGAGCCTGGGATGAGATTAATAGGGCAGTCGTACTCCCGGTGAGGGGTCAACTCCTGGACACCACTTTTGGAAAACACATCCGAAAATTCAGAGAGAAAAGATGGCACAGTCTTGGTAGAAACCTCTGAAAGAGATGCTGTGAGACAATTCTCTCTGCAAAACTCACTCCAACCATTTATTTGCCTTGCTTGCCAATCAATGGTGGGATTATGTTTAGTGAGCCAGGGTAGCCCCAACACTAGAGGAGTAGGTAATCCGCTTAAGGCGAAACATGACATATCCTCAACATGAGCGTCACTCACAGTCAAACGGATATTGTGAACTATGCCCTTTAACGATCTTTGAGAATTGTGGAGCGGAATCGATAGCAAAAACAGGTATATCCTTTTCCAAAGTGCATACCTAGAAACCATGCGTTGTTGCAAATTGATTATCAATGAGATTGACAGCTGCTCCACTATCTACCAAACTCTCACAAACAATGTTCTTTCTATCTAGCGCCACCCTGGAAGGTAGGAGAAAACGGGAACTACAAGCAAACGGCAAACTTTCAATTTCCGCATCAACCTTGCCAATAGTAGCAAATGGAAAGTTTTTAGAGTTTTTTTGTTTTGTTTTGTTTTTATTACCCTCAGAAAACTTCATGAATCTCCTAGAGGGGCAAACAATAGCTAAATGATTTATACCCCCACAACAGAAACAAACCCTCCTCTGAGAGCTGAATCCTCTACTATCAGAGGCAAGCAAACCCAGCTGCATGGCCTCCTCCTCAGAGGGGATTGAGAGAGACTGAGACCCCTGTGCACTGAATGAGACAGCCCCACTGTCCTTGGGCTGAATATGACAGGAAAGAGTAGTCTCCTCTCTCTCTCTAAGATGCCTGTCAATACAACAGCTAGAGACATGGCTGACTCTAACGACGCTGGTCTCTCATGAAAAGCGAATGCATCTTTCAATCTTTCCGAAAGACCATGGCAAAATTGACTTTGGAGTGCAGCATCATTCCAACCAGTATCAGATGCCCATCTCCGAAATTCAGAACAATATACAGTTGCAAGAAAAAGTATGTGAACCCTTTGGAATGATATGGATTTCTGCACAAATTGGTCATAAAATGTGATCTGATCTTCATCTAAGTCACAACAATAGACAATCACAGTCTGCTTAACTGCCTCCGGACCGCCTAACGCAGGATCGGGTCCCGGAGGCGGTAGCCCTGCGCAGAATCACGCATATACGCGTCATCTCGCGAGATGCGAGATTTCGCTCAAAGCCGGCCCAGCATGCGCATCGCGGGCCGGCAAAAGTTAGAGGGGGGTCGCGTCATCAGCTTGCCAGCCAATGATCGTGGCTGGCAAGCTGATGATTTTTAAAAAATCAAATCAAAAGCCAGATAACACATTATATTTGTAAATATGATGTGTTAAATGGCTTGTCTGCTCCTCGGCTGGTCCTTTTCGTCGGTTGGTTCCAGTAGAGGAGCAGACATCACAGTGAGTAGCACCAAACACTTCACTTAGCCTCAGATCACCCCCCATCACCCGAATTAACCCCTTGATCACCTAGTGAAAGGAAAAAAGTGATCAGTGTAAACTGTCACTTTTTTTTTTCACTGGTATTGACTGATAGGTTTTAGGATCGTTTAGGCCCCTTGGTTAGGTAGTTTAGCGTCAGTTAGCGCCCAGCCCACCGCACCGCAGTCACTGATTCGCTGATTAGCGTATCGCTAATCAGCATTTGTACTTTTATAGTATCTGTAAGTGATCAAAACTGATCACAGTCAGATCTATAATTGTATTAGTGTCACCTTAGCTCGCCCTCCACCCAAAACGCAGTGTTTGCCCGATCAGGCCTGATCGGTCGCCCACACGTGCGTTCACCCACGCCCGCCCCGCCGCAGTGACAAAAAATATAATTTTTTTTTATCACTGCACAATCACTTTCCAAGCGCTGCGGCGATAAAAAAAAATCAGTTTTGATATTTTTTATCAATCGCAGCGGCCTCCGGTACTTCGCTAGCCTCCCCTTTGTAAGACAGGCTTGCTTTTTTTCTTGGGTAGTCTCAGGGAATACCCCTAAATTTAGTAGTCCAAATGTCAAACAGGGGGTATTCTTCTGAAGAGGCCTACAGGATTCTGACCCAGTCGGATGAGGAATGGGAACCCTCATCTGACGAATCTAGCGGGTCAGAATATGAACCTGTAGAAAGCAGTGGCAGTCTGACCCAAAGTTCGGACGAGGAGGTTGAGGTCGCTGATAGCACCAGGCGTACCCGGCCCCGTGTCGCTAGACCACAGGTTGTGCAGGATCCGTTTCAAGGGCAGCAGAGTGGGGCTGGCGCTGTCGGATCACGCGGTTTGGCATACACCAGCAGCGCAGCCCTCCCTGGACCTAGTACCAGCACTGCCGTACAACATGGTGAAGTGGCGAGCACCAGAAGGGCAGTTGAAGCTGGTACGGTGGCACGTGCAGTAGTTACCCTGTCGCAGCCACCGCACAGACAGGCCCATAGAGCCCCTAGAGTCCCTGAGGTGCTGGCAAACCCTGATTGGCAGTCACCAACTTCAGCCGCACCATTAGTTCCCCCTTTCACCGCCCAGTCTGGAGTTCGGGTTGAGACAGCTCAGATCGGTTCGGCCCTGGGATTTTTAGAGCTGTTCTTGACTGCGGAGCTCTTGGACTTAGTCGTGGCAGAAACAAATCGGTATGCCACTCAATTTACAGCCGCCAACCCGGGAAGCTATTATGCCCAGCCTTTCCGGTGGAAACCAGTCCAAGTTTCCGAAATTAAAATTTTTCTGGGCCTTCTCCTCAACATGGGTCTAACCAAAAAGCATGAATTGCGGTCATATTGGTCCACGAACCCAATTCATCACATGCCCATGTTCTCTGCTGCTATGTCCAGGGCACGTTTTGAGACCATGCTGCGTTTCTTGCACTTTAGCGACAACAGCACCTCTCGTCCCAGATGCCACCCAGCTTTTGACCGGCTCCACAAAATTCGGCCCCTCATAGACCACTTCAACCAGAAATTTGCAGATTTGTATACCCCTGAGCAAAACATCTGCGTAGACGAGTCCCTAATACATTTTACCGGGCGCCTTGGCTTCAAACAATACATCCCAAGCAAGCGCGCCCGGTATGGGGTCAAATTGTATAAGCTCTGTGAAAGGGCCACAGGCTATACCCACAAATTTCGGATCTATGAGGGAAAAGATCAGACCCTGGAGCCGGTCGGTTGCCCTGACTACCTGGGGAGCAATGGGAAGACAGTCTGGGACTTGGTGTCACCCTTATTTGGCAAGGGGTACCATCTTTATGTGGACAATTTTTACACAAGTGTGCCCCTCTTCAGGCATTTGTTCCTAGAACAGATTGGCTGCTGTGGCACCGTGCGACCTAGTCGCCGGGGCTTCCCCCAATGGCTCGTTACCACCCGTCTTGCAAGGGGGGAGAGGGCTGCCTTGTGTAACGAAGAACTGCTCGCGGTGAAATGGAGAGACAAGCGTGACGTTTACATGCTCTCCTCCATTCACGCAGACACGACAATACAAATTGAACGGGCAACCCGTGTCATTGAAAAGCCCCTCTCAGTCCACGACTATAATGCGCTCATGGGAGGGGTGGACTTCAATGACCAGATGTTGGCTCCCTATTTAGTTTCCCGACGCACCAGACGCTGGTATAAGAAGGTGTCTGTATATTTGATTCAATTGGTGATGTACAATAGTTTTGTTCTCTACAGTAAGGCTGGGAGAACGGGATCCTTCCTCAAATTTCAGGAAGAGATCATCGCGAACCTCCTGTATCCAGGAGGTTCCGTGGCCCCAACCACCAGTGTAGCTAGCCGTCTACAAGAGCGACATTTCCCCAGTGTCGTTCCTGGTACCTCAACCCAACCGTCACCCCGAAAAAGATGTTGTGTCTGTAGCAGGAGTGGAATAAGGCGTGACACCCGCTATTTCTGTCCTGACTGCCCTGACCACCCTGCCCTATGCTTTGGAGAGTGTTTCCGGAAGTACCACACACAGGTACACTTAGCATAGGGATTGCCTCTCACAGGACAGGCACACAGGGCTATTAGGGCCCTTTTACTCACAGCTGCTGCAAACCTCTCCTTTCACCTGGGATAAAGTGCATAATGTACTTCGCCACATCTTTGGGCGATTTGCGCTTTGCACATTGTCCCATGGGGAAGGAGAGGTTTGTCCTATAAAGGTAAAAAAAAAAAAAAAATTAATTTTCACCGGTAAGCCAAAAAGTTAACGTTCAGTTCAAAAGTTTATATGTTCTGTTCAAAAGTTATTATAAAGTTAATAAAATTTATTGCGTTGCGGCCTGGTTTTTTCTTTTTTTTTTTTTTTTTTTTACCTTCCAGGTGGACCAACCGATCGACTAGCTGCAGCACTGATGTGCATTCTGACAGAAGCATTGCGCTGCTGTCAGATTACACAAAAGTCAGTGTATGCGGCGCTGCAAGACGAGATTTCTCCTCTGCAGTAAAAGATACGTTTGCCGAGGCATATGAGCTGAGGAGGTGGCGGTGTTCATATACTTTGGCAAACACTTTGTATATATAAAAAAAAAAAAAATCCCGGCAATGATTTATTCATTCACATCGATTGATGTGAATGGAGAAATCGGGTTTGCCAGGGCATACGAGCTAAGTGGGTATGGATGTTGGGCGGAGCTCCTATGTCCTGGCAGATGCCTTTCCCCTCCTTTTTTTTTTTTTGGCAGACATTTTTTCATCCACATTGATCGATGCGAATGAAGAAATCTGTGCCGTTCATTTTTTCTTTCAGCCCAGAGGCTGAACGGAAAAAATAAATCTCATTACCCGTATGCTCAATATAAGGAGAATAGCAGAAACTCCTAATGCTGGCCATACATGTAATGATTGCGGAGACCCTCAAATGCCAGGGCAGTACAAACACCCCACAAATGACCCCATTTTTGAAAGAAGACACCCCAAGGTATTCACTGAGGGGCATATTAAGTCCATGAAAGATTGAAATTTTTGTCCCAAGTTAGCGGAAAGGGAGATTTGACAGGGGGGTGATCACCCCATATAGACTCCCTGATCACCCCCCTGTCATTGATCACCCCCCTGTAAGGCTCCATTCAGACATTTTTTTGGCCCAAGTTAGCGGAAATTTTATTTTTATTTTTTTCTTACAAAGTCTCATATTCCACTAACTTGTGTCAAAAAATAAAATCTCACATGAACTCACCATACCCCTCACGGAATCCAAATGCGTAAATTTTTTTAGACATTTATATTCCAGACTTCTTCTCACGCTTTAGGGTCCCTAAAATGCCAGGGCAGTATAAATAACCCACATGTGACCCCATTTCGGAAAGAAGACACCCCAAGGTATTCCGTGAGGGGCATATTGAGTCCATGAAAGATTGAAATTTTTGTCCCAAGTTAGCGGAAAGGGAGACTTTGTGAGAAAAAAAAATAAAAAATCAATTTCCACTAACTTTTGCCCAAAAAAAAATATTTCTATGAACTCGCCATGCCCCTCATTGAATACCTTGGGGTGTCTTCTTTCCAAAATGGGGTCACATGTGGTGTATTTATACTGCCCTGGCATTTTAGGGGCCCCAAAGCGTGAGAAGAAGTCTGGTATCCAAATGTCTAAAAATGCCCTCCTAAAAGGAATGTGGGCCCCTTTGCGCATCTAAGCTGCAAAAAAGTGTCACACATGTGGTATCTCCATACTCAGGAGAAGTTGGGCAATGTGTTTTGGGGTGTCATTTTACATATACCCATGCTGGGTGAGATAAATATCTTGGCAAAAGACAACTTTTCCCATTTTTTTATACAAAGTTGGCATTTGACCAAGATATTTATCTCACCCAGCATGGGTATACAGTTGCAAGAAAAAGTATGTGAATCCTTTGGAATGATATGGATTTCTGCACAAATTGGTCATAAAATGTGATCTGATCTTCATCTAAGTCACAACAATAGACAATCACAGTCTGCTTAAACTAATAACACACAAAGAATTAAATGTTACCATGTTTTTATTGAACACACCATGTAAACATTCACAGTGCAGGTGGAAAAAGTATGTGAACCCCTAGACTAATGACATCTCCAAGAGCTAATTGGAGTGAGGTGTCAGCCAACTGGAGTCCAATCAATGAGATGAGATTAGAGGTGTTGGTTACAGCTGCCCTGCCCTGTAAAAAAACACACACCAGTTCTGGGTTTGCTTTTCACAAGAATCATTGCCTGATTTGAATGATGCCTCGCACAAAAGAGCTCTCAGAAGACCTACGATTAAGAATTGTTGACTTGCATAAAGCTGGAAAGGGTTATAAAAGTATCTCCAAAAGCCTTGCTGTTCATCAGTCCACTGTAAGACAAATTGTATATAAATGGAGAAAGTTCAGCACTGCTGCTACTCTCGCTAGGAGTGGCCGTCCTGTAAAGATGACTGCAAGAGCACAGCGCAGACTGCTCAATAAGGTGAAGAAGAATCCTAGAGTGTCAGCTAAAAACTTACAAAAGTCTGTGGCATATGCTAACATCCCTGTTAGCAAATCTACGATACTTAAAACACTAACCAAGAATGGATTTCATGGGAGGATACCACAGAGGAAGCCACTGCTGTCCAAAAAAAACATTGCTGCACGTTTACAGTTTGCACAATAGCACCTGGATGTTCCACAGCAGTACTGGCAAAATATTCTGTGGACAGATGAAACCAAAGTTGAGTTGTTTGGAAGAAACACACAATACTATGTGTGGAGAAAAAGAGGCACAGCACACCAATATCAAAACCTCATCCCAACTGTAAAGTATGGTTGTGGGGGCATCATGGTTTGGGGCTGCTTTGCTGCGTCAGGGCCAGGACGGATTGCTATCATCGAAGGAAAAATGAATTCCCAAGTTTATCAAGACATTTTGCAGGATAACTTAAGGCCATCTGTCCACCAGCTGAAGCTCAACAGAAGATGGGTGTTGCCACAGGACAACGACCCAAAACATAGAAGTAAATCAACAACAGAATGGCTTAAACAGAAGAAAATATGCCTTCTGGAGTGGCCCAGTCAGAGTCCTGACCTCAACCCGATTGAGATGCTGTGGCATGACCTCAAGAAAGCGTTTCACACCAGACATCCCAAGAATATTGCAGAACTGAAACAGTTCTGTAAAGAGGAATGGTCAAGAATTACTCCTGACTGCTGTGCACGTCTGATCTGCAACTACAGAAAACGTTGAAGTTATTGCTGCCAAAGGAGGTTCAACCAGTTATTAAATCCATGGGTTCACATACTTTTTCCACCTGTACTGTGAATGTTTACATGGTGTGTTCAATAAAAACATGGTAACATTTCATTCTTTGCGTGTTATTAGTTTAAGCAGACTGTGATTGTCTATTGTTGTGACTTAGATGAAGATCAGATCACATTTTATGACCAATTTGTGCAGAAATCCATATCATTCCAAAGGGTTCACATACTTTTTCTTGCAACTGTATGTAAAATGACACCCCAAAACACATTGCCCAACTTCTCCTGAGTACGGAGATACCACATGTGTGACACTTTTTTGCAGCCTAGGTGGGCAAAGGGGCCCACATTCCAAAGAGCACCTTTCGGATTTCACCGGCCATTTTTTACAGATTTTGATTTCAAACTACTTACCACACATTAGGGCCCCTAAAATGCCAGGGCAGTATAACTACCCCACAAGTGACCCCATTTTGGAAAGAAGACACCCCAAGGTATTCCGTGAGGGGCATGGTGAGTTCCTAGAATTTTTTATTTTTTGTCACAAGTTAGTGGAATATGTAGATAAAATTATTATTTTTCTTACAAAGTCTCATATTCCACTAACTTGTGACAAAAAATAAAAAGTTCTATGAACTCACTATGCCCATCAGCGAATACCTTAGGGTGTCTACTTTCCGAAATGGGGTAATTTGTAGGGTGTTTGTACTGTCTGGCCATTGTAGAACCTCAGGAAACATGACAGGTGCTCAGAAAGCCAGAGCTGCTTCAAAAAAGCGGAAATTCACATTTTTGTACCATAGTTGGTAAACGCTATAACTTTTACCCAAACCATTTTTTTTTACCCAAACATTTTTTTTTAATCAAAGACATGTAGAACAATAAATTTAGAGAAAAATTTATATATGGATGTCGTTTTTTTTGCAAAATTTTACAACTGAAAGTGAAAAATGTCATTTTTTTGCAAAAAAACATTAAATTTCGATTAATAACAAAAAAAGTAAAAATGTCAGCAGCAATGAAATACCACCAAATGAAAGCTCTATTAGTGAGAAGAAAAGGAGGTAAAATTCATTTGGGTGGTAAGTTGCATGACCGAGCAATAAACGGTGAAAGTAGTGTAGGTCAGAAGTGTAAAAAGTGGCCTGGTCATTAAGGGTGTTTAAGGTAGGGGGGCTGAAGTGGTTAAACTAATAACACACAAATAATTAAATGTTACCATGTTTTTATTGAACACACCATGTAAACATTCACAGTACAGGTGGAAAAAGTATGTGAACCCATGGATTTAATAACTGGTTGAACCTACTTTGGCAGCAATAACTTCAACGTTTTCTGTAGTTGCAGATCAGACGTGCACAACGGTCAGTAATTCTTGACCATTCCTCTTTACAGAACTGTTTCAGTTCTGCAATATTCTTGGGATGTCTGGTGTGAAACGCTTTCTTGAGGTCATGCCACAGCATCTCAATCGGGTTGAGGTCAGGACTCTGACTGGGCCACTCCAGAAGGCGTATTTTCTTCTGTTTAAGCCATTCTGTTGTTGATTTACTTCTATGCTTTGGGTCGTTGTCCTGTTGCAAAATCCATCATCTGTTGAGCTTAAGCTGGTGGACAGATGACCTTAAGTTATCCTGCAAAATGTCTTGATAAACTTGGGAATTCATATTTCCTTCGATGATAGCAATCCGTCCTGGCCCTGATGCAGCAAAGCAGCCCCAAACCATGATGCCCCCACCACCATACTTCTCAGTTGGGATAAGGTTTTGATGTTGGTGTGCTGTGCCTCTTTTTCTCCACACATAGTGTTGTGTGTTTCTTCCAAACAACTCAACTTTGGTTTTATCTGTTGACAGAATATTTTGCCAGTACTGCTGTGGAACATCCAGGTGCTCTTATGCAAACTGTAAATGTGCAGCAAAGATTTTTTTTGGACAGCAGTGGCTTCCTCGGTGGTATCCTCCCATGAAATCCATTCTTGTTTAGTGTTTTATGTATCGTAGATTCGCTAACAGGGATGTTAGCATATGAAAGAGAGGAAAAATAAAGTGAGTTTCCACAGTGTGAGGCGCCAGTCGAGCAAGGGAAAATAAACAATGAAAGTAGCTGAAAAGTATATATTTTTGACCCGTACAGATCAATGATATTGATACCAGAGGTATTGAAATTTTAGACCAATTTTTGGTCGATGGATAACCGTAAAAGCAGTCAGGAGGGTGCAACACGGGATTAGACCCTGAGCATTCAAATCCTGAATAGGTTCAGTAGACAAAATCTGGTAGCAATAAAAATCACACTGGTGATACTAGGTTTTGGACCCATGCAGGGTCAATCCAAATACATATAAATGTATATAAATACATATAATCGATTTAAAATCGATAGATAATGGTAGTCACCACTCACTTCAGAGGGAGGAAATTTTTGAGGGATAAAGCTCAAGACACCCAAAAAAAATTCCTCCCAATCCTGGATCGCTTCAAAGGTCTTAGGAAGAGGTGGCAGTTACACACTTGGTACTTCTTGCAAGTTCCTTTATTTCCAATACAACAGGAAAAATAAAGCTCTACGCGTTTCGGGGCACAAAGTAAGTCCTGCTCCTGATGAAGGGGACTTACTTTGTGCCCCGAAACGCGTAGAGCTCTATTTTTCCTGTTGTATTGGAAATAAAGGAACTTGCAAGAAGTACCAAGTGTGGAACTGCCGCCTCTTCCTAAGACCTTTGAAGCGATCCAGGATTGGGAGGAATTTTTTTGGGTGTCTTGAGCTTTATCCCTCAAAAATTTTCTCCCTGTGAAGTGAGTGGTGACTACCATTATCTATTGATTTTAAATCGATTATATGTATTTATATACATTTATATGTATTTGGATTGATCCTGCATGGGTCCAAAACCTAGTATCACCAGTGTGATTTTTATTGCTACCAGATTTTGTCTACTCAACCTATTCAGGATTTGAATGCTCAGGATCTAATCCCGTGTTGCACCCTCCTGACTGCTTTTACAATTATCCATCGACCAAAAATTGGTCTAAAATTTCAATACCTCTGGTATCAATATCATTGATCTGTACGGGTAAAAATATATACTTTTCAGCTACTTTCATTGTTAATTTGCCCTTGCTCGACTGGTGCCTCACACTGTGGTCACTCACTTTATTTTTCCTCTCTTTCATTCCATGTATGTGTTGAACTAGTTCACACTACTGACCACACTCGGCTGCCTACCGATTACCTTACCGTATTCTCTGCCCTATTCACTTCCATTCTTTCCTCCTTTGGCGCCCTGCAACTAATTATATAGACTTCTTGGATTGGGTTTCAAGTAAGTCTTGTGATTAACCCTCTACATTTTTTTCTCCCATACATGTTTGCATATGCCAGAGACTTTTGTAAGTCTTTAGCTGACACTCTTGGATTCTTCTTCACCTCATTGAGCAGTCTGCGCTGTGCTCTTGCAGTCATCTTTACAGGACGGCCACTCCTAGGGAGAGTAGCAGCAGTGCTGAACTTTCTCCATTTATAGACAATTTGTCTTACCTTGGACTGATGAACAGCAAGGCTTTTGGAGATCCTTTATAACCCTTTCCAGCTTTATGCAAGTCAACAATTCTTAATCATAGGTCTTCTGAGAGCTCTTTTGTGCGAGGCATCATTCACATCAGGCAATGCTTCTTGTGAAAAGCAAACCCAGAACTGGTGTGTTTTTTATAGGGCAGGGCAGCTGTAACCAACACCTCCAATCTCATCTCATTGATTGGACTCCAGTTGGCTGACACCTCACTCCAATTAGCTCTTGGAGATGTCATTAGTCTAGGGGTTCACATACTTTTTCCACCTGCACTGTGAATGTTTACATGGTGTGTTCAATAAAAACATGGTAACATTTAATTCTTTGTGTGTTATTAGTTTAAGCAGACTGTGATTGTCTATTGTTGTGACTTAGATGAAGATCAGATCACATTTTATGACCAATTTGTGCAGAAATCCATATCATTCCAAAGGGTTCACATACTTTTTCTTGCAACTGTATCTCTGCGGACTGTTAACCCTGGCATAAAAAATGCAGTTTATATTCAGCCAGAGCAAAACGATCCGGGGGATCATATATCTTCCCCAGGGCTACAAAAAATTCATCCACCGATCGGAGGGGCCGTGCCCCCACCGGCAGCGAAAAGGCCCAAGACTGAGCGTTATCCCTGAGCAGCGAGATGATGATCCCCATCACCTGGGGAAGTAGGCGAAAATGGAGTTTGCAAGCCTCCCTAAAGCAAACAAAATTCTCACTACCCCCGGAGAACGTATCCGGAAGCGAGATCTTAGGCTCGGAACAAACTCCATGAACGCCAGCAGAACCGGTCACCTGAAACTGAGACACAGTTTTATGGAGATCTGCTACCTCCAGCGAAAGAGCTTGCATGCGGTCAATGAAGGCTGAAACTGGATCCATGCTTAAGACGGTTATGGCGGTTTATAATGTCACGGATGAAGTTTGCAGATAGCTGGAACTTATAAATAAACAAGCGACTGGCTTGAACCCAAACTAAGGAGCTTATAGGTGAGCCCTATAAAACCCTAAGAGCTCTCCCTGACTGCTATGCACATGCAAGGGTCTCGATGGTAGACGATTGCATGACCACATACCTAAGCCTGTGTGACACCTGAAAACCCTATAATAGTGAGGGGACACAACCACCGGATCCCTGCATTTAATACAGACGGAGTCAGGGTCATCTAGAATCAAGCCAGCAAGGAAACACAATAAAGTAAAGGACTTATTTAAGCAAACAGCAGAAGCAGCCTCCTGCAGTGAACACTTCATCCAGGAAGTAGTATAAACCGCAAAGTGAGGCAGTATGAGAGGGAATATAAAGGAAGACGATTAGTCTAAATAAGTGACACCTGGCAGAAGGAAAGGAGATGAGAAAGTGAAACCAAAACAAAGAACATCATACAAGAGGTAGAGAAGAACGTCTGCCAGACCTTCTCACAGAACTGGCGGTGACAATTTCCTAAAGGACGGATTTATAATCTGTCCGGTCCTGAGCGCAAGTCCATGAAAGACTACATCCAGGAGAGTCTCAAGAAAGGACATATTAGGCCCTCCACCTCTCCCCTGGGAGCAGGATTCTTTTTCGCTAAAAAGAAAGATGGTGGTCTCAGGCCCTGCATTGACTACAGAAATTTTAATAAAATTACTATTAGGAATCAGTATTCCATCCCGTTGATTCCTGATTTGTTTAACCAGATTTTGGGTGCTTCTTGGTTTTCTAAATTTGATTTGAGAGGAGCTTATAATCTAGTTCGTATTAAGGAGGGAGATGAGTGGAAAACTGCTTTTAATACTCCAGAGGGTCACTTTGAGTATCTGGTTATGCCATTTGGTCTTTGCAATGCCCCAGCTGTGTTTCAGAATTTCATGAATTATATTTTTAGAGAACTTATTGGCAAAGTTATGATTGTTTATGATATTCTTGTCTTTTCACCTGACTGGGATTCTCATGTGTCTCACATCAGACTGGTTCTTAAAATCCTCAGGGAGAACCATTTGTCTGTTAAATTAGAGAAATGTGTATTTGGAGTTCAAGAGATCCTCTATCTTGGCTATATTCTTACTCCTCATTCATTTAAAATGGATCCCAGTAAGGTTCAGGCTATCCAAGACTGGGTAAGACCATCCTCCTTAAAGGCACTCCAACGTTTTTTAGGATTCGCCATTTTTTAACGTAAATTCATAAAGAAATTTTCTGTTATTGCCAAACATAGAAACATAGAATGTGTCGGCAGATAAGAACCATTTGGCCCATCTAGTCTGCCCAATATATCTGAATCCTATTAATAGTCCCTGGCCCTATCTTATATGAAGGATAGCCTTATGCCTATCCCATGCATGTTTAAACTCCTTCACTGTATTTGCAGCTACCACTTCTGCAGGAAGGCTATTCCATGCATCCACTACTCTCTCAGTAAAGTAATACTTCCTATATTACTTTTAAACCTTTGCCCCTCTAATTTAAAACTGTGTCCTCTTGTGGTAGTTTTTCTTCTTTTAAATATGCTCTCCTCCTTTACCGAGTTGATTCCCTTTATGTATTTAAAAGTTTCTATCATATCCCCTCTGTCTCTTCTTTCTTCCAAGCTATACATATTAAGGTCCTTTAACCTTTCCTGGTAAGTTTTATCCTGCAATCCATGTACTAGTTTAGTAGCTCTTCTCTGAACTCTCTCTAGAGTATCTATATCCTTTTGGAGATATGGCCTCCAGTACTGAGCACAATACTCCAAGTGAGGTCTCACCAGTGTTCTGTACAGCGGCATAAGCACTTCACTCTTTCTACTGCTTATACCTCTCCCTATACATCCAAGCATTCTGCTGGCATTTCGTGCTGCCCTATTACATTGTCTTCCCACCTTTAAGTCTTCTGAAATAATTACTCCTAAATCCCTTTCCTCAGATACTGAGGTCAGGACTGTGTCAAATATTCTATATTCTGCCCTTGGGTTTTTACGCCCCAGGTGCATTATCTTGCACTTATCCACATTAAATTTCAGTTGCCAGAGTTCTGACCATTCTTCTAGTTTTCCTAAATCCTTTTCCATTTGGCGTTTCCCTCCAGGAACATCAACCCTGTTACATATCTTTGTGTCATCAGCAAAAAGACAAACCTTACCATCGAGGCCTTTTGCAATATTACTTATGAAGATATTAAACAAAATTGGTCCCAGTACAGATCCCTGTGGAACCCCACTGGTAACATGACCTTGTTTTGAATGTTCTCCATTGACTACAAGCCTCTGCTGTCTGTCACTCAGCCACTGCCTAATCCACTCAACAATATGGGAGTCCATGCTCAATCAAACCCCTCACGGATCTAACTATAAAAGGTTCGGATCTGGTTAACTGGTCGTTGGAGGCCTGTCGAGCCTTTGATACCCTAAAAAATTGTTTCCAAATGGCTCCAGTCTTGGTTCAGCCCGATACCAAGGAACTTTTTGTAGTGGAGGTTGATGCCACAGAGGATGGTGTGTGGGCCGTCCTTTCACAGGGGTCCTCTAACCTCACTAATTTAAGGCCATGCGCCTTCTTCTCTCGCAAGTTCTCTCCTTCGGAGAGAAATTACGATATTGGAAACCGCGAGTTACTGGCCAATAAATGGGCATTTGAGGAGTGGAGGCATTTTTTAGAAGGGGCTAGACACCGTATTACTTGTCTCACTGATCATAAGAACTTAGTGTTTCTTGAGGCGGCCAAATGCCTTAATCCTAGACAAGCCAGATGGGCCCTGTTTTTTACTCGTTTTAACTTTTCTGTTACTTTCAGACCAGGAAGTAAAAATGTTAAGGCAGATGCCTTGTCCCAGAGTTTTAATGCAGTCCAACCTCCTGATACCCCCCGGAACCCATCTTGCCAACAAACATCTTTGTGGCATCAGTTTCTGCAGATCTTTCCTCTGAGATTCAACAGGCTCAGCAACTTGCTCCTCCACAAACATCGGCAGATAAGTTGTTTGTTCCTGAATGCTTTCGTGTTCAATTATTGGGTGAATGTCATGCTCTGTGGTCATCCAGGTATTGCTGCCACTAAGGAATTGCTGCTGAGGTCTATCTGGTGGCCCACTTTGTCTAAAGATGTACGGTCTTATGTTTTAGCTTGCGATGTTTGTGCCCGGTGTAAGACCCCAAGAACACATCCCGCTGGTGAACTACAACCACTACCCATTCGCTGTATGCCATGGTCTCACATCTCCATGGATTTTATTTCTGATCTGCCCCTCTCTGAGGGGAAGTCAGTGGTGTGGGTAGTGGTTGACCGTTTTAGCAAGATGGTGCACTTTGTCCCTTTAAGTAAGCTCCCTGATGCAAAGACCTTAGCATCCTTGTTCATTGAACATGTGGTACGTCTGAATGGTGTCCCTGAGAATATCGTCTCTGATAGAGGCGTTCAGTTTCTTTCTAGCTTTTGAAGGGCTTTTTGTAGAAGATGTGACATCTCTTTGTCCTTTTCGTCTGCTTTCCATCCACAGACCAATGGGCAGACGGAACGGTTAAATCAGGTAGTGGAGCTTTTTCTAAGGTGCTATTTATCAAATAATCAACTCCTATATGTGAGATACCTCCCGTTGCCAGAATTCGCCATCAACAATCGGGTTAATTCTTCCACGGGGGTGTCTCCTTTTTTTTGTAACAGTGGTTTACATCCTCGCTTTAGTTCTAATCCCTCTGTATCCTCACTCAACCCGCAGGCAGATTCTTTTACCTCTAGACTGTGCACAATCTGGGCACAGGTTCAATCGAACCTGGAAAAGGCCCAGGAAACCCAGTGTAAACACGCCAATAAGAGACGTTCCAAGGGGGTAAACTTTGTACTCGGCGATAAGGTGTGGTTGTCGACTAAAAATCTTGCTTTGAAACAATGTTCTAAGAAATTGGACCATACAATATTATTGAGCTTATTAACCCAGTATCTTTTAGACTTAAGCTACCCGACTCCCTCCGTATACATGATGTGTTCCATAAGTCGTTACTTAAGAAATATGTGTCACCAGTGGTTCCGGTTAAAAAACCTCCTCCACCTGTGGAGGTTGAAGGTCAGGAGGAATTCATTATTTCTAAAATAATAGATGTCAGAAAGATTAGAAATTCTTTTCAATACCTGGTCAACTGGAAAGGTTTTGGACCTGAGGAGAGGTCCTGGATACCTATGTCTAGGATGCATGCTTCCAGGTTAATTGCTAAATTTCACCGGGAACACCCTGAGAAACCTCGTCCACAATGCTTGGGTCCGGTGGCCCCTAGTAAAAGAAGGGGGGTACTGTAACGGGGCGCCGAAGGCGCACTCGATCTCCCATCAGCCGCAGACCTGCTGCTTAGCTTCGGGAGCGAGGATCTGTGTTTGGCCTCGTTCCCAGGGCGGCCTTGCTAGCTGGGAGGCTCACTGCTTCTTGGTCTGCCTTGAGCGCCGAGCTGATCACTTGGTGCTCGACTTGTTTGTCTGTCGGTCATGTGACGCTGGCCACGTCACATGACCCTCACTCCCTACTAAAAATACAGGCGGCCTGCTGGTTACAGGTTGCCTGTGATTTGCGTCCTATAGGCTGTGTACTTTATTGTTATTAAGCTACCTCTGGAATTGAACCTCGATCCGCCTCTTGACACCTCTTAAGCCTGCTCCCTGTACCTTGACGCTACCTCTCGGATTTTGACCTCAGCTTGTTTACGGATTTGTCTTTGCCTCTTCACTTGTTCTGACGTGACCTCCTGGACTGACATCGGCTAATTGACCCTCCTCGCCTTCCGTTTTTGTTCTACCTCTTGTCCGCTTATTGTAACTTCTCAGTGGCTGTCCTCTTCCATGCTGTCTCTTTCTCTCTGCTTGCACTTAGTAGGTTAGGGACTGTCGCCCAGTTGCGCTCCGTCACCTAGGGAGGGTGGTGCAAGTAGTCAGGGACAGGGGACGAGTGGCAGCTCAGGGGGTGCACCTCCGCTCTATCTTGATTCCCGTGACTCTACCCGTGACAATAATACTATATGAAAACAGTCATTAATTATTTTATTATTTTATTATATTATTGTTTGCCACATAATTAAGGTTTTTGGTATACATAAATGCTGGAGGACTGAAGGGACATCAGTAGAGTTGAGCGAACACCTGGATGTTCGGGTTCGAGAAGTTCGGCCGAACTTCCCGGAAATGTTCGGATCCCGAACCCGAACCGAACTTCGTCCCGAACCCGAACCCCATTGAAGTCAATGGGGACCCGAACTTTTGGGCACTAAAAAGGCTGTAAAACAGCCCAGGAAAGAGCTAGAGGGCTGCAAAAGGCAGCAACATGTAGGTAAATCCCCTGCAAACAAATGTGGATAGGGAAATGAATTAAAATAAAAATAAAAATAATAAAAATGACCCAATATCAATTGGACAGAGGTCCCATAGCAGAGAATCTGGCTTCACGTCAGCAGAGAATCAGTCTCTTCATGCCATAGCAAAGAATCTGGCTTCATGTCAGCAGAGAATCAGTCTCTTCATGCCATAGCAGAGAATCTGGCTTCATGTCACCCACCACTGGAACAGGCCACTGTCACACATTTAGGCCCAGGCACCCAGGCAGAGGAGAGAGGTCCCGTAACAGAGAATCTGACCTTATGTCAGCGCAGAATCAGTCTTCATGTCATAGCAGAGAATCAGGCTTCACGTCACCCACCACTGGAACAGGCCACTGTCACACATTTAGGCCCAGGCACCCAGGCAGAGGAGAGAGGTCCCGTAACAGAGAATCTGGCCTTATGTCAGCGCAGAATCTGTCTTCATGTCATAGCAGAGAATCAGGCTTCACGTCATCCACCACTGGAACAGGCCACTGTCACACATTTAGGCCCAGGCACCCAGGCAGATGAGAGAGGTCCCGTAACAGAGAATCTGGCCTTATGTCAGCACAGAATCTGTCTTCATGTCATAGCAGAGAATCAGGCTTCACGTCACTCACCACTGGAACAGGCCACTGTCACACATTTAGGCCCAAGCACCCAGGCAGAGGAGAGAGGTCCCGTAACAGAGAATCTGGCCTTATGTCAGCGCAGAATCTGTCTTCATGTCATAGCAGAGAATCAGGCATCACGTCACCCACCACTGGAACAGGCCACTGTCACACATTTAGGCCCAGGCACCCAGACAGAGGAGAGAGGACCCGTAACAGAGAATCTGGCGTTATGTCAGCGCAGAATCTGTCTTCATGTCATAGCAGAGAATCAGGCTTCACGTCACCCACCACTGGAACAGGCCACTGTCACACATTTAGGCCCAGGCACCCAGGCAGAGGAGAGAGGACCCGTAACAGAGAATCTGGCCTTATGTCAGCACAGAATCTGTCTTCATGTCATAGCAGAGAATCAGGCATCACGTCACCCACCACTGGAACAGGCCACTGTCACACATTTAGGCCCAGGCACCCAGGCAGAGGAGAGAGGTCCCGTAACAGAGAATCTGGCCTTATGTCAGCGCAGAATCTGTCTTCATGTCATAGCAGAGAATCAGGCTTCACGTCACCCACCACTGGAACAGGCCACTGTCACACATTTAGGCCCAGGCACCCAGGCAGAGGAGAGAGGTCCCGTAACAGAGAATCTGGCCTTATGTCAGCACAGAATCTGTCTTCATGTCATAGCAGAGAATCAGGCTTCACGTCACCCACCACTGGAACAGGCCACTGTCACACATTTAGGCCCAGGCACCCAGGCAGAGGAGAGAGGTCCCGTAACAGAGAATCTGGCCTTATGTCAGCACAGAATCTGTCTTCATGTCATAGCAGAGAATCAGGCTTCACGTCACCCACCACTGGAACAGGCCACTGTCACACATTTAGGCCCAGGCACCCAGGCAGAGGATGGTGGTCATGTAACAGAGAATCTGGCCTTATGTCAGCACAGAATCTGTCTTCATGTCATAGCAGAGAATTAGGCTTCACGTCACCCACCACTGGAACAGGCCACTGTCACATATTTAGGCCCAGGCACCCAGACAGAGGAGAGAGGTCCCGTAACAGAGAATCTGGCCTTATGTCAGCACAGAATCTGTCTTCATGTCATAGCAGAGAATCAGGGTTCACGTCACCCACCACTGGAACAGGCCACTGTCATATATTTAGGCCCAGGCACCCAGGCAGAGGAGAGAGGTCGCGTAACAGAGAATCTGGCTTCATGTCAGCACAGAATAAGTCTTCATGGCATAGCAGAGAATCAGGCTTCACGTCACCCACCACTGGAACAGGCCACTGTCACACATTTAGGCCCCGGCACCCAGACAGAGGAGAGGTTCATTCAACTTTGGGTTGCCCCGCAATATAATGGTAAAATGAAATTAAAAATAGTATTGAATGAGGAAGTGCCCTGGAGTAGAATAATATATTGTTAAGGGGAGTTAGTTAATATCTAATCTGCACAAGGGATGGACAGGTCCTGTGGGATCCATGCCTGGTTCATTTTTATGAACGTCAGCTTGTCCACATTGGCTGTAGACAGGCGGCTGCGTTTGTCTGTAATGACGCCACCTGCCGTGCTGAATACACGTTCAGACAAAACGCTGGCCGCCGGGCAGGCCAGCACCTCCATGGCATAAAAGGCTAGCTCTGGCCACGTGGACAATTTGGAGACCCAGAAGTTGAATGGGGCCGAACCATCAGTCAGTACGTGGAGGGGTGTGCACAGGTACTGTTCCACCATGTTAGTGAAATGTTGCCTCCTGCTAACACGTTCCGTATCAGGTGGTGGTGCAGTTAGCTGTGGCGTGTTGACAAAACTTTTCCACATCTCTGCCATGCTAACCCTGCCCTCAGAGGAGCTGGCTGTGACACAGCTGCGTTGGCGACGTCTTGCTCCTCCTCTGCGTTTGCCTTGGGCTTCCACTGGTTCCCCTGTGACATTTGGGAATGCTCTCAGTAGCGCGTCTACCAACGTGCGCTTGTACTCGCGCATCTTCCTATCACGCTCCAGTGTAGGAAGTAAGGTGGGCACATTGTCTTTGTACCGGGGATCCAGCAGGGTGGCAACCCAGTAGTCCGCACACGTTAAAATGTGGGCAACTCTGCTGTCGTTGCGCAGGCACTGCAGCATGTAGTCGCTCATGTGTGCCAGGCTGCCCAGAGGTAAGGTTAAGCTGTCCTCTGTGGGAGGCGTATCGTCATCATCCTGTGTTTCCCCCCAGCCAAGCACCAGTGATGGGCCCGAGCTGCTTTGGGTGCCACCCCGCTGTGAACATGCTTCATCCTCATCCTCCTCCACCTCCTCCTCATCTTAGTCCTCCTCGTCCTCCAGTAGTGGGCCCTGTCTGGCCACATTTGTACCTGGCCTCTGGTGTTGCAAAAAACCTCCCTCTGAGTCACTTCGAAGAGACTGGCCTGAAAGTGCTAAAAATGACCCCTCTTCCTCCTGGGCCACCTCCTCTTCCATCATCGCCCTAAGTGTTTTCTCAAGGAGACATAGAAGTGGTATTGTAACGCTGATAACGGCATCATCGCCACTGGCCATGTTGGTGGAGTACTCGAAACAGCGCAACAGGGCACACAGGTCTCGCATGGAGGCCCAGTCATTGGTGGTGAAGTGGGTCTGATCCGCAGTGCGACTGACCCGTGCGTGCTGCAGCTGAAACTCCACTATGGCCTGCTGCTGCTCGCACAGTCTGTCCAGCATATGCAAGGTGGAGTTCCACCTGGTGGGTACGTCGCATATGAGGGGGTGAGCGGGAAGGCCGAAGTTACGCTGTTGCGCAGACAGGTGAGCAGCGGCAGGGTGTGAACGCCGGAAGCGCGAACAGACGGCCCGCACTTTATGCAGCAGCTCTGACATGTCGTGGTAGTTGCGAATGAACTTCTGCACCACCAAATTCAGCACATGCGCCAGGCAAGGGATGTGCGTCAAACCGGCTAGTCCCAGAGCTGCAACGAGATTTCGCCCATTATCGCACACCACCAGGCCGGGCTTGAGGCTCACCGGCAGCAACCACTCGTCGGTCTGTTGTTCTATACCCCCCCACAACTCCTGTGCGGTGTGGGGCCTGTCCCCCAAACATATGAGTTTCAGAACGGCCTGCTGACGTTTACCCCGGGCTGTGCTGAAGTTGGTGGTGAAGGTGTGTGGCTGACTGGATGAGCAGGTGGAAGAAGAGGAGGAGGAAGCTGAGTAGAAGGAGGAGGAGACAGGAGGCAAAGAATGTTGCCCTGCGATCCTTGGCGGCTGAAGGACGTGCGCCAAACAGCTCTCCGCCTGGGGCCCAGCCGCCACTACATTTACCCAGTGTGTAGTTAGGGAGATATAGCGTCCCTGGCCGTGCTTACTGGTCCACGTATCTGTGGTTAGGTGGACCTTGCCACAGATGGCGTTGCGCAGTGCACACTTGATTTTATCGGACACTTGTTTGTGCAGGGAAGGCACGGCTCTCTTGGAGAAGATGTGGCGGCTGGGAACAACATACTGTGGGACAGCAAGTGACATGAGCTGTTTGAAGCTGTATGTGTCCACCAGCCTAAATGACAGCATTTCATAGGCCAGTAGTTTAGAAATGCTTGCATTCAGGGCCAGGGATCGAGGGTGGCTAGGTGGGAATTTACGCTTTCTCTCAAATGTTTGTGAGATGGAGAGCTGAACGCTGCCGTGTGACATGGTTGAGATGCTTGGTGACGCAGGTGGTGGTGTTGGTGGTACATCCCATGTTTGCTGGGCGGCAGGTGCCAACGTTCCTCCAGAGGCGGAGGAAGAGGCCGAGGCGGCGGCAGCAGCAGCAGAAGAGGCCGAGGCGGCGGCAGCAGCAGAAGAGGCCGAGGCGGCAGCAGCAGAAGAGGTAGCAGGGGGAGCCTGAGTGACTTCCTTGTTTTTAAGGTGTTTACTCCACTGCAGTTCATGCTTTGCATGCAGGTGCCTGGTCATGCAGGTTGTGCTAAGGTTCAGAACGTTAATGCCTCGCTTCAGGCTCTGATGGCACAGCGTGCAAACCACTCGGGTCTTGTCGTCAGCACATTGTTTGAAGAAGTGCCATGCCAGGGAACTCCTTGAAGCTGCCTTTGGGGTGCTCGGTCCCAGATGGCTGCGGTCAGTAGCAGGCGGAGTCTCTTGGCGGCGGGTGTTCTGAATTTGCCCACTGCTCCCTCTTTTGCTACACTGTTGGCTCGGTCTCACCACTGCCTCTTCTTCCGCACTGTGAAAGTCAGTGGCACGACCTTCATTCCATGTGGGGTCTAGGACCTCATCGTCCCCTGCATCGTCTTCCACCCAGTCTTGATCCCTGACCTCCTGTTCAGTCTGCACACTGCAGAAATACGCAGCAGTTGGCACCTGTGTTTCGTCATCATCAGAGACGTGCTGAGGGGGTATTCCCATGTCCTCATCATCAGGAAAAATAAGTGGTTGTGCGTTAGTGCATTCTATCTCTTCCACCCCTGGGGAAGGGCTAGGTGGATGCCCTTGGGAAACCCTGGCAGCAGAGTCTTCAAACAGCATAAAAGAATGCTGCATAACTTGAGGCTCAGACAGTTTCCCTGATATGCATGGGGGTGATGTGACAGACCGATGGGCTTGGTTTTCATGCGCCATCTGTGCACTTTCTAAAGAAGACTGGGTGGGAGATAATGTGAACGTGCTGGATCCACTGTCGGCCACCCAATTGACTAATGCCTGTACCTGCTCAGGCCTTACCATCCTTAGAACGGCATTGGGCCCCACCAAATATCGCTGTAAATTCTGCTGGCTACTGGGACCTGAGGTAGTTGGTTCACTAGGACTTGTGGCTGTGGCAGAACGGCCACGTCCTCTCCCAGCACCAGAGGGTCCACTAACACCACCACGACCATGTCCACGTCCGCGTCCCTTATTAGATGTTTTCCTCATTGTTCCTGTTCACCACAGTTTTGAGAATTGCAAATTTGGGAATAGTTTTTCAACCCAGAACAAAAAGTGTGCTTTTACGGTGACTACGAATAACTTGACCAGCTAAAACAGTACAGATTTGGTTGAATAGAAATGTCAGGCCTGTTTTTTTTTTGCGCTATGTGACAGGTATAGGTTTAATCACAGAATTAGACTTCTATCTGCACGGTAGCGTGTGTCTTAGGTTTTTCTGAATGCCACTATCAGCACCTTCAATGTAAGATATCCTTTTTGGGATAGATTTCAAGTAGGCCTCATATACCAGAAACTAGTTATTTTGAGAATGGCAAATTTGGGAATAGTTTTTCAACCCAGAACAAAAAGTCTGCTTTTACGGTCACTACAAATAACTTGACCAGCTAAAACAGTACAGATTTGGTTGAATAGAAAGGTCAGGCCTGTTTTTTTTTTGCGCTGTGTGACAGGTATAGGTTTAATCACAGAATCAGACTTCTATCTGCACGGTAGCGTGTGTCTTAGGTTTTTCTGAATGACACTATCAGCACCTTCAATGTAAGATATCCTTTTTGGGATAGATTTCAAGTAGGCCTCATATACCAGAAACTAGTTATTTTGAGAATGGCAAATTTGGGAATAGTTTTTCAACCCAGAACAAAAAGTGTGCTTTTACGGTCACTACAAATAACTTAACCAGCTAAAACAGTACAGATTTGGTTGAATAGAAATATCAGGCCTGTTTTTTTTTTGCGCTGTGTGACAGGTATAGGTTTAATCACAGAATCAGACTTCTATCTGCACGGTAGCGTGTGTCTTAGGTTTTTGTGAATGACACTATCAGCACCTTCAATGTAAGATATCCTTTTTGGGATAGATTTCAAGTAGGCCTCATATACCAGAAACTAATTATTTTGAGAATGGCAAATTTGGGAATAGTTTTTCAACCCAGAACAAAAAGTCTGTTTTTACGGTCACTACAAATAACTTGACCAGCTAAAACAGTACAGATTTGGTTGAATAGAAATGTCAGGCCTGTTTTTTTTTGCGCTGTGTGACAGGTATAGGTTTAATCACAGAATTAGACTTCTATCTGCACGGTAGCGTGTGTCTTAGGTTTTTCTGAATGACACTATCAGCACCTTCAATGTAAGATATCCTTTTTGGGATAGATTTCAAGTAGGCCTCATATACCAGAAACTAGTTATTTTGAGAATGGCAAATTTGGGAATAGTTTTTCAACCCAGAACAAAAAGTCTGCTTTTACGGTCACTACAAATAACTTGACCAGCTAAAACAGTACAGATTTGGTTGAATAGAAATGTCAGGCCTGTTTTTTTTTTGCGCTGTGTGACAGTTATAGGTTTAATCACAGAATCAGACTTCTATCTGCACGGTAGCGTGTGTCTTAGTTTTTTCTGAATGACACTATCAGCACCTTCAATGTAAGATATCCTTTTTGGGATAGATTTCAAGTAGGCCTCATATACCAGAAACTAGTTATTTTGAGAATGGCAAATTTGGGAATAGTTTTTCAACCCAGAACAAAAAGTCTTCTTTTACGGTCACTACAAATAACTTGACCAGCTAAAACAGTACAGATTTGGTTGAATAGAAATGTCAGGTCTATTTTTTAGGCGCTGGGTGACTGGCTCAGCCTGCACCAGATGTAGTATATGGCCAAAAAATAACCAGACTGTTGATGGTTAAATGCACTTCGGTGACACAGGCTCAGCCTGCAGCTGATGTAGGATATAGCAAAAAATAACCACACTATTGATGGTTAAATGCACTTGGGTGACACAGGCTCAGCCTGCAGCTGATGTAGGATATAGCACAAAATAACCACACTATTGATGGTTAAATACACTTGGTGATAGCTTGTGCTGGCGCACCACAAGCCACAAAATGGCCGCCGATCACCCCAAAAAAAAGTGATCTAAAAACGCTCTGGGCAGCCTCAAAAAAGTGAGCAAGTCGATATTATCACTTCAATGATCCACAGCTGCAGATCGATCACAGAATGAAGTCTTTTGGAGGAGTTAATCTGCCTAATCTCGCCCTAACGTCGCAGCTGCAACCTCTCCCTATGCTTGAATCAGCAGAGTGACGTGCAACGCTACAGGACCCAAGCTTATATAGAGGCTGTGTCACATGCTGCACTGGCCAATCACAGCCATGCCAATAGTAGGCAAGGCTGTGATGGCCTCTTGGGGCAAGTAGTATGACGCTTATTGATTGGCTGCTTTGCAGCCTTTCAAAAAGCGCCAAGAAAGCGCCGAACACCGAACCCGAACCTGGACTTTTACGAAAATGTTCGGGTTCGGATCCGTGTCACGGACACCCCAAAATTCGGTACGAACCCGAACTATACAGTTCGGGTTCGCTCATCCCTAGACATCAGTGGCATCTGAGGTAAAGCTTGAAATATTTTGTAAAATGTCTTAAGTAATATCAGTAACAAAGTCATTTGTTATATGGTTCTATCAATTGTTTTCGATGTCTTCATAAGATCATCCGAGGATATATATAGTTAAGACAGGTTTCGCTTAATGTTTATGCCATAATACTTTTAGTCCAAGAGAATACTTTGACAAATTAAAAACAGTGTGGTTGCACAATATATGGGAAACTCACTTCGCATGACTTTGTTTAGGGCCTTGGTCAAAGGAGTAGAGCAGGGGTAGGTTTCACAACAGCTGGAGTGCCGAAGGTTGCATACTAGGCAACCTTCGGCACTCCAGCTGTTGTGAAACTACAACTTCCAGCATGCATACTTCCTCTACTCTTCTCAAAACTCTCATAAAAATGAATGGAGCATGCTGGGAATTGTAGTTTTACAACAGTTGTGGTGCAGAAGGTTGCTGATCCCTGGAGTAGAGATTGCCATCACAGGGTGTTCAACCTTTGACCTGAAGTATATGAAAGGCCTGGTCTCTGGAGCAGTCCAACCAACAGGCCAGAAGAGGTCCACTTCCCTTAACTCTTTAAAGAGGTTCTCAACAATATTGATGGTCTATCCTCAGGACATAGATTTTTACTACATAGATCTTGTGCCACTCACCTGGCAGCATAAATAACATACTTTCTTTATTTTGTGAGTCAATATGATTATGGAGATGCCAACTTTATATAGCTTTTTTTTTTACTCATTTTGAACAATAAAACATTTTTTTCTGTTGCAATATTCTGAGAGCCATAACTTTTTTGTTTTTTATGTCAGCAACGCTTTGTGAAAGGTTGTGTTTTGTATGACAAGCTTTACTTTTCATTTGACACTATTCTTGGGTAGTACATTTGACTTTTTGGTCAGTTTTTCTTCCACATTTGTGAAGGCATGGTGACCAGAAAACCTCCATTCTGGCATGGCTTTTTAGGTCCTTTTTTAACTCCATCCTCCGGAACTAGATTATGCAATCTTCTCATATTTTGTTATTGTGGTGCATTATGGCTGTCAGCATAACACTGACAGCCATCCTATTAAGCCCTGCCTCTGGCAGAACCTAATATGTGAAAAACATGACAGACCTGGGTAGGCCTTTGTTTGGCTCAGAGTTGCCATGCTGTCATTCCCTACTTGTTTAGTGTCTAAACAGAACTTACTCTTGTGATCTGAAGTTTGGGAAGTGTAGTTTTTTAAAAAAATTGCCTCACTGCCTTATACAAAAGAAGGGCCCACAAAAAAGTAGCCCCCTCCAGCAATAGTAGCACAAGATGAAAGAGCAAGTGGATTGTTTTTTTTTTACCCACAAGTCACAAAAAAATCTGAAAATGGTCCCCAATTAACATATATGCATCTTTGGGCACGTCGGATTATGTTGGCTGATACTGCTTGCAGCTCTTCAACAGTGATGCTGTGGATAGGGTTTGTGATGTTTTCCTTGAGTTCATCCAAGGGATGTGGATTGTTAGTGGATACTTTCTGTTTTAAATTTCCCAACTGATAAAAATTGCATGTGGACAAGTGTGGGGAATGTGTTGGCCATAACCCCTGGCCCATAGTTCGCTCCTCTGTAAACAGTTCATGAAGCCGTGCCAGTGAGTTTCGTGAGGTGCAGCATGTTGCCCCATTTTGTTGGAAAAAGGAGGACATTTTTTTCTTCTGCAGCATCACTGTTGAAGAGCTATAGTCAGTATTAGTCAACATAATCTGATGTAGCCAAAGAGGCATAGATGTAAACGGGTATATACAAACTGAAAAGACTAGCGTGGTATTAGCAGGAGGTGCTCCAACCCACATGCAGTCGTGCATATATATAGGGGAGCAAATCCTGCACTTGTGGCCCGTTGCTAATGCCAGCAAAAATGCATACGGTGGAGGATGCCCGCAGCGAACCACAAGTACCACAATAGACATCCCACACAAGGTAGCAATTGTGTGGATGTCATAATCAATATAACAATATAACAAAATAGCAAAGACAGGTGCACGCTGCGGTCTTACTAAACCCTCAAACTGGTTTTAAAATTGAGAGATTAGTCAACATGTCCTACGGTGTAGAACATGTCTAAGCCCGGGCACCACGCCAAGGTTTCTCAAGTAGCCCGGGACCTTACACTCTCCTAACTGGGCCGTATGGGCAATACCAGGAGCCAGTGAGCAAATTACAGGAGCATGAGGCCGACTCACAAACAACTCACCAGTTACCTCCAGCATGTAACCATGCTTGCAATGGGAGGAGGGAGGAGTCTGCGAGTCCCACTCAAGACTGGCTGATATGTCCCAGGCCTCACAGGTGCACCTAAATGTGGCCTGTAGATGGAAAACAGGCACATTTAAATTGGAGTTTATACACCTCCAGAAATCTCTATATATACAAACTGAAAAGACTAGCGTGGTATTAGCAGGAGGTGCTCAAACCCACATGCAGTCGTGCATATATATAGGGGAGCAAATCCTGCACTTGTGGCCCATTGCTAATGGCGATCCCCAGCAAAAATGCATACGGTGGAGGATGCCCGCAGCGAACCACAAGTACCACAATAGACATCCCACACAAGGTAGCAATTGTGTGGATGTCATAATCAATATAACAATATAACAAAATAGCAAAGACAGGTGCATGCTGCGGTCTTACTAAACCCTCAAACTGGTTTTAAAATTGAGAGATTAGTCAACTTGTCCTACGGTGTAGAACATGTCTAAGCCCGGGCACCACGCCAAGGTTTCTCAAGTAGTCCGGGACCTAACACTCTCCTAACTGGGCCGTATGGGCCTGGGACATATCAGCCAGTCTTGAGTGGAACTCGCAGACTTCTCCCTCCTCCCATTGCAATCATGGTTACATGCTGGAGGTAACTGGTGAGTTGTTTGTGAGTCGGCCTCATACTCCTGTAATTTGCCCACTGGCTCCTGGTATTGCCCATACGGCCCAGTTAGGAGAGTGTTAGGTCCCGGGCTACTTGAGAAACCTTGGCGTGGTGCCCGGGCTTAGACATGTTCTACACCGTAGGACATGTTGACTAATCTCTCAATTTTAAAACCAGTTTGAGGGTTTAGTAAGACCGCAGCGTGCACCTGTCTTTGCTATTTTGTTATATTGTTATAGATGTAAACGGGGACCACTTTCAGCATCTTTTGTGAATTGTGGGTAATAAAAAAAAAAAAAACAATCCACATATTTGTTCACCTTGTCATACTATCGCTGGAGATGGTCTACTTTTTCGTGGGCCACCTTGTAGTTGACTGTTTGCAATGATGAACATCAGCATTTTCAATATAGTCCATAATACAGGCTGTAACCAATTTAAACCAATTAAAGGTAAACATATCCTTAAAGAATTTTTTGAAACAAAGAAAGTACAGTCTGAAGGTATAATGTTAAAACTACACTCTAATGTATATAAATACAGTAGGTTTAAAACAACTGATTGTTAGATGCAAGCTCTTGCCAAACCATAACCCTACAAACCTTGATCATATATTTAAAATCATGCCTGGTCATTTATAGAGATGAGCAGCATAGGAAATATTCAAATTCGCAATATTTCAAAACTTTTTATATGAATATTCTGCATAAATTTGCGAATTTGAAAAATCGCGATTGAAAAAATCGACAATGTAATATGCACGTATTGCGCATGCAATTTCATTACCTATAACAAATAACAAACAATCACACAAAAGCTATATGCCAAAAACAACCTATCCATGAGACAGGTACAGTCAGCATACCTTAGAATGGCAGCCTTGTGCACTATGAGACCAGCGTTACATTTTTATTATAAAACTAAAAAAACTTACAATTAAAACAATGTCATCAAAAGTTACTCAAGAAGCACATGCCACATGTTAATATTCCACATTGTAGCAGCTCTAACACCTAAACGTTTTCTGTCATGTAAATAGAAAACATAAATCTCACTTAAAGCAAGTTTGATGCATTTTTTTTCATCAATCAAGTCTCTCTTGAACAACAAAATATTACGAACTTTCCATAATGCATTTTTCAAGCAGTTCACCATAGTCCATAATACCTGCTTCCTACCTGTCTGTGGCACCGTACAAAGTCCATACATTACTAGTTTGTGATTCAAGAAGCCCAGATCACAAGTATGCTTCAGCAACACACCCACCCTCCTCCATAAGTTCTGTGCATACTTACAATTCTACATTACGTGGAGAGAGGTTTCATCCATAACACAGTCACTTCTTGGACACTTTGCCGTTGACACCAGTCCTCTCCTGTGCTGAAAGGCTCTCGTCGGTAGACAAGCCTGCATTACCATCCAGGCTAAGTCTTTTAAACAGTTCGAGAGGTAAGCGCAATTACACAGCTTCCAACATTCCAAACACTCACAATTCTCAGGGGAGTACTGTCGAATGATCTTCTCAATTAATACATATTGCCTTGGTAGGACAAGCAACACTGGTACTGTTAAAGAAATTTGTATTTATTGGTGTTTCCGGAACAAATGTCCTACTGCATACTTTAGGAAAAAAGACCAGGTATTCTCAGTTATTTTACTCATCCTGAAGCTCAGGGAATAGAAATGCAGGTACAGAATTTTCTTAATATTAGGTATCTTTTTGCCTCCAAACTTTTTTTGTTTATACCATGTCTCCCTGTTGACTTTCTCCATTTTCGAGCTCCAAATAAACTGAAAGATTACTCTCTGAAGATATTTCAGACACTGATCACTTGGAGGGAAGACTACATTCAAATACAGTACAATTGGGATTATTAGGGATTTTTTCCTTCTATTGTTAATTTCCGCAGCTTCCAAAACTCCACTTTCTTTTGGACTTTTGCTTTGACTTCCTCCCAACTCTTTTGACCATTGTTATTGTCATCATAAATTTCTCAAAGTATTTTTATCTGCTATTTTTGTATTTTTAGATTCGGGATATTTGCTTCTCTCCAATTTCCTATGACAAAGCAATCACACTTTGTTCTATTAAGACGAAAGGCAGAAGCTTGGCAAAAGAATTCCGTAATTTGTACGGCTCTTCTTAATGCAGGTATTGTTGTACACAAGGTTGTGACATCATCAATGTAGGCCCCTGTTTTAACAGTAAGTCCATTACCACCATGTATAAAGACACTCTTGATTACCTTGTCTTTTCGTATTGTGAGACAGTAACAGGTCTCACGCAGGTTAGAGGCAAGGCAGGGGTGGATAGTGCGGTCCACACCCCTGTTCCACCACAGGTGAGACAAGCTGGAGGTAATCAGGCTGGCATAAGGCACCTCCCAGAGTGTCAGAAAGGGGGAAGTGTGTTACCTGTAGACAGAAGCCTGGAGGCTCTGTCTGTGTGGTCTCAGCTGGGCTAGGCTGAGGGACCACAAGGCTAAGTGACAGCCTGGAATTTGGGGGATGCAGTGACGCCTGCGGTACAAGGGCCACAAGGTCAGAGTCAGGAGGACTGCTGGACCACAATCCCCCAAAGGGACTTGCATTTGCTACAGCCTGGAGGCTGCTGGACTATTGGGCTGAGAAAGCCGCATGTTATGACCGTGTGTGAACGGTCCTTTAGGTGAGTCAGGTTATTATATGTTTAGTTAGAGCCCAGCCGGGCAGGTGTTTATTTTGTATCATTTATGTTCTGTTTGCTGAGGTGCCAAATAAAGCGATGTTTGGACCTAAAACTTGGTGTCTGGCGACGATACTTGTGTGAATGACCCCCGGAGAAGAGCTAACCCCCCACAGTAGTAGCGAGAGTAGTGGCTCCAAAACACAAATAAACAGAATGGGTGACAAGGGGCAACCTTGCTTAACCCCCGGAAAACAAAATGACTTTTCCAGACAGAAAATCGTTAATTTGGCTGAAGGAATCTTTGTAGAGAAATTATATTTTTTTTATTACAACATCTGGAAAGTTTATTTGCTTCAGCACCAACCACGGAAACTCATGTGACACTCTGTCATATGCTTTTGAGAAAGTCCAAGGATAGTATGGCTAGATCTTGTTTTCTCTCATTCTGATACCAGATACAGTCTCTTATGTTGAGATTTTCCCATACTCCTCCACCTGGGACTGCACATACTTGGTCTTTATGTATCACTTTGCCAATTACTTTTTTAATCCAGTTCACAAGCAACTTGGCCATAACTTTGTAATCCATATTTAGGAGTGTGATTGGTCTCCAATTTTCTAATTGTGATTTGTCGCCTTTTTTGTATAGTAATGTCATGATACCTTTCCTCCAAGATTCTGGCAACACTTCTGTATTTAAAGCATCCTTGAAGATAGCCATCAGGTTTCCTTTCAATACATTCGAGAATGTTAAGTAAAATTCTACTTTAAGTGCATCAGACCCTGGCGTTTAGTTTTTTGTAATACCTTTAAAGACAGCATGCAATTCTTCTACCGAGATGTCCTTGCAGAGCATTTCTTGCTCCTCTTTCTCCAGCTTGTTTTCTAAAGAGCATCTTCAACAAAGGCTGTATCTATTAGTTTTTTTTATTAAACAGCTATTGATAGAATTGTTTGACTTTTCTAAGCATTCCTTCTTTCTTTGTTTCACCACCAACATTTGATATTACTGTTTTTTGCCCAGTTGTTTTTTTTGAAGAAGAATCTTGTACATTTTTCATCAGCTTCAAGCTGCTTCACTTTGGTATAAAATATTATTTATTTTCCTTTCTGGTAAATTGCCTTTTTAAGTTCTCCTTTTGTTTTCTCTATCAGGTCTGAAACATTGATGCCTCCATTTCTCAGCTTCTGGTAAGTCTGTAGTTTGGTATTAAGATTTTTGAACCTTTTGAAGAGTGCTCATGGAAAATCTGCTCCTGAAAAGGTTGCAGGGGAACCTGCTACTGACGCAAAAGTTAAGGGGACGATCGCAGGAGACAAAGCCATGGACCTACAGACAAAAGAAACAAAAAGAAAAGTGAGTGGTCATGAAGAACCGATTCTTAGTGTCAAAAAAACATCCCGTCAAAGTGCAGATGAGAGCGACAGCGGCTTAAGACCAATCGGGACCTTATCTGATCCTATGCACATTCTTCAGTTTGAGAGCTTAGCATCACCAGAGCCATTAGTTCCATTTATGTCAAGTAGTTCATCTGATGAAATGACCTGATGCACAATGCTTTCCTACAAATTCATCTCACAGAAAGTGAGACATTTTGAGAGAGCTTAACAAAAAGAGCTGCTTTTGTATGCAAAGAGACTTTCTGTTATTTGAAATTTTTCTTAATGGACAATGTCTGATACGCTAAAAATCTCCTCCCTTAATGTAAGGAGTATTAAGGGAGTAGTTAAGAGAGTTGCTGTTTTGGCTTATCTGGAGACAGTCAACTGCGACATCATCTTTTTACAAGAATGTGGAATAGATACTCCCCAAATTACGCAGACCTAATGAAAAGTTGGACCAGGGTCCTTCATTGTGGTCTGGAGACAACAATAACAAAGCTGCTGGAGTTGGAAGACTATTCAAAGGAAACAGTTGCCAAATAATTTCATACATACTATTGATTCCAGGAAGAGCTTTATCAACTTTAATGTCAGAGAAATCAAATTACTAAATGTATATGCTTCACCTGAACTTCATGAAATTGCTGAGATGCTAGAGGACATACAACCTTTATTAGCTGGTCATTCCCCAGTGATCATGGCCGGAGACTTTAATTGTGCTCTAAAAGAGGAAGACGGAAATGGTGAGCAAGTAAGAAGGGACAAAACAGTGCAGCAACTTAAAAATATGATTTTGGACTTTATTTTAATTGACATTTGGAGTAATGTAAAGGACATACCAGGATACACATGGAGTAACTCGTTAGTTCAATCAAGATTGGATTATTTCTTCATTTCAAAAGTCCTGAAACCTGTGACGATATCCCTGGAGGGTAATATCTTCTCTGATCATAAGTTGCTTCTAGCACAAATTCAAGTAACTGAAGGTGGAAAAGGCAAAGACATATGGAGGCAAAATGTGGATCTATTGAATGATGAAGATATAAAGAAGGCATTAGTTCAAAACTACAAGAAATGGACTTGTTGTAAAGAAAAGTTCACGTCAATATTGCTATGGTGGGAATATGAAAAAACCAAAACTAAAGAATTTTTCCTCAAAATTGGAATTGAAAAAGCAAAAGAGAAAAAACTGTGGTTCAAAAATCTTAATATCAAACTGATTAGAAATGGAGGCATTGATGTAGTTATGACTAAGGACTTAGTGTCGGAAATGCGTCAACTGGTGTTGGAGTGTGAGGTTTGATCCACATGCTGTAATTTTGCTACCACGAATAAAGAGACAAGCGACACAACAATTACTTTGCAGTGCTGGAACTTCATTTATTATTGTTTTGCTACTAAAGGACTCTTTTACCTGTTCCGTGCACCAGGGGCTGATTGAATCTACAAAAGGTGAGCTGGAATTTTACTATGGACATTGATGTCTCAGACCTGATAGAGAAAACAAATGGAGAAATGAAAAAGGCAATTTACCAGAAAGGCAAAGAAATAATATTTAATACCAAAGTGAAGCAGCTTGAAGCTGATGAAAAATGTTCAAGATTCTTCTTCAAAATAACAACTGGGCAAAAAACAGTAATATCAAATATCGGTGGTGAAACAAAGAAAGAAGAAATACTTAAAAAAGTCAAACAATTCTACACAAGAGCTGTTTGATAAAAAACAAATAGGTAAAGCCTTTGTTGAAGAAAGAGGAGCAAGAAATGCTCTGCAAGGACATCTCGCTAGGAGAATTGCATGCTGTCTTTATAGATTACGCAAAAAAACACCAGGGTCTGTGTCACGGTCCCTCAGGTGACTGATGTCAGGAAATCAAGGAGATTGGCTGAGCATGGAGGAATCTAACAGCCTCCTTGATTTCTCTTGATTCAGTGTTGATAGGGTTAATAACCACTTTTCTTTTCTCAGCTGTTGCTCAGTGGTCATCACTTCTACCTTTTATAGTCTGACCCCACTTTATGGCCTGGGCAGGAAGGTGAAAACAGGCCCGGGTGTTGAAGGGGTTAAGAAAATTCTGTATCTGCATTTCTTTTCCCTGTGCTTCAGGATGATTAAAAGAACTCAGAATACCTGGTCTTTTTTCCCTAAAGTATGTAGCAGGACATTTGTTCCAAAAACCCCAATGGATACAAATTACTTTAACAGTTCCAGTGTTGCTTGTCCCACCAAGGCAATATGTATTAATTATTAATTGAGAAGATCATTCGACAGTACTCCCTAGAGTATTGCGAAAGAGACTGTTTGGATATTGCTAAAAAAATAATACAACATCTGAATAATAAGGAACAAGTCTGTATAGTCTCAAATGATACATAAGCCAAGTCTTTGGAATGTTGGAAGCTGTGTAATTGCGCTTACGTCTCGATTACTGTTTAATAGACTTAGCCTGGATGGTAATGCAGGATTGTCTACCGACGAGAGCCTTTCAGCACAGGAGAGGACTGGTGTCAACAGCAAAGTGTCCAAGAAGTGACTGTGTTATGGATGAAACCTCTCTCCGCGTAATGTAGAATTGTAAGTATGCACAGAACTTATGGAGGAGGGTGGGTGTGTTGCTGAAGAATACTTGTGATCTGGGCTTCTTGAATCACAAACTAGTAATATATGGACTTTGTACGGTGCCGCAGACAGGTAGGAAGCAGGTATTATGGACTATGGTGAACTGCTTGAAAAATGCATTATGGAAAGTTCGTAATATTTTGTTGTTCAAGAGAGACTTGATTGATGAAAAATAATGCATCAAACTCACTTTAAGTGAGATTTATGTTTTCTATTTACGTGACAGAAAACATTTAGGTGTTAAAGCTGCTACAATGTGAAATATTAACACTTTCAATGTGCTTCTTGAGTAACTTTTGATGAAATTGTTTGATTGTAAGTTTTTTTTGTTTTATAATAAAAATGTAAAGCTTGTATGTCTCATAGTGCACAAGGCTGCCATTGTAATCTATGCTGACTGTACCTGTCTCATGGATAGATTGTTGGCTTGCACATACTCGGCTTTTGACATACAGCCTTTGTGTGTTTGTCTGTTATATGTTGTTTATTGTGAGTTATAGATAATGATTTATTTTAAAAATAAAATAATATAGCATCTATAAAAAAAAAATATTAATGATAGGTAGGAAAATACTTATAATAAAAGTTAATTAATGATAGGTAAAATAATAGCTTAAAAAAAATAAGGTAAGGATGATAGCATAATAAGGATTAAGAGTAGCTATATACAATAAGTGAGAAAAGATTATAGGTTTATCTAGTGATAAAAAAAATCTAGAATATTCGCTATTACGAAGATATAGCAATATACAGTATTCTAGTTCTTTGCGAATTCTCAAAGTGTCGATATTCGCAATAGAAATTTGTGATTAGAATATTCGCGCTCAACACTAGTCATTTATTAGTTCAAGACAGTTTTGTATCTCAGGTTGGATACCTGGGCCTAATGATAAAACTTGCAAAACGAAATTGTATGCAATAGTAGAGTCCATAACGGACTGTCCTTGAACTAAGGCCAGACACTGCTTAAACAATGATGATATCATGTAGGTATACCAAAGGGTAGTGTTTATGCATTACTAGATGCCAAGCAGAAGTAGCAGTACAGAATTTCCATACAATTGTGCCAGCCACATAGCAGAATACAAAAATAAATTTTAAGCACAGAACAATGTTACTTAGAGTAACACTCCTTGAAATCCAGCATTTGTCAGGCACAGGGTTGAAGAATCTGAAGCTAAAAAATGGCATTAAGGCTGAATTGCTGTCACTGTGGGTATGAAAGAAAAAAACCTTCTGTAATATATGGTACAGAGAATAGATAACCTACACAAATAAAACAATTGGTGTGCAGATCATCGATCACACCCAAATTAAAATTCTAGTTTGTAAAAGCCTAAATGACTTCATCAGATACAACCTTTAAATACAATGATGCATAATGTTCATAATAAAGCATTTAGTAGAAATGACTGTTTTAGTTAAAGCATATTAATCATGTCACATATGAAGAGATTCAATTACACAGGACTGATCACTGATGTATGGCTTAACATGTGGAGATGAAAAAAAAGGATTTCCATTAAAGAGCAACATTTGAAAATAGGAATATAAATGCATGTTTTCTATATGCAGCATTAACAGTACAAACAGCATGTTACTAAGCTGAAATACTGCGTTGTAGCTAAAGATGAATGACGTTTTGAAAAATTTGATTCGGCAACTTCGCCAACGTTAGCCAAGAAATTCAATTCATTACAAATTAATTAGTCATGAATCGATATAAATCTGCATACAGAGCGGCGCTGCTGAGGGCAGGTTGTAGGCATGCTGCAGTGAAGAACCATGTGGCCAATTAGCCCACAGCTGCTTTTCATTTAATAATGAAGACCACACTATATAGTCCTTCTTCATTGTTAATGGCTGTGCGGCACCATTAAATAATGACTGTTGCTGGTATGGGATTTGGCTAGTTCGGTTGGGGAAACAACATGCATATTATTGTTGATCTGGCCTGCAATATCCTGCAGGTTATTTGACAGTAAATACAGAATATTAATCAGCTCTGACATACCCACTTCTCCGACCCCAGCGCTCTTCTGTCTTACAGGTGGGAGCCCTTCTTTTGCCATCTGCTTTTCCTCCTTTTCCACACCATCTAATATCGATGAGAATATGTCATCTCTGCATCTTAATGACTTTTATAGGACATGGAGACTTTGAAGGATTATTTAGAAAAAGTAAAGCCATCAAAAGATGAGGATGGTCATCATAAAGACCTGGATCCCCTAAGGGGTGCAGACTGGATGGTATTGGTTGGCATGCTGGCAGTGGAATAATAAAAGCTTCCATATTTATGGTATTGAATGATATTTATGGCTGATGTAGGAATAAGTAAATGTAGGAATAAATAAATAAAACTGATGCAGAATAAGTATCCCTGCACTCTCCCTGCATTATCCCTTCTCCAATATTCTTCTATTAATCGTTTCCCGCAACACTGTCCCTAACGCATGAGCGCTTGTCACTAGAGTTGAGTGAACACCTGGATGTTCGGGTTCGAGAAGTTTGGCCGAACTTCCCGGAAATGTTCGGGTTCGGGATCCGAACCCGACCCGAACTTCGTCCCGAACCCGAACCCCATTGAAGTCAATGGGGACCCGAACTTTTGGGCACTAAAAAGGCAGTAAAACAGCCCAGGAAAGAGCTAGAGGGCTGCAAAAGGCAGCAACATGTAGGTAAATCCCCTGCAAACAAATGTGGATAGCGAAATGAATTAAAATAAAAATTTAAAAAATAAAAATGAACCAATATCAATTGGACAGAGGTCCCATAGCAGAGAATCTGGCTTCACGTCACCCACCACTGGAACAGGCCACTGTCACACATTTAGGCCCCGGCACCCAGACAGAGGAGAGGTTCATTCAACTTTGGGTTGCCCCGCAATATAATGGTAAAATAAAAATAAAAATAGGATTGAATGAGGAAGTGCCCTGGAGTAGAATAATATATTGTTAAGGGGAGGTAGTTAATATCTAATCTGCACAAGGGATGGACAGGTCCTGTGGGATCCATGCCTGGTTCATTTTTATGAACGTCAGCTTGTCCACATTGGCTGTAGACAGGCGGCTGCGTTTGTCTGTAATGACGTCCCCTGCCGTGCTGAATACACGTTCAGACAAAACGCTGGCCGCCGGGCAGGCCAGCACCTCCAAGGCATAAAAGGCTAGCTCTGGCCATGTGGACAATTTGGAGACCCAGAAGTTGAATGGGGCCGAACCATCAGTCAGTACGTGGAGGGGTGTGCACAGGTACTGTTCCACCATGTTAGTGAAATGTTGCCTCCTGCTAACACGTTCCGTATCAGGTGGTGGTGCAGTTAGCTGTGGCGTGGTGACAAAACTTTTCCACATCTCTGCCATGCTAACCCTGCCCTCAGAGGAGCTGGCCGTGACACAGCTGCATTGGCGACCTCTTGCTCCTCCTCTGCCTTCGCCTTGGGCTTCCACTTGTTCCCCTGTGACATTTGGGAATGCTCTCAGTAGCGCGTCTACCAACGTGCGCTTGTACTCGCGCATCTTCCTATCACGCTCCAGTGTAGGAAGTAAGGTGGGCACATTGTCTTTGTACCGCGGATCCAGCAGGGTGGCAACCCAGTAGTCCGCACACGTTAAAATGTGGGCAACTCTGCTGTCGTTGCGCAGGCACTGCAGCATGTAGTCGCTCATGTGTGCCAGGCTGCCCAGAGGTAAGGACAAGCTGTCCTCTGTGGGAGGCGTATCGTCATCATCCTGTGTTTCCCCCCAGCCAAGCACCAGTGATGGGCCCGAGCTGCTTTGGGTGCCACCCCGCTGTGAACATGATTCATCCTCATCCTCCTCCACCTCCTCCTCATCCTCGTCCTCCTCGTCCTCCTCGTCCTCCAGTAGTGGGCCCTGTCTGGCCACATTTGTACCTGGCTTCTGGTGTTGCAAAAAACCTCCCTCTGAGTCACTTCGAAGAGACTGGCCTGAAAGTGCTAAAAATGACCCCTCTTCCTCCTCTTCCTCCTGGGCCACCTCCTCTTCCATCATCGCCCTAAGTGTTTTCTCAAGGAGACATAGAAGTGGTATTGTAACGCTGATAACGGCGTCATCGCCACTGGCCATGTTGATGGAGTACTCGAAACAGCGCAACAGGGCACACAGGTCTCGCATGGAGGCCCAGTCATTGGTGGTGAAGTGGTGCTGTTCCGCAGTGCGACTGACCCGTGCGTGCAGCAGCTGAAACTCCACTATGGCCTGCTGCTGCTCGCACAGTCTGTCCAGCATGTGCAAGGTGGAGTTCCACCTGGTGGGCACATTGCATATGAGGCGGTGAGCGGGAAGGCCGAAGTTACGCTGTAGCGCAGACAGGCGTGCAGCAGCAGGGTGTGAACGCCGGAAGCGCGAACAGACGGCCCGCACTTTATGCAGCAGCTCTGACATGTCGGGGTAGTTGCGAATGAACTTCTGCACCACCAAATTCAGCACATGCGCCAGGCAAGGGATGTGCGTCAAACCGGCTAGTCCCAGAGCTGCAACGAGATTTCGCCCATTATCGCACACCACCAGGCCGGGCTTGAGGCTCACCGGCAGCAACCACTCGTCGGTCTGTTGTTCTATACCCCGCCACAACTCCTGTGTGGTGTGGGGCCTGTCCCCCAAACATATGAGTTTCAGAACGGCCTGCTGACGTTTACCCCGGGCTGTGCTGAAGTTGGTGGTGAAGGTGTGTGGCTGACTGGATGAGCAGGTGGTAGAAGAGGAGGAGGAAGCTGAGTAGGAGGAGGAGGAGACAGGAGGCAAAGAATGTTGCCCTGCGATCCTTGGCGGCGGAAGGACGTGCGCCAAACAGCTCTCCGCCTGGGGCCCAGCCGCCACTACATTTACCCAGTGTGCAGTTAGGGAGATATAGCGTCCCTGGCCGTGCTTACTGGTCCACGTATCTGTGGTTAGGTGGACCTTGCCACAGATGGCGTTGCGCAGTGCACACTTGATTTTATCGGACACTTGGTTGTGCAGGGAAGGCACGGCTCTCTTGGAGAAGTAGTGGCGGCTGGGAACAACATACTGTGGGACAGCAAGCGACATGAGCTGTTTGAAGCTGTCTGTGTCCACCAGCCTAAATGCCAGCATTTCATAGGCCAGTAGTTTAGAAATGCTGGCATTCAGGGCCAGGGATCGAGGGTGGCTAGGTGGGAATTTACGCTTTCTCTCAAATGTTTGTGAGATGGAGAGCTGAATGCTGCCGTGTGACATGGTTGAGATGCTTGGTGACGCAGGTGGTGGTGTTAGTGGTACATCCCATGTTTCCTGGGCGGCAGGTGCCAACGTTCCTCCAGAGACGGAGGAAGAGGCCGAGGCGGCGGCAGCAGCAGAAGAGGCCGAGGCGGCAGCAGCAGAAGAGGTAGCAGGGGGAGCCTGAGTGACTTCTTTGTTTTTAAGGTGTTTACTCCACTGCAGTTCATGCTTTGCATGCAGGTGCCTGGTCATGCAGGTTGTGCTAAGGTTCAGAACGTTAATGCCTCGCTTCAGGCTCTGATGGCACAGCGTGCTAACCACTCGGGTCTTGTCGTCAGCACATTGTTTAAAGAAGTGCCATGCCAGGGAACTCCTTAAAGCTGCCTTTGGGATGCTCGGTCCCAGATGGCGGCTGTCAGTAGCAGGCGGAGTCTCTTGGCGGCGGGTGTTCTGATTTTGCCCACTGCTCCCTCTTTTGCTACGCTGTTGGCTCGGTCTCACCACTGCCTCTTCCTCCGAACTGTGAAAGTCAGTGGCACGACCTTCATTCCATGTGGGGTCTAGGACCTCATCGTCCCCTGCATCGTCTTCCACCCAGTCTTGATCCCTGACCTCCTGTTCAGTCTGCACACTGCAGAAAGACGCAGCAGTTGGCACCTGTGTTTCGTCATCATCAGAGACGTGCTGAGGTGGTATTCCCATGTCCTCATCATCAGGAAAAATAAGTGGTTGTGCGTTAGTGCATTCTATCTCTTCCACCCCTGGGGAAGGGCTAGGTGGATGCCCTTGGGAAACCCTGGCAGCAGAGTCTTCAAACAGCATAAAAGAATGCTGCATAACTTGAGGCTCAGACAGTTTCCCTGATATGCATGGGGGTGATGTGACAGACCGATGGGCTTGGTTTTCATGCGCCATCTGTGCGCTTTCTGCAGAAGACTGGGTGAGAGATAATGTGAACGTGCTGGATCCACTGTCGGCCACCCAATTGACTAATGCCTGTACCTGCTCAGGCCTTACCATCCTTAGAACGGCATTGGGCCCCACCAAATATCGCTGTAAATTCTGCTGGCTACTGGGACCTGAGGTAGTTGGTTCACTAGGACTTGTGGCTGTGGCAGAACGGCCACGTCCTCTCCCAGCACCAGAGGGTCCACTAACACCACCACGACCATGTCCACGTCCGCGTCCCTTATTAGATGTTTTCCTCATTGTTCCTGTTCACCACAATTTTGAGAATTGCAAATTTGGGAATAGTTTTTCAACCCAGAACAAAAAGTGTGCTTTTACGGTGACTACAAATAACTTGACCAGCTAAAACAGTACAGATTTGGTTGAATAGAAATGTCAGGCCTGTTTTTTTTTGCGCTATGTGACAGGTATAGGTTTAATCACAGAATTAGACTTCTATCTGCACGGTAGCGTGTGTGTTAAGTTTTTCTGAATGACACTATCAGCACCTTGAATCTAAGATATCCTTTTTGGGATAGATTTCAAGTAGGCCTGATATAGCATAAACTACTTATTTTGAGAATGGCAAATTTGGGAATAGTTTTTCAACCCAGAACAAAAACTGTGCTTTTACGGTCACTACAAATAACTTGACCAGCTAAAACAGTACAGATTTGGTTGAATAGAAATGTGAGGCCTATTTTTTTTTCCGTTGTGTGACAGTTATACGTTTAATCACAGAATTAGACTTGTATCTGCACGGTAGCGTGTGTGTTAAGTTTTTCTGAATGACACTATCAGCACCTTGAATCTAAGATATCCTTTTTGGGATAGATTTCAAGTAGGCCTCATATAGCATAAACTACTTATTTTGAGAATGTCAAATTTGGGAATAGTTTTTCAACCCAGAACAAAAACTGTGCTTTTACGGTCACTACAAATAACTTGACCAGCTAAAACAGTACAGATTTGGTTGAATAGAAATGTGAGGCCTATTTTTTTTTGCGCTGTGTGACAGGTATATGTTTAGTCACAGAATTAGACTTGTATCTGCACGGTAGCGTGTGTGTTAAGTTTTTCTGAATGACACTATCAGCACCTTGAATCTAAGATATCCTTTTTGGGATAGATTTCAAGTAGGCCTCATATAGCATAAACTACTTATTTTGAGAATGTCAAATTTGGGAATAGTTTTTTAACCCAGAAAAAAACTGTGCTTTTACGGTCACTACAAATAACTTGACCAGCTAAAACAGTACAGACTTGGTTGAATAGAAATGTGAGGCCTATTTTTTTTTGCGCTGTGTGACAGGTATACGTTTAATCACAGAATTAGACTTGTATCTGCACGGTAGCGTGTGTGTTAAGTTTTTCTGAATGACACTATCAGCACCTTGAATCTAAGATATCCTTTTTGGGATAGATTTCAAGTAGGCCTGATATAGCATAAACTACTTATTTTGAGAATGGCAAATTTGGGAATAGTTTTTCAACCCAGAACAAAAACTGTGCTTTTACGGTCACTACAAATAACTTGACCAGCTAAAACAGGACAGATTTGGTTGAATAGAAATGTGAGGCCTATTTTTTTTTGCGCTGTGTGACAGGTATACGTTTAATCACAGAATTAGACTTGTATCTGCACGGTAGCGTGTGTGTTAAGTTTTTCTGAATGACACTATCAGCACCTTGAATCTAAGATATCCTTTTTGGGATAGATTTCAAGTAGGCCTGATATAGCATAAACTACTTATTTTGAGAATGGCAAATTTGGGAATAGTTTTTCAACCCAGAACAAAAACTGTGCTTTTACGGTCACTACAAATAACTTGACCAGCTAAAACAGTACTGATTTGGAGGAATATAAATGTCAGGTCTATTTTTTAGGCGCTGGGTGACAGGCTCAACTTGCCCCTGATGTAGTATATGGCCAAAAAATAACCACACTATTGATGGTTAAATGCACTTGGGTGACACAGGCTCAGCCTGCACCTGATGTAGTATATGGCCAAAAATTAACCACACTGTTGATGTTTAAATGCACTTGGGTGACACAGGCTCAGCCTGCACCTGATGTAGTATATGGCCAAAAATTAACCACACTGTTGATGGTTAAATGCACTTGGGTGACACAGGCTCAGCCTGCACCTGATGTAGTATATGGCCAAAAATTAACCACACTGTTGATGGTTAAATGCACTTGGGTGACACAGGCTCAGCCTGCACCTGATGTAGTATATGGCCAAAAAATAACCAGACTGTTGATGGTTAAATGCACTTCGGTGACACAGGCTCAGCCTGCAGCTGATGTAGGATATAGCAAAAAATAAACACACTATTGATGGTTAAAAGCACTTGGTGGTAGCTTGTGCTGGCGCACCACAAGCCACAAGATGGCCGCCGATCACCCCAGAAAAAAGTGATATAAAAACGCTCTGGGCAGCCTAAAAAAAGTGAGCAAGTCGATATTAGCACTTCAATGATCCACAGCTGGAGATCGATCACAGAATGAAATCTTTTGGAGGAGTTAATCTGCCTAATCTCGCCCTAAAGTCGCAGCAGCAACCTCTCCCTATGCTTGAATCAGCAGAGTGACGTGCAGCGCTACGAGACCCAAGCTTATATAGAGGCTGTGTCACATGCTGCACTGGCCAATCACAGCCATGCCAATAGTAGGCAAGGCTGTGATGGCCTCTTGGGGCAAGTAGCATGACGCTTGTTGATTGGCCGCTTTGCAGCCTTTCAAAAAGCGCCAAGAAAGCGCCGAACACCGAACCCGAACCCGGACTTTTACGAAAATGTTCGGGTTTGGGTCCGTGTCACGGACACCCCAAAATTCGGTACGAACCCGAACTATACAGTTCGGGTTCGCTCATCCCTACTTGTCACTTCTCTCCCTATGCTCAGCTCACAGGACAATGGTGTAGACCGCTTGGGATGAAGGTTTTATAGTGCTGTCACATCACAGGGGATGACTATCTGCTGATTGGCTGGCTGCACGGCATTATGGGTGATCTCACGTTCCCGGGCTTCTTCTTTTCGCTCTGTAACACATGCAGCCACCATTTTAGGAAAAACTAATTCATTACCACAAAGCGCAAGGAAATTCGGATTTGTGGTGAATCAAAGTTTTCCTAAACTTCGCACCAAATTCTTTTTGGACCAAATATTATTTGCAGCATATTGCACTTGTGTTGGGGGAGAAGATGGCTAGAAGGTTGGAGGAGTGTTTAAACTAGGAACTTGGGGAGAGTAATTACTGTACGTTATAGGATGGGAAGATAGTGCAGATAGAGACCGAGGGCAAGGTAATGGGACTGGGGGAGGAATGGATGGAGGGAGTAGAACAGTTCAGAAGGAAAGGTGTAGGGTAAAAAATATACATAAACCTCTTAAATGTATGTATACTAATGCCAGAAGCCTGACTAGTAAAACTGGGGGACTGGAATTAGTGATGCGTAAGGAGGACAATGACATAGTGGAAATAACTGAGACATGGCTGGACGATAGCTATGACTGGGCAGTTAATGTACAGGGTTACAGTCTGTTTAGAAAGGATCGCCAAAACCGGAGAGGGGGAGGGGTCTGCCTTTATGTAAAGCCCTGTCTAAAGCCCAGATATAAATGAGGGACATGAGTCACTGTGGGTAGAAATACATGGAGGCAAAAACAATAATAAATTACTAATAGGAGTTTATTATAAAAGACCTAATATACCAGAGTCCAAAGAAAATCTAATACTAAACTAAATAGACGAGGCCGCAAATCATAATGAGGTGGGTATTATGGGGGACTTCAAATACCCAGATATAGACTGGGAAACTGAAACTTGTATATTGTATATATCTTGGCAATAACCAAAGACAATTACCTTTCCCACCTGGTTCAGGACCCGACTAGAGGGACGACCATACTGAAGTTAGACCAATAGACCTGACAGAACAACAGATGTGCAGTTTGGGGGACCCCTGGAAAATAGTGACCATACAGTAATAACCTTCCAATTATCATTCAAAAGAGTGTTTCTTCAGGGAGGAACAAAAATACCAAACTTCAAAAAAGTTACATTTAGCCAACTAAGAGAGGCCATAGGCCTAACTAACTGGGACAAATAAAAATAAATAAATAAATACAGCTACAAAATGGGATATTTTTAAAAGCATCCTAAAATCTAATTGTGAGAGGTACATACCTAATGGGAATAAAAGGTCAAGGAACAAGAAGAAACCAATGTGGATTAATAGAACTGTAAAGAAAGCAATAAATGACAAAAAAAGCATTTCAATCACTAAAACAGGAGGGTAGCAAGAAAGCACTGAAAAACTATAAGGAAAAAAATAGAATATGTAAAAAACTAATAAAAGCAGCCAAACTAGAGACTGAGAGATTAATTGCCAAAGAGAGCAAAACTAACCCTAAAATGTTCTTCAATTATATAAATGGTAAAAAGTATAAATCTAAAGGTGTTGGCCCTTTACAGAGTAATAAGGGGGAAGTTGCAGAGAGCAATGAGGAGAAAGCAAAGCTATTAAATATTTTTTTCTCCACTGTATTCACTGAGGAAAATAAACTGTTAGATGAAATGCAGAATGTAAAAGTTAATTCCCATTAAAAGTACCCTGTCTGACCCAGGAAGAAGTACAGCGGCATCTTAAAAAGATTAAAATAGACAAATCGCCAGGACCTGATGGCTTACACCCCCGTATCCTAAGAGAATTAAGTAATGTCATAGCCAGACCCTTATTTATGATATTTAAGGACTGACAGGGAGTGTTCCATAGGATTGGTGCATAGTAAATGTGGTGCCAATATTCAAAAAGGGTCCAAAAACAGAGCCCGAAAACTATAGTCCTGTTAGTTTAACAATTGTCATGGGTAAATTGTTTGAAGGTTTTCTAAGAGATGCTATCTTGGAGTATGTCAATGAAAATAAGCAAATAACGTCATATCAGCATGGCTTTATAAGGGATCGGTCATGTCAAACTAATTTAATCCTTTTCTATGAGGAGGTAAGATCTAGACTTGACAGCGGCGAATCAATGGATGTTGTATATCTGCACTTCTCCAAAGCATTTGACACTGTACCACTTAAAAGTTTAGTCTATAAAATGAGAATGTTCGGACTGGGAGAAAATGTCTGCATGTGAGTTTGTAACTGGCTCAATGATAGAAAACAGAAGGTGGTTATTAATGGTACACACTCAGATTGGGTCACTCACTAGTGGAGTACCTCAGGGGTAAGTATTGGGCCCTATTCTCTTCAATATATTTATTAATGATCTTGTAGAAGGCTTGCACTGTAAAATATCAATTTTTGCAGATGACACTAAACTGTGTAAAATAATTAATACGGAAGAGGACAGTAAACTGCCACAGAAGGATCAGGATAGATAGGAGGCTTGGGCAGAGAAGTGGCAGATGAGGTTTAACACTGACAAATGTAAGGTTATGCACATAGGAAGGAATAATGCAAATCACCCATACATACTAAATGGTAAAACACTGGGTAACACTGACATGAAAAAGGACCTAGGAATTTTTGTGAACAGCAAATAAATTGTAAAAACCAGTGTCAGGCAGCTGCTACCAAGGGCAATAAGATAATGGAAAATAAATCAATTGCAGAAAAAAGGACCTTTAAAATATCAACTTTATTTAGATTATATTAAAGGGAACCTGTCATCAACTTTATGCTGACCTCACTGAGGGCAGTATAAAGTAGTGACAGAAATGCTGATTTCAGCTGTGTGTCACTCATGAGCTAAAAGGAAGTGGTTGCTGAGAACCAGCATCATAATCATTGTAGCCCAGGCCTTGTAAAGAGTCAAATCTACATGAGAAGAGTCCTGGTTAGTCATAATTTTATGCTCTCCCCACCCATCTACTGATGATTGGAAGTTCTCTCCTAGAGAGAAAGAGAGAAAACTAGGTAGAAGAGGGGGAGCAAGAATTCTTGAATAACCATGACTCTTCTCAGGTGTCCGTGACTCTATTCCAGGCCCAGTCTGCAATGATTGTGATGTTGGTTCTTGGCAACCACTTACTTTTAACTTTTAAATGACAGACCGCTGAAATCAACTCGCCTGTTTCTACTTTATTCTGCCATTAGTATGGGCCGCACAAAGTTGATGACAGGTTCCCTTTAAAATTTAAACCCAAAGATAGAGGTCACTACTATGGGCCAAAAAAGCCCAACTAGTTTAGTAGAAATAGTATCCAAATGATAACAGGTCTGATAAAAACAGATAATAAGATAAAAGGGACAGGAAATCAACAGGGTTAATGGGCAGTGCAAATTGGAGAGGGTGGGATTTCCAAAGGGGAACACTTTCCCTATGGAGACCCTAGTAACACCTCAGCCCAGGGTTGACCCCTGATAGTGGTGTCTCCCTGTCCTTGTACCTCTCCTACAAAACCCCTGGAATGTCCTAGATGACTTAGGTTATTTATAGCATCATCCCGATGCGTTTCGCCCAGATGGGTTTCTCAGGGGGCCGGTACTAGTTAGAAATAGTCCCATCAAACAGAAGATACACTTGATACAGTTATATAGACACAAAAATGAGTCAGACTAGGTAGAGATTGAAAAAGGGGCAGAGATTATTATACATCACATGTTCCTGATGGGCTTGAGGAAGAGGATACAACATGTGAAGTGCCCAATAATCGCCAGGCTGCCTCTTGTGGGGTGCTTGATGGTGCAACTTCAAGAGCAGGCGGTGCCTGGTGTTCTCTTCCATTGTGCTCGGGTGCTCGGTATAATACCCGAGCACTGCAAAGTGTTCAACCTGAGCACACAAGCACTTTGGTGCTCGATCAACACTAGTAACGAGCACTGTGACACCGAAAGTGTGTCTGGTTGCTGGATAATGAAACTATGGGGGCTGCACAGTCTTGTTGCTGGATCAAATCATCCTCTCTACTGGCTGTCTGTTCGCTGTGTGTGTGCACCCTCACACAACCACTGCTCTCATGTACCCTCACACAACCACTGCTCCTGACAGCTAGGTAAGAACAGCCTGGCAATTTGTTGAAATGACCATTCTGCTTCTGTCAGTCCAATAATCTGCCATCTCTCAGTCAACTGGGCAAAATATCTTTAAGTACATCAAAGAGGCATCTCTAAAAGTCAACTAGAGGTAAACTATCCCAAAGTATCCTCTAAGAGCCTTTTTATAGGGCAGAGGTGGAAGCATTTTTATGCCCTCTTATGGCAAGAACCACAAACCACCACACCTGTACTCATTTACAATGCCTGAGAAATAACTTCATGTTGAGTTTTGCAGCAATTCAACATTTCTATCTCGGTTCCTTATTATTATCATTATTAAGTAATGTATATACTAGGGATAAGCAAATTGAGCTTTGGATCCAAGATACAAAGTCGGAGCATTATGTCAGTGTTATCCAATACATTCCAGACTTCTAAGGGTTACATAGCATCAGAAATCAATATAATGCTATGCGACCCCGACAGTGCTTGAAGTTCAGGATGGGACCTGTGCTGAGACACTTGCTTGTGTGAAACCAGCCTTATTATGATTGCAGGAATACAAAAATACTGTTTTGTTATATTTGATAGTAAGTATGTTTAAAAAAAAAACATTTATTATAATGGTTTTTGATTCATTATTTTTGTAACATTAACGTAGTAGAAAGCTGTAACTTTTACCATTTTCAAAAAAAAGCTAAAAAGTAAGAAATACATTTTTCTGTGATTACCTTTGGTAAAAACTGATTATTTCTCAGATCTTGATGGGATTTGAACTACGGACTTTCTGTATAGCAGGTAATAGATTTGCCACTAGATTATAGGACTGCCAAGTGGCAAAGGTGCTGTATCATTTTCTGTGCTTAAAAAGCTACTAATACTGGTAGGCATAAAAAAATTCCTCCTTACAGGAGAGCTTTTCTAGAGAAGTGAGTAAGGCTGCTGTCTCCTGTATAGAAGGCTTAGGGTACCAAGACCTGTAAAAACCGTTTCACTAATGGCAGGAAAATATAATTTACGGGGACGGGGAAGTGGCCGTGATGCTGATGTTGCACGCAGAGGCCGTGTGCCTGCTGCCAGAGCACAAGAAAAACAATCATCCACGATACCTAGCTTCATGTCCCAGTTTGCAGGGTGGCGCGGGACACCACTTTTGAAGTCAGACCAGTGCGACCAGGTGGTCGGTTGGATTGCAGCAGATAATGCTTCCAGTCGGTTAAGCAGCACCCTGTCTTCCACCAAGTCCCAGTCTCGGTAGCCAGGAGTCTGTTCAACACAATCCTCACCCTGATCCTCCTTAGGCCCCTTTCACACGAGCGAGTTTTCCGTGCGGGTGCAATGCGTGACGTGAACGCATAGCACCCGCACTGAATCCTGACCCATTCATTTCAATGGGTCTGTGTACATGAGCGTTGTTTTTCATGCATCAGTTCTGCGTTGCGTGAAAATCGCAGCATGTTCTATATTCTAAGTTTTTCACGCAGCCCTGGCCCCATAGAAGTGAATGGGGCTGCGTGAAAAACCGGAAGCAAGTGCGGGTGCGATGCGTTTTTCACTGATGGTTGCTAAGAGATGTTGTTTGTAAACCTTCAGTTTTTTATCACGCGCGTGAAAAACGCATCAAAACACATTGCACCCGCGCGGAAAAAACTGGACAACTGAACGCAATCGCAGACAAAACTGACTGAACTTGCTTGCAAAATGGTGCGATTTTCACTGAATGCATCCTGAACGCATCCGGACCTAATCCGTCACGCTCGTGTGAAAGGGGCCTTACTCCCAGCATGTACAGTCTGGCCAAACAAGTGATCCCACACTCGGATATTCTGAGGAACTATTTTCATCGGCATTACTTGATTTGGCCCTCTTGCCAAGCATGCTTGAAGAGGTACATGAGATCTTGTGCCCTGATTCCCAACGTCTTGAGCATCCACAGTCACAAGAACATACCGGTGGGGAACGGCAATTAGTGTTTAATGAGGTAACATAGTAACATAGTACATAAGGCCGAAAAAAGACATTTGTCCATCCAGTTCGGCCTGTCATCCTGCAAGTTGATCCAGAGGAAGGCAAAAAAAAAACTGTGAGGTAGAAGCCAATTTTCCTCACTTTAGGGGAATAAAAAATTCCTTCCCGACTCCAATCAGGCAATCAGAATAACTCCCTGGATCAACGACCCCTCTCTAGTAGCTATATCCTGTAATATTATTACACTCCAGAAATACATCCAGGCCCCTCTTGAATTCCTTTATTGTACTCACCATCACCACCTCCTCAGGCAGAGAGTTCCATAGTCTCACTGCTCTTACCGTAAAGAATCCTTTTCTATGTTTGTGTACAAACCTTCTTTCCTCCAGACGCAGAGGATGTCCCCTCGTCACAGTCACAGTCCTGGGGATAAATAGATGATGGGATAGATCTCTGTACTGACCCCTGATATATTTTTACATAGTAATTAGATCTCCCCTCAGTCGTCTTTTTTCTAAAGTGAATAACCCTAATTTTGGTAATCTTTCAGGGTACTGTAGTTGCCCCATTCCAGTTATTACTTTAGTTGCCCTCCTCTGAACCCTCTCCAGCTCTTCTATGTCTGCCTTGTTCACAGGAGCCCAGAACTGTACACAGTACTCCATGTGTGGTCTGACTAGTGATTTGGAAAGTGGCAGGACTATGTTCTCATCACAGGCATCTATGCCCCTTTTGATGCAACCCATTATCTTATTGGCCTTGGCAGCAGCTGCCTGACACTGTTTTTTGCAGCTTAGTTTGCTGTTTATTAAAATTCCTAGATCCTTTTCCATGTCAGTGTTACCGAGTGTTTTACCATTTAGTATGTACGGGTGACTTGCATTATTCCTTCCCATGTGCATAACTTTACATTTGTCAGTGTTAAACCTCATCTGACACTTATCTGCCCAAGCCTGCAATCTATCCAGATCCCTCTGTAGTAGTATACTGTCCTCTTCAGTGTTAATTACTTTACACAGTTTAATGTCATCTGCGAAAATTGATATTTTACTATGCAAGCCTTCTACAAGATCATTAATAAATATATTGAAGAGAATAGGGCCCAATACTGACCCCTGAGGTACTCCACTAGTGACAGTGACCCAATCTGAGTATGTACAGTTAATAACCACCCTCTGTTTTCTATCATTGAGCCAGTTACTTACCCACTTACAGACGTTTTCTCCCAGTCCAAGCATTCTCATTTTATATACTAACCTTTTATGTGGTACAGTGTCAAATGCTTTGGAGAGGTCCAGCTACACGACATCCATTGATTCGTCGCTGTCAGATCTAGAACTTACCTCCTCATAGAAACTGATTAAATTAGTTTGACATGACCGATCCCTCACGAAGCCATGCTGATATGGCGTTATTTGCTTATTTCCGTTAAGATGCTCTAACATAGCATCTCTCAGAAAACCTTCAAACAGTTTACCCACAACAGATGTTAAACTTACCAGCCTATAGTTTCCAGGCTCTGTTTTTGGACCCTTTTTGAATATTGGCACCACATTTGCCATGCGCCAATCCTGTGGGACATTCCCTGTCAGTATAGTATCTGCAAATATCAGAAATAAGGGTCTGGCTATGACATTACTTAATTCCCTTAGGATACGGGGGTGTATGCCATCCGGTCCTGGCGATTTGTCTATTTTAATCTTTTTAAGTCGCTGTTGTACTTCTTCCTGGGTCAGACAGGACACTTTTAATGGGGAATTTATTTCAACATTCAGCATTTCATCTGACAGTTTATTTTCCTCAGTGAATACATTGGAGAAAAAAATATTTAACAGCTTTGCTTTCTCCTCGTCGCTATCTGCGACTTCCCCCTCATTACTCTTTAAAGGGCCGACACCTTCAGATTTATACTTTTTAACATTTATATAATTGAAGAACATTTTCAGGTTAGTTTTACTCTCTTTGGCAATTAATCTCTCGGTCTCTAGTTTGGCCGCTTTTATTTGTTTTTTACATGTTCTATTTTTTTCCTTATAGTTTTTCAGTGCTTCCGTGCTACCCTCCTGTTTTAGTGTTTTATATGCTTTCTTTTTGTCATTTATTACTTTCTTTACAGTTCTGTTTATCCACATTGGTTTCTTTTTGTTCCTTAACCTTTTATTCCCATACGGTATGTACCTCTCACAATGAGCTTTTAGGATGCTTTTAAAGATATCCCATTTTGTAGCTGTAATTTTATTTGTGGGACTTTATCCCATTTAGTTAGGCCTATGGGCTCTCTTAGTTGGCTGAATTTAGCTTTTTTGAAGTTTGGTATTTTTGTTCCTCCCTGTAGAAACGCTCTTTTGAATGATAATTGGAAGGTTATTACTTTATGGTCACTATTTCCCAGGTGTCCCCCAACCTGCACGTCTGTTGTTCTGTCAGGTCTATTGGTTAATACTAAGTCCAGTATGGCCGTCCCTCTAGTCGGGTCCTGAACCAGTTGGGAGAGGTAATTGTCTTTGGTTATTGCCAAGAACCTGTTTCCTTTATGAGATATACAAGTTTCAGTTTCCCAGTCTATAACTGGGTAGTTGAAGTCCCCCATAATAACCACCTCATTATGATTTGCCGCCTTGTCTATCTCATTTAGTAGTAGATTTTCTGTGGACTCTGGTATATTAGGTGGTTTATAGTAAACTCCTATTAGTAATTTATTGTTATTTTTAGCTCCATGTATCTCTACCCACAGTGACTCCACATGTTCATGTCCCTCACTTATATCTTCACGAAGTGTGGGCTTTAGACAGGACTTTACATAAAGGCTGACCCCTCTCCGGTTTTGACGATCCTTTCTAAACAGACTGTAACCTTGTACATTAACTGCCCAGTCATAGCTATCATCCAGCCATCAGTTATTCCCACTATGTCATAGTCCTCCTCACACATCACTAATTCCAGTTCACCAGTTTTATTAGTCAGGCTTCTGGCATTAGTATACATACTTATGAGAGGTTTATGTATATTTTTTACCTTACACCTTTCCTTCTGAACTGTTCTAGTCCCTCCTTCCATTCCTCCCCCAGTCCCACTACCTTGCCCCCGGTCTCTATTTGCACTATCTTCCCATCCTGTAACGTAATTACCCTCCCCCAGTCCCTAGTTTAAACACTCCTCCAACCTTCTAGCCATCTTCTCCCCCAACACAGCTGCCCCTTCCCCATTGAGGTGCAGCCCGTCCCTACGATAGAGCCTGTAGCCAATAGAGAAGTCGGCCCAGTTCTCCAGGAACCCAAACACCTCCTTCCTACACCAGTTCTTGAGCCACTTGTTAATTTCCCTAATCTCCCACTGCCTTTCTTGTGTGGCCCGTGGTACAGGTAGTATTTCGGAAAATACTACCTTTGAGGTCCTTGCCCTAAGCTTTTGACCTAAATCCCTGAAATAATTTTTAAGGACTCTCCACCTACCCCTAACTTTGTCATTGGCTATGATATGGACCATGACCGCTGGATCTTCTCCAGCCCCTCCCAGTAATCTGTCAACCCAATCCGCGATGTGTCGAACTCTAGCACCAGGAAGACAGCACACTGTTCGGCGATCACGGTCTTTGTGACAGATTTCCCTATCTGTTCCCCTAATAATTGAGTCTCCCACTACCAGAACCTGTCTGGCTTGCCCTGCTCTCCTGGTCCCCTGCTTACCGCAGCTGACATTCCCCTGACTGGCAGAAGAAGTGTCCGGCTGCGGCAGTGCCGTCCCTGGAATGGAATCCCCCTCATCTGCCAAACGTGCAAACTTGTTGGGGTGTGTCAGATCAGGGCTAGCCTCCCTGGCACTTTTCCCTCTACCCCGCTTTCTAACTGTTACCCAGCTAGCTACCTCACTTTCCTCAGCCTCCTCTCTGTCACCCTCCCCCTCATCTACCCCAAAGAGTGCTTGCTCGGTGAGAAGCAAACACTTTTGCAAATTGTCAATGCCTCTCAGTGTTGCAACTTGCCCATTTAGAGACTCGATTTGCGATTCCAAACGGGTAATTTGCTCACATCTTGAACAAAGATATTCACCCTTGAACGGCTGTTGCAGGACTGCATACATCATGCAAGATGTGCACTGGACTGCGTTGTCAATTGTGCAACACATACTAAATGGGGATTACACCACAAAAGCGAAAAATACAATATAATGTAGTACTAAGAAACTGTCTAATTGCAGTCCCCCACTGAAGTCCTTGAATCTAAAGTCACTTAATCTTAAGTCACACACTTACGCAACCACACTCGCGGTCAAATTCGCGTTATATATCTCCTTATATAAATATAAATGCAGCTCACTACACCAGCCTGGTTTGTTTTCCCTCTGGATTCAAAAAGGTGGAAGATGATGAGACACAGTTGCCAATCAGTCAACCGCAATTACTGTCTCAAGAGGTTGATGAAGAGGATGAGACACAGTTGTCAATCACTGAGGTTGAGGTTAGGTCAACAAATCAGGAGAATGATCAGAGTCAGAAAGTGGAAAAGGAGGTGGTGGATGATAAGGTCACTGACCCAACCTGGGAAGGTGGAAAGCCGAGAGAGGACATCAGTACAGAGGGGGACGGATCTGCAGCACCACAACAGGCTGGAAGAGGCAGTGGGGTGGTAAAAGGTAGAAAGCAGCCACATCAAACAGGCCCGCAACTGTTCCACGGAGCACCACCTTGCGGAAATCTCCCTTGCCAAAGGGTAGTTGTTCCGCAGTATGGCGCTTTTTTGAGAAAAGTGCGGACGACAAAAGAAAAGTAGTTTGCAACCTGTGCCATACGAAAATGAGCATGGGCGTGAACACTAGCAACTTCACTACCACCAGCATGATCCGCCACATGGCATCAAAGCATCGCAATAAGTGGGACGAACGCCTGGGTCCACAATCTGTGCCTGCGGGTGTCACGATGGTGTCAAGAGCCACGTCTGACTCCGTTATACCCGGGGTCAGGAAGTCGCAGCGGTTGGCTGCGCGCTCTATGTATTAAGATAGTGCTGTTTCTTAATGGTAGCTTTCTGGGTTTGCCTTGCAACCCTTTTTGGCTCACTCAGGGATCCGTAGCTTCTTCTCCTCAGCTGTTTCTTGTCCAGCACTCCCAACCTCCTTATATAGCCCTCTCCCACTTCTCTGGTTGCCAGATATAGAGCTTCCTGCCTGGACTTGACCCACTGGAGCTGAGTAGCTGTGATCCCTGGTTGTTGTTCCAGAGTGTTACCCTTCGGATCCCTGTTGGGCTTTTGTTGTCTGTTGTTGTAGCCCACCTGGGATTATATGTTTTGTCTGTTTTGTCTGTCCTCTCCTTGGTGTTTTCCTTTAGTGTCAGTGGTGCGGACTAGTGATCCCATCGCCTTGTTCACTACGTAGGGCTCATCTTAGGGAAAGCCAGGGTTTAGGTACGTGATCGGCGTACGGGTGAGGAACCCGTCTAGGGACGTCAGGGCAGTCAGGTGCCAGCCTCAAGGTGAGTCAGGGGTCACCACCTTTCCCTCTCCCTTGGACAGGGCCTTCCCATTTCCCTCCCTTCGTGTGACGCCGGTCATGACAGCGGGTCACACCACTGCCTCCTCTTCCCCTATGTTACGTGCTGGCCAATTCCCTGTCAAAGGCACAAGTCCGGATGCCTCCCGCTCTGCATCTGGACCTTCACAAGCACCATCAGCGACCGCATCCACTTAATTGTCCCAGAGCAATGTCCAAATTTCCTTACCCCAGGCCTTTGAATGCAAGTGAAAATACCCAGCCACCCACCCACAGGCTATAGCACTAAATGCGCAGCTTTCCAAATTTCTGGCTCTGGAAATGTTGCCATTTAGGCTTGTGGACACTGAGGTCTTCCGCAGCCTAATATTGGCGGCCGTCCCACTTTACGCAGTCCCCAGCTGCCACTATTTTTCAAGGTGTGCCGTGCCCGCCTTACACCTACATGTGTCCCGTAACATCATACGTGCTCTGACCACGCAGTCACTGGGAATGTCCACTTAACCACTGATGCATGGACAAGTGCATTCGGCCAGGGATGCTACATTTCCCTGACGGCACACTGGGTGAATGTTGTGGAGGCCAAGAGCGAGTCGTACCCTGGGATGGCACAGGTGCTACTGACGCCAAGGATTGCGGGCCCTACATCGATCAGGGTTTCCGCCAGCACCTACGTTAGTGGCTCCATACCCCACTTCTCCTCCTCCGCCTCCTCCTCCACTTCCACCTTCGATTTATCCGTGTGCAGCACCAGTCAGTCATCAGTCGGTAGCTGGAAGCAGTGTAGCACTACATTGGGGAAGCGGCAACAGGCCATGCTGAAGCTGATATGCTTAGGGGACAAATAGCCCACTGCCGCAGAGCTGTGGCAAGGGATAAGAGACTAAACTGAGCTATGGCTCTCGCCACTCAAACTAGAACCAGGCATGGTTGTGTCTGATAATGGCCGCAACTTGGTGGCAGCTTTGGAGCTTGCCAATCTCAGACACATCCCATGCCTAGCCCACGTGTTCAACCTTGTGGGTCAGCGGTTTCTCAAAGCCTACCCCAATTTGCCTGAGCTACTGGTGAAGGTGCGCCGCATGTGTGCACATTTTCGCAAGTCATCAACAGCTTCAGCCGGTCTGTCAAGACTGCAGAAGCGCTTGAAATTGTCAGCTCACCAGCTGTTGTGCGACATGAGCACGCGCTGGAACTCAACGTTCCACATGTTGGCCAGGAGGAGGAACAGGAGATGGTTGCCTCCGCTACAGAGGGTAGTACCCATGGAAGTTTAATTCCATTTGTTCTGCGTGGGTGGGCAGAAGAGGAGGAAGAGGATGAGGAGATTGAGAGTGATCCTCCTGATGATGACAGCAAAGTCTTGCCTGTTGGTACTCTGGCACACATGGCTGACTTCATGTTACTCTGCCTTTCCCACGACCCATGCGTTATATGCATTTTAGACAACATGGATTACTGGTTGTTCACCCTTCTCGACCCCTGCTACAAAGAGAACTTTTGATCTCTCATTCCTTTGGTGGCGAGGACGAGAAAAACGGTGCAATACCAGAAGATCCTTATTGAAAAATTGCTCCAAAAATGTCCATCTGACAACGCTGGCGGCAGAGTCCGTAGTTCCTTTGCCAACCAAGGAGGGGAGACAAGGGGAACACACAGCAGTTACAACAGAGGCAGGCAACACTCTCCAAAGCCTGGGACAGTTTCATGACACCCCGCCAGCACCCTTGCTTTAATGCGCGGCCTAGTGTCACAAGGAGGGAAACATTTTGGAAGATGGTGAAGGAGAATGTTGCAGACCGTGTCAGCGTCCTCAATGATCCCTCAGGTGCCTTACAACTACTGGGTGTCCAAGCTGGACACGTGGCACAAACTGGCGCTGTACGCCTCGGAGGTTCTGGCCTGCCCTGCTGCCAGCGTTTTGTCTAAGCAGGTATTTAGTGCTGCTGGTGGCATTATAAGAGACAAGCGTATCTGCCTTTCAACTGAAAATGCCTGGATTGACCATGACTTCTCGACTCCACCAGAGGAAAGCTGATGAACATAAAGGCACTTTAAATGTGTTGTTTATAATGTACTGAATACACTGTATTCCCATGCACCCCTTCCACCACAAACAAGGGCACGGTGTATATGGTTGAATCTTCCTTTTCTCATCCTCCTTCTCCTCTTCCATCATATTAACACATGCTTATTCGTCGCATATAATTCCCTCGCATATATGCCCTTTGCATATCATTTTTTACAGGGTCAGCCCAGCTGCAGGCCCTCGCATATAATTTCTTAAAGGGTCATCTCACCAGCAGGCCCACGCATATAATATTTTAGAGGGTCAGCTCACCAGCAGGCCCTCGCATATAATTTTTTAGAGAGTCAGCTCACCAGAAGGCCCTCGCATATAATTTTTTATAGGGTTAGCTCACCAGCAGGCCATCACCTACAATCTTTTACAGGGTCAGCTCACCAGCAGGCCCGCACCTAAAATCTTTTACAGGTTCAGATCACCTGTAGGCCCTCACCTAATTATACCAAATAGGTAATTTGCGCGCATGATGCCTTGCTTGGATTTGGTAGCCGTAGCCGTTTCTCAGGCTCCCTCTCCGGAATAGAACCCTGATTCCCTGTTACCTGTAGTCACTATGGTTTGCGCTGACAATAACATTGAAAGTTAATAGGCCAGACATCTGAATGGATCGTCGCCATCACGGGGACCTGCGATCGGCCCGAGGTTATCTAGAGTCACCAATGCGGCAGCAGGCCCTCGGCCATAATGTTTTAGATGGTCAGATCAGCAGGCCCTTGCTTAAAATGTTTTTGAGGGTCACCAGCAGGACATCAATCATAATTTTTCAAGGTATGATGCCCTCCTTTATGTGTAACAAAGGGTGTATTGTACTGCCGGTTCCTTGTAATTTTTGGCAGCCCTTTCACTTAGTGCATAGGCTTTATGAGTGTAGGAGTCCCACTACATGAACAATTGTACCACAATGTGAATGAGGCCCTCCTTTATGTGATATACAGGTTGTATCGGAGTGCCTCTTACTTGTAATTTTTGGCAGCACTTGCACTTTATATACAAGTAAATATACAGGAAAGAATGTTTCCTAACAATTTTTATCTAAAATCTATTTTATCTTCGGTTTTGTGAGTATTATTGTCAGTCTGTAAAAGTGGCGTAAAATTGTTCACAAGATGGGGTGGCTCTACCAATCAGTAGGAAAGGATGGTGCTCAATATCTATGTGTTAACTCCAAAACACCAGAGGGTTAATTAAAATGTAATAATAAAGATATGGCACTCATATACTGGAGGACTGCTCAAAACAAACAATTTTATTTATGTTCAATTATTAATAATAAAAAGTCATAATATTAAAAGGTCATACAAGATGCGCAAATTGTACAGAAATTAAAAAACAAATGGATAAAACATCACAAATGACGATGGGTAAAAAAATCACGGTGGGTAAAAAATCACTTGAGGTGTGGATTTAACTGATAGTCACATAAGTTGGCAGCATATGGGTACTTGGTAAATTCACCACAAGAAGATCTAATTATCGATAATACATCGAAGCTCTCGATTAAATAGTCACCAGATATTCGGTTGATATAATCATCGATTAAATAGTCACCAAATATTCGGTTGATGTAATCGTCGATTCTTGGAACTATAGTGCACTTGTATACTTTGCAATGGTTAATTCGAGTGGTTGAAAGAGCCAAATAGTTCTTATATACAGTTCAGAGGCTTATCAAAATTTTGAGTAAATCGGGAGTATTAAGCTCTAGGTGGCGTCCCACTTATTGTCGAGCTATCTTATTCCCTTACCTCCAACCTCGGAATGCGGCTTGTTTCGTTTGGCTTGAACTCCCATAGAAGTGAAAGGAGTATGCTAGTGGCAGAGGTTGCTGACTCTTGCCCTAGGACTTGAGCATTTTTTGCACGTCAGTGTTTTGGTCAGTGATTTCCAGCAGTGATTGTGAGGCAAAAACAGTATTGAGCCTCCACAGACATAAGGTATAAGGGAAAGATCTGCACCTGTTCTGTGTTTAAAGCCACACCAGGCTTCGGCTCCAAATCACTGATGGAAATCACTGACCGAACACTGACTGTGTGAATAAAGCCTTAGGCCCCTTTCACACAGGCGAGTATTCCGTGCGGATGCGATGCGTGAGTTGAACGCATGGAACCCGCACTGAATCCTGACCCATTCATTTCTATGGGGCTGTGCACACGAGCAGTGATTTTCACGCATCACTTGTGCTTTGCGTGAAAATCGCAGCATGCTCCTCTTTGTGCGTTTTTTCACGTAACGCAGGCCCCATAGAAATGAATGGGGTTGCGTGAAAATCGCAAGCATCCGCAAGCAAGTGCGGATGCGGAGCGATTTTCACACACGGTTGCTAGGGGACAATCGGGATGGGGACCCGATCATTATTATTTTCCCTAGAGATGTCCCAAACTATCCGCCGGCGAACATATGTTCGGTCCGCCCCCTATTCGTCATCATTGTATAAACTTTGACCCTGTACCTCACAGTCAGCAGACACATTCCAACCAATCAGCATCATACCCTCCCTCCCAGACCCTCCCACCTCCTGGACAGCATCTATTTTAGATTCATTCGGAAGCTGCATTCTTAGTGAGAGGAGGGACAGTGTAGCTGCTGCTGATTTAATAGGGAAATCGATAGCTAGGCTAGTGTATTCAGTGTCCACTACAGTCCTGAAAGACTCATCTGATCTCTGCTGTAAGGACAGCAACCCAAAAAACCCTTTTTAGGGCTAGAACATGTCTGCTTTATTTTTTTTTTCCCTGGTGCATAGTGTCACCAGCGCAACTCATATCTGGTGTCACAGTAGATTACATTTAAAAAATAATAATAATTTTGACTGTGAATAAATAGCAGTCAGTTGCCTGCACGTGTTTGTGTGTTTAAGGCCCTGCTGCAAGTGCATAGTGTCACTAGCGCAACTCATATCTGGTGACACAGTAGATTACATTTTTAAAAAAAACAACAATTTTGACTGTGAATAAATAGCAGTCAGTTGCCTGCACGTGTTTGTGTGTCTAAGGGCCTGCTGCAAGTGCATAGTGTCACCAGCGCAACTCATATCTGGTGTCACAGTAGATTACATAAAAAAATAAAAAAAAATTTTGACTGTGAATAAATAGCAGTCAGTTGCCTGCACGTGTTTGTGTGTTTAAGGCCCTGCTGCAAGTGCATAGTGTCACCAGCGCAACTCATATCTGGTGTAACAGTAGATTACATTTAAAGAAAAACAACAATTTTGACTGTGAATAAATAGCAGTCAGTTGCCTGCACATGTTTGTGTGTTTAAAGAGGACCTTTCACTAGAATAGAAAATCTAAACTATGTATACAGACATGGAGAGCGGCGCCCAGGGATCCCCCTGCACTTACTGTTATACCTGGGCGCCGCTCCGTTCTCCCGGTATAGGCTCCGGTATCTTCATATGTTAGGCTCCACCCAGTGGAGCCTGCCGGCGTCTCTTTCTCCCATGCTGTAGCGCTGGCCAATCGCACCGCTCAGCTCATAGCCTGAGAGGAAAAAAAAACTCTCAGGCTATGAGCTGAGCGCTGCGATTGGCCAGCGCTACAGCATGGGAGAAAGAGACGCCGGCGGGCTCCACTGGGTGGAGCCTAACATATGAAGATACCGGAGCCTATACCGGGAGAACGGAGTGGCGCCCAGGGATAATAGTAAGTGCAGGGGGATCCCTGGGCTCCGCTCTCCATGTCTGTATACTTAGTTTAGATTTTTTATTCTAGTGAAAGGTCCTCTTTAAGGCCCTGCTGCAAGTGCATAGTGTCACCAGCGCAACTCATATCTGGTGTAACAGTAGATTACATTTAAAGAAAAACAACAATTTTGACTGTGAATAAATAGCAGTCAGTTGCCTGCACGTGTTTGTGTGTTTAAGGCCCTGCTGCAAGTGCATAGTGTCACCAGCGCAACTCATATCTGGTGTCACAGTAGATTACATTTAAAGAAAAACAACAATTTTGATGGTGAATAAATAGCAGTCAGTTGCCTGCACGTGTTTGTGTGTTTAAGGCCCTGCTGCAAGTGCATAGTGACACCAGTGCAACTCATATCTGGTGTCACAGTAGCTTGCACACATAGTACAACTAAACCAATCTAAAACAAATGACAGGCAGAGGCAGGCCACCCTGCAGGGGCTGTCGTGGTCGTGGTCATGTGATTCCCTTTGGCCCTAGAATAATGCCCAGTGTTCAGAGGCCACGTACCCTGAACTCGAAAAGTTCTGTGGACATAGTTGACTGGCTAACACAGGACACCCAATCTTCTACAGCTTCCGCTTGGAACCTTGACGCACCATCCTCCTCCAGCTCAGCTTCGGGCACCTCTCAAGTTACCACTCGCCCGCCTGCCGCCACCACCAACACTAGCACCACAGCCGCTTCACTTGATCTGTCAGAGGAGTTATTTACACATCAGTTGGAAGAAATAAGTGATGCGCAACCATTATTGCCAGAGGATGTAGATAACAGGGATATGTCTCAGTCAGGCAGCATTACACACATGGACGTACGGTGTGATGATGATGATGTTGTACCCGCTGCTGCTTCCTTTGCTGAGTTGTCAGATACAAGTGAAGCGGTTGATGATGACAATGTGTCCGTGGATGTCACGTGAGTGCCCGCTCGAAGAGAAGAAGAACAGGGGGAAAGTTCAGATGGGGAGACAGAGAGGAGGAGGAGACGAGTTGGAAGCAGGGGGAGGTCGTCGCAAGGAGCTATTGGCACAGTCAGACTGCATGCATCGGCACCCGGGGTCAGCCAGACAGCACGCCAATCAACGCATGCTGTTGCCACCACCAGAATGCCGTCATTGCAGAGCTCAGCAGTGTGGCAATTTTTTTGTGTGTCTGCCTCTGACAACAGCGATGCCATTTGCAACCTGTGCCAAAAGAAATTGAGTCGTGGGAAGTCCAACACCCACCTAGGTACAACTGCTTTGCAAAGGCACATGATCGCACATCACAAACGCCTATGGGATCAACACATGAGTAAGCAGCACACAAACTCAAAGCCGCCATCCTCCTCCTGGTCCAGCATCTTCAGCCACGTCAACCACTGCTGTCCTCCTTGCCCCCTCTCAACCATCCGCCACTCCGTCTCTCGCCTTGAGCAGTTCCTGCTCATCTGCCCACAGTCAGGAGTCTGTCAAGGACATGTTTGAGCGTAAGAAGCCAATGTCACAAAGTCACCCCCTTGCCCGGCGTCTGACAGCTGGCTTGTCTGAACTCTTAGCCCGCCAGCTTTTACCATACAAGCTGGTCAAGTCTGAGGCCTTAAAAAAATTTGTAGCTATTGGAACACCGCAGTGGAAGGTACCCGGCTGAAATTTCTTTGCACAAAAGGCAATCCCCAACCTGTACTCGATTGTGAAAGGAAGTAATGGCATGTCTGGCACACAGTGTTGGGGCAAGGGTCCATCTGACCACTGATACCTGGTCTGCAAAGCACGGTCAGGGCAGGTATATCACCTACACTGCGCATTGGGTAAACCTGCTGACGGCTGCCAAGCATGGAATGCGTGGCTCTGCAGAGGAGTTGTTGACACCGCCACGACTTGCAGGCAGGCCTGCTGCCACCTCCTCTACTCCTCCTACTCCATCCTCTTCCATAACCTCCTCGGCTGAGTCCTCTTCTGCAGCTGCGTCTTGCTTCACATCAACGGCACCCCCCAGCTCCCCAGGGGCTATTCCACATCCTGTCTTGGGGTTGACTTGCCTGAAAGCAGAGAGTCACACCGGACCAGCACTCCTGTCCGCCCTGAACGCACAGGTGGATCAGTGGCTGACTCCGCACCAACTGGAGATCGGCAAAGTGGTGTGTGAACACGGAAGCAATTTGTTGGCGGCATTGAATTTGGGCAAGTTGACACATGTGCCGTGCATGGCACATGTGTGTAATCTGATCGTACAACGCTTTGTGCATAAGTACCCAGGCTTACAGGACGTCCTCAAGCAGGCCAGGAAGGTGTGTGGCCATTTCAGCCATTCCTACACGGCCATGGCGCACTTTTCAGATATCCAGCGGCGAAACAACATGCAAGTGAGGCGCTTGATTTGCGACAGCCCGACAGGTTGGAATTCAACACTCCTAATGTTCGACCGCCTGCTCCAACAAGAAAAAGCCGTCAATGAGTATTTGTATGACCAGGGTGCTAGGACAGCCTCTGCGGAGCTGGGAATTTTTTTGCCACGTTACTGGACGCTCATGCGCAATGCCTGTAGGCTCATGCGTCCTTTTGAGGAGGTGACAAACCTAGTCAGTCGCACCGAAGGCACCATCAGCGACATCATCCCATTTGCTTTCTTCCTGGAGCATGCCCTGCGAAGAGTGCTCGATCAGGCCGTAGATGAGCGTGAAGAGGAAGAGTTGTGGTCACCATAACCACCAGAAACAGCTTTATCAGCATCGCTGGATGGACCTGCGGCAACGCTGGAAGAGGAGTGTGAGGAAGAGGAGTCAGAGGAGGAATGTGGCTTTGAGGAGGAGGAGGATGACCAACCACAGCAGGCATCCCAGGGTGCTCGTTGTCACCTGTCTGGTACCCGTGGTGTTGTACGTGGCTGGGGGGAAGAATATACCTTCAGTGAGATCACTGAGGACGAGGAACGGGACATGAGTAGCTCGGCATCCAACCTTGTGCAAATGGGGTCTTTCATGCTGTCGTGCCTGTTGAGGGACCCTCGTATAAAAAGGCTGAAGGAGAACAACCTGTACTGGGTGGCTACGCTACTAGACCCCCGGTATAAGCAGAAAGTGCCTGAAATGTTACCGAATTACCGCAAGTCGGAAAGGATGCAGCAGTTCCAAAATAAATTAAAAAGTATGCTTTACACAGCGTATAAGGGTGATGTCACAGCACAACGGGAATCTAACAGGGGAAGAGGTGAAAGTAATCCTCCTCCTACCACGACCACGCCGGCAAGGACAGGACGCTTTACAGACGTGTTGTTGATGGAGGACATGCAGAACTTTTTAAGTCCTACGCATCACCACAGCCCTTCGGGGTCCACCCTCAGAGAACGACTCGACCGACAGGTAGCAGACTACCTCGCCTTAACTGCAGATATCGACACTCTGAGGAGCAATGAACCCCTTGACTACTGGGTGTGCAGGCTTGACCTGTGGCCTGAGCTATCCCAATTTGCGATAGAACTTCTGGCCTGCCCCGCTTCAAGTGTCCTGTCAGAAAGGACCTTCAGTGCAGCAGGAGGTATTGTCACTGAGAAGAGAAGTCGCCTAGGTCAAAAAAGTCTAGATTACCTCACCTTTATTAAGATGAGTGAGGCATGGATCCCGAAGGGACTGACAGTGGGCGATACATTTGACTAAAAAAGGCCTGATGAGATGAGCCGCCTTGGGCTATAAATGGTCCACACGCTGCTGTATTTTATCTCTGAATGCCGGATGACTTGCGTGACTTATCCGCCACCAAATAGGGTTCAAGCCGCAATGTTTTAGGGCACTTTCTGCCTGGGAAACATCAATTTTTCTGGCCTCTGGTGCTGCACTGTGGCTGCAAAAAAAAAAAAAGCACATACATGTGTCAATTCCCCTTCATGATCGTTACCTTGTTGTGGTGAAGGGACTTGCGTATCACAATGAAGCGACCACCTCTATGAGTGTGTTGGCAATGGCAGTGTTGGCACACCCCAGATGATAAGGTCGTTGCTTCATTGTGAACAGACCAAAAGCGATTGGCTGGATAATTTTGCATAGAAAAAACATTAATTTTCTTTGTGATCATCTAAGGTGATCATTAAAGCCTACTAGGCCAACAATGGGCCCACACTGCAGAATCATTGTTTTCTGGGTCACTTAACTGTCACTGAACTACCTCAGCATGACCATAGGCTTTGAAAAACCCCCATCGCCTGCAATCTCCCAAACGTGCGCACCAGCACAGTCATCACTACACCAAGATTGACGCATAGAGGAATAAAATTTATGTCATGAGTGTGTCAACTATTGACAACTCTTTGCGGTTGTCTAAAATCTATTCCATACACGTCCCCTGATAGGGGACGTAACAGGGATTAAACTGATAGGAATAGTACTACTTAACACACCACTCCTATATGGTGGCACAGTACATTGCACGGCGCACGCGCAGTGCCCCAAATTGGAACTAAGTGGACCAGCCAATAATCTTTTTCCATCTCCCGGTTCCTAAAATCTATTCCATACACGTCCACTGATAGGGGACGTAACAGGGAATTAAACTGATAGGAATAGTACTACTTAACACACCTTATAATAATAATAATACTAGTGGACGTAACAGGGATTAAACTGATAGGAATAGTACTACTTAACACACCACTCCTATCTGGTGGCACAGTACATTGCACGCGCAGTGCCCCAAATTGGAAGTAGGAGGACCGACCAAGCATCTTTTTCCATCTCCCGGTTCCTAAAATCTATTCCATACACGTCCCCTGATAGGGGACGTAACAGGGATTAAACTGATAGGAATAGTACTACTTAACACACCTTATAATAACGCAGAGAAAGGCAACGCAGAGAGAGGAGTCTGAAGAAGAGGAGTCAGAGGAGGAAGGTGGCTTTGAGGAGGTGGAAGACCAAACACAGCAGGCGTCCCAGGGGGCTTGTTGTCACCTTTCGGGGACCTTTGGTGTTGTACGTGGCTGGGTGGAGGAAGAGACCTTCAATGACATCAGTGAGGACAAGGCTAGCTTGGTATCCAACCTTGTGCAAATGGGGAGTTTGCGGTTGTGCAAATGGACTGTTTGCGGTTGTTTGCAGTGCGTTAAACGGGGAGTTTGGTCTGTCACTGTGAAGCGTGCGTAACCCTTACACTACCTGATCGATACAATATCATACCTGATCTTTTAAAGCACGTTATTCCAAACAATTTAGGAATGTTAGGTGATTTATGCCCTTTATGGATTAAAACCCGACTCTGCGTCAACTACGTAATTTTCCATGGGAGTTTTGCCATGGATTCCCCTCCGGCATGCCACAGTCCAGGTGTTAGTCCCCTTGAAACAACTTTTCCATTACTATTGTGGCCAGAAAGAGTCCCTGTGGGTTTTAAAATTTGCCTGCCTATTGAAGTCTATGGCGGTTCGCCCGTTCACGAACATTTGCGAAAATTCGCGTTCACCGTTCGCGAACGCAAAATTTTATGTTCGCGACATCTCTACTTATAACATGGTTATAAGGGAAAATAATAGCATTCTGAATACAGAATGCATAGTAAAATAAGGCTGGAGGGGTTAAATTTTTTTTTTTTTAAATGTAACTCACCTTAATCCACTTGCTCGCGCAGCACGGCTTCTCTTCTGTCTTCTTTTTTGCTGTGTGCAGGAAAAGGACCTGTGGTGACGTCACTCCGGTCATCACATTGTCCGTCACATGATTTTTTACCATAGTGATGGATCATGTGATGGACCATGTGATGACCGGAGTGATGTCACCACAGGTCCTTTTCCTGCACACAGCAAAAAAGAAGACAGAAGAGATGCCGGGCTGCGCGAGCAAGTGGATTAAGGTGAGTTAAATTATTATTATTATTTTTTTAACCCCTCCAGCCCTATTTTACTATGCATTCTGTATTCAGAATGCTATTATTTTCCCTTATAACCATGTTATAAGGGAAAATAATACAATCTACAGAACACCGATCCCAAGTCCGAACTTCTGTGAAGAAGTTCGAGTTTGGGTACCAATGTTTTGCACTCACGTGGAAAAATCGTGCATGTTTCCTGCAACGCACCCACACCTTTTCCCGCAATGCCCGTGTGAAAGAGGCCTTACACTGGACATTTTTGGCAACTATTGTCACTAGAATTTTATGGAATGCAATGATAAAGCTGTAAATAATTTATTCTGAATTGCCCTAGGCAGTGAGGGGAGGTTTGATTTCTTAAACTGAACTGGAAAAATGAAGGGTGTGCTCAGATGGACTCCAATGAGCAGCCTAGATTTTTTTTAAAGGCCTGATTTACTGAGTCAGAATAAGTTCTAAAGATAATAGAAAAAAAGGTCAATGCAAGTCTTATAGTAAGGCCTCATGCACACGACCGTTGTGTGCATCCGCGTCCGTTCCGTCATTTTTCACAGTTTAGCGAAGGTCCCATTCATTTCTATGGATCTGTGAAAAAAACTGATAGTCCTCCGTTTTGTCTCCACGTGGGTGATCCGTGATTCCAGTCCGTCAAAAAAATATAACCTGTCCTATTCTCGTCAGTGGAAAACAGAGGACGGACCCATTCAAGTCAATGGGTACGTAAAAAAAAACGGATGCACAACTGGTATGTCATACGTGTCCGCGTCCGTGTCCGTTTTTTTCTACAAGAACTTGGTGCAATAAAATTACACTTTTCATTAACCATTCTTTTTTTTCCCGTCAGACAAAAAAAAAGGAAGACACAAGGAAACACAACTGAAGAAAAATCGAACACGGACCACTGAAGCCAAATCACTGACAGTGAAAAAACACTGTTGTGTGCATGAGGCCTAAGGCCTCATGCACACGACCGTTGTTGTGTTCTGTTTTGCAAAATGGGGTTCCGTTGTTCCGTGATCCGTTTCCGTTTTTGTTTCCGTGTGTCTTCCTTTATTTTTGGAGGATCACCAGACATGAAGGAAAGTAAAAAAAAAAGTCTAAGTCAAGTTTGCCATGCAAATGATAGGAAAAAACGGACGCGGACGCGCAGACGCGGATGACAATCTTGTGTGCCTCCGCATTTTTTCACGGTCCCATTGACTTGAATGGGTCCGCAAACCATTTTCCATGAAAAAAATATTACAGGTTATATTTTTTTGACGGACTGGAACCACGGATCACGGACGTGGATGACAAACAGTGCATTAGCCGAGTTTTCAACAGACCCATTGAAAGTCAATGGGTCCGCAGAAAATCATGAAAAAATGGAACAACGGACACGGAATAAAACAACGGTCATGTGCATGAGGCCTAAATTGAACAAATGGAAATAAGTTTTGATAGTAGGAAATAGCATAGATTTACAAAATATTGTACATTTTCTGTGGTCAGGATTAGGGATGAGCGAACCCGAACCCGACACGGACCCGAACATTTTAGAAAAAGTCCGGGTTCGGGTTCGGTGTTCGGCACTTTCTTGGCGCTTTTTGAAAGGCTGCAAAGCAGCCAATCAACAAGCGTCATACTACTTGCACCAAGAGGCCATCACAGCCATGCCTACTATTGAGAATGACCCTATCAGCACCTTGAATCTAATATACCCTTTTTGGGATAGATTTAAAGTAGGCCTGATACAGCAGAAACCACTAATTTAGAAAATTGCTAGGTTGGGAATTGTATTTCCAATTGTGATTGGCCAGTGCAGCATGTGACCCAGCCTCTATATAAGCTTGGGTCACGTAGCGTTGCACGTCACTCTGCTGTTACAAGTGTAGGGAGAGGTTGCAGCTGCGACGTTAGGGCGAGATTAGGCAGTGATTAATTCCTCCAAAACACTTAAGACAGTGATCGATCTACAGCTGTGGATCATTGAACTGCTGCTATTCAATTGCTCACTGTTTTTAGGCTGCCCAGAGCGTTTTTCAGTCACTTTTTTCTGGGGTGATCAGCGGCCATTTTGTGGCTTGTGGTGCGCCAGCACAAGCTGCCACCAAGTCCATTTAACCATCAATAGTGTGGTTATTTTTTGCTATATCCTACATCAGGGGAAAGCTGTCACCAAGTCCATTTAACCATCAATAGTGTGGTTATTTTTTGGCTATATCCTACATCAAGGGCAAGCTGCCACCAAGTCCATTTGACCATCAATAGTGTGATTATTTTTTGCCTATATCCTACATCAGGGGCAAGCTGCCACCAAGTCCATTTAACCATCAATAGTGTGGTTATTAAAATCTATCCCTAAAAGGGTATATTAGATTCAAGGTGCTGATAGGGTCATTCTCAATAACTTCAAACACACGCTACTGTGCATATCCAAGTCTAATTCTGTCCGTAAACATATACCTGTCACCCAGCGCCTAAATAATAGGCCTCAAATTTATATTCAGCTAAATCTGTGGCTATTGCTGTAGCTGCTCAAGTTATTTTGTGTCCGTCAAAGCACAGTTTTTGTTCTGGGTTGAAATACAATTCCCAACCTAGCAATTTTCTAAATTAGTGGTTTCTGCTGTATCAGGCCTACTTTAAATCTATCCCAAAAAGGGTATATTAGATTCAAGGTGCTGATAGGGTCATTCTCAATAACTTCACACACACGCTACTGTGCATATCCAAGTCTAATTCTGTCCGTAAACGTATACCTGTCACCCAGCGCCTAAATAATAGGCCTCAAATTTATATTCAGCTAAATCTGTCATTACTGCTGTGCCTGTATTAGTGTAATACGGTACCTAAATAGATAGCCAGATAGTGTTAGGTGTCTGTAAAAAAAGGCCTGAATTTGAATTCAATACATTGGGCCAAATAATATTTTTCTTATTGTGGTGAACGGTAACAATGAGGAAAACATCTAGTAAGGGACACGGACGCGGACATGGTCGTGGTGGTGTTAGTGGACCCTCTGGTGCTGGGAGAGGACGTGGCCGTTGTGCCACAGCCACACATCCTAGTGTACCAACTACCTCAGGTCCCAGTAGCCGCCAGAATTTACAGGGATATTTGGTGGGGCCCAATGCCGTTCTAAGGATGGTAAGGCCTGAGCAGGTACAGGCATTAGTCAATTGGGTGGCCGACAGTGGATCCAGCACGTTCACATTATCTCCCACCCAGTCTTCTGCAGAAAGCGCACAGATGGCGCATGAAAACCAAGCCCATCAGTCTGTCACATCACCTGTCTGAGCCTCAAGTTATGCAGCAGTCTCTTATGCTGTTTGAAGACTCTGCTGGCAGGGTTTCCCAAGGGCATCCACCTAGCCCTTCCCCAGCGGTGGAAGACATAGAATGCACTAACGCACAACCACTTATGTTTCCTGATGATGAGGACATGGGAATACCACCTCAGCACGTCTCTGATGATGACGAAACACAGGTTCCAACTGCTGCGTCTTTCTGCAGTGTGCAGACTGAACAGGAGGTCAGGGATGAAGACGATGCAGGGGACGATGAGGTCCTAGACCCCACATGGAATGAAGGTCGTGCCACTGACTTTCACAGTTCGGAGGAGGAGGCAGTGGTGAGACCAAGCCAACAGCGTAGCAAAAGACAAAGAGGGAGCAGTGGGCAAAAGCAGAACACCCGCCGCCAAGAGACTCCACCTGCTACTGACCGCCGCCATCTGGGACTGAGCACCCCAAAGGCAGCTTCAAGGAGTTCCCTGGCATAGCACTTCTTTAAACAATGTGCTGGCGACAAGACCCTAGTGGTTTGCACACTGTGCCATCAGAGCCTGAAGCGAGGCATTAACGTTCTGAACCTTAGCACAACCTGCATGACCAGGCACCTGCATGCAAAGCATGAACTGCAGTGGAGTAAACACCTTAAAAACAAGGCAGTCACTTAGGCTCCCCCTGCTACCTCTTCTGCTGCTGCTGCCTCGGCCTCTTCTGCTGCTGCCGCCTCGGCCTCTTCCTCCGCCTCTGGAGGAACGTTGGCACCTGCTGCCCAGCAAACATGGGATGTACCACCAACACCACCACCTGCGTCACCAAGCATCTCAACCATGTCACACGGCAACGTTCAGCTCTCCATCTCACAAACATTTGAGAGAAAGCGTAAATTCCCACCTAGTCACCCTCGATCCCTGGCCCTGAATGCCAGCATTTCTAAACTACTGGCCTATGAAATGCTGTCATTCAGGCTGGTGGACACAGACAGCTTCAAACAGCTCATGTCGCTTGCTGTACCACAGTATGCTGTTCCCAGCCGCCACTACTTCTCCAAGAGAGCCGTGCCTTCCCTGCACAACCAAGTATCCGATAAAATCAAGTGTGCACTGCGCAACGCCATCTGTGGCAAGGTCCACCTAACCACAGATACGTGGACCAGTAAGCACGGCCAGGGACACTATATCTCCCTAACTGCACACTGGGTAAATGTAGTGGCGGCTGGGCCCCAGGCGGAGAGCTGTTTGGCGCATGTCCTTCCGCCTCCAAGGATCGCAGGGCAACATTCTTTGCCTCCTGTTGCCTCCTCCTCCTACTCAGCTTCCTCCTCCTCTACTTCCACCTGCTCATCCAGTCAGCCACACACCTTCACCACCAACTTCAGCACAGCCCGGGGTAAACGTCAGCAGGCCATTCTGAAACTCATATGTTTGGGGGACAGGCCCCACACCGCACAGGATTTGTGGCGGGGTATAGAACAAAAGACCGACGAGTGGTTGCTGCCGGTGAGATTCAAGCCTCAGCTCAAGGTGGTGTACGATAATGGGAGAAATCTCGTTGCAGCTCTGGGACTAGTCAGTTTGACGCACATCCCTTGCCTGGCGCATGTGCTGAATTTGGTGGTGCAGAAGTTCATTCTCAACTACCCCGACATGTCAGAGCTGCTGCATAAAGTGCGGGCCGTCTGTTTGCGCTTCCGGCGTTTACATCCTGCCGCTGCTCACCTGTCTGCGCTACAGCGTAACTTCGGCCTTCCCGCTCACCCCCTCATATGCGACGTGCCCACCAGGTGGAACTCCACCTTGCACATGCTGGACAGACTGTGCGAGCAGCAGCAGGCCATAGTGGAGTTTCAGCTGCAGCACGCACGGGTCAGTCGCACTGCGGAACAGCACCACTTCACCACCAATGACTGGGCCTCCATGCGAGACCTGTGTGCCCTGTTGCGCTGTTTCGAGTATTCCATCAACATGGCCAGTGGCGATGACGCCATTATCAGCGTTACAATACCACTTCTATGTCTCCTTGAGAAAACACTTAGGGCGATGATGGAAGAGGAGGTGGCCCAGGAGGAGGAGGAGGAGGAGGAAGAGGGGTCATTTTTAGCACTTTCAGGCCAGTCTTTTCGAAGTGACTCAGAGGGAGGTTTTTTGCAACAGCAGAGGCCAGGTACAAATGTGGCCAGACAGGGCCCACTAATGGAGGATGAGGATGAGGAGGAGGTGGAGGAGGATGAGGATGAAGCATGTTCACAGCGGGGTGGCACCCAACGCAGCTCGGGCCCATCACTGGTGCGTGGCTGGGGGGAAACGCAGGACGATGACGATACGCCTCCCACAGAGGACAGCTTGTCCTTACCTCTTGGCAGCCTGGCACACATGAGCGACTACATGCTGCAGTGCCTGCGCAACGACAGCAGAGTTGCCCACATTTTAACGTGTGAGGACTACTGGGTTGCCACCCTGCTGGATCCCCGGTACAAAGACAATGTGCACACCTTACTTCCTGCACTGGAGCGTGATAGGAAGATGCGCGAGTACAAGCGCACGTTGGTAGACGCGCTACTGAGAGCATTCCCAAATGTCACAGGGGAACAAGTGGAAGCCCAAGGCGAAGGCAGAGGAGGAGCAAGAGGTCGCCAATGCAGCTGTGTCACGGCCAGCTCCTCTGAGGGCAGGGTTAGCATGGCAGAGATGTGGAAAAGTTTTGTCACCACGCCACAGCTAACTGCACCACCACCTGATACGGGACGTGTTAGCAGGAGGCAACATTTCACTAACATGGTGGAACAGTACGTGTGCACACCCCTCCACGTACTGACTGATGGTTCGGCCCCATTCAACTTCTGGGTCTCCAAATTGTCCATGTGGCCAGAGCTAGCCTTTTATGCCTTGGAGGTGCTGGCCTGCCCGGCGGCCAGCGTTTTGTCTGAACGTGTATTCAGCACGGCAGGGGGCGTCATTACAGACAAACGCAGCCGCCTGTCTACAGCCAATGTGGACAAGCTGACGTTCATAAAAATTAACCAGGCATGGATCCCACAGGACTTGTCCATCCCTTGTGCAGATTAGACATTAACTACCTCCCCTTAACCATATATTATTGTACTCCAGGGCACTTTCTCATTCAATCCTATTTTTATTTTCATTTTACCATTATATTGCGCGGCAACCCAAAGTTGAATGAACCTCTTCTCTGTCTGGGTGCCGGGGCCTAAAAATATCTGACAGTGGCCTGTTCCAGTGGTGGGTGACATGAAGCCTGATTCTCTGCTATGACATGAAGACTGATTCTCTGCTGACATGAAGCCAGATTCTCTGCTATGGGACCTCTCTCCTCTGCCTGGGTGCCTGGGCCTAAATATCTGACAATGGACTGTTCCAGTGGTGGCTGACGTGAAGCCTGATTCTCTGCTATGGGACCTCTCTCCTCTGCCTGGGTGCCTGGGCCTAAATATCTGACAATGGACTGTTCCAGTGGTGGGTGACGTGAAGCCTGATTCTCTGCTATGACATGAAGCCAGATTATCTGCTATGGGACCTCTCTCCTCTGCCTGGGTGCCTGGGCCTAAATATCTGACAATGGACTGTTACAGTGGTGGGTGACATGAAGCCTGATTCTCTGCTATGACATGAAGACTGATTCTCTGCTGACATGAAGCCAGATTCTATGTTATGGGACCTCTCTCCTCTGTCTGGGTGCCGGGGCCTAAAAATATCTGACAGTGGCCTGTTCCAGTGGTGGGTGACATGAAGCCTGATTCTCTGCTATGACATGAAGACTGATTCACTGCTGACATGAAGCCAGATTCTATGTTATGGGACCTCTCTCCTCTGTCTGGGTGCCGGGGCCTAAATTATATGACAATGGACTGTTCCAATGTTGGGTGACGTGAAGCATGATTCTCTGCTATGACATGAAGACTGATTCTCTGCTGACATGAAGCCTGAATCTCTGCTATGGGACCTCTCTCCTCTGCCTGGGTGCCTGGGCCTAAATATCTGACAATGGACTGTTCCAGTGGTGGGTGACGTGAAGCCTGATTCTCTGCTATGACATGAAGACTGATTCTCTGCTGACATGAAGCCAGATTCTCTGCTATGGGACCTCTCTCCTCTGCCTGGGTGCCTAGGCCTAAATATCTGACAATGGACTGTTCCAGTGGTGGGTGACGTGAAGCCTGATTCTCTGCTATGACATGAAGCCTGATTCTCTGCTATGACATGAAGACTGATTCTCTGCTGACATGAAGCCAGATTCTATGTTATGGGACCTCTCTCCTCTGCCTGGGTGCCGGGGCCTAAATATCTGACAATGGACTGTTCCAGTTTTGGGTGACGTGAAGCTTGATTCTCTGCTACTGTATGACATGAAGACTGATTCTCTGCTGACATGAAGCCTGATTCTCTGCTATGGGACCTCTCTCCAATTGATATTGGTTCATTTTTATTTATTTTATTTTTATTTTAATTAATTTCCCTATCCACATTTGTTTGCAGGGGATTTAACTACATTTTGCTGCCTTTTGAAGCCCTCTAGCCCTTTCCTGGGCTGTTTTACAGCCTTTTTAGTGCCCAAAAGTTCGGGTCCCCATTGACTTCAATGGGGTTCGGGTACGGGACGAAGTTCGGGTCGTGTTCGGATCCCGAACCCAAACATTTCCGGGAAGTTCGGCCGAACTTCTCGAACCCGAACATCCAGGTGTTCGCTCAACTCTAGTCAGGATATATATGTTCCAAATCATCAGGGCTGACTCACAAAATTATTTTCCTGGGCCTACCAATGTATTAAAATGGTTTCGCAGACATGACCTTTCCCTGTATTACATGGTCAGCCATTCATTTGAATTGCCTGCATGTAATTCTACATTTGCGGAGAATGTCAGGTATAATGATCATCTCAGCTGGTTTCTGAAGCCAGGTATACAGCAGATTGCCTGTTTACTTTCAATAAAATGTGACTGTTGTCATGGCAAAACCAGTTTATGTATAATTTCTTACACTTTACTTTTAAAACTGTCTAGGGCCTTGGTAACATGGACGATAGTGATGCTATAACAACAGTGCATCCCATTATATTCTATATAAAATGCATTAAATCTTACTGAACAAAAGCTCTGCGTCCCCTACCATCTGGCAAACTAAGGTGTGCTTGCATAAAATCCTCCATGCCATGAGACTTTGGCTATATCCTGTATAAGGGTTTTGCCTGCCATTGCTATAAAATTTCATATAACATTACACGGTCACTGTGGTGTCATTTGAGACAATTCAGTTTAGTGTCTTATGTTACTCTATCTTTACCAAGGGAGTATATGTCATTATAAAGCTGTTCAATGGTCATATTTAAGAAATGGAATATTGAATTGTAAAAGCTCACAGTATAAAAGCGACTAACATCCCCTACAACTAAGACTCATGAGAGCTGTCACCAGGGTGTCACGCCCTATCACTGACCCTGTTGTGCCTGGGGTCAGAAGGTCGCAGCGGGTGGCTACTCGCTTGGTTTCAAGAGATCGCTATATGACCTAGCGGTGAGAATGGATTCCAGTCCAGGTTTTCCTCCTTAGGTTTGTGATCCTTTTTGTCCCATTTAGGAATCTGTAGCTTTTCTTTTCAGATGTTCCCTGTCAGCCACTCCCAGCTACTATATATTCTCCCTTTCTTCTTCTCTTGTTGCCAGATATAGACCTTCCTTCCAGATCTTCTATTCTGACCTGAACTGGTGCTATCGGATCTCTGGTTCTCTTCTGTTGTTGCTGTCTCCCTTCTGGGATTGTTTGTGGTGTTTGTGTTGTTTGTCCTTTCCCTGTTGTTACCCTAGGTGTCAGAGGTGAGGACTAGCGCTCCCACCTCCCTATTCACTACCTAGGGCTTACTTCAGGGTAAGCCAGAGACAAGGCACGTGATCGGCGTACGGATTAGCAGCCCATCTAGGGACGTCAGGGCAGCCAGGTGCCAGTGCTAGGTGAGTTAGGGGTCATTACTCCTCCCTCTCCTTAGAGAAAGGGTACTCCCCTTCCCTCCTCTCTGCGCCTCACGTCTGTTACCTGCATATCAGAATTGATAAGAGGTTAATAAGCATATAGAAACATGCATCAGCTCATTAGGTTTGGCTAGTTGAAAATGCACATATGATAGCACACGTTGTTGGAAGCATTCAGCGCCGGAAACTAACCAATGGACAGACCCAAAAGCAGAAGGCTCTGTCAACTGTGTAGTGGCCATGTTGACTTACTCACATGAAAGGAAACTGAGCTGCAGCACCAAGGGATAGTGTTGATCGAGCACCAAAGTGCTTGTGTGCTCGAGTAGAACACTTTGCGATGCTCAGGTGTTCTACCGAGCACAATGAAAGTCAATGGGAAAACCCCAGGCACCCCTTGCTCGGAAGAGGGGAGGGTGGCGGGACTCTAGTTCGGCTTAGGAGTCCCTGCTGTGACTCCATATATAGCTATGTCCATATATGGAGTTGGTGCTTGGGAACACCCCAGTGTATTTAATTTAGCCTGCATTTCAGAAAATTTTATGCCTGGATTCGAACTCACAATCTTCTGTATTAGAAGCAAGGCACTTAAAGGGAACCTGTCATCAACTTTATGCTGACCTCACTGAGGGCAGAATAAAATAGTGACAGAAATGCTGATTTCAGCGGTGTGTCACTCATGAGCTAAAAGTAAGTGCTTGCCAAGAACCAGGATCATAATTGTTGCAGCTCAGGCCATAAGAAGATTTAAATCTACTTGAGAAGAGTCATGGTTATTCATAATTTCCTGCTTTCCCCGTCTGCTGATGATTTGCAGTTCTCTCCTAGAGAGAAAACTCGGTAGAAGACTGTCAGTCATCAGCAGGTGGGCAGGGAGAGCAGGAATTCATGAATAACCATGACTCTTCTCAGGTGGCCGTGACTCTTTTCCAGGCCCAATCTGCAAGGATTGTGATGTTGGTTCTCGGCAACCACTTACTTTTAAGTTTAACTTATAAAGGACAGACCGCTGAATTCAACTTACCCGTCTCAACTTTATGCTGCCGTTAGTATGGGCAGCATAAAGTTGATGACAGGATCCCTTTAACCACTCAGACTACTGAGACCTATACAGTAGAAGTCTCATATTTTTTCTTTTTTTTTTTGTGGCTGGCTATGCAGCTATATAGTGTAGTGGTTAAAGTTCTGGGCTGTGATGCAGAAGCTGTGAGTTTGAATCCTGTCAACAAACTTTTTCATAAATAGAGGCTAAACTAAATATAACCTCTTGGTGACATATCACGTACCGGTACGGCATGATGTCCTGGTACTTAAGGCACGCTGCGACAATGCACGGGGGGGTCCTGTGACCCCCCATATCGGTGATCGCTGCAAGCCGCAGGTCAATTCAGACCTGCGGTTTGCGGCTTTTACAGGTTGCTGCGGCGGGCAGTCGGCGGTGCCATCGGGTCCCCGTGCGGCTGTAATGGGGACCTGATGGCATGGAAGGCAGCGCGATGCCTTCCTTAGGCATCTGTGCTGCCTTCTGGTGAAGAGCATGTGAGATCCAGCCCCCTGGATCTCACAGGCAGGAAGCTGTATGAGTAATACACACTGTATAGCCAATGCATTCCAATACAGAAGTATTGGAATGCATTGTAAAGGGAATCAGATACCCAAAAGTTGAAGTCCCAAAGTGAAACAAAAAAATAAAGTTAAAAAAAATAAAGATTTCCCCCCAAAAAATAAAAAGTTTCAAGTAAAAAAAAAAAAACGTAATTTCCCCCAAATAAAGTAAAAAACAAATTGGTAAAAAATTAGGGGAAAAAAAAGTAGACATATCATGTATCACAGAGTTCGTATGGACCTGCTCTATAAACACATCACATGACCTAACCCCTCAGATGAACACCGTAAAAAAAAACTGCTAAATAAACAATTTTTTGTCTCCTTACATCACTAAAAGTACAACATCAAGCGATCAAAAAGGCGTATGCCCACCAAAATACTACCAATCTAACCGTCACCTCATCCCGCAAAGAATGAGCCCCTAGCTAAGACAATCGCCCGAAAAATAAAAACAAATGTGGCTCAGAATATGGAGACACTAAAACATAATTTTTTTTGTTTTAAAAAAGCTGTTATTGTGTAAAACTTAAGTAAATTAAAAAAGTATACATATTAGGTATTTCCGCATCCGTAATAACATGCTATATAAAAATATCACATGACCTAACCCCTCAGATGAACACCATAAAAAACTAAAATATAAAAACGTTGTAAAAAAGCTATTTTTTGTCACCTTACATTACAAAAAGTGTAATAGCAAGCGATCAAAAAGTCATATGCACCCCTAAATAGTGCCAATCAAACCATCATCTCATTCCGCAAAAAATGAGACCCTACCTAAGATAATCGCCCAAAAACAAAAAAAAACTATGGCTCTTAGACTATGGAGACACTAAAACATGATTTTTTTTGTTTCAAAAATGAAATTGTGTAAAACTTACATAAACAAAAAAAAGTATACATATTAGGTATCGCAGCGTCCGTAATAACCTGCTCTAAAAAATATATCATGACCTAACCCCTCAGGTGAATACCGTATAAAAATAAAAATGGTGTAAAAAAATCTATTTTTTGTCACCTTACATGACAAAAAGTGTAATAGCAAGTGATCAAAAAGTCATACTCACCACAAAATAGTGCCAATCAAACCGTCATCTCATCCCGCAAAAATCATACCGTACTCAAGATAATCGCCCAAATACAGAAAAAACTATGGCTCTCAGACTATGGAGACACTAAAACATGATTTTTTTGGTTTCAAAAATGAAATCATTGTGTAAAACTTACATAAATAAAAAAAGTATACATATTAGGTATTGCAGTGTCCGTATTAACCTGCTCTATAAAAATATCACATGACCTAACCCCTCAGGTGAATACCGTAAAAAAATAAAAACGGTGTAAAAAAGGCCATTTTTTGTAACCTTACATCACAAAAAGTGTAATAGCAAGCGATCAAAAAGTAATACACACCACAAAATAGTGCCAATCAAACCGTCATCTCATCCTGAAAAAAACAAGCCCTTACACAAGACAGTCACCCAAAAAATAAATAAAACTATGGTTTTCAGAATGTAGAGACACTAAAGAATCATAAAAAAAAAAAAATGCTTTGTTATGTAAAACTGAAACAAACAACCAAAAAAAGTAGTCATATTTGGTATTGTCGCATCCGTGACAACCTGCTCTATAAAAATACCACATGATCTAACCTGTCAGATGAATATTGTAAATAACATAAAATAAAAACGGTGCCAAAACAGCTATTTCTTGTTACCTTGCCTCACAAAAAGTGTAATATAGAGCAACTAAAATTTATATGTATCCTAAAATAGTACCAACAAAACTTCCACCCTATCCCGTAGTTTCTAAAATGGGGTCACTTTTTGGGAGTTTCTACTCTAGGGCTGCATCAGGGGGGCTTCAAATGGGACATAGTGTCAAAAAACCTGTCCAGCAAAATCTGCCTTCCAAAAACCGTATGGCATTCCTTTCCTTCTGCGCAATGCCGTGTGCCCGTACAGTAATTTACGATCACATATGGTGTGTTTATGTAAACTACAGAATCAGAGTCATAAATATTGAGTTTTGTTTGGCTGTTAACCCTTGCTTTGTAACTGGAAAAAATAATATTAAAATTCAAATTCTGCCCAAAAAGTAAAATTTTTAAATTTTATCTCTATTTGCCATTAATTCTTGTGGAATACCTAAAGGGTTAAGAAAGTTTGTAAAATCAGTTTTGAATACCTTGATGGGTGTAGTTTCTAGACTGAGGTCATTTTTGGGTGGTTTCTATTATGTAAGCCTCACAAAGTGACTTCAGACCTGAACTGGTCCTTTAAAAGTGGGTTTTTGAATATTTCTGAAAATTTTCAAGATTTGCTTCTAAACTTCTAAGCCTTGTAACATCCCCAAAAAATAAAATGTCATTCCCAAAATGATCCAAACATGAAGTAGACATATGAGGAATGTAAAGTAATAACTATTTTTGTAGGTATTACTATGTATTATAGAAGTAGAGAAATTGAAACTTGGAAATTTGCCCATTTTGTTTCAAAATGTTTGGTAAATTTGGTATTTGTCTATAAAAAAAATATGATTTTTTTTTTTTACTCCATTCTACCAGTGTCATGAAGTACAATATGTGACGAAAAAACTATCTCAGAATGGCCTGGATAAGTCAAAGCGTTTTAAAGTTATCACCACATAAAATGACACTGGTCAGATTTGCAAAAAATGGCCTGGTCTTTAAGTTGAAATATGGCCGTGTCCTTAAGGGGTTATATATATATATATATATATATATATATAAAAAATATATTTATATTTTTAAATTTTTTTTGTAATTACACATTTATTTTGTGCCATAAATTTTTTAACAATTACAAAAAAAATCTATACAAATCTAATTAACCTCTATTTCTGAAAACGCTTGTGACAGGATTTGAATTCACAGCTTCTGCATCACAGCCCAGACCTTTAACCACTACACTATATAGCTGCATACACAGTCACAAAAAAAAAAAAAATGAGACTTCTACTGTATAGGTCTCAGTAGAAGTTCAGTACAGTAGAAGTCTCATTTTTTATTTTTTTCAGTAACTGGCTATGCAGCTATTATAGCTGAGTGGTTAAGTGCCTTGCCTCTAATGCAAAATGTTGTGAGTTCAAATCCTGGCAGAAACTTTTCTGAAATACAGTGTATATTAGATTTAAATACACTGGGGTGTCCCCAAGCACTGACTCCATATATGGACATAGCTATATATGGAATAACAGCAGGGACTCCTAAGCTGCGGACTTACACTGAGGGATTATCTCACTGTACAGCAATCTTCTGCATAGAAATAGAGGCTAAATTAGATTTAAATACACTGACTTGAGCATCGCGCTCGAGCACACGCAGTGTTCGGCCGAGCATAGCGATGCTCGAGCCAAACTGGTGTTCGGACGAGCATGCTCACTCAACACTACCAAGGGATTGAAAGAAATCCAATTTTTAATCCCCTGGTGTGTGAATACAGTACTTTTGTATTTAGTACCCTGGATTATAGTATCTGCAAAGAAAACTCCCCCAGCAACTCTCGTCTCCTCTAGTAGTCTCTTGATTGGACATTACAGCTAACACACCGAAGGGAACAGTTGGGGAAGTGTTCACTGTAGAGATCGAAGGGCATTAAACATGAAACCACCTCCTCCATGGCACTTGTAATTGTGGCCTAAGGTGATTAAAACTTGGATTAATTGGTTATGCTTCCTACATGGCTATCATCCTAGGTATGCTTACACTGCTCCCTCTGTCACCTGCTGTCAGTAGTGTTGAGGGGTCAAAACTGCTGACAGACTCCCTTTAAGGTCTATATATATATATATATATAGAAAAGAAAAAAAGCCAGCAGCACTCCAAGTAGTTGAAGAAAACGTGTGGTTTATTGACCCAAAAAAATGAAGCGACGTTTCAACAGCTCAATGCTGTCTTTATCAAGCCTAATGCACATGTGCTACAAGCATGTGATATATAGAGACATTGATCAACAAATGATTAACATCAATTGAAAATATATAAACAAAACACTTGAATATAGTGATACCTGTGAATATGAAAATACATATGGAAAACCGCCACATTCTGACAGATACGATGCATATAAAACCATAGATATAGAGTACAGCATTCCTGTGTTACATAGAAAAGATGCTAATGAGTGCAGGTGATCCAATAACTAAGTGAAATTAAAATAACTCACTGTCAGCTGTGCAACTGTATGCAATTTGCATCGCATGTTTAGCGGCGTTCCCATTCTCCTACCGCGCATGCGCGGGAGGATCAAATATTGCGATCCTGCCGGCGTCCAGCTACTGAATGAAATCCTCAACAAAGATGGTCGGAACAGCCTCACACATAATGTGCGCATGTCCAGACCGCAATAGTGGCTGCAAATCAGTCGATACATGGTCATAGTTATGTATATAGATACCAGAGAGATATAAGGAGACAAATACAATAAGAAACAAATGTCATCAGGTAAATACGTTGATGAATAGGGTCAAGGACACTGCCAAACAGCAACCAACGTAATTTTACATAAATGGTCGCATACTTCAGCGCCTTATCAACCCACTGAGGCAGGCTACAAGGAGGATATGTAATTGGTCAAAAAGGATGTCAGCCAACAACGACGGATCATGTGAATGATCAGTCAGTGCTGGGGATGGGGGAGAGATTGGCGTCGCCAGGACAACCCCTCGAACCACCATCAGTCCCCCATATTAAGACAACACAGCCTCACCAAAACATTGAATTCTCCAAGCCAAAATTAGAATAATACTTAGAATATCAATTATCATTTATCCTTAAAAAGGTATAGGTATATAAAACTATGACTGTAGCGACTGTGGGAGCAGGCACTTAATACAGCCTAGGATACACTCCACATCAATATTGCAACGGCGGTCCGGACATCATGCATGCAGATAACAAATACAGAATTTGGGTAGCCGACTGGAACAGCGATGAACTTCATATCATACAGCAACACAGTCATGACCATGAGAATGTTACAAATCTAAAAACAAAGAGAAACAATATTATAGAAAAATTCTCATATGAAAATAACGCTTGATGAAATGCTTAATAATATACATGTGCATTCACCATACAGATGGAAATACGGATACAGCAAGTGACGGAGTGAGGCAGTACTAATCTACCCTAAAATCCACATTTAACCCATTGGGTCTTAAAGTTTTCAGAGTAAATATCCAATATAATTCACGTTTTTTGAGCAGAGCTTGTCTATCCCCGCCCCTTCTCCCTAGTTCAATCTGTTCCAAGATACGAAATCTCAGATCATTCTGTGTGTGTCCTGCCTCTTTAAAATGTTTAGACACAGGCAGGTCCATTTTCTCCTTCCTAATGGAATAACGGTGCTGGTTAAGTCGTGTTTTTATATATATATATTAGAAAGACCAGCACTCCGTTTTTTCTTTGCTGAACAGAAACTTCTTTATTCGTCACCCATGTGACGCGCGTTTCGGCATAAAATTTGCCTTTATTAAATAACAGGTGATGATAGCTCAATACAACATATACAATGCACCATTTAAATACACCTTTTGAATAGCCCGCCCCTAGTCATGTGAGCGGTCATGTGACTATGATTGAAGGCATACGCCCCCAGCCACATGACCAGTCACCTGACCGTGGCGTCAGGTTGCTATGTAACTCAGTATAAACGGAACTCAATCAATGAAAAAGAAATATAACACGGCAGAGTATGTATCTACATTCATACATTACTACAGCGTCTGAGTCATCAATGATCCATTATAGAACCAAATACAAACATATTATAATATACTCTTTTAAATGAAACTACTCAATGAATATTCTTTGTTGAGGCCTTTAGGGGCAAGCGTCTCGAGCCGGTGGATCCAATATGCTTCACGCTGATGAAGCATCTGGATACGATTTCCTCCACGTCGTGGTAGGGTCACTTCCTCTATAATTTGGAAACGTAATTGTGAGATATGATGTTTTTTCTCATTGAAATGTTGAGGGATGTGTAGCAAAATATTTTCTTTCCTGATTGTGAATTTGTGTTTGCCCACTCTATCTTTTATACGCATTGTTGCCTCTCCAACATAGCATAACCCACAAGGACATTTTAGTAAGTAGATAACAAAACTACTGTCACAGGTAAAATGACCCCGTATTGGAATTTGTTGTCCTGTGTGTGGGTGTGATATGTTGGAGCCCTTAATGACATTTGAACAATGAACACAGTTCAGACAGGGAAATGTTCCCTTTCTGACTGTGGAGAGAGTGAGCTGTCGCAAGGACGTCCTGTCACTACCTATATCCGCCCGGATGATCTTGTCTCTAATATTATTATTACGTTTATAACACATCATAGGTAACTCCCTATATTCCTGAATAGTAGGGTATGATCTTTGTAAAATATGCCAGTGTTTATTGGCAATTGCTCTTACTCGATCCATCCAGGGGTGGTATTTTACAATAAGCGGTATTCTCTGTGTTTTCTCTCTCTTTTTTACTATTGTTGTGGGATTTTCTACCTTATGCCTTTGTTCATCCAACAGCTTAGACGGATAACCTCTATTGACAAATTTTTGTGTCATTTCCTGCATCCTCCCTTTAAGGTCTGTCTATAAGAGATTTCCCTCTGTTCACTTTCTCTAAACAGACAACCTGTTTGACACAAGTGCTCTTTACTGTATAAGTAAACTGTACTCTTGTGGATGATATTTGTGCCCTTTAGTATTACTTATTTTATTCACTTTTATAGCACTGACATATTCCACAACATCTCCATTGGAACTCACAATCTAAGTCCTCTATCAGTATGTCTTTGGAGTGTGGGTCTAGATGTAGTCGGTAGTCAGATTCAAGCCTAGGACCCCAAGGCTACAAGGAACCAGTGGTTACCACTGAGCCACCATGCTACCTGGTTAGTATTGTGGTATGTGACTGTCTTCTGGTTTCGTCTTTTCTGAACCACATACACTTACCACCCAAAAAAATCATAGACAAAAAAAGATAAAAATCGGTTTTATCAGTCATCCACCATCTGTTGTGGAATCTTGCTTTCGCTCCAAATAAATACATGAGGCATTATGGTTGATTACTTTTCTTTTTTTTTTAAGTGTTCATTTTGTGAGACTATTACTATAAATTATCTTGCTGTGGATCCTCTTAACAGTTCAGCAGGCAAACAGAATACCTTTTAAATCTGCTTTCATTATGCAGAGCCTTGACAGGCTTCAGAAATCACAAATGATAGATGTGATATATTAACTGAAAAGCAGTTTGATTCAACTTGATTTAATAGGTTGCTGGCATCTTATCCAGAAAATAACAGTATCAACCTAATAAAATAAAACATATCTGTGATTTCTTGGTTATGGATTTTTACCTTGCCTTGCCCTGTAGACCTGTTATTAGAGCTGAAACTGCCCTGAGAAACTGGGAATAAAATGCTGCTCAACAGAATATGGTAATTCTATTCAGGGCTTTTTTTCTGGCGGAACGCACCGGAACGGCGTTGCCGCCACCTTTTGACATCGTAGCCTGCCATGCTCCAGCATCGCAGGCTGCGATGTATCAGCGGGGAGGGACTGGGAGGAGGAGCTGGGGGCCGGTGCGTTCACTGTGCTCCGGCCCCTCCGCTCCAGTACAGTTATAAAATGTGTAATTCAATTAATAATGATTCATGCTGCCCCCTCTGTAGTATAACATTCAATATATCCTACTCACAGGGCTGTTATCGTAATGCAGGCCGGCCGGGCAGACGAGCGGCAGAGTGACTGACTGACGTCACCTGCCTGCGCCGCCTGCTTCATTCATAAAGTAGGCCGGGCAGGCACGTGACGTCAGTCAGTCACTCTGCCGCTCGTCTGCCCGGCCGGCCTGCATTACGATATAACAGTAGCCCTGTGAGTAGGATATATTGAATGTTATACTACAGAGGGGGCAGCATGAATCATTACTAATTGAATTACACATTTTATAACTGTACTGGAGCGGCAATGGGGGGTCTGTGGATGGCACTGTTATGGGGTGGGGGGTCTGTGGATGGTACTGTTATGGGGTGGGGGGGTCTGTGGATGGCACTGTTAAGGGGGGTCTGTGGATGGCACTGTTATGGGGTGGGGGGGTCTGTGGATGGCACTGTTATGGGGTGGGGGGGTCTGTGGATGGCACTGTTATAGGGTGGGGGGGTCTGTGGATGGCAATGTTATGGGGTGGGGGGGTCTGTGGATGGCACTGTTAAGGGGGGTCTGTGGATGGCACTGTTATGGGGTGGGGGGGTCTGTGGATGGCTCTGTTATAGGATGGGGGGGGTCTGTGGATGGCACTGTTATAGGATGGGGGATCTGTGGATGCCATCCACAGATCCCCCATAACAGTGCCATCCACAGATCCTCCACCCCATAACAGTGCCATCCCCAGATCCCCCATTAACAGTGCCATCCCCAGATCCCCCATTAACAGTGCCATCCCCATCTGGGGGGTTTCTTTGCTGGGCTGGACTTTTATAGCCCCCCCCCAAATTTTACTTGCATCCCTGTTCTCTAAAGGGGCGGTTTTAGGGGGCGGTCCTAGGGGTGGGTAGGGGCGTGGCCAGGGGAGGGGGGGTGAGTTCCACCACCTTTTCTCTGAGAAAAAAAGCCCTGTAATAGGAGACTCCACAGCAGCCATTTTCTGCAGTTTTTTGCAGTTCTGAGATAGAGAGCAATGTCATTGTTGTGCTCTGTGCTTTGCAGACTCATCTGAATCCTTATTTAATTACATTAGATAGTTAACTCTTATATATAATACAGATAATTAGTGGGAGATAGTCAGTGTAGGTTAGATAGTGATATAGTTAGCTGATAGGTTTCAGTGCAGGGTGTTAGGCAGTGTGATAGGAATTACTGTAAACTAAAACAGTGTTGTAATGTAAAATTACTTACAGTGATCAGGAGTTCTTCCTCACACTCACAAAAGTTGCTGCCAACCATTTTCTCCAGACTCAGGAAACTTCTAGAATTTGCGAATTTATGGTGAATATTAGGCCATAAATTCGCAAAATATCAGGAAAATGAATATTGCCTATGTCGCTTATCACTACCACTAAGTCGAGTGTTATCTGTGACAACAGATTGATAGTTGATTTGACTGTATCCATCTTGAACTTCTTGTATGTTATGTACTTGTTGAGGTACTTTAGACTGATAAGTGCCCTGAAAGAGCCGTTTGGCTTCTTCACCAGGAAGGCTGGGGAGTAAAACCCCTTCCCTTTTTGATCCTCCAGGACCAGGATAACTGCCTCTTTTTCCAGCAATAATAAAATCTGAGACTCCAGAAGCCGATGATCTTCCTCCTTCAGTTTTTTGTTTATCAGGAACCTTTCTGGCGGGGAGAAGAGAACTCCAGTTTGTAGCCTAGATGAACGATCTCTAGAATCCCTGGGGATGTTGAAATTTCCTCCCAAGCGGGAATGCACCTTTTTAATCTTCCCCCCACTGGGTCTCTGGCGTCATAATCAGAGTCAGATTGTTTAGCGGCCTTATCCGGGTTGAACAGCAAACCCCTACCTCTGCCTCTCGTGGGCTGCCAGGAACCTGAACTATCTTTCTTCTTTTGAACAGGTTTACTCCTTTTTTGATTACGAAAAGAGTGGCGTTGATGGAAAAATTTGGACTCTGTCGGGAACCCCTTTTTTCTATTGGATGCTTTATCCAGTATATCATCCATTGCCGATCCGAAGAGTCTGTCCCCTTCAGAGGAAATACCACATAACCTGGCAGTATTAAATAGAGCTGCAAAGAAAAAAAAGGGGTCAGTCAGCACATCCCAATGCGCAGGTGCACGTTGCTATGGCTGAAAACACAAAGAAAAAAATAATACAATGCAACAGCACTGTGCAAACTAAATAAAGTACAAAAAAGTATTCTAATGCTAATGTTATGCTTATTAAGTACATTTGAGATTGGGCCCGTCTGCCACGCTCCCTGAATTTATTTGGGCCCGTCTGCAACACTCCCTGAATTTTATGGTAGCTGTCATGGCTAGGGATGAGCGAACCCGAACTGTATAGTTCGGGTTCGTACCGAATTTTGGGGTGTCCGTGACACGGACCCGAACCCGAACATTTTCGTAAAAGTCCGGGTTCGGGTTCGGTGTTTGGCGCTTTCTTGGCGCTTTTTGAAAGGCTGCAAAGCAGCCAATCAACAAGCGTCATACTACTTGGCCCAAGAGGCCATCACAGCCATGCCTACTATTAGCATGGCTATGATTGGCCAGTGCACCATGTGACCCAGCCTCTATTTAAGCTGGAGTCACGTAGCGCCGCACGTCACTCTGCTATGATCAGTATAGGGAGAGGTTGCAGCTGCGACGTTAGGGCGAGATTAGGCAGATTAACTCCTCCAAAAGACTTCATTCTGTGATCGATCTGCAGCTGTGGATCATTGAAGTGCTATTATTGACTTGCTCACTTTTTTGAGGCTGCCCAGAGCGTTTTTAGATCACTTTTTTTCTGGGGTGATCGGCGGCCATTTTGTGACTTGTGGTGCGCCAGCACAAGCTATCACCAAGTGTATTTAACCATCGATAGTGTGGTTATTTTGTGCTATATCCTACATCAGCTGCAGGCTGAGCCTGTGTCACCGAAGTGCATTTAACCATCAACAGTCTGGTTATTTTTTGGCCATATACTACATCAGCTGCAGGCTGAGCCTGTTTCACCCAAGTGCATTTAACCATCAACAGTCTGATTATTTTTTGGCCATATACTACATCAGCTGCAGGCTGAGCCTGTGTCACCTAAGTGCATTTAACAATCAACAGTGTGGTTATTTTTTGGCCATATATTACATCAGGGGCAAGTTGAGCCTGTCACCCAGCGCCTAAAAAATAGACCTGACATTTGTATTCAACCAAATCTGCACAGTTTTAGCTGGTCAAGTTATTTGTAGTGACCGTCAAAGCAGACTTTTTGTTCTGGGTTGAAAAAGCATTCCCAAATTTGCCATTCTGAAAATAACTAGTTTGTGGTATTTCAGGCCTACTTGAAATTTATCCCAAAATGAAAATCTTACATTGAAGTTATTGATAGTATCATTCAGAAAAACCTAAGACACACGCTAGCGTGCTGATAGAAGTGTCATTCTGTGATTAAACCTATAACTGTCACACAGCGCAAAAAAAAACAGGTCTCACATCTCTATTCAACCAAATCTGCACAGTTTTAGCTGGTCAAGTTATTTGTAGTGACCGTCAAAGCAGACATTTTGTTCTGGGTTGAAAAAGCATTCCCAAATTTGCCATTCTGAAAATAACTAGTTTCTGGTATTTGAGGCCTACTTGAAATCTATCCCAAAAAGAAAATCTTACATTGAAGTTATTGATAGTATCATTCAGAAAAACCTAAGACACACGCTAGCGTGCTGATAGAAGTGTCATTCTGTGATTAAACCTATAACTGTCACACAGCGCAAAAAAAAACAGGTCTCACATCTCTATTCAACCAAATCTGCACAGTTTTAGCTGGTCAAGTTATTTGTAGTGACCGTCAAAGCAGACTTTTTGTTCTGGGTTGAAAAAGCATTCCCAAATTTGCCATTCTGAAAATAACTAGTTTGTGGTATTTCAGGCCTACTTGAAATCTATCCCAAAAAGAAAATCTTACATTGAAGTTATTGATAGTGTCATTCAGAAAAACCTAAGACACACGCTAGCGTGCTGATAGAAGTGTCATTCTGTGATTAAACCTATAACTGTCACACAGCGCAAAAAAAAACAGGTCTCACATCTCTATTCAACCAAATCTGCACAGTTTTAGCTGGTCAAGTTATTTGTAGTGACCGTCAAAGCAGACTTTTTGTTCTGGGTTGAAAAAGCATTCCCAAATTTGCCATTCTGAAAATAACTAGTTTCTGGTATTTGAGGCCTACTTGAAATCTATCCCAAAAAGAAAATCTTACATTGAAGTTATTGATAGTATCATTCAGAAAAACCTAAGACACACGCTAGCGTGCTGATAGAAGTGTCATTCTGTGATTAAACCTATAACTGTCACACAGCGCAAAAAAAAACAGGTCTCACATCTCTATTCAACCAAATCTGCACAGTTTTAGCTGGTCAAGTTATTTGTAGTGACCGTCAAAGCAGACTTTTTGTTCTGGGTTGAAAAAGCATTCCCAAATTTGCCATTCTGAAAATAACTAGTTTGTGGTATTTCAGGCCTACTTGAAATCTATCCCAAAAAGAAAATCTTACATTGAAGTTATTGATAGTGTCATTCAGAAAAACCTAAGACACACGCTAGCGTGCTGATAGAAGTGTCATTCTGTGATTAAACCTATAACTGTCACACAGCGCAAAAAAAAACAGGTCTCACATCTCTATTCAACCAAATCTGCACAGTTTTAGCTGGTCAAGTTATTTGTAGTGACCGTCAAAGCAGACTTTTTGTTCTGGGTTGAAAAAGCATTCCCAAATTTGCCATTCTCAAAATTGTGGTGAACGGGAACAATGAGGAAAACATCTAATAAGGGACGCGGACGCGGAGGTGGACATGGTCGTGGTGGTGTTAGTGGACCCTCTGGTGCTGGGAGAGGACGTGGCCGTTCTGCCACAGCCACACGTCCTAGTGAACCAACTACCTCAGGTCCCAGTAGCCAGCAGAATTTACAGCGATATTTGGTGGGGCCCAATGCCGTTCTAAGGATGGTAAGGCCTGAGCAGGTACAGGCATTAATCAATTGGGTGGCCGACAGTGGATCCAGCACGTTCACATTATCTCCCACCCAGTCTTCTGCAGAAAGCGCACAGATGGCGCATGAAAACCAAGCCCATCAGTCTGTCACATCACCCCCATGCATATCAGGGAAACTGTCTGAGCCTCAAGTTATGCAGCAGTCTCTTATGCTGTTTGAAGACTCTGCTGCCAGGGTTTCCCAAGGGCATCCACCTAGCCCTTCCCCAGGGGTGGAAGAGATAGAATGCACTAACGCACAACCACTTATTTTTCCTGATGATGAGGACATGGGAATACCACCTCAGCACGTCTCTGATGATGACGAAACACAGGTGCCAACTGCTGCGTCTTTCTGCAGTGTGCAGACTGAACAGGAGGTCAGGGATCAAGACTGGGTGGAAGACGATGCAGGGGACGATGAGGTCCTAGACCCCACATGGAATGAAGGTCGTGCCACTGACTTTCACAGTTCGGAGGAAGAGGCAGTGGTGAGACCGAGCCAACAGCGTAGCAAAAGAGGGAGCAGTGGGAAAAATCAGAACACCCGCCGCCAAGAGACTCCGCCTGCTACTGACCGCCGCCATCTGGGACCGAGCACCCCAAAGGCAGCTTCAAGGAGTTCCCTGGCATGGCACTTCTTCAAACTATGTGCTGACGACAAGACCCGAGTGGTTTGCACGCTGTGCCATCAGAGCCTGAAGCGAGGCATTAACGTTCTGAACCTTAGCACAACCTGCATGACCAGGCACCTGCATGCAAAGCATGAACTGCAGTGGAGTAAACACCTTAAAAACAAGGAAGTCACTCAGGCTCCCCCTGCTACATCTTCTGCTGCTGCCGCCTCGGCCTCTTCTGCTGCTGCTGCCGCCGCCTCGGCCTCTTCCTCCGCCTCTGGAGGAACGTTGGCACCTGCCGCCCAGCAAACATGGGATGTACCACCAACACCACCACCTGCGTCACCAAGCATCTCAACCATGTCACACGGCAGCGTTCAGCTCTCCATCTCACAAACATTTGAGAGAAAGCGTAAATTCTCACCTAGCCACCCTCGATCCCTGGCCCTGAATGCCAGCATTTCTAAACTACTGGCCTATGAAATGCTGTCATTTAGGCTGGTGGACACACACAGCTTCAAACAGCTCATGTCACTTGCTGTCCCACAGTATGTTGTTCCCAGCCGCCACTACTTCTCTAAGAGAGCCGTGCCTTCCCTGCACAAACAAGTGTCCGATAAAATCAAGTGTGCACTGCGCATCACCATCTGTGGCAAGGTCCACCTAACCACAGATACGTGGACCAGTAAGCACGGCCAGGGACGCTATATCTCCCTAACTGCACACTGGGTAAATGTAGTGGCGGCTGGGCCCCAGGCGGAGAGCTATTTGGCGCACGTCCTTCTGCCGCCAAGGATCGCAGGGCAACATTCTTTGCCTCCTGTCTCCTCCTCCTCCTACTCAGCTTCCTCCTCCTCTTCTTCCACCTGCTCATCCAGTCAGCCACACACCTTCACCACCAACTTCAGCACAGCACGGGGTAAACGTCAGCAGGCCATTCTGAAACTCATATGTTTGGGGGACAGGCCCCACACCGCACAGGAGTTGTGGCGGGGTATAGAACAACAGACCGATGAGTGGTTGCTGCCGGTGAGCCTCAAGCCCGGCCTGGTGGTGTGCGATAATGGGCGAAATCTCGTTGCAGCTCTGGGACTAGCCGGTTTGACGCACATCCCTTGCGTGGCGCATGTGCTGAATTTGGTGGTGCAGAAGTTCATTCGCAACTACCCCGACATGTCAGAGCTGCTGCATAAAGTGCGGGCCGTCTGTTCGCGCTTCCGGCGTTCACACCCTGCCGCTGCTCGCCTGTCTGCGCTACAGCGTAACTTCGGCCTTCCCGCTCACCGCCTCATATGCGACTTGCCCACCAGGTGGAACTCCACCTTGCATATGCTGGACAGACTGTGCGAGCAGCAGCAGGCCATAGTGGAGTTTCAGCTGCAGCACGCACGGGTCAGTCGCACTGCGGATCAGACACACTTCACCACCAATGACTGGGCCTCCATGCGAGACCTGTGTGCCCTGTTGCGCTGTTTCGAGTACTCCACCAACATGGCCAGTGGCGATGACGCCGTTATCAGCGTTACAATACCACTTCTATGTCTCCTTGAGAAAACACTTAGGGCGATGATGGACGAGGAGGTGGCCCAGGAGGAAGAGGAGGAAGAGGGGTCATTTTTAGCACTTTCAGGCCAGTCTCTTCAAAGTGACTCAGAGGGAGGTTTTTTGCAACACCAGAGGCCAGGTACAAATGTGGCCAGACAGGGCCCACTACTGGAGGACGAGGAGGACGAGGATGAGGAGGAGGTGGAGGAGGATGAGGATGAAGCATGTTCACAGCGGGGTGGCACCCAAAGCAGCTCGGGCCCATCACTGGTGCGTGGCTAGGGGGAAACACAGGACGATGACGATACGCCTCCCACAGAGGACAGCTTGTCCTTACCTCTGGGCAGCCTGGCACACATGAGCGACTACATGCTGCAGTGCCTGCGCAACGACAGCAGAGTTGCCCACATTTTAACGTGTGCAGACTACTGGGTTGCCACCCTGCTGGATCCCCGGTACAAAGACAATGTGCCCACCTTACTTCCTACACTGGAGCGTGATAGGAAGATGCGCGAGTACAAGCGCACGTTGGTAGACGCGCTACTGAGAGCATTCCCAAATGTCACAGGGGAACCAGTGGAAGCCCAAGGCGAAGGCAGAGGAGGAGCAAGAGGTCGCCAACGCAGCTGTGTCACGGCCAGCTCCTCTGAGGGCAGGGTTAGCATGGCAGAGATGTGGAAAAGTTTTGTCACCACGCCACAGCTAACTGCACCACCTCCTGATACGGAACGTGTTAGCAGGAGGCAACATTTCACTAACATGGTGGAACAGTACCTGTGCACACCCCTCCACGTACTGACTGATGGATCGGCCCCATTCAACTTCTGGGTCTCCAAATTGTCCACGTGGCCAGAGCTAGCCTTTTATGCCTTGGAGGTGCTGGCCTGCCCGGCGGCCAGCGTTTTGTCTGAACGTGTATTCAGCACGGCAGGGGGCGTCATTACAGACAAACGCAGCCGCCTGTCTACAGCCAATGTGGACAAGCTGACGTTCATAAAAATGAACCAGGCATGGATCCCACAGGACCTGTCCATCCCTTGTGCAGATTAGATATTAACTACCTCCCCTTAACAATATATTATTCTACTCCAGGGCACTTCCTCATTCAATACTATTTTTAATTTCATTTTACCATTATATTGTGGGGCAACCCAAAGTTGAATGAACCTCTCCTCTGTCTGGGTGCCGGGGCCTAAATGTGTGACAGTGGCCTGTTCCAGTGGTGGGTGACGTGAAGCCTGATTCTCTGCTATGACATGAATACAGATTCTGCGCTGACATAAGGCCAGATTCTCTGTTACGGGACCTCTCTCCTCTGCCTGGGTGCCTGGGCCTAAATGTGTGACAGTGGCCTGTTCCAGTGGTGGGTGACGTGAAGCCTGATTCTCTGCTATGACATGAAGACTTATTCTGCGTTGACATAAGGCCAGATTCTCTGTTACGGGACCTCTCTCCTCTGCCTGGGTGCCTGGGCCTAAATGTGTGACAGTGGCCTGTTCCAGTGGTGGGTGACGTGAAGCCTGATTCTCTGCTATGACATGAAGACAGATTCTGCGCTGACATAAGGCCAGATTCTCTGTTACGGGACCGCTCTCCTCTGTCTGGGTGCCGGGGCCTAAATGTGTGACAGTGGCCTGTTCCAGTAGTGGGTGACGTGAAGCCTGATTCTCTGCTATGACATGAATACAGATTCTGCGCTGACATAAGGCCAGATTCTCTGTTACGGGACTTCTCTCCTCTGCCTGGGTGCCTGGGCCTAAATGTGTGACAGTGGCCTGTTCCAGTGGTGGGTGACGTGAAGCCTGATTCTCTGCTATGACATGAATACAGATTCTGCGCTGACATATGGCCAGATTCTCTGTTACAGGACCTCTCTCCTCTGCCTGGGTGCCTGGGCCTAAATGTGTGATAGTGGCCTGTTCCAGTGGTGGCTGACGTGAAGCCTGATTCTCTGCTATGACATGAAGACAGATTCTGCGCTGACATAAGGCCAGATTCTCTGTTACGGGACCGCTCTCCTCTGTCTGGGTGCCGGGGCCTAAATGTGTGACAGTGGCCTGTTCCAGTGGTGGGTGACGTGAAGCCTGATTCTCTGCTATGACATGAATACAGATTCTGCGCTGACATAAGGCCAGATTCTCTGTTACGGGACCTCTCTCCTCTGCCTGGATGCCTGGGCCTAAATGTGTGACAGTGACCTGTTCCAGTGGTGGGTGACGTGAAGCCTGATTCTCTGCTATGACATGAATACAGATTCTGCGCTGACATAAGGCCAGATTCTCTGTTACGGGACCTCTCTCCTCTGCCTGGGTGCCTGGGCCTAAATGTGTGACAGTGGCCTGTTCCAGTGGTGGGTGACGTGAAGCCTGATTCTCTGCTATGACATGAACACAGATTCTGCGCTGACATAAGGCCAGATTCTCTGTTACGGGACCTCTCTCCTCGGCCTGGGTGCCTGGGCCTAAATGTGTGACAGTGGCCTGTTCCAGTGGTGGGTGACGTGAAGCCTGATTCTCTGCTATGACATGAATACAGATTCTGCGCTGACATAAGGCCAGATTCTCTGTTACGGGACCTCTCTCCTCTGCCTGGGTGCCTGGGCCTAAATGTGTGACAGTGGCCTGTTCCAGTGGTGTCTGACGTGAAGCCTGATTGTGAAGAAGTCTGGGTTCGGGTTTGGGTACCAGACATACCGATTTTTCTCACGCGCGTGCAAAACGCAATAAAATGTTTTGCAGTCGTGCGGAAAAATTGTGCATTTTCCCGCGACGCACCCGCATCTTATCTGGCCCAAATCCATGACGCCCGTGTGAAAGAGGCCTTAGAGAGAGCTGCCGCTCAAGCGGAGAGTTTTCCCTGATCCACTGATGCATCCGCCAAGAAATTGGAGGCCTGTTGCAAAACTGGCATGGAGGACAAGATATCCTCTCTTGCAGTCCGGAGATTAAGTGTTCCTCAAGCTGGGATAACCATGATGAAAGGGTCCTAGCACTATAAGTGGCCGCAATACTGGGTCTCAGTATGGACGTACAGGTTTCCCAGGATCTTTGAAGAACTGATTCACATTTTTTTATCCATGGCGTCTCGAAGAAGCCCAACATCCTTAAAGGGTAAGGATGATTTCTTAGAGATCCTGGCTATAGAAGCGTCTACTCTGGGAGTCGTATCCCAGTGAGCCGAATCGAATTCATTAAACGGATACTTGCTTTTAAAGATATTTGAAATGCCCGATCTCTTTTCTGGATCCTTCCATTCCTCCGAAATGAGCTTTTTTATGTTTTCATGGACAGCAAAAACTCGCCTCTTTTTATTCCCCAGACCTTTAAACATTTCGTCTTGTACAGAGTGTGGCTCTTTAGACTCCTCTATATTTATAGTAGCTCTGATTGTTTTGAGCAACAAATCAGTCTCTTCTATAGAACATAAAAGCCTTTCAGATTCATCGTCAGATGAGGCCGAGTCAAAATTAGATGAAACTCCACCCTCGTCTAAATTTAAAATCCATATCAACCTGAGTTTCGGGATTAGATCTGGATGTAGAGTGTTTTTTGCGGAATTAAAGCCATCTTTGTGTCAATAGCAGAGCTTACGTCCTCTTTTATGATGGAGTTAAGACTCTCAACTAAAGATAGAGCTTCATCTGACATGACTTTGTCTGTACATTTTTGACAAAGAGGTTTTTTAATATGGACGGCTAACTGCTTCTTGCAAAAGCACATTTCTTCTTTAGTGAAGGTTCCCCACTTTTACTGGCATTTCTGCCCTGAAATTAAAAAAACAATCCATTAGAAAGGAGCTTTTGTTTAAACCTAGGAACCTCTACCATGAACAAAGGTGAAAATACACTCAACACCCCCACACACAAAAAAAAAAAAAAGGTGCTACATAAGGAATTTCACCCAGAAGGAGGCATACCAGGCTGAGGGCTTTGGGAGGATCGTCAGACTTCTCCGCTGGAAGGGACATGTCACCTTTCCTAGACAGACTGTGCTCCGACTGAGGAACGCCATACCACCACACATGCCAGCCTTTTACAGCCCGAACTTCCAGGTCACGTGGTACGCAGCTGCACGCTGACATGCATCATCCAGTTCCCCAGCCGCGCCTACGTGACCGGATCTCACAAGACTCCGGCCCTCCTGGAGAATCGCAACTGCCGGCTGCCATTCTCCCACCGCTGCCTACCGAGAGGAGCAGAAATGCCCAGGGTTGCCTGCCACCGCAGGGCTTACACCAAAGCTGACGGAGGGACCAGTATCCTGCCCTGGAATTCGCAGCTCTGCATCAGCCATCCCGACAGGTAGGTTAGGGTTAACTTACCATAAAACTGAGCGAAAACTAGGCAGGAGGGAACCCTGCCACTTCTCCACTTCATCCCCATGGGACAGAAAACAACTGGACAAGGTAAACGGGAGGAGGCTTTTAAACTTTTACTCTCCACGTTGTTTCCTGTCCCTGGGAGGCGGGATACCCTCCTGTTTAGGGTCTTGGGATACGACGATGCTAAAAGATTTTGGGGTTTTTTTGCACAAAAGTAGCAAAACATGCAGAAAAACTATATGTATTTGGTATCACTGTAATTTTACTGACCCAGAGAATAAAGATATTATGTTATTTGTGCCTAAAAATACTAAATTTATTACGTAAAAACTCAATGGCAGTATTGACGTTTTTTCCCATCCTCCTCCCATAGTCAGGAAAATAAAGTTATAGCTTTCGGAAGGCAACAATGAAAAAAGGAAGAAAAACGCTTGGTCAGTAAGGCCTAAAACAACCTGGTCACTAAGGGGTTAGGTGATATTAGAGTGACCCAAGCATGTAGATCAGGGGAGAATGGGTTTATGTGTAAGTTGTTTCTTTAATTCTTTTTATTGTTTTCAGCGTAGAAATATTGGATAAAAATATTTGATTTAAAAAAGTAAGCAAAAATAAATAACAAGGGTTAAGCAGATTCAATTCAAATGTTTCTAGTGCATGCTGGAGATGCGGACAAGGCATTGGCAACTATGAACACATATGGTATTCATGTCCCTCTCTTACCTCTTTTTGGAATGATATTTGTAATGTTATTAATAAGATATTTGAAACAGATATTGCTCTGTCTGTGAATTTGGTACTGTTTAATCTATACAACACGCACCAACAAGATGTGAAGTCAGACTTGTGCAACTTTATCCTAAATGTGGCTAAGATATTGGTCCCAAGACGATGGCTCCAAAAAGATCCACCGACAGTGAATGAATGGTTTTCAGAGTTCTTCAAAGTCTGTAATTTTGAAAGGAAAAGATGGTTTGCTGCACACAAGCCTGAAAAGTTTAACAAGATCTGGGAAAGGTGGTTGACAGCTGTGAAATCAGACGTTTTTTCTTCCTTATGTGATGCTGCTGGACACTAATTTTGCTTAGATAGTTCAGGGTCCAATAGCGACTGGTCCATTAGAGTCTCACTTGCTTAGTAAGATAGGACACTACAAAGTTTGCTTATTATGGATGGTAATGTTGTGTTATCTGATCAATAATACTGTTCCCCCCCTTACCCTATTTTTCCTCCCATCCTCCCCTTACCCCTTACAATTATTATGAAGCTGATTTGTATGGTCTACACTAGCATTTTGCTTCTGTCTACCTAGCTATGATGTATATGATATGTTCAGATTGTTATGTAATTTGATTTGTACTTATGAAAAAAATAAGTATAAAACTCAAATAAAACAAAATTCACACAAAAATAAATAACAAGGAAACCACTCCTGGTTATATCTTAAGCAGGAAAGTAAACAGAAAGATTTGAAGTAGCACTGCTGTTTGTGCATCAAAACACATTGTATGAATAAAAGATTCATCATCCATCACTACATGTCAAATTCCCTTATTGACTTTTCTTCACTTTTGCATGGATCTACCATCATTAAGGTTGTAAAGGTGCAGGACGCATGCAGCACTAATGACTGGATAAAGAATTCAACATTCAGTAGGATTGTCTCTATTTTGGCACATTCTAATGAGGTTAAACTTTTATTTTAGCTAACTTCTTCTTATCCTTAGAACATGCTACACTTTGGGCACTGACTGTTCATGTCTTTTATCTACACTCTTGTAGCAGAGACTAGCAGTTACGGTTAGACTGGCTCACTAGTTTACCAAAGGGTTCTTCTGTAGGTCTGGGTTGTCACACAATAGTGGGCTCAGAAGTTACATAGTTACATAGCTGTTAAGGTTGGAAAAATACAAAAGTCCATTAAGTCCAACCTGTAATCCTGCCATATTGATACATGGAACAAATCCCTGGATCAATGTCCATTCCTTTTAACCCCTTCCCGACTGCCCACTAGATATATACGTCCTATCTGCACACATCCCTGCAGATAGCATGCATATAAACGTTCATGCAGCACAATCTAGTAGGAGCAGGTCGGGTCCCGGCTGTCAGACACAGCAGGGACCCTGAGGAGAAGACAGGAGCGGTTTATGACCGCTTCTGCCTTCTCCTTTGCCGGGAGGACAGTGCTGCACAAGCATAGGAGGGAGAGCAGAAGGCGGCAAAGCTGTTTCTTCTGTTAGTCCCGGCGTTCACGTGACCGCCGGGGTGTCTGGGGCAGGGGTAGGAGCAGAGCTGCAGGATCTAAGGAGACCCTGATTAGCTCTACCTGTGTGTAATGCCCCCACAGGGGTCTGTTTTCCCCTGTAACTGGGGCTCCTATGGATGCCCCAGCTACAGTGGAAACAGTGAAAAGAAAAAAGTGGATAAAAAAAAAGCAGTGTCCTCCAGAGGCCTTTTAATGACCTCCTGAGGGGCATATTATGTGCCAAAAATAAATTAAAATATAAGTAAAAAGAAATTAAACATGCAATGTTAAAATTTTTTGTTTAAATGCAGTCGCTAACAGAAACCATTACCATAGTAGCCCTGTTCGCTTAAATCTACTGTACATGTCAAATACATATGTTTAAAATAACCAAAAATATAAAATTTGATTAAAAACATGGCTAACAAAATCCCCCTTTTGAACAAACCCCAAATGATAATAGTTGAAATTCGATAACACGTGGTCATCACAGGTGTTGAATTCCTCCGAGGTCCCAAACATTAGGCATTCACTGGACAGAAAAGGCCTTTTATGCCGCTGTATTTACATAATATAGGGACCATTATTTGTTCTTCGTGGTGGCGGATATGTGTGGGCTGGCATAAGGAAATTCAATTAAACGTGATTGTCACAGGTGTTGAATTCCTCCGAAATCCATGCATCATTTATTTTTAGAAATGGGAGGTAGACCACACTGTCGTGAGCTAGGCGACTGTGCTTATCGGTCACGATCCCCCCTGCTGCGTTGAACATCCTTTCGGACAGGACACTCGACGAGGGGAAAGCCAAGAGTTCCATGGCAAATTGTGCCTGCTCTGGCCACAGGTCAAGCCTGCACACCCAGCAGTCCAGGGGTTCATTGCTTCTCAGAGCGTCCACATCGGCCGTTAACCCGATGTAGTCAGACACCTGTCGGTCTAGGCTTCCCTGAGGCTGGATCTGGAGGACGGCTGTCGATGGGTTGGTTGCAAGAATTATCTCATATCCGAAGTGACCAACACATCTTCAAACCGCCCTCTTCTTGCATGCTCTGTAGGATTGGTACTCGCAACTGTTTCTCTGTGGGTGGAAATTCCTCTGCCAGCGCCCGCAACAGCTGAATGCAGGATCTCTTGAAGAAAGGCCTGGAAATGCTGCATTCTGACAGCCCTGTGTTATGCTGGGGGTCTAAGTACGTTGCAACCCAGTACTGGTCCTTGCCCTTTATGCTTTTTATACGGGGGTCCCTCTTCAAACACTGGAGCATGAAGGCCCCCATTTGCACTAAATTGCAAGCGGTGGAGCGCCCTGGCTCCTGCTCTTCGCCCAGGAGAATGTCGTCCTTGGTCTCCTCCCCCCAGCCACGGACAAAACCAGGGATCCCAGAAAAGTTTAAATCCTGCTTTTCTTTCTCCTCCTCCTGCTCCTTCCCCCAGGCACAATCCTCCTCTGACTCCTCTTCAGACTCCTGCTGACTTGTCTCAGATGGAGTATGGAAATTTATTCAGCATTGCGACTTCCTCATCTTAATGCTCCTCGATGGGTTGATCAATGACACGGCGCAATGCACCCTCCCAAAAGAAGGCGTAAGGTACGATGTCACTGATGGCGGCCATGTCTGCGACTGACCAGTTTGGTGAACTCATCAAATGGCCACAGAAGCCTGCATGCATCATGTATGAGCAGCCACTGGCGCGGTGAAAAAAAAACAAGCTCCCCAGAACCTGTCCTGCCGCAGAGTTCGTAAATGTAGTCGTTAACGGCACATTTTTCCTGGAGCAGCTTATCAAGCATATACAATGTGGAGTTCCAGCGCATCGGGCAGTCGCAAATCAGACGTCTGACGGGCAAATGTTGTCGCCGTTGAACGTCAGCAAAGCGAGCCATGGCTTTGTAAGATCTTCTAAAATGGGCAGAGATTTTCCTGGCCTGCTGCAAGACGTCTGGACCTCAGGGTATTTGGCAACAAATCGCTGCACGACTAAGTTCAGGACGTGTGCCATGCACGGCATGTGTGTCATTTTGCCCTGTTTCAGAGCGCTCAGCAGATTGGCACTGTTGTCGCACACAACTTTACCAACTGTCAAATTGAGCGGGGTTATCCACTGATCGGCCTGTGACTGCAGAGCTGAAAGCAGTGCAGGACCGGTGTGGCTCTTGTCTTCCAGACACTACAGCCACAGCACAGCATGGCAACGTCTCACCTGGCACGTCAAATAGGTACTGGGGAGCTGGGGGTGTGCAGCGGAAGAGGTGGTAGCAGTGGAAAAGGAGGAGTCAGCCGAGGAAGAGACGGAGGATGGAGTAGGAGGAGGAAAAGAAGAGGCAGGCCTGCATGCAATCCGTGGAGGTAACACCAAATCCACACGGGTGCAACAGGTTTCATGCTTGACAGCCATCAGAAGGTTCACCCAGTGGGCAGTAAAAGTTATGTACCTTCCCTGCCTGTGTTTTCTAGACCACGTGTCTGTGGTCAGATGTATCTTGGCACCGACACTGTGTGCCAGAGATACATTCACTTGCTGCTGAACATGGCCATATAGCTCTGGGAGGCCCTTCTGGGAGAAATATTTCCTTCCGGGGACCTTCCATTGCGGTGTGCCAATGGCCACAAATTTTCTAAAGGCCTCCAAGTCCACCAATTTATATGGCAGTAGTTGGTGGGCTAGCAGTTCCGACAAGCCGGCGGTCTGCCGTTGGGTAAGAGGATTATCTGGCATCCTCGACTTTTTACGTTCAAACTTTTGGGCCACGGAAGCCTGCCTTTTTTCAGATGAACGCGATAACGGCACAGTGGAAGGTGGAGTGGAGGACAAATGGGAGGAGAGAGGAGAAGGAGAAGAGGCAGGACGTGGAGCACCGGGAGTGTGGCTTTGTTGGTTCTGATGGTGTTGCTCCCACTGGGCTCGGTGATGGGAGGCCAGGTGCTTTCTTAAGGCAGTCGTCCCTAGGTGAGTGTTGGGCTTACCGCGACTTATGCGTTAACAGCACAGGCTGCAGATGGCAACACTATTGTCAGCAGCTGACACGTTAAAAAAAGCCCACACTGCAGAGCCATGTGCCGGCATCCTGGGAGCCCCAGATGTGGCCGTGCATGGTGGATGGCTCTCTTTAGATGCATTTGCAGTCTGCTTTTTGCCTCCTATGCACTGCAAGTTCTGACTGCTTCTCCTCCTTATCTGCTGCTCCGTCTCTCCCTCTGAACTCCCCTCCTCTTCCTCTCTTGTGGGCACCCACTTGACGTCCATCGACACGTCATCATCGTCCCCTTCACCACCACTGACAATAGAGATCTTGGAGTAAGCCGCAACAGCGGGAACCACCCTCCTTGGGCTGATCTGGGTACTGTCGTCAGACCGCTGGGTGGCAGCCGTTGCTACCTCCTCTTCCTCATTCGATGCCAAGAATGGTAAGGTCTGGGAATGGATGGGAAAATAATTCCTCTGACTCGAGTGGAGGGGCTATGGTGGTGGTGGTGTTTTTGGGGGTGCACACAGCAGAGAGTGAGGAGGTTGCTGATACAGAGGATGAGAAGGGTGCAGAAGCGGAAGGCTGAGTGAGCCACTCAACCAACTCTGGTGCGTCCTTTGAAGTAATCGCACGCACCTTCTCCAACTTCCCACTTAGGCTCCGGCCTGGTGCACCTGCCTGACCTCTACCACCCCTGCGGAATGGCCTGCCTCTTCCTCTGCCTGTCATTTTCAAAATGACCCTGTGACAAAGTCCCTATATAAGAGCAGTATTTGTGGAAGCAGGTGTATGGGACCCCTTAATGAGTATTTGCTGTAAGCAGGTATATCAAATGCCTTAATCAGTTTATTTTGGGGCAACAGGTATATCACACCATTTGCAATTAGTTATTCCAATTGCGTTTGTCCCTCTGTATAGCTGCGGTATCTCAGCAGAACCGCCCACAAATGCTGCACAATACAAATGCAGTATATAGAAATTATATTATAGGTATATAACACCCCTGCCTCAATCATTTTACTTTTGGGGGGGGGGGACAACTGCTATATCACATTAGTTGCAATTAGTTGTTCCAATAGCGTTTGTCCCTCTGTATAGCTGCGGTATCTCAGCAGAACCGCACACAAATGCTGCACAGTACAAACGCACTATACAGAAAGTATATTATAGGTATATCACACCCCTGCCTCAATCAGTTTTTTTAGGGGGCAACTGCTATATGACGCCATTTGCAATTAGTTGATCCAATAGTGTTTGTCACTCTGTATAGCTGCAGTATCTCAGCAGAACCGCACAAAAATGCTGCACAATACAAATGTACTATATAAAAAGTATATTATAGGTATATCACACCCCTGCCTCAATCAGTTTTTTTGGGGGGCAACTGCTATATCACGCCAGTTGCAATTAGTTGATCCAATAGCATTTGTCCCTCTGTATAGCTGCAGTATCTCAGCAGAACCGCACAATACTGCTGCACAATACAAATGCAGTATATAGAAGGAATTTTTAGGTATATCACACCCCTGCTTCAATAAATTTTTTTTGGGGGGGGGCAACTGCTATATCACACCAGTTGCAATTAGTTGTTCCAATAGCGTTTGTCCCTCTGTATAGCTGCGGTATCTCAGCAGAACCGCACACAAATGCTGCACAGTACAAATGCACTATATAGAAAGCATATTATAGGTATATCATACCCCTGCCTCAATCAGTTTTTTTGGGGGGCAACTGCTATATCACGCCAGTTGCAATTAGTTGATCCAATAGCATTTGTCCCTCTGTATAGCTGCAGTATCTCAACAGAATCGCACACAAATGCTGCACAATACAAATGCAGTATATAGAAGGAATTTTTAGGTATATCACACCCCTGCTTCAATAAAAAAAAATTGGGGGGGGCAACTGCTATATCACACCAGTTGCAATTAGTTGTTCCAATAGCGTTTGTCCCTCTGTATAGCTGCGGTACCTCAGCAGAACCGCACACAAATGCTGCACAGTACAAATGCACTATATAGAAAGCATATTATAGGTATATCATACCCCTGTCTCAATCAGTTTTTGGGGGGGGCAACTGCTATATCACGCCAGTTGCAATTAGTTGATCCAATAGCATTTGTCCCTCTGTATAGCTGCAGTATCTCAGCAGAACTGCACAAAAATGCTGCACAATACAAATGCACTATATAGAAAGTATATTATATGTATATCACACCCCTTCGTCAATCAGTTTTTTTGGGGGGCAACTGGTATATCACACCAGTTGCAATTAGTGGTTCCAATGGTGTTTGTCCCTCTGTATAGCTGAGGTATCTTAGCAGAACCGCACACAAATGCTGCACAATACAAATGCACTATATAGAAAGTATATTATAGGTATATCACACCTTTGCCTCAATCAGTTTTTTGGGGGGCTAACTGCTATATCACACCAGTTGCAATTAGTTGTTCCAATAGCGTTTGTCCCTCTGTATAGCTGAGGTATCTTAGCAGAACCGCACACAAATGCTGCACTATACAAATGCAGTATATAGAAAGTATATTATAGGTATATCACACCCCTGCCTCAATCAGTTTTTTGGGGGGCAACTGGTATATCACACCAGTTGCAATTATTTCTTCCAATAGCGTTTGTCCCTCTGTATAGCTGCGTTATCTCAGCAGAACCGCAGACAAATGCTGCACAATACAAATGCACTATATAGAAAGTATATTATAAGTATATTACACCCCTCAGTATGTCACACCTATCAATAGCACACTTATACCAGTCCTTAAAAGGACTTTTGTGACCCTATTAGCTAGCGTTTGGTGTCTCTAACGGTCTGCCCCTGCTCCACCTAGCAACCTCTCCCTACACTGGCAAAAGACTGAATGTAAAATGGCGGCCAGATCGAGTTTATTTATAGGGTGTGTGCATGTGCTGCGACTTAGATGAAGATCAGATCACATTTTATGACCAATTTGTGCAGAAATCCATATCATTTCAAAGGGTTCACATACTTTTTCTTGCAACTGGATGTTAAGCTTACTGGTCTATAATTTCCCGGTGAACATCTAGCACACTTTTTGAAAGTGGGCACCACATTTGCCTTGTGCCAGTCTCTTGGTACAATGCCTGTCATTAAAGAATCTGTAAATATTATGAACAGAGGCAAAGCAATAAATGAACTAAGCTCCCTTAGAAATCTAGAGTGTGATCCATTTGGACCCAGGGCCTTGTTCACTTTTACTTTTTTTAGCATATCAGCCAGTTAAGTATGTTATTTGATGTATTTACACCAGTGGCACCACCCTTAAAAGATAGCTTCTCTTCTTTTGATTCTGCTTTCCCTTGATTCCCAGTGATTAACACCCCGTTACCATCATTTAGGGGCCCTTCATGTTCTGACCTTGTTTTTTTTGCATTTATGTACTTGAAGAATGTTTTGGGGTTGTCTTACTTTCTTTGGCCACCTTTATTTCATTGTGTAATTTATCATCCCCTTACATCATTTATTTAGCTATTTATACTTCTTAACCACTTCCCATCCGGGCTATTTGCCCCCTTCCTGAGCAGGCCTAATTTTGCAAATCTGACATATCACACTTTATGTGGTAATAACTTTGGAACGCTTTTACTTATCCAAGTCATTCAGAGATTGTTTTCTCGTGATACATTGTACTTTATGCTAGTCATAAATTTGAGTCAATATATTTCACCTTTATTCATGAAAAAATCCCAAATTTACCAAAAATGTTGAAAAATTCGCAATTTTCTAAATTTCAATTTCTCTGCTTTTAAAACAGAAAGTGATACCTCATAAAATATTTATTACTTAACATTCCCCATATGTCTACTTTATGTTGGCATCATTTTGGAAATGTCATTTTATTTTTTGGGGACGTTAGAAGGCTTAGAAGTTTAGAAGCAATTCTTAAAATTTTTAAGAAAATTGCCAAAACACACTTTTTAAGGACCAGTTCAGGTCTGAAGTCATTTTGTGGGGCCTACATAGTGGATACCCCCATAAATGACCCCATTGTAGAAACACCCCTTAAGTTACTTAAAACCGATTTTACAAACTTTGTTAACGCTTTAGGCTTTCCACAAGAATTAAAGGAAAATGGAGATCAAATTTTTTTATTTCACTTTTCTGGCAGATTTTCCATTTTAATCCAATTTTTTCTTTAACACATCGATGGTTAACAGCAAAACAAAACTCAATATTTATTACCCAGATTCTGCGGTTTACAGAAACACCCCACATGTGGTCATAAACTGCTGTATGGGCACATGGCAGGGCGCAGAAGAAAAGGAGTGCCACATGGTTTTTAGATGCCATGTCCCATTTGAAGCCCCCCTGATGCACCCTTACAGTAGAAACTCTCAAGAAGTGACCCCATTTTGGAAACTAGGTGCCAGTTTTATTGGTACTATTTTTGGGTACATATGATTTTTTGATCATTCATTATAACACTTTATGGGGCAAGGTGACAAAAAAATAGGTTGTTTTAGCACAGTTTTTATTTATTTATTTTTACAGCGTTCACCTGAGGGGGTCGGTCAAGTGACTTTTTTTAGAGCAGATCGTTACAGACGTGGCGATACCTAATATGTATACTTTTTCTTATTTATTTAGGTTTTACACAATAATAGCATTTTTGAAATAAAAAAATTATGTTTTAATGTGTACATGTTCTGAGAGCTATAGTTTTTTTTAATTTTTTGAGCGATTTTCTTATGTAGGGGTTTATTTTTTGCGGGATGAGATTACGGTTTTATTGGTTCCATTTTGTGGGACATAAGCCTTTTTGATCACTTGGTGTTGCACTTTTTGTGATGTAAGGTGACAAAAATGGAATTTTATTTACACCTTTTTTTTTTTTTTTTTATGGTGTTCACCCGGGGGGTTAGGTAATGTGATTATTTTTATAGAGCTGGTTGTTACTGACGCGGCAATACCTAATATGTATACTTTTTTTTTTCACTTTAACACAATAATAGCATTTTTGAAACCCGAAAAATGATGTTTTAGTGTCTCCGTGTTCTGAGAGCTATATTTTTTTTTATTTTTTGAGCGATTTTCTTATGTAGGGGCTAATTTTTTGCGGGATGAGGTGACGGTTTTATTGGTACCATTTTGTGGGACATACGCCTTTTTTATCACTTGGTGTTGTACTTTTTGTGATGTAAGGTGACAAAAATGGCTTTTTTTGACACCGTTTTTTTCTTTCTTTTTTTTATGGTGTTTATCGGACCGTCACGGTCGCAGAAATACCAAATATGGCTATTTTATTTTTTCTATTTTTACCATTTTTTTTTATTCCTCATATGGGGAATTATTTTTTTACATGTGAAACCTTTTATTTAATTTATTTTTTAACACTTTATTTTTTTATTTTTTATTTTACACTTTGCGTCCCCCATAAGGTCATACAAGACCTCTGTGGGACATTTACTTCACTTTTTTTTTTTTTCACTGTTGATTTTTCCTGTAACTGGGGCTGACATAGTAGCCCCAGTTACAGAAGAAATGCACCCCCCCAGAGAATCTGTACAGCGCAATACAGCGCTGTACAGCCTCAGTGCAGGGCTGATTGAGGTCTCTGAAAGACCTCACACAGCTCCTGCACTCTCCGGTCCCGGCGACCAAATGACCGCCGGGCCGGAACAGGATGCGCATAGAGCTTCCTGCTCTGTATGCACAGCGCTCGGTGAGCGCTGTGTATACAGCGATCTAGAAGGCAGGGTCACCTGGGCAATGTCCCTGCCTTCTCTAAGTGTTGCCCTGCTGTCACTGACAGCGGGCAACCTGATCAGCAGCTGCACGATTAGTGTGCAGCTGCGATCTCTGAAAGGACGTTTTAAAACGTCCATTAGGAGATAGACAATCACCTCCCGGACGTTTATATTCAATGGGCGGACGGGAGGTGGTTAAGGGCTACTAGCTGACCCTTCAGATTTGTATAACTTAAAGGCCCTCTTTTTGCCATTTACAATGTAGATTTATAATATTGAATTTACATTTGTAAATTTGTAACATTTACAAGTTATAATGAAAAAGATCCCAATTGAATCTGATTTGGAGCCAATCACTTTGTCAGGATATTAACCCACAAACTCCTGCATACACAGCCAGTAGCTCTTCTCACTGAGCTCCTGGCAATTCTGGACAGCACATTTCCTGAATCTAATGGATAGTTTCTTGTCTAAAATGCCTAATTAGCTCCACCCTTGGATTTCCTATTTAAGCCAGGCCTTGCCGCTTCCTCCTTGGCAAATTATTGTGCTTCCAGCCTCTAGTCCAGCTACTGTTACTGAGCTTCCTACAAACTATTGTGCTTATCTGTTACCAAACTTGGACTGTTATTTCACTATATATCTGTCTTTTGCTACAACTATTACCATTCATCGGTGTACCAAACTTGGACTGTTACCTCACTACTCCTCTGCCTCACGGTACAACAATTACCATTCATTTGCTACCAAACTTGGACTATTATTTGACTGCGTCTTGCTTCAGTAAAAGCCAATCATACAGATTGTCATAGCCACTGGACTTCTACCTCACTTTTAAGACCTTGACGATTCCACATATTAGGTGAGCATTCATGTAATACAAGACACACTTTTTAACCCCTTCCCGACCTTTGACGTACTGTTACGTCATAGGAACCACTGAGTTCCCGCAATTTGACGTAATAGTACGTCATCGTGATCGTGCGGGCACCTGAGCGGTGCGCGCGCGATCACTGCAGGGGCCCGGCAGTCTGTGGTAGCCGAGCCCCTGCTGTATCCGCCGGCATTGCTGTAAAAGCCGATGCCGGCGAATTAACCCCTTCTATGCCGCGGTCCGCGCTGACCGCAACATAGAAGAGGTTTGTGTCAGGTGAGCGATCGCATTGAGTCCCCGGGAACTGCCTTCTATGGGTGCCGAGGAGATTCAGCCTCAGGCTGGGTCTCCTAGGCAACCTGTTAGTGTATGACTCAGTGTCATACACTAACAGGCAATGCATTACAATACAGATGTATTGTAATGCATTGCAGAGGGGATCAGACCCCCAAAAGTGAATGTCATAAATAAAGTAAAGTAAAAAAAGTAAAAAAAAAGGGTGTTTTAATAAAATTAATAAAGTAATAAAATTAATAAAGTAAAAAAGAAAAAAAACGCCCCTTTCCCCTTATTTTATAATAAAAAACATTAAAAAAAACCACACATATTAGGTATTGCCACGTCCGTAATGACCCCGTAATGGCTCTATAAATATATCACATGATCCACCCTGTCCGATAAACACCATACAAAAAAAAAAAAACTACAGTGAAAAAAAAATGCTAATTTTGTCACCTTACATCACAAAAAGTGCAACACCAAGTGTTCAAAAAGGCATATGCCCCCAAAAATTGTATCAATAAAACCGTCACCTCATCCCGCATAAAATTAGCCTCTACCTAAGATAATCTCCCCCCCCAAAAAAAAACTATAGCTCTCAGAACATGGAGACACTAAATCATAATTTTTTTTGTTTCAAAACTGCTATTATTGTGCTAAAGTGAAATACATAAAAAAAATATACATATTAGGTATCGCCACGTCCGTAACAAACAGCTCTATAAAAATATCACATGACCTAACAACTCAGATGAACACCGTCAAAAATAAAAAATAAATAACTGTGTAAAAAAAGCCATTTTTGTCACATTACATCACAAAAATTGCAACAGCAAGTAATCAAAAAGGCATATGCCCCCCAAAATAGTACCAGTCAGACAATCACCTCATCCCGCAAAAAATGAGACCCTACCTAAGAGAATAGGTCAAAAAATAAAAAAGCTATGGCTCTCAGACTATGAGACACTAAAATATCATTATTTCGGTATCAAAAATGCTATTATTGTGTAAAACTTAAATAAATAAGAAAAAGTAGACATATTAGGTATTGCCATGTGCGTAACGAACTGCTCTATAAAAAAAGTAACATGACCTAATCCCTCAGGTAAACTCTGTAAAAATAAAAAATAAAAACGGTGCCAAAACATCAATTTTTTTGTTACCTTGCCTCACAAAAAATGTAATATAGAGCAATAAAAAATCATATGTACCCAAAACAGTACCAATAAAACTGGCAACTTATCCCGTAGTTTCCAAAATGTGGTCAGTTTTTTGAGTTTCTACTGTAGGGGTGCATCAGGTGGGCTTCAAATGTGACATGGTGTCAAAAAAACAGTCCAGCAAAATCTGCCTTCCAAAAAACGTATGGCATTCCTTTCCTTCTGCGCCCTGCCGTGTGCCCGTACAGCGGTTTATGACCACATATTGGGTGTTTCTGTAAACTACAGAATCAGAGCCATAAATATTGAGTTTTGTTTGGCTGTTAACCCTTGCTTTGTAACTGTAAAAAAATTATTAAAATGGAAAATCTGCGAAAAAAGTGAAATTTTGAAATTGTATCTCTATTTTCCAATAATTCTTGTGGAACACCTAAAGGGTTAACAAAGTTTGTAAAATCAGTTTTGAATACCTTGAGTGGTGTAGTTTCTAGAATGGGGTCACTTTTTTGGAGTTTGTACTCTAGCGGTGCATCAGGGGGGCTTCAAATGGGACATCGTGTCAAAAAAAACATTCCAGCAAAATCTGCCTTCCAAAAACCGTATGGCATTCCTTTCCTTCTGTGCCCTGCCGTGTGCCCGTACAGTGGTTTACAACCACATTTGGGGTGTTTCTGTAAACTACAGAATCAGAGCCATAAATATTGAGTTTTGTTTGGCTGTTAACCCTTGCTTTGTAACTGGAAAAAAAAATATTAAAATGGAAAATCTGCCAAAAAAGTGAAATTTTGAAATTGTATCTCTATTTTCCATAAATTCTTGTGGAACACCTAAAGGGTTAAAGTTTGTAAAATCAGTTTTGAATACCTTGATGGGTGTAGTTTCTAGAATGGGGTCATTTTTGCGTGGTTTCTATTATGTAAGCCTCACAAAGTGACTTCAGACCTGAACTGGTCCTTGAAAAGTGGGTTTTTGAAAATTTCTGAAAAATTTCAAGATTTGCTTCTAAACTTTTAAGCCTTGTAACATCCCCAAAAAATAAAATGTCATTCCTAAAATGATCCAAACATGAAGTAGACATATGGGAAATGTAAAGTAATAACTATTTTTGTAGGTATTACTATGTATTATAGAAGTAGAGAAATTGAAACTTGGAAATTTTCTAATTTTTCAAAATTTTGGGCAAATTTTGTATTTTTTTATAAATAAAAATTAATTTTTTGGACTCTATTTTACCAGTGTCATGAAGTAAAATATGTGACGAAAAAACAATCTCAGATTGGCCTGGATAAGTCAAAGCATTTTAAAGTTATCAGCACTTAAAGGGACACTGACAGGCCCAATAAGCATATTTAGGTATATATATGACTGTACAGGTCTTCTAAAGTGTATTAAAATCATATAAGTATACCCCCTGTCTACCTTATAAATACAGTAAACTGATGTTTTATAACCTGGTAGAATCATCTTCTTTCTGCCCAAGGGGCGGTGTTTCATCTCCACTTGTGCCCAGCCAGACTCCCCCCAACTGCCGTTTGAAGCGCCAGCATTTCACCTTGTCAGCCTTGGTGTAAAGACCCATATCGGAGAGGAACTGCTCTGCTTAATAAATAAAGAAATCGAATACTGGCTGTCTCCTCACTAACTGGACATAGGAACCATGGTTACTGATAACGGGAAGAACATTTTTTCTGTGTTGCATCAGGGAGGGCTGACCATTGTGCCCTGCATTGGGCTCGTCTTCAATCTCATTGTTAATCGTTCCTCAAGTCTTCCACTGAACGAAGAGCTGTTAAAATATCCAGTAAACTGTGCAGCCACTCTTACCATGCAAAAAACACCCTCCTTGAGCTGCAAAGGCAAAATGTTCTTCCGTAACATAGCCTGTTCCACTCATTGGAACCCCACGCTCCATATATTAGACCGCCTGTAAGAGCGGGAAAAGGCGGTCAACAATTTCTTAAAGAGAATGTGTCACCAGAAAATGGCCTATTGTTTAAATCACGTTTTTATGTTTAACATAATTTTAAAGAATTTTTGATCATGATGTTTTTGATTTTCCATGTCAATAACTATATTTAAACAAAAACCAAAAACTCCTGCAATTTTCACAGTGACTACAAAGCCTAATAATAGGCTCCACTTCTTGGTCTGTACAGGTCACTTTACTGCAGTTATATATTATTCTAAACCTGTAATGATAAGGAGATATCACCTCTGTGTACAGATAAGACAGGATCCACCATTCACAATAGGTGATTGTCAAATCTTATGGATGTAGCAGGGTTAACACACATGCTTTATGAGACATGTTATCTTTACTTTATTGAAAGTAAATCCCTGCAACTGCTTAAATATGTCTATTAGTGGGTGGATGACGTCACTTGTACCTGTAATTGATCTGCCTATATATATCTGTTTAACACATGTGGAATGTACTTGTTGAGAAAGGCAGGGTGCCGAAACGCGTTTTATATTGTTACTTCTTACATAATAAGCAATAAAAGAAGAAGATTCAGCATATTTAAGCAGTTGCCGGGATTTACTTTCACTTTTGTCCTTGTGGAGTTTCACTCCTCCCCGCAGCAACGCTGACCCGTAGTAGCTAGCGCTGGCTGGATTTGTCTTTATCTTTACTTTATTGACGCTGATTTCAATTCTTTATTTTGTTCCACTAAGGCTTCATGCACACGACCGTTGTTGTGTTCCTTGTCCGTTGTTCCGTTTTCTGTGATTTTCTGCGGACCCATTGACTTTCAATGGGTCTGTTGAAAACTCGGATAATGCACCGTTTGTCATCCGCGTCCGTGATCCGTGTTTCCAGTCCGTCAAAAAAATATGACCTGTCCTATTTTTTTCACGGACAACGGTTCGCGGACCCTTTCAAGTCAATGAGTCCGTGAAAAAACATGGAGGCACACAAGATTGTCATCCACGTCCGCGCATCCGCGTCCGTTTTTTTCCTATCATTTGCAAGGCAAACTTGACTTAGATTTTTTTTTCACTTTTCATGTCTGGTGATCCTCCAAAAATCAAGGAAGACACATGGAAACAAAAACGGAAACGGATCACGGAACATCGGAACCCCGTTTTGTGGACCACGAAAAAATACTGTCGTGTGCATGAGGCCTAAGGAGCCATTTGGACACAGCTCCTGCGCACAGGATTTTGGCTTTACTGAAGGGTGTTTTATGCTTTTCTTTTCTTTTTAACAGAAGGGATTAGCTTTGAATCTTGGTGCACTGCACAGTGATGTAGATGGCGATATATTATACCTGTAATACTGACGGCAAGGTACCTTCAGATAAGATTAACTATGAATGTGGGTGCATGAGAACGTAAGAGAACATAATGCACATGGTGATACAATCTCTCTGCAATTTCCATGCAGTTTAAGTTCCAAGCGTTCACACTCAGATTGGGCCACCAAATGGGATGAATATGATTAGGCTGAGCGGCCTGGGTATACCTTAGTTTTTACGATTCGTGCCAAATTTATTTCATAATGAATCAAATTTCTTCTCAAAGTTCGGTGAATTGGCCAAATAGAATTTTTCTAAACTTCACTCATCTCCTGAGGATAGGTCATTAATATTAAAATCTCAGAAAACCCCTTTAAAGTTTTGTACAAGCAGATATAGTGAAGGTGTTTCATGCTTTAAATAATATAGTATTGTTTGCTGCCTCTGTATTTATGCTGTGATCAAGATCTGCTAAGTTTGAAACATGTAAGCATATACACTAAATTCATGCTATTATGGACTGCAATGCAACATATATTAATCGATTACCAAATACCGTAAGCATATTTAACATTATGTTATAGACTTATTAGTATATTTAACATTAAAGGAAGAATTTATGACTTTTTGACATATAATTTAATAAAACCATTTTCATGCACAATTGTTTTGTGATTGATTTATTTGTTCATGAAACAGCCAAATCCAAAAAACTGATTATATTATTCTAGATATACAGTACAGACCAAAAGTTTGGACACACCTTCTCATTCAAAGAGTTTTCTTTATTTTCATGACTATGAAGGCATCAAAACTATGAATTAACACATGTGGAATTATATACATAACAAACAAGTGTAAAACAACTGAAAATATGTCATATTCTAGGTTCTTCAGAGTAGCCACCTTTTGCTTTGATTACTGCTTTGTACACTCTTGGCATTCTCTTGATGAGCTTCAAGAGGTAGTTCCCTAAAATGGTCTACCAACAGTCTTGAAGGAGTTCCCAGAGATGCTTAGCACTGTTGACTTTGAAGAACCTAGAATATGACATATTTTCAGTTGTTTCACACTTGTTTGTTATGTATATAATTCCACATGTGTTAATTCATAGTTTTGATGCCTTCAGTGTGAATCTACAATTTTCATAGTCATGAAAATAAAGAAAACTCTTTGAATGAGAAGGTGTGTCCAAACTTTTGGTCTGTACTGTATGTACACAGTATTATTAAAATTTTGTCTTACAGATTTTGCACTGAATGACAAGCAGTTTACATGTCAGCTTGATGGCACTTTGACAGCTGGTTATTGTCTAATGCAGCAATGACATATCATCATAATTTTCATCTTTTGCTGGTTCATAGGATATTTTGACGAATGTATTTCACATAATATAGAAAAAATGTTCACTATTCTAGGTTATTATTTGTTGTAATTATTTTTTAGTCGAGTTTTAAAAACTTTTCTCAGAAACTAATAATTAGAGATGAGCGAATCTAAGTTGACAAAGTGGAATTCGATCCGAATTTCAGGTTTTATTAGATTCGCACCGAATACGAATTTCCTCATGCTTCATGGTAAAGAATTGCATTTTTTCCTAAAATGGCTGCTGCACATGTGAGGACATGGAGCAAGGTACTCTGGGAACTAGGGATCACCCATAATGCCATGCATGCAGCCAATCAGCAGCTAGCCAGCCCTGTGATGTCACAGCCCTATAAATAGCCTCAGCCATCTTGGATTCTGCCATTTTACAGTGTACTTAGTGCAGGGAAAGACATCAGCAGACTTTAGGGACAGTGCTAGGAAAAATTTCATTGTCCTAAAAAAAAGTGTAGGGAAAGGATAGTGAGGAATCATTCCACAGCATTTATGTTGAACAGAGTTCAGTAGGGGAGGTTACAGCCTGGGTACTAGGAACCATTCTATTACACCTTGCTGCACTGACTGGGCACCCAAATTGCCATTATACAGCTCTGTAATTCCAGCAAACCGTTCTTATTATTGGGGTGCAAGTGCTGTTTAATACAGCCATTAACAGGGTTTATTAATAGGAAATATTTCTACAGAACGTCTTATTTGCCCTTGTGCGGTGCAGTTATATGTTCTAAAGCATTTTTTGGCTTGTAAAAGTGGGAAAAAAAGGGTTTATTAGCCGTTGTGTGGTGAAGTGCGAAAATTACAGCCCTGTTTGCCGTGTATTAGTGGCAAAAGAAAAAATATATTTGCCTTTCAGCGGTGAAGTTATATGTTCTACAGCCCTGTGTTGCCGTGTATTAGTGGTAAAAAAAAAAGTATATTTGCTGTTCAGCGTGGCAGTTATATGTTCTAAAGCCCTTTTTGTCATGTATTAGTGGCAAAAGTAAAATAAATTTGCCATTCAGCGGTGCAGTTATATGTTCTCAAGCCCTTTTTGTCGTGTAATAGTGGCAAAGTAAAAATATATTTGCCGTTCAGTGGTGCAGTTATATGTTCTAAAGCTTTCTGTGGCGTTTATAAGTGGAAAAAATAAGGGCCTATTTGCCGTTCAGCGGTACAGTTATATGTTCTAAATCCCTTTTTGTCGTGCATTAGTGGCAAAATAAAAATATAATTGCCTTTCAGCAGTGCAGTTATATGTTCTAAAGTTCTTATTGCCGTGTATTAGTGGCAAAACTAAAATATATTTGGCGTTCAGCGGTGCAGTTATATGTTCTAAAGCTCTTTTTGTCGTGTATTAGTGGCAAAATAAAAATATATTTGCTGTTCAGCAGTGCAGTTATTTGTTCTAAAGCCTTCTGTGGCGTGTATAAGTGGAAAAAAAATAAGGGCCTACTTGCCATTCAGAGGTGCAGTTATATGTTCTAAAGCCCTTTTTGTTGTGTAATAGTGCCAAAATAAAAATATATTTGCCGTTCAGCGGTGCAGTTATATGTTCTAAAGCACTTTTTGACATGTATTAGTGGCAAAATAAAAATATTTTTGCCGTTCAGAGGTGCAGTTATATGTTCTAAAGCCTTCTGTGGTGTGTATAAGTGGGAAAAAAAATAAGGGCCTATTTGCCGTTCAGCGGTGCAGTTATATGTTCTAAAAGCCCTTTTTTGTGTGTATTAGTGGGGAAAAAGGGCTTATTAGCAGTTGTGTGGTGAAGTGAGAAAATTACAGACTTTTTTGGGGTGTCTTAATTTCCTTTTTATTTATTTATTTGATCTAACAGTATGTCAGACAGAAAAGTTCCAGGCCCTGCACAGGGGAATGGCAGAGGCCTAAATGTTTTTTGTGCAGGCAGAGTTCGCAGCAAATTAAGGGGCCGTGGCAGCAGGGGTCACTTCGAGAGGCCTGAGCTCCCAGTGTCAACTAGTGATCGTGTCTTGACCAGAAACCCAACAATTCTTGAATGGTTGACTCGATCTTCAATTTCGTCCCAAGTGACATCAGACATCCCCAGCCAAGAGTCGGTGGGTTGTCAGACACAACCCTTAGTTGGCATGGCCCGGGAGCAGGCCCTGTGCCCTGACCTGTCCTCAACCTTGCCTCTGTCCTTTTCTGATGCCAAGATGTGGAGGAGACAGCCACCACTTCCTCCACTAGGTAGGCAAGTAGTGATGAGGAGAGTGGCGTGGGAGCTGGTGTTGGGAGCAGTCAGGCTCCTGACCCAGAGACGGTTGAGGAGGACATCAGTGATGTGCAGACAGTACTCGATGATGATGTAGCTGATCGCACTTGGGAGCCGGGTGATGAAGAGGCTTCATCATCATGGGGAGAAGAGGGTGGCAGCTTGCCCGTGAGGCAGTAGCGGAGCCAGCAAGTCACTAGCGTGGCCGGGAGTCAGCAGGGTGGCAGCAGTGGAAGGTCGGTAGCCAAACATGCCCAGGGTAGACCACCCGCTTCACAAGAGCCTACCTGCAGTGCACCGGTTCACGGAGGCAGCGGCCGTAGCAGTCAGTCAGTGCGTAGTGTGGCAGTTTTTTGTTAATCCGCCGGAGGAGGTGAACATGGCCATATGTAGAATTTGTGGGCAGAAGGTGATGAATGGCCAGGGTGCCAATGTTGGCACCACGGCCCTGAGTCAACATATGCAGTGTCACCATAAAGTAGCCTGGGAGAATCGTGGCTCCGATGTGGTGGTCCAGCCTGCCGCAGCAACTGCTGCATCACCCAGTGGCATGCAGCCGATTTCAGGCAGTCAAGGCTCCACCACCTCAGCCAAAGGGTCTGTCCTTCACATCATCTACCGGTCCTGATGCTCCTGCTCCTCGTCCTCCTACTCCTCGTCACTCATTCTGTCAGCAATCGATCACCAAAGCGATTGCCAAGAGACAACAGTATGCGTGCACTCATCCAACGACGCAGAATCTAAATGTGCTCCTGTCCAAGTTGCTGGTGCTGCAGTCCCTCCCTTTCCAAATAGTGGACTCTGCACCTTTCAGAGAACTGATGGCTTGTGCTGAGCCGAGGTGAAGAGTCCCAAGCCGTCATTTATTTTCCAAAAAGGCAGTACCAGCCCTGCACTCACATGTAGGACAGAAGGTGGTCCAGTCCTTGAGCCTGTCAGTGTCTTCCAAAGTGCAAGGCAGCGCCGACGTGTGGAGCTGTAACTACGGTCAGAGACAATACATGTCCTTTATGGCCCACTGGGTGAATGTGCACAGCCATACCAGCAACTTGGCCAGGTGGCGCCGCTTTTGCCTGCACGTTCTCGCCCCGTTGGTCCTGCGACAATGTCTGCATCACATGTTCAGGGCACAGCGGTGTCACGCTGTTCTGTACCTCGTTTGCCTGGGCAAACAGAGTCACATAGGGGAGGAACTACTCCGTGTCCTTCATTATGAAATCGAATCCTGGCTTTCTCTTCGACAACTGAAAATCGGAACCATGGTGACTGACAACGGGAAGAACATGATGTCGACGCTGTGTCAAGGAGGGTGAGCCATGTGCCCTGCATGGAACACGTGTTCAATCTGGTTGTCAAGCGGTTCTTGAAGTCTTCCACCCATCTGCAAGACATCCTAAAAATGGCCAGGAAACTTTGCATGCACTTCAGCCACTCGTACACTGCCAAGCACACCGTCCTTGAGCTGCAGCGGCAGAATGGCATCCCCAACATAGGCTGATATGTGCCATTTCCATTTTGTGGACCGACTGTACGAACAGAGAAAGGCCATAAATGATTTCTTGATGATCCAAGCGGACAGGAGTACTCCCCTGTGTAACTTCGATGTCAGCCAGTGGCAGTTCATGTGTGACCCCACCCGCCTAGTGAAGAAACTACTCACCAGCAGCTAGACATAGAGCAGAACCTGAATCAGGAGTTGGTGGCATACTTGGAGTGCACCCTGCCAGCTGTCATTGAAGATCCGCTGGACTACTGGGCAGCCAAACTGGATTTGTGGCCAAAATGGACGAGTTTGCCCTGGAAAAGCTGTCCTGCCCAGCCAGTAGTGTGGCATCAGAGCGAGTGTTTAGTGCGGCTGGGGCCATAGTTATCCCAAGAAGAACTCGCCTGTTCACCTAAAATGTGGAGAGACTGACTTTTGTTAAGATGAATCAGGCATGGATTTCCACCCATCAATGCCTGATGCATCAGACTAGATCATCCATGATGCCACACCAACACTTTGACAAAATAGACCGGTTTCTTCTGGCTACCTGCCTCAGCTACTATTCTGATGCTGCCACCCGGCTGATGCCATGCGCTCCTTCTTTAACCCACCATCTTCAGCTGGTACTGGTATGGCCACCCACCTCCCCACTCTGTCACCGGGTCACTCTGTGGTCTTCTGATGCTCCTGCCACCTCCACACTATGTCACCTTGCCACTCTGTGGTTGTCACGGCTGTGTCTTGGTTCCGGTGTAGTTTCCCGTGACATGTCTGCCGTGCATGCAGTTGCCTGGGGTAACATGTTGTTTCTGTATGTGTGTGCACTGCTCCTGGTTCCTGACCTCTCCCCAGTCTGGTGGTTATGGGGTTAAGGTGTGGATATGGGTGTCGCCACCTCCACACTATGCTGCCACCTCCACACTATGTCACCTTGCCACTCTGTGGTATCCTCATGCTGCTGCCACCTCCACACTATGTCATCTTGCCACTCTGTGGCCTCCTCATGCTGCCGCCACCTCCACACTGTCATTGTGCCACTCTGTGGCCTCCTCCTGATGCTGCTGCCGCCACCCCCATCTTCTGTCATTGTGCCACTCTGTGGCCTCCTAAAGCTGCTTCTACCTCACCATTATGTCATAGGGCCACTCTGTGGACTTCTCATGCTGTTCCCACCCTCCCTTCTTCATGACTGGTCCACTATTTTGCCTTTCGGCCTGGCTGACATCTTCATTTATTTGACCCTTCTTCTGATCTGTCAGAAGGAAGGAAAAATGAGGTGCACAATGGACCCTGTCTGTATAGCAGCTGTAACACCTGTATGGTCCCATCAGAAATGGCTTGTGATTTGATAGCCAAAAGCAGGAGTGGCTGGGACAAAACATAGAAGACATGCAAATATTCCATTCACGTGTCATCTCTGTTTTGGATCCACTCCTGTTTTTTTGGCATTAGCAATATTGATGGATTACTGACCAAATGCTGACCGAGTGTAGGCGGATGCTCCGCAGACAGGATCTGTTTTTTGGGGGTTATTGTTCTGACGGCCCAGAGGAAGGGCAAAATAATCAGTGGTGTCAACACAAACTTACTGCTGACACCCTCTCCACTCTGTCGGGGAGCTCTACTTGTATAAGCGTTTAATAGAACAGGTTCTGTAGACATCTATGTGGAATCAGCTGACGAAGGTATAAAAGGAGTGTGCTTCTTCTTGGCGCTAACATCGACCTGTAAGGCTCATACTTGAGTTCATACTTTAGTTATTTGGTCAGTTTTTGCCCAGTGACTGCCCATATTAGTGTGCAGTGATTCTAAGAGGGACGCCTGTCATCTGCACGTCATACTGACTCGCAGAATTATTTCACTACCACAGCAGACTCCCAATGCATGTAACTGCAAGGCACAGTGTTCTACACCACTATAAAGGCTCTGCAGCTCGGAAATATAATTTTTTTAATGTGATTTGCTGCGAATAAATTCGGATCAAACCAAATTTTTCCGAAAAGTTTGGCGAACCGGACGAATTGAATTTTTTTAAAATTCGCTCATCTCTACTAATATCTAGGAAAATGGTTTTTCTCCAAGTTCTTCTCTGGATAAATTACTAACTAAAGTAAGATAGGTAATATAACTTTCCAGGTGGAGTTTCTGACAATCAATTTCCAGATAAAATATTCTCAATGGTCAGACCAGTACCTCTTCATCACATTTCTCCTGAAGTGTTCTGATTGCTGGATAAGCTGTTGCTTTTTGTCCTGTCACCAGGAAATGCACTGATAAACCAGGCACAATGGGAGACATTTACTAAGACCGGCGATTTAGACACCAGTCTTCGTCCTTTTCCTCTGCAGCTTGATATGCCTAAGTTATGTAGAGGTGCCGGCCTCTACATAACTTAGGCGCATGATCTGGCAGCCATTCAACAAGATTAAATCTACTCCCTTGCTGGCTTAGATTTAAGTCATTTTATATGCCAAAAATGTGCCCTTTTTTCTCAGAACTTAAGAAAAGAGGTGTAAGTGGCGTACACATGGAAAAAGGCACGCCACCATTTAAAGCGCAAAACACCTTGCGCTTTAAATGCCAAAAAGTAGTGTATATTTATTCCTAAATGACCCCCAATATCTTTTAGGGCCAGTTTATCTGAATGTAATGATACCTTTCTTTTAATAATCCGTTGCTTAATTCTGGAGAAAAAATATACGTTCAATCCATATGCAAATGAGCAATAAAGTCCACGAAGGTCAGACCCAAGCCACTTAGTGAACCCTTGCTCCTCCTGCTTCCTTTTGTAGCCCCTCCCTCTCTTTCTTTATTAACATTGTCCCAGTTGCTTAAGTCATCTCACCTGGCCCTGTTAATCAAGAAGAGGGAGGGGCTGGTGGAGGAAGGAGGAGGAGCAAGGGTGCACAGAGTAGATTGGGCCTGCCATTGGTGCAATTAACTGATGATTTGCATATAGATTAAAAGTACTTTTCTGTTCTCTAGAATGAAGCAACTTGATATACTTAGGCTTTTTCCATCCAAACAACTACAGTATGTTAGACAGGGGTGTTTCTAGGGTCTCAAAAGATATGGGGGCCTAAGCTCCAATGAATATGGCCTAGTTCTCTTATTCTCCCCCTCCCCCCACACACCACATTTTGCTGTATTTGCTATACGGCAGCACATACCTCTCACATCCAGTGCCTCCCAGGTGACGTCTTTTCTGATGTAGATCTTCTCTGTCATCATCTTCTCCATTTGGTCTGTGCAACTTCTTTCAGCTGCGCCGCGTCTCTGCAGAGTGTGACACACAGACATCTTAGCTTCCTCACTTTTCTATCATCATCCCCCAACCTGGAGTCCCTACAGTGTTATCCTGCTGCTCGCTGTGCTGCCCAATACCCGCAAATACTATCCTGAAGAAAAAACCCCATAGTAATAGTGCTCCTCATAGTCCCACTAATAGTAATTCCCTTCTAGAATGCCCTCATTAGTAGTACTGCCCCTACAGTGCTGCCAACAGTGATAACGCTCCCCAAGAATGCCCCATTAGTAGAAGAGCACTCCAGTATTAATAATACCCTCACAGACACCTCAGTAGTAATAAGACCCCCCATAGTGCTCTTAGTAGAAATAAGGCAGATCTATAAGTCTCTCCTATAGAGCCTCCAGTAATAATAAGAATGCCTATAATGTCCGATGGATTAATAAAACCCCTTACAGTGCCCCCAGCATTTATTTCAAACCCCTACTTTTATAATGCTCACTCTGAAGTACCCCCAGTATTTATAATGCCCCCTGCAGTGCACCCTGTAGTTATATTCCTCCCTCCATCATACAGTCACATGTAAATAACATCACACCATCTCTACAGCCCCCTCCAAAATACAGTCCTATGTAAATAACATCACTCCCCTCCCTTCAGCCCCTCTAACATACAGTCCCATGTAAATAACACTATTTCCCTCTCTCCGCCATAGTGTCAGGAATCACCCTGCTATATCTGTTTAGTTCAGACTGTCTTGCTCTTAAGTTTTCCCTCAGTTAAGATGGTGGATTGTGTCTCAGCTGGGTGCCATCTTACTTCCTGTTTCATATATAAACCTCTCAAGCCTGTTACTCATTGCTTGAGTATTGTGTTTTAGCTCCTGCTTGTGCAGTCCTCTTGCCTGGAACTTGCTCTCTGGTTTGTTCCTTCTCCTTGCGGTCTACCCTGCCACTCCTGGACACCTGCCAACCACTCGCTGGGTTTCCCCCTGACCTCTAGTCTGGATCCCTGCCTTCATCTATATTCCTGCTACATCCTGTTCAAGACTCCAGTGCCTCCTGTGTTCAGGCCTCACCCCTGCTATTGGATTCCAGCAGTATTCCACTAGTATCGTGACAGAATACTCAAGCCAAAAATTAGTCCGTCGCGACTTGGAGTTCAGAGGTTCGCATTAAGCAACTGCAGACTGCTATGGCTAATATGCGCACCGAGATGAAAAATAAATATGACGCCTTTGAAGGACAGACTTCCCATAACATCCAAATTTATTGACAAGTGATTCAAGAGCTACGTGGTACCGTGCAGACATTATCTGACCGGATAGTCCACTTGGAGAATCATGTTTCTGTACCACCTGCTACCGTGCCTGCAATGACCCCTAAGTTGCCACCATTCAGATTTGGCGGAGAACGCAACAAATTCCGGGAATTCCTCAATCAATGTAGGCTATACTTTGATGCAAATTCAACTCAGTTTTCTACTGATAGATCTAAATTCTTATGTATTATTATGCTGCTGACACATAAAGCCATTGCCTGGGGTAGTCCGTTGATTGAGACTCAAGACGCGCGGCTAAATCACTTAGAGGACTTTATCGATGCCATGAGTCAAATTTTGACTATCGCAATCGAGGTGCTACAACTTAAGCAGCATTAATAGCATTGCGCCAGGGCAGACGCCCTGTCACAGAGTATGCAATGGAGTTCAAGAGGTGGGCTGTCAACACCGATTGGAACGACGCAGCGAAAATGTATTTTTTTAGGAAAGGACTATGCAGCGCATTAAAAGATGAACTTGCCCGTGCGGAGGCCCCTTTAGGTTTGGATGCTTTTATTAACCATTGCATTCGAATCGATACCCGACTGTCTGAACGACGACAAGAGAAATGTGGTACTTTGAGTTATGATACTGAGCAGTCCCCCTCTTTTCCTGTCTCCATTTCCAAGGAACCCTAAAGAAAGATTTACAGAGAATCAGGAAGTGAGCCTATGCAAGTAGATTCCATACTAAGATGTGAAAGCACTATAGATTGGAATGGACAGGCACTCATACAGATGGGATCACGGGAAAAATATCTCTTATTAAAACTCTATTTAATGTAATTCAATATATAAATCAAAACATAAATTAAAATGTGTGATACACAAACACTAGGATAAAAACATGAATGTAAAATATGCAAGAGGTATAATATATAAAAAGGTTGTGTGGTCAGATCATCAGCATATATGCAAAAAATAAAATAATATAATACGAATGAGGACGCAAAATGTCTTTTTTACATATAGATGAAGGAGTACTCCATGTTGGTCTCAATATGATATTCCATAGGATAACTGTATTCCAATTGTTCAAGTTATGCACAAGATAAATGAATAAATAAACTAATTGATAAATAGACCCGCAATTAAATGGGTTCTCTTGAGGTGTTCGATTTTTCGTCACTATGTCTCAATATTTAGCGACTATGTCTTTCATGAGACCATTCAAATGTATCGTGGCAAGGTAGTATACTTTTCCCTGTTATCAAAATCCACAACCATCTCACTCGCAGGACCTTCCCATTTGCAGGGCCCTTGTGGTAGTTTCAACATACAGTTTGTGACAAACTCCCCTCTTTTGAGGTTGCCAGTCACGAGTGCTTGGAGAGGACTACTTGCCAGCCTCTTACCATGTGATTACGGTCCCATGTTGAATGCACCGGTTTTGTGCAATGGCTGCATAGTTATGTGGGTTCATGTATTTTGCTGTCTTTTGCTACCATGTGGCTAATGGAGTCTTGCCTCTGTCCTTGGGAGATAAGTGGATCACTTCTCAATTGTCTCCAGGACAAAAGACTGTGTAGAACCTGTTTTGGACAGAAAAGCCATGAGTACAGCCAGGCCAAAGAGACTTGTACTAACTTTTGAATTCCTGGTCAACCCCTGGATGACTAACCACTATCTGCCGGAGGGAGAGGATTATAATGATCCGGGCTTACTGTGGGAAGCCTTTGAGGAGAGCGATGACTTTGGATGCCCCACAGAATGTCGGTTCTGGGACATCCACGACATCAGGGAAACCATGCTGGACCTTCCCCGAGCGGACGACCTTGGGCCAGACCTGATGCATCTAGTCACCATAGAGTGGGAGCTGGAGCAGAGCTACCGTCAACTGTTCAACCTAGCTCAACCACCATCCCTCAGCCCAGAGGATTGCCTGGAAATTATACCCTCTTTTGCCCAACCAACCTCAGAGGTGAGCAACCTCATAGACTTGTCCTGGGAGGACCCACAGATGGCAGGTGGAGATGGGACCGAGGTCTCTCTACCGGCCCTACAGGGATGCTGGGCCGCCTGCCCAGATCTCCAGCGGCAGTGCAGATCACAGGAAGAGGAGACAACTGGTCTCTCTCCCCAGCGGCAACCTGAGTTCCAGGGGAGGAGATGCTGGGTCCCTCTGCCCTACAGCACCCAGAGTCCTGGGAGGAGAGGCTACCGGCCTCACCTTCCAACAGCAGCCGGAGATACCGGGAAAAGGGGAACACAAACCCCACTACACGGGCGCAGATGAAACCGCGGCCTCTGTGCCAGTCCTACAGGGATGCTGGACGGTCGGTCCAGATCCCCAGCCATCTCCGCAGGGATATGAGGAGGAGGAGGTAAGCGAGCCCTACCCTTCCCAGCTACTTCCCAACCGAGTTCTGGGGGCAGGGGATGAGCCTGCGATACCCAGTGATCCCTCCAACCGAGTTCTGGGGGCAGGGGATGAGCCTGCGATACCCACTGATCCCTTCCCAGCGGAAGAGCTGGCATCCGGGCAGAGCGCCGCTAGCCTCTGCTCCACCGACCCCCTTGTTACAGGGCTGGCTTGCACCCCCCCCACCCCAGCAGAAGTGCTGGCATCAGTGCAGAACGCCGCTAGCCTCTGCTCCACCGACTCCCTTGTTACAGGACTGGCTTGCACCCCCCTCACCCCAGCAGAAGTGCTGGCATCAGTGCAGAACGCCGCTGGCCGCTGTTCCCCAAGTAGCCCCAGCGGTTTGCCTAGCTGCACCAGGGAGACTGAGGATGCGGAACTGTTTCACCACAACCTGGGACCTACAGACCAGTACTGTCCCTGGTGGGTGAGCTACCCTGTTAACTATTTACCGTGGGTGGGCAACTCTGCTAATATTTATTTGTGGGTGGACTTCCCGACTAATCTAGGTACTGACCGACAGGAGGTCAGATACCTGTTTAGTCTTAACCCCAAAGGGAAGATATGTGACAAACTCCCCTCTTTTGAGGTTGCCACGAGTGCTTGGAGAGGACTACTTGCCAGCCTCTTACCATGTGATGACGGTCCCATGTTGAATGCACCGGTTTTGTGCAATGGCTGCATAGTTATGTGGGTTCATGTATTTTGCTGTCTTTTGCTACCATGTGGCTAATGGAGTCTTGCCTCTGTCCTTGGGAGATAAGTGGATCACTTCTCAATTGTCTCCAGGACAAAAGACTGTGTAGAACCTGTTTTGGACAGAAAAGCCATGAGTACAGCCAGGCCAAAGAGACTTGTACTAACTTTTGAATTCCTGGTCTAATTCGTGCCATTTTGGGATGTGTTAAATGTCTATGTGTATTGAAAAGGGTGGGACATTGTATATTTGAGTAAGTGATGTCTGTCCTATTGTCTCCCCGTGTGTATTGCCGATTTCCCTTTGTCCTGAGAGATAATGGAATTACACCTCGGTTGTCTCCAGGACAGAGGACAATGTGTATTCTCCTGCCTGTGTTGATTATGTTAACCATGGTGTACCATGATCATGGGAAGAAGGGAATACTAGACGGTGACACGGATGATACCATCACACAGTTATTAGACTGTACTCAGGGTTTAGGATGTGCAGGGTCCTTCTCTGTGTTAGCCCAATTATGGGCACTTACATCTCCCTATGTTCCAGGAGCGGGCGGGTGTCCGACATGTGAGTTCGGCGTCTCATCTGGTCTGCTCTGTGCTCCCGTTGTCGACTACTCGTGAGATTAGAAGGACGTCTCCTTGTTGTTCTCGCGCAATCTTCTGCGGTGAGAGGTATTAAATGTAAGTCCACTTACTTTGGATCCTTTACAGTTTTTGTTGCATGGCCATGCTAATATTTATCCAGGTCTTTTGCAAATGAGCATGTATGGAAAACCAGACGCGTTTAGAGGTGAATCTCTACCTCTTCCTCAGTGGTTATGTTCAAACTGCACAGACCTGGTCTTTTATATTGGCACTCCATTAGAGCAAATGAGTGGAATGAATCACTCGATTCAAAATTGTAAAATGTGTTTTTTCTGCATTTTTGATGCGTTTTCTTTATATATATGCGTTTTTTTGTATATAGTTGCTAAATCGGTTAGTAATGATAACCTATAGATTTGTTTGTTGTTATATCGTCCATTTGGGTAAAATTATCATCAAACAGGAAGATATGTCATCAGTATTATCATCAGATAGTAAGGTGTGCTCCAGTCAGACCTAAAATATAGCTGATATCTTAACTTCTCACTATTTATATATATGTTTTAACGTCTTTAGATGTCATAACAATAAAATAAAATAAAATGCAAATAAGATAAAATACAAAGGCTTCAGTAATATAAAAGAAATACAAATACAGAGGCTTCAGGGAAAGAAGCAGCAGGATGGGAATTGGGTGGGGGCCCACATCAAGGGGACATCGCAGTGCTGATAAGCAGCCGGACATGCGGTCTCCCATCAGCGAGGGGCACCCCCCATTATAAAAAGCTGAAAATCTCCAATTCTGCATTCAACCCTGCAGGTAGGAGACTCCCAAATTCATATATTCGTCTGGATTCCATTCTGGACATTTTTGTCATATTCCAGTGTCTATTCACCTTCTTCAATGCCGCAAAACATAATTTGGTATAGTCCTTGTTGTGGAAGTCTTTGAAATGTTTGGATAAGGAATGTTTATCATACCGATTCTTAATATTGGTCATATGCTCTGCTATTCTGACTTTTAATAGTCCTTTTGTTCTTCCAATATACTGTTTCTGACAGGGGCACTGGATAATGTAGATGACACTGGAGAAGTTACATGATAAACACTCTTTCATTTCCCAGGAAAAGGAATTTGGTGTAGACTTAATTGTACTAGTCTTTTTTGGGAATATTGCATTTTTGCAGCCTATACACCTATCACATCTGTAAAATCCATTCATATTGGACCATTTTTGTATTGATGTTGTTTTTTTATTGGCACACTTAGCTGAGAGGGCCACTTTTAGACCTAAATTCGATGCCTTCGTAAAAGTAATAAGTGGTGATGTAGGTATTAAAGGCCCAACACTCTTGTCTTCCAAAAGATAGTGCCAATGTTGTTTTATAATATACAGAATTTTTTTGAAATGTGTATTGAATGGTAAAATCATGCTTAATTCAGTTTCTTTTTGTGAATTCTCTTTTCGATCTGTCTGTAAGAAGAAAGATTTCCTCTTCATTTTCCTTACTTTATCAAATGCATTATTAATGCTCTCAGGGTAATTTTTGTTTTTAAAAAGTTCTTTCATTTTTGTAGCTTCTTTTTCGAATTTCTCATTATTTGTACAATATCTTTTAATACGACGAAACTGTCCTACAGGGATATTAAGCAGCCACCTAGGAAGATGGCAGTTGGAAAATGATATAAAGCCATTTTTAGTAGTTGGTTTATGAAACGTATTGCAGATATATTTATTTCTTTTTAACACTATCTGTATATCTAGGAATTTAGTATATTCTTTGTTGATGTTAGATGAGAAAAACAAATTATTCAAATTATTATTAATTTCTTCAAAAAATGTTAGTAGTTCTATTTCTCCTATTTTCCAAATAAAGATAATGTCATCTATATACCGCTGCCATAGGGACAGATCCGCTCCCAGCCTGGGTGTAATGTTTTGATATTCTCATTGGGCGAAAAATAAATTTGCGTAGCTGGGGCGAATCTGGTCCCCATGGCGGTGCCTCGTTTCTGTAAATAATAATCGCCCTCAAAATAAAAATAATTATGATTCAGGATATAATTTATTCCCTCCGCTATATAGTCGATCTGTGATGTGCAAAATGATCCATCCATTTCTAATTGAGTTCTTGTAGCAGATATGCCTTGATTGTGGTCTATGACAGTATACAGAGATTTGACATCTAATGTCCCCATGATCCACCCTGGTTGAACTTCCAAATTTTCTAAAGTTTGAATTATATGCGTTGTATTTCTTATATAAGACTTAGTGTTTTCTACCACATGTTGTAATAAAGTGTCTATATATTTAGATAAATTTGAAGTTAGTGATCCTATCCCTGAAATTATAGGACGACCTGGGGGACCTTTTAAATTTTTGAGTATCTTGGGCATACAGTAAAACACTGGCAGTCTCCGCTGTGTGCCCAAGATAAAATCATGCTCTTGCTCTGATAATATACCATGTCTTAGGCCTCTCTCACAATATTGTTTGAGGGTTATATCAAATTCTTCTATTGGATCTCCCCTTAATTTGAATAGTTAGTATCATCTAATAACTGTTTCAGACATTCTTGTATATATTGTTCTGTGTCAAGGATGACAATGGCTCCCCCTTTATCTGCTGGGCGTATCGTTATGTCTTCTTGTTTCTGTAGTTGTTTTATTGCTTGAATTTCATTGGCACTTATATTTCCCTTTCGGGTACTTTTATCTTTAATATTTTTCAAATCATTTTCAACACACCTTTAAAAGGTTGCAATTTCTGGGCTAATCTAATTTCTAGGAAATATTGTAGACTTATTTTTTAAACCTATGTGTTTAATCGATCCATCTAATGTTTCATTTCAATTTGACGCTATCGGCTTTTTGAGAAAATATTTCTTCAGGCAAAGATTTCTGAGAAATTTTTGGACTACAATATAAGTGTCAAATTTATTGATTCTCTCTGTTGGGGCAAATTTCAGCCCTTCGATAATTAATTTTATTTGTGTGTTAGTGAGAGTGGTTGAGCTTAAATTTACTATTGATCCCTGATCATTCTCTAATAGTGTTTTTTTGTGATGTGTTCTTTTTTCTCTATCCCCTTCTTGTCTTTCTAATTTTTGGTAATCTTGTCTCTGTGTGTTGACCCGAGTGTTGTTGTACGTGGGGTATTGGTGTTGATTTCGTGGATGATGTGTTTGATGCGATCTCATCTTTTTATAATGGGGGGTGCCCCTCGTCGACGGGAGATCGCATGTCCGGCTGTTTATCAGCACTGCGATGTCCCCTTGACGTGGGGCCACTACCCAATTCCCATCCTGCTTCTTTTTTCACTGAAGCCTCTGTATTTGTATTTCTTTTATATCACTAAAGCCTTTGCATTTGTATTTGAATTTTATCTTAATTGCATTTTATTTTATTTTTATGACATCTAAAGACCTTGAAACATATACACTCACCTAAAGAATTATTAGGAACACCATACTAATACGGTGTTGGACCCCCTTTTGCCTTCAGAACTGCTTTAATTCTATGTGGCATTGATTCAACAAGGTGCTGATAGCATTCTTTAGAAATGTTGGCCCATATTGATAGGATAGCATCTTGCAGTTGATGGAGATTTGAGGGATGCACATCCAGGGCACGAAGCTCCCGTTCCACCACATCCCAAAGATGCTCTATTGGGTTGAGATCTGGTGACTGTGGGAGCCATTTTAGTACAGTGAACTCATTGTCATGTTCAAGAAACCAATTTGAAATGATTCGAGCTTTGTGACATGGTGCATTATCCTGCTGGAAGTAGCCATCAGAGGATGGATACATGTTCTCATTCTGTTTACGCCAAATTCGGACTCTACTATTTTAATGTCTCAACAGAAATCGCTACTCATCAGACCAGGGAACATTTTTCCAGTCTTCAACAGTGCAATTTTGGTGAGCTCGTGCAAATTGTAGCCTCTTTTTCCTATTTGTAGTGGAGATGAGTGGTACCCAGTGGGGTCTTCTGCTGTTGTAGCCCATCCACCTCAAGGTTGTGAGTGTTGTGGCTTCACAAATGCTTTGCTGCATACCTCGGTTGTAACGAGTGGTTATTTCAGTCAACGTTGCTCTTCTATCAGCTTGAATCAGTCGGCCCATTCTCCTCTGACCTCTAGCATCCACAAGGCATTTTTGCACACAGGACTGCCGCATACTGGATGTTTTTCCCTTGTCACACTATTCTTTGTAAACCCTAGAAATGGTTGTGCGTGAAAATCCCAGTAACTGAGCAGATTGTGAAATACTCAGACCGGCCCGTCTGGCACCAACAACCATGCCACGCTCAAAATTGCTTAAATCACCTTTCTTTCCCATTCTGACATTCAGTTTGGAGTTCAGGAGATTGTCTTGACCAGGACCACACCCCTAAATGCATTGAAGCAACTGCCATGTGATTGGTTGACTAGATAATTGCATTAATGAGAAATAGAACAGGTGTTCCTAATAATTCTTTAGGTGAGTGTATATATAGTGAGAAGTTAAGTTATCAGCTATATTTTAGGTCTGACTGGAGCACACCTTACCCTCTGATGATAACATTGATGACATATATTCCTATTTGATGATAATTTTACCCAAATGGCCGATATAACAACAAACAAATTTATAGGTTATAATTATTACAGATTTATATATGCAAAAAACACATCAAAAATGCAGAAAAACCGCAAAGGCCCTAATTTTTCAATCCACTCATCTATTCCACTCATTTGGTCCAACGGAGTCCCAATATAAAAGACCAGGTCTGTGCAGTTTGAACATAACCACTGAGGAAGAGGTAGAGATTCACCTCGAAACGCGTCTGGTTTTCCATACATGCTCATTTGCAAACGACCTGGATAAATATTAGCATGGCCATGCAACAAAAACTGTAAAGGATCCAAAGTAAGTGGACTTACATTTAATTCCTCTCACCGCAGAAGATTGCGCGAGAACAAGGAATACAGTTGGAATACAGTTATCCTATGGAAAATCATATTGAGACCAACACGGAGTACTCCTGCATCTATATGTAAAAAAGACATTTTACGTCCTCATTCCTATTATTTTATTTTATTTTTTGCATATATGCTGATGATCAACTGGGTGTAACAATTTGCGTGGCGATGTCATATGGCCGAGACATTACAGACACTTGACCCTTGACATCTGACCACACAACCTTTTTATATATTATACCTCTTGCATATTTTACATTTATGTGTTTATCCTAGTGTTTGTGTATCACACATTACATTAAATAGAGTTTTAATAATAGATATTTCTCCCGTGATCCCATCTGTATGAGTACCTGTCCATTCCAAACTATAGTACATTTGCAACTTTGAAGAGGGTGATTCAAACAGGACAAGAACACCAAGGCCAGGGTGACAGAGGGTGAGCCATCCCTGAAAATATCGAAAACTTAAGACGTGAAAGCTTTGATTGAAGGGAGTACAGGCTCCAGGAAAGTCTATGCTTTTACTGTGGAAAGTCTGACCACTTCCTTATCAATTGCCCTAGCTGTCCGTGGAGGTTGGTGGCAGCTATTACAGATCCTGACTTTTCAGATGGAGAATCAATTTGTGACGGTAACGTACACTACACACAGGGGGAGGATAGTGACCACTGCGCTCCACCCTCACCCCTGGCCCTGCCTACTTGCCTCGCAAGTCCTAATGACAGGGGACAACTAGACGGCAGTCCCTAACTTAGGATATGTGCTGGGAAGACAGACAAGACAAATAACGGAACGTGAACGGACCGGGTCAATACCTAGAGAGCACGCAGTACTAAGGAATAAGCAGAGAATAGTCAGGAAAAGCCGAGGTCAAATACCAGGAGAGAAACGAAGTACAACAGGAGTCCGCAAAGTATCGTCAGGTGGAAGCTGGGGTCAGGATACCAGGAGAGATGTGCAGTACAGGAGGAGCAGGCAGAGAATCGTCAGGGAACACAGGATCAGGTAAGTATGCAGGAACAAAACAATCACCAGATACCTAAAATTAACAGGCAACCTGTGGCCAGCAGGCTGCCTGTATTTATAGTGGGGAGTGAGGGTCTTGTGACGTGGCCAGCATCACATGACCGACAGACCGACCAGTGGAGCACAGAGTGATCAGCTCGGCGCCTCCCAGCTAGCAAAGCTGCCCTGGGAACAAGGTCAAACACAGATCCTCGCTCCCAAAGCTAAGCAGCAGGTCTGCGGCTGATGGGAGACCGAGTGTGCCTTCGGCACCCCGTTACACAATTGCTTCGGAAACAGAATTATCTGAAAAAGAAATCATTCATTTCATTTAATCGGTGGTCTCTTATATTAAGAAAGAGAATAAAGACTCACATTGCTTATTTCCCATTAAGTTCTTGATTAACTCTCAGTGGATATCCACCTCTGCTAGGGTGGACTCCGGGGCTAGTGGCAATTTCATGGAACTTTCTTTTGCTCAAAGGCATGGGGTTAAATTTCAGAAAAAAACTCTCACCCGTGGTAATGGAGACCATAGATGGATCTCCACTGAGCTCAGGGCCAGTGGATCAAGAAACGGAACCACTTGAAATCATTATAACACCCCATCACCGTGAAGTCCTATAGTTTCTATTGATCTCTTCTCCACATTTCCCTGTTATTCTAGGCCTACCCTGGTTGCAAGCACAGAACCTTGTTATCAACTGGGAAACCAAATAAATAAGCTTCCCAGCGCAGGATGTTCTTTCGACAGCTCAGTCTGAACAAGGTTCAGAAAATCCGACTCAAGATAATAAGGTAATAGAGTTATCCTCTGTATATAAGGAATTTGCGGATGTTTGCGATAAACCAAATGCGGACAAGCTCCCCGCACACCGACCCTACGATTGTCCTATAGAATTGCTTCCTGGTGCATCTATACCTTTTGGAAACATCTACCCTTTGGCAGGCCCTGAACTAAAAGCCCTCAAGGACTACATGGAAGAAAATGAGGCTAAGGTGTTTATCCGACCATCTTCCTCACAGGTGGGGGCTCCCATATTCTTTGTTAAGAACAATGATGGTTCTAAGACCTTGCATTTATTACAGAGAACTTAACAAAATGACAATATTTTTTTTTTTACCAAGTTAGACCTGCAAGGCGCCTATAACCTGGTCCGTATCAGATCTGGAGATGAATGGAAGACAGGTTTTAGGTCACGTTACTGACATTTCGAATATCTTGTTATGTCTTTTGGTCTTTGCAATGCCCCGGCCACTTTTCAACATCTCGTCAATGATATATTCAGAGATCTTCTGGATCAGTTCGTAGTCATCTATTTGGATGATATCTTGATCTTCTACAACTCTATGGAAGAACATTAGAGACATAAGAGACTCATTTTGGAACGTCTAATAAAGAAAGAACTTTACATTAAGATTGAAAAATGTGAATTTAACCAGACTGAGATCCAATTCCTTGGCTATATAATTTCTCCTCATGGTCTACACATGGACTCTAGAAAGATTAAAGCAATAGTAGACTGGCCTACCCCCAGGAGCATAAAAGATGTTCAATGTTTCATAGGTTTTGCCAATTTTTATAGATGCTTCATTAAGAATTTCTCAGAAATAATTACTCCTATTACACAGTTGACTAAGAAATTATTTTTTTTGCCTAGTCTCCCCAAGCACAGGAATCCTTTTGTCTCCTAAAGTCCAAGTTCACTACAGCCCCAGTATTAGTTCATCCCGACCCAGAACTCGCCTTGATTGTGGAAGTAAATGCTTCAGACTGTACTATAGGGGCTATTCTGTCTCAGAGAACAGGAGACAAGGGTTTATCGCATCTGTGTGATTTATTTCTACCGAAGTTTATCCCTTGCTGAGAAGAATTATGATGTGGGGAAAAAAGAACTGTTAGCTATCATTGCAGCTTTTAAGGAATGGAAACATGATCTTCAAAGAACCTCACAGCAAATAATAGTTCTGACTGATCACCGTAATTTGGAATTCATTAGATCTGCCAAATGTCTATCTCCTCGCCAAGCTCGTTGGAGTCTCTTCCTCAATCAGTTCACCTTTGTAATCTCGTACAGGCCCGGTTCCCATAACGGCAGGGCAGATGCTCTATCTAGAATCTTTTCCAATGATTTCACTTCTACGATTTTGCTTAAGACTATTGTTCCTGAGTCTAATTTTGCTTGAAGAGATAAAAAAGGCCTATGACACCGACTCCTTGCTGTCTCAACCACCTGATGATGTGCATTTAATGCTTAAGAACAAAGTGTGGACCCATGGGCAGCAGCTATATATACCCGAAACAATAAGAGTGAAAATGAGTGTTGATCGAGCAGGCTCGGCCGAACACTAGTTCGGCTTCGTATCGCTATGCTCGCGGCCGAACACCGGGTGTGCTTGAGCACGATGCTCAAGTCAGTGTATTTAAATGTAATTTAGCATTTATTTCTGAAAAGTTTCTGCTGTGATTTGAACTCCCAACATTGTACATTAGAAGCAAGGACCTTATCCACTCAGCTATAAAGCTGAATGCTTAACTGTGTCAGAAAAAGTCATAGTAGTGAGTATTCCTTTTCAGCAGAAGACTTATTTTATTTTTCTGTGCAGGTTAACATATAGCTCTGTAGTGTAGTGGTTTATGTCCCTGCCTCTAATGTACAAGATTGGGAGTTTGAATGCCGACAGAAACATTTATATATATACATATACCTTTTTAGCCAAAATATATTATTATATATTTAAACTATATAATATACTAGCAGAAGGACCTGGCTTCGCACGGGTATATTTAATGTATTTCATTTTATGTTTCCATGTGGCGTAAAAAGATATCAACAGTTTTCCCCATAACATTGAACTCTACAGTACCTGCCCCTTTAACAATGACATCCACAGTGCCTGCCACTTTAACAGTGATCTCCACAGTGCCCACCCCTTTAACATTGACCTCCACAGTGGCCGCCCCTTTAACATTGACCTTCACAGTGCCTGTCCCTTTAACAGTGACCTCCACAGTGCCCGCCCCTTCAACAGTGACCGCATAGTTAACAGTGACCTGCACAGTGCCTGCCCCTTTAACAGTGACCTTCACAGGGCCTGCCCCTTTAACAGTGACCGCCCCTTTAACAGTGACCGACATAGTGTCCGCTCCTTTAACAGTGACCTCCACAGTGCCTACCCCTTTAACAGTGACCTCCACAGTGCCCGTCCCTTTAACATTGACCACCCCTTTAACAGTGACCTTCATAGTGTCTGCCCTTTTAACAGTGACCTTCACAGTGCCCTCCCCCTAACATTGACTTCCACAGTGCCCGCCCCTTTAACAGTGACCTCCACAGTGCCCGCCCCTTTAACATTGACCACCCCTTTAATAGTGACCTTCATAGTGGCAACCCCTTTAACAGTGACCTCCACAGTGTCCGCCCCTTTAATAGTGACCTCCACATTGTCTGCCCCTTTAAAAGTGACCTCCACAGTGCCCACCCCTTTAAAAGTGACCTCCACAGTGCCCGCCCTTTTAACAGTGACCTCCACAGTACCTGCCCCTTTAACAGTGACCTCCACAGTGCCCTCCCCTTTAACATTGACCACCCCTTTAACAGTGACCTTCATAGTTGTCGCCCCTTTAACAGTGACCTTCACAGTGCCCGCCCATTTAACTGTAACCTCCACAGTGCACGCCCCTTTAACATTGACCACCCCTTTAACAGTGACCTTCATAGTGGCTACCTCTTTAACAGTGACTTCCACAGTGCCCTCCCCTTTACAGTGACCTCCGCAGTGCCAGCATCTTTAACAGTGACCTTCACAGTGCCCGGCCCTTTAACATTGACTTCACAGTTCCCGCCCATTTAACTGTGACCTCCACAGTGCCCGTCCCTTTAACATTGACCACCCCTTTAACAGTGACTTTCATAGTGGCCACCCCTTTAACAGTGACCCCCCACAGTACCCGCCTCTTTAACAGTGACTTCCACAGTGCCTGCCCCTTTAACAGTGACCTCCGCAGTGCCTGCCCTTTTAACAGTGAACTCCATATAACAACTCAACCTGCCTTATCACTGCTTTCCCATTGCAGGCAGTGGGCTTAAATTCATCATCATCATGTCAGTAGACTATATTGCAGTCTGAAGGAACTCAATATTAAATATGAGCGAATTGAATCGATTTAAACTGAAATAGTGTAAAAAACAACAAAAGATTCATACTTACCTCCTCCATTTGCTTGCGACGGGCCACCAGCCTCCATCTTGATTGAAGATCTCAGCCGAAATCCCATGCGTGGTGACGTATGACGTCACCACGCCGGCGGCAGCTGGCATGACAAGGTCATCTCGGGCAGTGCGAGATTTTGCACCAGATCTTCAAGCAAGATGGCGGCGGCCAGCCCGTCGCAAGCAAATGGAGGCGGTTAGTATGATTTTTTTTTTTTTCCTGTTCTTTTTACACTGTTACACATGTATGAACGCGGCATCGGAGGGGTACAATGTTGGGGAGCGGCGCTATCGCAGTTCCCTGTCATTGCGCCCACTACTTACAAAATAATGCATGTAATTTGTCATAAACCCAATTTCTTTTTGTAAAATTCTTCGAAGAAGCCAAATCGAATTTTTCCAAACTTCGCTCATCTCTACTCAATGTGATGAATGTAAAATGTGGTCAACAAGTGAATACTGTAGTGAAAACAGTGAACTGACCTTAAACGTGTTAAACTTATGACTTTGGCTGTTTTATGTTCTGTACTTACTGGTTCTTAGTAAATTGTGTGATTTGAAACTGTCTGGTATTGAGCCGCCAGGTTGGCTCAGCCTCATTGCAGGGACAGATACAGCAGTTTTCAAATATTGGAGGTTACAAATGATATGTCAGCAGCAGATGCTCTTGGGCCATCTGGGAAGAGGAAAAGAGCATAACTCATCTCAGGATTTTAAATAATGGATGAAGTCACAAGACAAATGCTTTAACCCCTTAGTGACCACGCACATTTAAAAAAAAATTGCATTCCAAGAGCTATAACGTTTTTGTTTTTTCATCAATGTACTTGTATGAGGTCTTATTTTTTGCAGGACAAGTTATAGATTTTAATGCAACATTTTAAGTGCATGTAATGATTGATTAAAGCCAGCTGTGTAGCTAAAACCCCCTATGTTTACATCAGTAAAAAGGCATATTAGTGGTCACTAAGGGGACACTAAGGGACACTTGAAGCACTGAGGACTGTTTATATTAGAAGTATGCAAATAAGACTTTCAAAGTTCTTTCCTCAAGGTGCAATGCATATACTGTAATTCTGCTTTAACACAGACTCATTTCCACAACAGTCATTTTTCAAAATCATCCACAGTGGCACAATAAATAACTGCAGTCATTAGCAGTCTACGCAGGTGTCGGATATAAGTAGATCATAACCCCTCATGGACTGCAGTTACAGATTATAGGGGTATACAATTTTACCTGCGCACAGTACCTTATTCCTGTGCTCTGGAAGCAGTTCTTGTTCTGCTATTCTAACTAGTAAATGTGCTGAAAATGCACTTTTAATCTTCTTCTGCCGTATGGAAATGAGTCTGTTCAAGTTAGGGAGGCCGGTGTTTTACCGAGTCAAGGTTTCCCCTCCTGCCCCTGCCTCCTGCAGTTTGATTGATGGAGCCTATTTGGGATCTTATGAAACCAGGGGATGACACTCCCTGCTTTAGAGAATGTCAGGCAGGTAATCCTTGACTCTGGGGAGTAAAGCGGGATGAAGTTTAAGGGTCCATTCACACGTTCGCACTTTGGGTCCGGATCTATTCCGCAATTATGCAGAACGGGTGCGGACCCATTCATTTTTAATGGGGACGGAAAAGATGCGGACAGCACACAGTGTGCTGTCCGCATCCGCATTTCCGGTCCGTGGCTCTGCAAAAAAATAGAACGTGTCCTATTCATGTCCGCAGCTGTGGACAAGAATACGCATTTCTATTGGGGTGATCCACAAAACAATGCGGACGTGTGAATGGACCCTAAAAGTGCATTTTCAGCGCATTAACTAGTTAGAATACCACAACAAGACCTGATTCTAGAGCCCCATAAGCGCATGAATAAGGTACTATGGGCAGCTAAAAATGCTGAAATGTCAGGTTCCCATTAAACATTGCTGCTGGTTATAATCACCTTTTCTTTTTTTCTTTCTTTTATTGAAAACTTTGAATTATGTGTACATAAATACACAAAAAAACAAAACAAAAACACATATGGGCTCATTTATGATGAGAAGTAAGCCACTTTTTGGCTTACTTTTCTTGCAGATTCGGTTTCAAAGGGGATTTGCAACTTTTTCCCGCTCACGCCACATTTCCACGCCACAGGTGGCGGAAAAAGGAGGGGTGGGGTGAGCAGAGAAGGGGACGGACAAGCCTGTCTCATTTATCATTTTCTACGCCTGTTTTTGGTGTAGAAAATTACTTAAATCTGTGTCAGCAAGTCGTATGGCCAGCCGGTGCCCATGTTATTTAGAGGCCATCGCATCAAGCGCCAGCACAGGGTTATTAAGACCAACGTCTAAACTACCGGTCTTAATAAATGACCCCAATAATGCATACATATGTATCCAAAGCCCACTAGCCATCCCACCACCTACCCTGCCCCAACCATACTGAAGAGGGAGGGAGAAGAGAGAAAACTTTAAAAAAATGTATTAAAAAAATTCTAATATTTTCATAAAATCCCAAACTACCTCACATAATGACAAAATTGCATAATGGCCCTCACATGGGGCACCAGATATGCACTTTGGAACCTTAAGGGACATAGTATCTGTTAGGGCACAGTCACTCAACAATGAAAAATATGTCTATTAAAAACAGAGTTAACAACAGTTTCTTCATGGCCAATTTGCATTATATATGCATCCATCTTGTGGCTATGCTATTTTACATTTAAAAAAAGACCATTAAAAACGTATGTAGTTCACTTTATTTTATTTTTTTTAACAAACCCAACCCCTACTGTACCCTCGGTATATGTATATGTCCCCTATAGTGGCCTCTGGACATAAAAATTGTGATGCCCAGTATGAATAATGCCTCTTTCAGAGCCTCCCCCGTATATATAATGCTCCTCTTAGTGGCCACTTAGAATATATAATGCCCCACTTACTGGCTCAAAAACCTCAAACACTTGACGCCTCAGAGAACTCTCTGGAGACAGCAGGACCTACAGTTGTGTTCAAAATAATAGCAGTCAGACATCACTAAGAGCTCTTTCACACTTGCGTTGTCCGGATCCGGCGTGTACTCCATTTGCCGGAATTACACGCCGGATCCGGAAAAACGCAAGTGAACTGAAAGCATTTGAAGACGGATCCGTCTTCAAAATGCGTTCAGTGTTACTATGGCATCCAGGACGCTATTAAAGTCCTGGTTGCCGTAGTAGTAGTGGGGAGCGGGGGAGCGGTATACTTACAGTCCGTGCGGCTCCCGGGGCGCTCCAGAATGACGTCAGAGCGCCCCATGCGCATGGATGACGTGTCCATGTGATCACGTCATCCATGCGCGTGGGGCGCCCTGACATCACTCTGAAACGCCCGGGGAGCCGCACGGACGGTAAGTATACTGCTCCCCCGCTCCCCACTACACTTTACCATGGCAAACAGGACTTTAGCGTCCCGGCAGCCATGGTAACCACTCTGAACAAGCTAAACGTCGGATCCGGCAATGCGCCGAAACGACGTTTAGCTTAAGGCCGGATCCGGATCAATGCCTTTCAATGGGCATTAATTCCGGATCCGGCCTTGCGGCAAGTGTTCAGGATTTTAGACTGGAGCAAAAAGCGCAGCATGCTGCGCTATTTTCTCCGGCCAAAAAACGTTCTGTTCCGGAACTGAAGACATCCTGATGCATCCTGAATGGATTTCTCTCCATTCAGAATGCATTAGGATAAAACTGATCAGGATTCTTCCGGCATAGAGCCCCGACGACCAAACTCTGTGCCGGAAGAAAAGAATGCAAGTGTGAAAGGGCCCTAACCTGATCAATCACTGTTTTTGGTAGAAATTATATTTCTACATTGTAAATAATTTACTAGCAGGTGACATGCATGCTGCTGATCTGTAATTCAATCACTTATTGAAAGGGGCATGTTCAAAATAATAGCAGTGTGGAGTTTAATGGGTGAGGTCATTCATTCTTTGAAAAACAGGTGGCAATTACTGTCCTTATTTAAGGAAGGAAGGCAGCATATGTTGTACATGCTGGTTACAGTGCATTTCTCTCTGAAATTCTGAGGAAAATGGGTCGTTCCAGACATTGTTCAGAACAGCATACCTTGATTAAAAAGTTGATTGGAGAGGGGAAAACATATAATGAAGTGCAGAAAATGATAGACTGCTCAGCTAAAATGATCACAAATGCTTTAAAATGGCAACCAAAACCTGAAAGACGTGGAAGAAAGCGTACCATTCAAATGGATAGAAGAATAGCCAAAATGGCAACAATCAGCTCCAGGAAGATCAAAGAAGGTCTAAAGTTACCTGTGAGTACTGTTACAATTAGAAGACACCTATGTGAAGCCAAGCTATCTGCAAGAAGCCCCCGCAAAGTCCCACTGTTGAAAAAAAGACATGTGCTGAAGAGGTTACAATTTGCCAAAGAGCACATTGACTGGCCTAAAAGAGACATTTTGTGGACTGATGAAAGTAAGATTGTTCTTTTTTGGGTCTAGTGGCCGGAGACAGTTTGTCAGACGACCCCCAAACACTGAATTCAAGCCGCAGTACACTGTGAAGACAGTGAGGCATGGTGGCGCAAGCATCATGATATGGGGATGTTTCTCATACTACAGTGTTAGGTCTATTTATCGCATATATTGGATCATGGATCAGTTTGAATACAGCAGAATACTTGAAGAGGTCATGCTGCCTTATGCTGAAGAGGAAATGACCTTGAAATGGATGTTCCAACAAGACAACGACCCCAAACACACCAGTAAACGTGCAACATCTTGGTTCCAGACCAACAAGATTGACGTTATGGAGTCGTCAGCCCAACCGAGAAATAGAGAATAACTGTGTAATGTAGTCCAATCATCCTGGGCTGGAATACCTGTTCACAGGGGCCAGAAGTTGGTTGACTCCATGCAACACAGAGGTACAGCAGTTCTCAGAAACAGTGGTTATACAACTAAATATTAGTTAAGTGATTCAAAGGAAAGCAAAATCTTCAAACATTTTTCAGTTTTTATAGTGAATGTTTGAGTTGTCTAATATTCACTTTTCTTAAATTTTTTTAGAGGAACAACACAGCACAAATTTGATATATTTTTCTTCATGTTTTGATTTGGAATAGAATGTGTAGTGTTCCCAATGCATTTGTGTGTATGGAAATAACAGCTATTAGAAGGATTTTGAGCTTTATTCACATTAGAAGGATTTTGAGCTTTATTCACTTTTTTAAACACACTGCTATTATTTTGAACACAACTGTATGTTCCTAGGAAGATCAAGTGAACATTATCACTCTGCGAGTGCAGGTCCATCTGCTTCAAGTGAGGTCTGAGTGTCCCCATTAACCCATGAAAGGCACTTTTTTTTCACAATGTACCCTTTTTTAATGGCCGTTAGATGGGTGCACTCCGGTCTAAATGGCTGTTAAAAATGGTCCTATTTAAAATGGGGTCCAAATGCGGTCCATCTGGCAGTGAAAACTGTCAAAAATAGGATGTGTCCTATCTTTTGACAGCTGCAATTCAACATCTGTTTTGCTGAGATTCTAAGCACAAAACATCAGTTCCAGATGTTGCATGAAAGTCTATGGTAAATATTAACTGAGGGACAAACTGGTGCAATGACATATTTTTCACCCTTGAGGTTTTTTGGGTCAATAGCATTTTTTTCAAATCACCGTATGCTCTGAGTCTAGCATCCACCCCCTCGTTGCCTGGAGTTTCTTCTCCTAAAAAAGAATTTTTTGCAGTTTGAAAAAAAAACAAAAAAAAAATGTCATTGTCATTATTATTGCTTCAGTATTTCTTCTGGAATTACATGTGTTTTCCTTCCTTTCTGCATTTTTTATGTAAGTGCATAAGCTATGATGTGCATTTGGAACAAATATGCACAAAACTAGAACATTCAGTGGATTTCAAATACTGATGGAAATTATATGTCCATGTGAATATCTCTTTATTTACTTTAGTAGCAAGTTCCGGTATGTAAAGTCTGGCCCATACACAGATTGTAAATACACTCGTGTGAAAGCGGTCTGGATTTTATCATTTGTTTTGTTTGGAGAGAGTTCACATATCCATTTCATCTTCCGTTCTTCTGATCCGTTAGAAGAACAGAAAAAAAAAACAAGATCCTGTAAAAAAAAACGGATCTTGTTGCACTCTTGGCATCTGTTTGAGCCATTTCCATCTGAGATCCGTTTTTTAAATGGGAAAAAAAATACTACATGCATCTAAAAAAAAGGATCTGAAACGGAAATAACTCAAACGGATGCAAATGTGCAACGGGATCCATTATTTTACAGGATCCCTTAAAATAACTGACGCACAGGATCCGTTTTTTTTACAGGATCCGTTTTTTTACAGGATCAGAAGAATGGAAAATGAAATGGAGGTGTGAACTCTCCCTTAGGTCTCATGCACACAGCCGTTGCCCCGCCATGGCCGTATTTCGGCCCGCATACGGCGGGTCCATAATACACGGGGCACCGGCCGTGTGTACTCCGCATCACAGATGCAGACCCATTCACTTTATTGGGTCTTCAAAACTGGAGATGCGGTGTGGCAGCACAGATCAGAACCCCATAGAGTACTTCCGTGGTGTTTCTGGCCGTGCCTCCGCACAGAAAAAAAGTAGTGCATGCACTACTTTTTTGTGGTGTGGGCCGTCGGATGCGGATCGTGGACCCCATTCAAGTGAATGGGTCCGCAATCAACATGCGGCTGCCCCCGCGGTCGGTGCCCGTGCATTGTGGACAGCAATTTGCGGTCCGCAGCACGGGCCCGGCCAGCATGAGCCCTTAGGCATTTTTAGCCCTAATAAGACACACCTAAAGAGATGTAACAGACTGCCTTAATTACAATTCTAATTTTATTTTAAGGTGAATGCCTGCTAATTCGGCAGATTATGGGGAATGAACATTCCTGCAAATGCTCATTCCTGACAATCTGCCCGTCTAAGTGTGCCACCGATCACCCAATGAATGAGTGAAATGCTCATTCATCATATGATACTGTTGTTCAAGCAGACACCATCAATCATCGTTTCTGGGCAGCAGATCGTGCTGTCTAAACAGTGATCTGCTGCCCAGAAACAATAATTCTCTATGAGGACGAGGGATCGCAATAGCCATACCTCGTCCTCATACTGTGAAGGAGATTGCTGCATGTAAATTCAGTGGTCTCCTTCACTGAACCATCAGCCGATTGTTGGAAGGAAAGCTTCCCTCCTGACAATCAGCTGTACATCATGCAGTCTAAACCCGTCTTTACTTTCTACTAAATTTCAAGATACCCTAGGGGAGTAAATAATTTGGAACTGTTTTCAAAAAATGTATTGATACGAGTGCTATTGTATACCATTCCAGAGTGACACGTTTATGCATAGTCTTTACCATTTTTTTATCCTTTGCTGCACTTCTGAATCTGATTTAGGCCTCATGCACACAACAGTGTCCGTGCCCATGCTGCGGACTGCAAACTGGGGTCTGCGATGCACGGGCACCGGCCGAGTGTCCGCCGTCTGCGGACATGTACCCATTCACTTTAATGGGGTCTGCAATCTGCATCCGACAGTCCGCATCACGGTGCGGAGGCATGGACAGAAAACCCACGGAAGCACTCCATAGTGCTTCCAATCCATGCCTCCATTTCGCACCAGATTGCGGACTCATTCAAGTGACACGGACCTGCTAAGGTCATGTTCATAAGGCCTGAGGGTACAGCTACCCAGCAGCATGTGACAACAAGTCGCAGAAAAGTAGCGCAACACAAAAATACGTGAGATTTGTCTGCAAGACTGCAACTTGCTGTTATGCCACTATTTTAGAGCTGTGATTTGGCTATGAAACACAGCCAAGCTGCAGGAAAGTTGCAGGTGAGTCCAGTGTTGCTCACAACTTCTTTTAAAATCAATGGAGGAAGAGCAAGACAACATCGGACATGTCTGGGTTGTTTCTGACTGATGCATCGAATTGCGACACCATTGACAAGCATTACATGAAACGTTGTGCGTGTAGCCAAACCACTTAGATGATAGGAGGTTATTCAGAATTCTGTAAAGAGGAGACAGGTAAGTGTGGTGCAGAGGAAGACTGACAACACAATAAGGGAATGCATTGTAATCCTTTTCATTGCACTCTGAAATGGCTTTGACATTCTAGAAACTATTTTACGAGCAACTTTTAGCAGCAGGAAGTTGACCTGGTTGAATAGTACAATGCTTTGTGAATTTTTACACATTTTCTATAAATATGCAATTACTTGAATTATTCCTATTTACTGTATCATCTACAGTACAAAAGTGTACAAAACAAGATTATTTAAGGAAAACCTCAGTAGCCGGTATGAAAATTTGTTTGGGAGTCTGCACACACAGGGGAACATTTATGAAAAATATGGTATAGGCAATTTTCCAGCAGCGATTTTCAATTTTTTTTTTTACACCCTGCTTTCCAGGACACATAACTTTTTTATTTTTCCACTCACATTTTATGCAAGACAAGTTGTGCTTTCTAATAGAACCATTTAATATTTCATATAATGTAGTATTTTTATTTAAAAACTAAGGAAATACATTTTTATTGTTTTTAAACATTTAAAAAAAAAAAGTTTATTGCTACTGCCCCTAGGGGATTTCAACATGCATTTGCTTGATCGCTTATACCATAGAATGCAATGGTTTACCATTACAGTCTATGGAAGAATCAGTGCATTCCTTTTCAGCTTGATTTTTTCTATGGCAGCCCTTGGAGCCTTCAAAATGTCTCAGGCTGCCATAGCAACTAAATGGCTCCCACATAGTGCTCAAGGTAAATGACAACTCAGATACTATGGCTACAATTTACCACAGCACCTGAGGGGCTAAAGGTCCGTGATTGGAGTTGTTTTGAATCACGGACTGTGCCACTGGAAGCAGAGGCGTAACTAGAGTGCTATGGGCCCCGGGGCAAACTTTGAATTGGGCCCCCCCGGTCATACTACACAGCTACACAGGGGACTGGCATGGCAGCAAATCCTTCATAGGGGCCCACCCTCGGGGGCAAAATCATGAACTATATACAGAGCGGGCAAAAAATGTAATATATACACAGGGGACAAATGTAATATATACAGAGGGGGCAAATTGAAATATATACAGGGGGCAAGGGCAGGGGCGTAACGATTGTGGTCCCACCCTCTGCGACCGCGATTGTTACGTCCGTGTCTTTATATAAATCCATATTGCCCCCTTGCCCCCTCTGCATATATTACATTTGTCCCCTGTGTATATATTAAAAAAAAATTCACTTTGCCCCTATATATGTCATGATTTTGTCCCCCAGGCCGGGCCCCTATGAAGGTTTTGCTTCCATGCTAGTCCCCTGTGTATTGCCACTGTGCTGCACTGCCAGGTGCCCCTCTGTGAGTTATGAAGCCAGCGGTGTGTGCACATTTACACACCTTCTCTGAGGAGACTACTCCACTCCAGTCATCTGCCATGCGCCGCAGGCCCGTGTGATCCGGCGAGATCACAGCAAGAAAGCAGCGCCGGATTAGTGGAGGCAGGGCCAGGGGTGGGCGGGATGTAATTAACTGTGAGAGCGCAGTGCTTTGCTGCCAGTCAGGCACAACCTGACTGGCCATTATTAAAGTAAGATTTAAAAAAAATGAATCCCTTGCGGCAGGGCTAAGGCCCCCCCCCTTCCCTGCGATCGTTACTACTGGCAAGGGGGGCCCTCTGGGTGTTGCAACTGACTGGGTGTATACGGTGCAAAACAGCAGGCAACTGACAGTTATGAGTTTACCAGGCTCCTGTATAGCTATCTTGTCTGCCCTGTCAGTCATGAAAGAGAGGGAGGGGCTGTCAGATGAAACAGGAGTAGCAAGGATGCACAGAGTAGGTTGGGTCTGCCCTCGGTGCACTCAATTGCTCATTTGCATCATTTGAATATGGATGAAAAGTCCTTTTTTCCACAATGAAGCAATAGCTAGCTAAGTGAAATGTATCATTACATTCAGCTGAGCTAGCCCTACAAGATATTGTGCCTGGTTTACCAGGAAATTCCTGGTGACAGACTCCTGTTAAACCCTTAAGGATAACTACCATACATGTACATTTAAACATGGCTCCAGCTCAAAAACACCATGGCACAGAGTTTCTCTTGGCTTACAAAGTAGATGTCACGGATGTACCGAGACATAAAGACGTTCCCGCGACAGGACGCAGGAGATCTGTGAGACTGGCAACACGTGGTTTGATCTGACATGTTTTCCTTTTGGATCAAATGATGTCTGTGTTGTTTCTGGTGCTTGCCTCACCTTCTTTCCCCAGGTGTGGCAATTGTTGTCACTTAAAGAGGACCTTTCACTAGATTAAAAAATCAAAACTAAGTATGCTGACATGGAGAGCGGCGCCCAGGGATCCCCCTGCACTTACTGTTATACCTGGGTGCCGCTCCGTTCGCCCGGTATAGGCTCCGGTATCTTCATAGTTAGGCTCCACCCAGTGGAACCTGCCGGCGTCTCCTTCTCCCATGCTGTAGCGGTGGCCAATTGCAGCGCTCAGCTCATAGCCTGAGAGTTTTTTTTTCTCTATATTCAAGAATATATAGCAATATAGCGAATATTCAAAAAAAAAAAAAATGAATTTAGAGCAATTTAGCTAATATAGTGCTAAAATCTTTTTTTCTTATAGTTGTAATTTTTTTCCAATCTGAACTTCAGATGAGAAAAAAATTACAACTATTAGACAAAGAAGATTATAGCACTATATTAGCTAAATTGCTCTATATTAGTTTTTTTTCGAATATTCGCTATATTGCTATATATTCTTGTTTTAGAATATTACGAATATTCGAAAAAACAAAGTTATAGCAATATAGCGAATATTCGAAAAAAAATTACGAATATAGAGCAATTTAGCTAATATAGTGCTATAATCTTCTTTGTCTAATAGTTGTAAGTTGAAAAAATCGCAATAAAAATTCACATTACAAAAATTTGCATTACGAAAATTCGCAAACAACACTACTCCTAAAGTCAAATATACTGCAGCCTTCTCATTGGCCCACAAGCTAGAAGCAGGGAGGGATCATGTGTACTGATTAAAAAAAAATTCAAATATTCAAAATTCCGAATATATATCACTATATTCAAAATATTCGCGAATTTTCAAAGTACCTATATTCGCAATAAAAATTCGAAATTCGAATATTCGTGATCAACACTAATGAGTACCTCCCTCTTTCTACTGTTAATGCCTCTCCCTATACACCCAAGCATTCTGCTAGCATTTCCTGCTGCTCTATGACATTGTCTGCCTACCTTTAAGTCTTCTGAAATAATGACCCCTAAATCCCTTTCCTCAGATACTGAGGTTAGGACTGTATCACTGATTTTATATTCTGCTCTTGGGTTTTTACGCCCCAGGTGCATTATCACTGACTGAGCTAATTTCTCTTCTGCCTGTGCTTTAGAAGCTCTTATAACTTGTTTGGCCTTTCTCTGCCTAATCTTATTAATTTGCCTGTCATCCTCGTTTTTTGTTTTTTTTATATAATTACTAAATGCTATCTTTTTGTTTTTATTGATTTTGGCCACTTCTGCTGAGTACCACAGTGGTCTCTTCCTTTTTTTGCAATTATCTGTTACCTTCAATAAAGCCACTTTTAAGTAGTCCCATTTTTCCTGGACTCCATTGAAACTGTTCCAATCTGATAGGGACTCGTATACCACTAATCTAATTTTAGAAAAGTCAGTTTTTCTAAAATCTAAAACTTTTGTTTTTGTGTGGTGTGACTCAGTCACTGTACTTATAGTAAACCACACTGACTGGTGATCACTAGATCCCAAGCTTTCCCCTACAGTAATAGCAGATACCAAATTCCCATTTGTGAATATTAAATCTAAAATGGCCTCCTTCCGGGCTGGCTCCTCAACTACTTGCTGTAGAGATAATCCCAGTAGGGAATTTAGAATATCTGTACTCCTGGCAGAACTAGCTATTTTGGTTTTCCAGTTTACATCAGGAAGATTAAAGTCTCCCATAATGATAACTTCCCCTTTCAATGTCATTTTAGCTATTTCCTCAACTAGTAGATCATCTAATTCTTTGACTTGGCTAGGTGGTCTATATATCACACCTACACAAGTTACCTTATGATTATCAAGCTGCAAGGTAACTCAAACTGACTCTAAATTGGTCTCGCTAACTTGTATTAAATTAGATTTTATGCTATCTTTCACATACAGGACCACCCCTCCCCCTTTCTTGCCTTCTCTGTCTTTCCTATTTAGAGAGAACCCTGGTATTGTTATATCCCAGTCATTACTCCCATTGAACCATGTTTCAGTAACAGCCACTAAATCTATATTCTCAGATGCCATTATAGACTCAAGCTCATTGATCTTATTCCCAAAACTGCGAGCATTTGTAGACAAGACTCTGAGCTTGTCATTTCTTAACCTCTGTGCTATTGGCATCTTCTGACATTGTTTCGGGGGCAGTCGGACTGCTGGTTTATTACCCTTTTGCCCCCCTTTTCTAGTTTAAATGCTCCTTAGCAAATACCTGGAACTGTTCACTGAGGACATTCGTTTTCTTGAGAGAAAGATGCAAACCATCTTTCTTGTACAGTTCTTTGCCATTCCAACGAGAGCTAACATGAGACACAAAGCCAAACCCTTGGTTCAGACACCATTCACCAAGCCATACATTGAATTCCTTAATGCGCATCTTCCTGTCTTGCTGAAGGTTATGCACAGGCAAAACTGCAGAGAATGAAACATTTGATGCAGCCTCCCGTATATCATTTACAAGTGTGTGAAAAGCTTCCTTCACCTTTGAAACCTCATTGCAAGCCAGATCATTTGTCCCATGATGGACAATAACATCCACCTCCCTTTCCTGCTTTGCTTGCCTAACAATATTAAGGATCCGTCGTCTATCCCTGCTAGCGGTAGCACCAGGGAGACATCTAACAAAACCATTTTCCTCAAACTTCACACATCTTATGATAGAATCGCCCACCAACAGCTGCCTACTATCAGTCCTCACCTTCTCCTTTTTGTCTTTGGCTGCAGTCTTGCATACTTTAGGCATGGGAGATGATTGTTCCTCACCCACTCTGCCTGAGCCATCCTTCATGTTGCTCTTGCGCTCTGAAAGTGCTTCAAATCAATTATGGAGAGCCACAGACTGTGGGACTTATCTTCTATCCACAACTCTCAGTCTACCAGAACCTGCAGTAACCCATCTTCCATTTTTCGGGGGCCTCTGTGGCAGTGGCATTGCAACGTTCCCAGGCTGAGTTTGTTTAACTGTTAATTTACAAATTTCTCAGATTTTAAAAATGAAATTTCCTGCTGCATTATTATTATTAAAACTCAAGAAGAACTATACAAATGTGGTATCGTTCTATTCACACTGACCCAGAGAATAAAGGTACCATGTTAGTTTTACCATATAGGAAACACAGTAAAAACAAATCCCTTAAAGGGGTTATCCCATGACTAATGTAAAATATGAAAATCGGCCCTCATATAGTAGGTGACAACCTGTTTCTAACAAAACCATAGAACCAGCCCTGTACCTCACATGGATCCAGAGATCTCCACATTCATTGCTCTGCTCTGATTTATATCAAGCTGACAGCTTAAGGGGAGTACAAATGGCCTTGCGGTTCTCCTGGCGGTCGTTTCACGGCGAACTTTGTTCATTCGTGATTCGCCGAACATGCGAAGATATGGCAATGTTCACATGCGCCATCATCTTTTGCATTGCGCCGAACTTTGACCCATGACACATCCATCAGGTGGGACAGGACAGCCAATTGAGATGTTTCGGCACCTACCTTATAACAGAACCCGATCTGGAAGCCATTTTACATTCTGTGTTTTGCCAGTGTAAGGAGAAGTGGCTTTGAGAAGGGACAGAATGTTAGGGACACCAAACGCTAGCTAATAGGGCCACAAAAGTTCTTTTATGGACTGGTATAGGTGTGCTATCAATAGGTGTGATATACTGAGGGGTGTGATATACTTATAATATACTTTCTAACATAGAAAGTATATTTTAGTGCATTTGTATTGTGCAGCAGTTGTGTGCGGTTCTGCTGCGATACCGCAGCTATATAGAGGGACAAGCGTTATTGGAACAACTATTTGCAACGGGTATGATATACCCCAAAAAAAAACTGATTGAGGGGTGCGATATACCTGCTTCCACAAAATAGAGATTGAGGGGTGCGATATACCTGCTTCTACAAAATACTGATTAAGGGGTTTGATATACCTGCTTCCACAAAATACTGATTGAGGGGTTTGATATACCTGCACAATTCACTGAAAAAAATGCACCAAAATGATACGCAACTGACAATACTAGCTAATTCCTCAGGCTGATGTTAAAAGCTGAGAACTTTGCCAATATCTTCGAGTCAGAAACATATCGGAGCCCCTCATGCACCACGTCACGGTGTCTCAGCACGCATGGGGTCCTACCACTAAACTGCCCGTGGTGTGTGAACAGGGTCTGAAAAGTGCAATTAACTCACAGCCAGGCTCTCACATGCCTCCATAGTGGTATCAATTAACTCACAGCCAGGCTCTCACATGCCTCCATAGTGGTATCACAAATGCATTGTGAGGCAAAATAAAGCTGTGAGCCGCACCCACAACAGACCATGTGACACAGAAGCTACCAGGTGCAAAAGAATGTTACAACAATATAAAGTTGCACATTCCATACACATAAGGACAAAAACTCACTGAAAAAAGTGGCCTAAACGGGTGAAAATGCTCCAAACCCAGACACTGTGGCGTGTCTATAACCGGGGGAGCAATTCCTCTGCATGCGGTCCGCAGACAACGGTAATCCTCCGAAAAAAATGCGTACAATGGAGGATGCCAGGTGGACCGCATGAACCACAAGACCATCTTACACAAAATGATACATTGTGCAGATGAAAAAATATACATACACAATTTACTGAAAAAAATGCACCAAAATGATACGCAACTGACAATACTAGCTAATTCCTCAGGCCGATGTTAAAAGCTGAGAACTTTGCCAATATCTTCCAGTCAGGAACATATCAGAGCCCCTCATGCACCACTTCACTGTGTCTCAGCGTGCATGGGGTCCTACCACTAAACTGCCCGTGGTGTGTGAACAGGGTCTGAACAGTGCAATTAACTCACAGCCAGGCTCTCACATGCCTCCATAGTGGTATCACAAATGCATTGTGAGGTAAAATAAAGCTGTGAGCCGCACCCACAACACCGTGACGTGGTGCATGAGGGGCTCCGATATGTTCCTGACTGGAAGGAATTAGCTAGTATTGTCAGTTGCATATCATTTTGGTGCATTTTTTTCAGTGAATTGTGTATGTATATTTTTTTATCTGCACAATGTATCATTTTGTGTAAAATGTTCTTGTGGTGCATGCGGTCAGCACCGGTATCCTCCATTGTACGAATTTTTTGCTGGGGATTGCCGTTGTCTGCGGACCTCATGCGGAGGAATTGCTCCCCCGGTTATAGACACCCCACAGTGTCTGGGTTTGGAGCATTTTCACCCGTTTAGGCCACTTTTTTTAGTGAGTTTTTGTCCTTATGTGTATGGAATGAAGGTACCCCGGACATTATGGAGGGGTACAGATGGCAATACTTGCATTGCCTGTCTATGGGCTCTGGTCACTGGGAGCTCAGTTCTCTGCCCAGTGATTAGAGGCTATTTTTAGTCAAGAGGTTTTGGAGGGAAATTTTTCCAGCTCTCCTGTGAGGATCGCTGGGCAGAATTTTAATTCTGCCCGGTGATGTTCTTAATTGGTCATCTTAATGACCTATGATGTCGATGGGATCGGGCAAAGTTTGCCCGAACCCTGGTGACAGTGAATCATTGGTGGATTAGTGGGGTTGGGGGGCTATAAGTGTCCAGGCTCCTTGGGCTTGTTTGCCTGTTTGCCTCACCTGCCCTGGGAGCCTGGACCAGTTTGTTCCTGAACACAGCTGTGGCCTTTGGGATTATTTCTTCTATGGAGTCTCTGCTTGAGGAACTTACCAGCCGCGCTATGGATGAAGATGCTGCGTCCTGGATTCGGGAGTGCCTTCGCCAGCTGAGCCCCCCGGTACCCGCTGAAGTGGAGCCATGTCTGGTGCCTATTTTCACCTCCTTGCGATCGGCTGAAGATGACTGCGATGTTCTGGCTGCTGCTGGCCTGGAGGCTGAACCTTCGCGGAACCCGGACGTACCTGAGATGTGTAGCGCTGTGGGTTCTCGCGAGAGGAGCAGAAGGACTCGGCGCCAGAAGAAAAGATTTTCCCCGTCGCCCAGTACGCATGCACAGTCTCACGCGCAAGTTGGGGATCGCGAAGACGTCGGTATCGCGAGAGGATGCCGCAGTTCGGCGGGACCTGGATGCCCAGCTATTTCGTCCGTCAGGAGGACCGTCGCAGGTCAAGTTCGGATTTCTCCCCCCTCCTTGCAGACCCTTTCTTTTGGGTTGCAGGGCAAGGAAGGAAATGCCGAAGGACTTTGTGTGCAGGATACTGTGATGTCCAGTGGAACTCTGCCTGGAACTACAGGGACCCCAACACCGGTGGCTGCTGCAGCACCTCAGCCTGGACCAGGTCTTCAATTGGGTGAGTGTGCTGTTACACAGCTGGCCCCTGTCATTTCATCTTTGTCTCAGATTTTGTCTTCCTTGGGAGGGTTGATCCCTCATCCTTCACCCCTTCCCCCCCCCCCCCCTCTGCCTGCTGTTTCTAAACCTGTATTTTCTAATGTAGCTTCTGCCTGGCTTGCTGCGGAGGGTGAGGGTGGGGGTGATGCTGACAGTGTTTTGGATCCTTTATCAGTCCCTCAATGTTTGCCGTTGTTAGACAAATCAAAAGGGGTTAATGAAAATTGTTTTAAAGAAGTTTTACCATGTAATATTTCTCCTTTGGGCTTTCATTTGTAAACAACGGTAAAAGAAAAAATTTGGAATGGTGAATATGTTGATGTTTTATCTCTGCTCCCTGCGTATAAGGAATTTGTCTCTAAAGGGGAACGCAGGGAGGAGAGATCTGAGGAGAATAGGCGCCGTCCTATTCCTCGCTCTTTTAATAATTGGTTACAGGCTTTTTGCATTTTGGCGAGTGTCCTTGGTGAGAAACATCCTGAGAAGTGTTCAGGATTGTTCCAACATGTTGATATTGTGTTGGAGGCCTACAAGAGTTTTGGCGGTTTTGGGTGGTTTCAGTATGATGAGAATTTCCGTCAGAAATTGTCGGTTTATCCTCATTTGCAATGGGGCACCAAGGATGTGGGCTTATGGCTCAATCTTTTGGTCCCCCAGAAATCGCCAGCGGTTAATCAGAAAGTATCTGTGTCAGGTAATGCAATGAAACGTGGCTTGTGCTTTACTTACAACGAGTCGCAGCGCAAATGGCCTGCCAGTTGTAAATATAAGCATGAATGTGCTTTCTGCGGCTCCAGCCACCCTATGTCCAGATGCTTCAAAAAGGCCAGTTTTCTGTCACAGCCGTTGGCAAAGGATTTTCTTTCCAAAAGCATGGACACCGGTAAGATTATCGAAAATGCTGCCTTGGTTAAGCAGGTTCCCAAATCGTCAGATAGCTGATTTATTGGTTGCAGGATTTTCTGAAGATTTAGTTTTGCCTGCATTCTCTGGTCAAGGTTGTCCCATGGTCAGGAATTTGCCTTCTGTTTAGCAGCTGCCTCAAATGGTGGCTGCTAAGTTACAGAATGAAAATGAGTCCGGCAGAGTAGCAGGTCCTTTCGAGGTGCCACCTTTTGAGGATTTTCGTATATCTCCTCTTGGGGTGGTGCCGAAGAAAGAGCCTAATTCTTTCAGGATAATTCATAATTTGTCTTATCCGTTTGGTCAGTCATTGAATGATGAGATTGATAGTTCATTGACTAAAGTTAGGTATTCTACTTTTGACTCTGCGGTGGCTGTGGTGAAGTCTTTTGGTAGGGGGGCTTTAATGGCCAAGGCTGATATTCAGTCTGTATTTCGCCTCCTTCCCATCCATCCGGCAGCTTTTAATTCTTTGGGTTTTAGTTTTCAAGGTTCGTTTTATTTTGACAAATGTCTGCCTATGGGTTGTTCTATCTCCTGTTTTTATTTTGAAGCGTTCTCCACTTTTCTTGATTGGGTAGTTTCAGTGCGTGCAATGAAGGGCAGTGTTGTTCATTATTTAGACGATTTCCTGTTTGTTGGTCCTGTTGATTCTCCGGTTTGTTCTGAGTTGTTAGAGTGTTTTTATTCAGTTTGTGCAGTTTTTGGTGTTCCACTTGCTTTTGAAAAAACTGTTTTACCTTCTAGTTGTCTTGAATTTTTAGGTATAGTTATTGACGCTGGTCTTGGTGGATGTAGATTACCTATGGAGAAGGTTTTGAAAGCAGCTTTAAGGATTAAAGTTTTTCTGTCTCGGCATAGTGTCACTGTCAGAGAGGTGCAGTCCTTGTTGGGTTTGTTAGCATTTTGCTTCAGGATAATGCCTATGGGGCGTGTTTTCTGCAGGCAATTATCTTTGAGAGTTGCTGGAGTGCGCAATCCTTGTTTGCATGTGTCATTAAATAAAGATATTAGGGACGATTTGTTGGTTTGGCTGAGTTTTCAGCAGAATTTTAATGGTAGGTCTATGTGGCAAGAGGAGTTTATGGATGCTGCTCAGTTAAATTTGTTCACGGATGCGGCAGGTAGTGTTGGTTTCGGTGCATACTGGAGTGGGCATTGGTGTGCTGCTGCTTGGCATGATTCCTGGGTCACGAATGATGTACTGAAGAATCTGGTTTTGTTGGAGATTTTCCCGGTAGTGGTAGCGTTGGCTTTGTGGGGCAGATCTTTTCAGAATAAATGGATTTGTTTGCATACAGACAATAAAGGAGTGTTATTTGCTGTTAATTGTTTGTCATCCAAAAGCCCATTGGTGGTGAAGCTCTTAAGACATCTGGTGTTACTTTGTTTAAAATTGAATATTTGGATTAAGGCAGTCCATATTCCTGGTTGTAATAATGACATTGCTGACGCCTTGTCACGTTTTCAGATGGATCGTTTTCACGTTTTTGGCGGATGTTTGCAGGACTCCTTGTCCAGAGCACCTGTGGGGGTTGATTTGATTTTAGCGCTGAATTTATTGAGCCGTTCAGTGGCAGCTTCAACGTGGAAAAGTTATATGTCAGCCTGGTTACGCTGGGATCGTTTTAAAGCTGGTTTATCCTTATCGCCTTTGCTATTAGACGAGTCTATAGCCTTGTCATTTTGTTTGAAATTATTTGAAGAAAAGCTGGCACATAGCTCAGTGTCTAGGATTTTGGCCAGTGTTTCCTTTTTCCTAAAGTTATTTGGTTCTAGGTCCTTTTCAGATTTCTTTTTAATTAAACAGCTTCTGAAAGGTTACAAATCTATTGGATATCTGCCAGACGGTAGATGTCCTATCTCACCCGAATTGTTGATACAATTGTGTAAAGTTATCAGCTCTGTTTTTTTTTCTGGCTTTGAAGCTTCTTTGTTTCATACAGCGTTTACTTTGTTATTCTTTGGTGCCTTAAGGATTGGTGAATTGTTGCCGCGTTCTCGTTTTTACTAGTCTATGTTTAAGTCATGTTTCAGTTAGAGGTTCTATAGTGTCTATTTTTGTTGCAAGGTCTAAAACTGATCAGGCGGGTAAGGGTTATTATGTGAGAATAGGTTCAATTATGGATAAAAGGATATGTCCTGTCGATGCGGTTTTGTGTTATTTTGCGATTCGGCCCAGGGTTAGCAACACTAATTTTCTTTTGCACCAAGATCTGTCTCCTCTGTCCCAATTTCAATTTAGGGCTGTGTTAGCTAAATGTTTGGAGAAGCTTGGTTTGGGTACTCATTTATTTTCTTCCCATTCTTTTCGTATTGGAGCAGCAACGTCTGCGGCTCTTGCGGGATTGAATGAGTCGGCTATTAGACGGATTGGGAGGTGGTCATCTGATAGGTATCAACTGTATGTCAGACCTCATTTGCTGATTGATTAACATGTTCTAGTTTTTACAGGTCGTACGGTATGGATTCTGGGCCATTCTTATGTCCACTGGGCGAATAGGAGGGCCGCAGAGCGCTGCTATGAACTAAATTTATTGTTACCTCCAGATTCTGTCAAGATTTGGTAGGCTTGAGTTCGGGGTCTTCGGTGGTAAGGTTTGATCGATCTCATTTTACACCTGCATGATATGTTTCCTAACCCGGACATTGTCATTATTCATCTAGGTGATAATGATGTAGGCGGCGAAGAAACCATGGAGTTGATATTTCAAATGAAGAAAACGATGTCAGATTTGCGTTGCCTCTTCCCTGAAACGAGGCTTGTTTTCGCCGAAATTATCTCTAGGTGGTGCTGGAGGGTTTATCCTGCCCTAAGGTTTAGGGCAGGTGCAGTCCTTGTTGGGTTTGTTAGCATTTTGCTTCAGGATAATGCCTATGGGGCGTGTTTTCTGCAAGCAATTATCTTTGAGAGTTGCTGGAGTGCGCAATCCTTGTTTGCATGTGTCATTAAATAAAGATATTAGGGACGATTTGTTGGTTTGGCTGAGTTTTCAGCAGAATTTTAATGGTAGGTCTATTTGGCAAGAGGAGTTTATGGATGCTGCTCAGTTAAATTTGTTCACGGATGCGGCAGGTAGTGTTGGTTTCGGTGCATACTGGAGTGGGCATTGGTGTGCTGCTGCTTGGCATGATTCCTGGGTCACGAATGATGTACTGAAGAATCTGGTTTTGTTGGAGATTTTCCCGGTAGTGGTAGCGTTGGCTTTGTGGGGCAGATCTTTTCAGAATAAACGGATTTGTTTGCATACAGACAATAAAGGAGTGTTATTTGCTGTTAATTGTTTGTCATCCAAAAGCCCATTGGTGGTGAAGCTCTTAAGACATCTGGTGTTACTTTGTTTAAAATTGAATATTTGGATTAAGGCAGTCCATATTCCTGGTTGTAATAATGACATTGCTGACGCCTTGTCACGTTTTCAGATGGATCGTTTTCACGTTTTTGGCGGATGTTTGCAGGACTCCTTGTCCAGAGCACCTGTGGGGGTTGATTTGATTTTAGCGCTGAATTTATTGAGCCGTTCAGTGGCAGCTTCAACGTGGAAAAGTTATATGTCAGCCTGGTTACGCTGGGATCGTTTTAAAGCTGGTTTATCCTTATCGCCTTTGCTATTAGACGAGTCTATAGCCTTGTCATTTTGTTTGAAATTATTTGAAGAAAAGCTGGCACATAGCTCAGTGTCTAGGATTTTGGCCAGTGTTTCCTTTTTCCTAAAGTTATTTGGTTCTAGGTCCTTTTCAGATTTCTTTTTAATTAAACAGCTTCTGAAAGGTTACAAATCTATTGGATATCTGCCAGACGGTAGATGTCCTATCTCACCCGAATTGTTGATACAATTGTGTAAAGTTATCAGCTCTGTTTTTTTTTCTGGCTTTGAAGCTTCTTTGTTTCGTACAGCGTTTACTTTGTTATTCTTTGGTGCCTTAAGGATTGGTGAATTGTTGCCGCGTTCTCGTTTTTACTAGTCTATGTTTAAGTCATGTTTCAGTTAGAGGTTCTATAGTGTCTATTTTTGTTGCAAGGTCTAAAACTGATCAGGCGGGTAAGGGTTATTATGTGAGAATAGGTTCAATTATGGATAAAAGGATATGTCCTGTCGATGCGGTTTTGTGTTATTTTGCGATTCGGCCCAGGGTTAGCAACACTAATTTTCTTTTGCACCAAGATCTGTCTCCTCTGTCCCAATTTCAATTTAGGGCTGTGTTAGCTAAATGTTTGGAGAAGCTTGGTTTGGGTACTCATTTATTTTCTTCCCATTCTTTTCGTATTGGAGCAGCAACGTCTGCGGCTCTTGCGGGATTGAATGAGTCGGCTATTAGACGGATTGGGAGGTGGTCATCTGATAGGTATCAACTGTATGTCAGACCTCATTTGCTGATTGATTAACATGTTCTAGTTTTTACAGGTCGTACGGTATGGATTCTGGGCCATTCTTATGTCCACTTGGCGAATAGGAGGGCCGCAGAGCGCTGCTATGAACTAAATTTATTGTTACCTCCAGATTCTGTCAAGATTTGGTAGGCTGGAGTTCGGGGTCTTCGGTGGTAAGGTTTGATCGATCTCATTTTACACCTGCATGATATGTTTCCTAACCCGGACATTGTCATTATTCATCTAGGTGATAATGATGTAGGCGGCGAAGAAACCATGGAGTTGATATTTCAAATGAAGAAAACGATGTCAGATTTGCGTTGCCTCTTCCCTGAAACGAGGCTTGTTTTCGCCGAAATTATCTCTAGGTGGTGCTGGAGGGTTTATCCTGCCCTAAGGTTTAAGGACAAGGTCCGGAGACAGATTAACCGCGTTTTGTCTAATTTTATTCCTTTATTAGGTGGTTTTAATTTCAGGCATGTGGATTTGGAGAGTGGAGAGGCAGGCCTGTTTTTCAATGATGGTATACATTTATCGGATATCGGTTATGATATTTTTAACCTCAACCTGCAGGCTATGATAGAAATAGCTGTGGGTGGGGTGGGTCCCTTGCTGCCTTCTTGAAGGCGCGGCGGGCCTGGTGGGTGGTTGATATAGTCATCCCGGGATGGGATGGACTCTGATGTATTGATGGTTTAAACGAGTCTGAGTTTATGACTAGGCTCATGGTATTTATATGGTTAATATTTTGAGTATATATTAAAGTTGGTTTCAGTTTAAATAAACAGGCCTCGGCTTATCTCCACTCTCTAGTCTCATTTTTTTATTGCATTAAGGTTCTATAATACATAATAAGAAATAAATAAATGTTATTATTGTGTGTTTGGGAGCATGTGCCATGTATTGCCATGTGCAACTTTATATTGTTGGTAACATTCATTTGCACCTGGTAGCTTCAGTAAATTGTGTATGTATATTTTTTCATCTGCACAATGTATCATTTTGTGTAAAATTTTCTTGTGGTGCATGCGGTCCGCACCGGCATCCTCCATTTCCGTTGTGTATGGAATGTGCAACTTTATATTGTTGGTAACATTCTTTTGCACCTGGTAGCTTCTGTGTCACATGGTCTGTTGTGGGTGTGGCTCACAGCTTTATTTTACCTCACAATGCATTTGTGATGCCACTATGGAGGCATGTGAGAGCCTGGCTGTGAGTTAATTGCACTGTTCAGACCCTGTTCACACACCACGGGCAGTTTAGTGGTAGGACCCCATGCGTGCTGAGTCACCGTGACGTGGTGCATGAGGGGCTCTGATATGTTCCTGACTGGAAGATATTGGCAAAGTTCTCAGCTTTTTACATCGGCCTGAGGAATTAGCTAGTATTGTCAGTTGCGTATAATTTTGGTGCATTTTTTTCAGTGAATTGTGTATGTTTTTTTTTTCATCTGCACAATGTATCATTTTGTGTAAGATGTTCTTGTGCTGCATGCGGTCCGCACCGGCATCCTCCATTGTACGCATTTTTTTCTGGGGATTGCCGTTGTCTGCGGACCGCATGTGGAGGAATTGCTCCCCCGGTTATAGACACGCCACAGTGTCTGGGTTTGGAGCATTTTCACCCGTTTAGGCCACTTTTTTCAGTTAGTGTTTGATATACCTGCTTCCACAAAATACAGATTAAAGGGTGCAATATACCTGCTTCCACCAAATATTGATTCAGGTGTTCTATATACTTGTTTCCACAAAATACTGATTGAGAGGTGCGATACACCTGCTTCCACAAAATACTGATTGAGGGATTTAATATACCTGCTTCCACAAAATACTGATTGAGGGGTGCGATATACCTGCTTCCACCAAATATCGATTCAGGTGTTTTATATACCTGCTTCCACAAAATACTGATTGAGGGGTGCAATATACCTGCTTCTACAAAATACTGATTAAGGGATTCTATATACCTGCTTCCACAAAATACTGATTGAGTGGTGTGATATACCAGCTTCCACCAAATACTGATTGAGGCCTGCGATATACCTGCTTCCACAAATACTGCTCTTCTCTAGAGACTTGGGCACAGGGTCATTTTGAAAATGACAGGCAGAGGAAGAGGCAGACCATTCCGCATTGGTGGTAGGGGTCGGGCAGGTGGAGAAGGTGCGTGCGATTACTTCAAAGGACGCACCAGAGTTGGTTGAGTGGCTCACTCAGCCTTCCGCTTCTGCACCCTCCTCTTCCTCTGTATATGCACACTCCTCATCCTCTGTATCTGCACCCTCCTCACTCTCTGCTGTGTGCAGCCCCAAAGACACCACCACCACTATAGCCCCTCCACTCGAATTATTTTCCCATTATTCCCAGACCTTACAGATGTGCAACCATTCTTGGCATTGTATGTGGAAGAGGAGTTAGCAACGGCCGCCACCCAGCGGCCTGACGACAGTACCTAGATCAGCCCAAGGAGGGTGGTCCCCACTGTTGCTGCCTACTCCGAGATCTCTAATGTCAGTGGTGGTGAAGGTAACGATGAGGACGTGTCGATGGATGTCACGTGGGTGCCCACAAGAGAGGAAGAGGAGGGGAGTTCAGAGGGAGAGATGGAGCAGCAGATAGGGAGGAGAAGGAGGAGAAGCAGGCAGAACTCGCATTGCACAGGAGGCAAAAAGCAGACTACAGATGTATCTGGAGCGAGCCATTCACCATGCACGGTCACATCTTGCGCTCCCAGGATGCCGGCACATGGCTCTGCAGTGTGGCCCTTTTTTAACGTGTCAGCTGCTGACAATAGTGTTGCCATCTGCAGCCTGTGCAGTTAACTAATAAGTCGCGGTAAGCCCAACACTCACCTAGGGACGACCGTCTTAAGAAGGCACCTGGCCTCCCATCACCGAGCATAATTGGAGCAACGAAGTCAGAACTCACAAAGCCACACTCCCGGTGCTCCACGTCCTGCCTCTTCGCCTCTCTCCTCCCATTTGTCCTCCACTTTCCACCATGCCTTCGTCACGTTCATCTGGCAGAAGACATGCTTTCCTGGCCCAAATGTTCGAGCGGAAAAAGTTGATGATGCCGGATAACCCTCTTGCCCAATGGCTGACCCTGGCTTGTCCGAACTGCTAGCCGGCCAACTACTGCCATATAAACTGGTGGACTCAGAGGCCTTTAGAAAATTTGTGGCCATTGGCACATCGCAATGGAAGGTCCACGGAAGGAAATATTTTTCCCAGAAGTGCATTCCAGAGCTATATGGCCATGTTCAGCGGCAATTGAATATATCTCTGGCACACAGTGTCGTGCCAAGATACATCTGACCACAGACACGTGGTCTAGCAAACACGGGCAGGGAAGGTACATAACTTTAACTGCCCACTGGGTGAACATTCTGATGACCGTCAAGCATGTAACCCGTGGCACCCGTGTGGATTTGGTGTTACCGCCAAGGATTGAATGCAGGCCTGCCTCTTCTTATCCTCCTACTCCATCCTCCGTCGCCTCCTTGACTGACTCCTCATTTTCCACTGCACCCCCAAGCTACCCAGAGCCTATTCGACGTGCCAGGTGAGACATTGCCATGCTGTTCTGCTGCTGTTGTGACTGGAAGCCAAGAGCCACACTGGTCCTGCATTGCTTTCAGCTCTGCGGTCACAGGCCAATTAGTGGCTAACCCCGCTCAATTTGATAGTTGGTAAAGTGATGTGCGACAACAGTGCCAATCTTCTGAGCGCGCTGAAATAGGGCAAAATGATGAAATCGTGCAGCGATTCGTTGCCAAATACCCAGGGTCCAGGACGTCTTGTGGCAGGCCAGGAAAACCTCTGCCCATTTTAGAAGATCTTACATGGCCATGGCTCGCCTTGCTGATGTTCAGCGGTGACACCACCTGCCCGTCACAAGTCTGATTTGTGACAGCCCTACGCGCTCAAACTCCATCTTGTATATGCTTGATAGGCTGCTCCAGCAGCAACGTCCCGTTAACGACTACCTGTACGAACTCAGCAGGACAGTTTCTGGGGAGCTTGGTTTCTTTTCACCACGCCAGTGGCTGCTCATGCGCGACGCATGCAGACTTCTGCTGGCAATTGATGAGATCACCAAACTGGTCAGTAGCAGCCAGGGCACCATCAGTGACATCGTACCTTACGCCTTCTTTCGGGAGCATGCACTGCGTTGTGTCATTGATCAAGCCGTCGAGGAGCAGGAGCTGGAAGATGAGGAAGTCACAATGTTAAATTAATTCTCAGGGGGCTACTCCATCTGAGACAAGTCAGCAGGAGTCTGAAGAGGGGTCATAGGAGGATGGTGGCTGGGGGGAGGAGAAGGAGGAGCAAGAAGAGCAGGCTTTGAGGGGGATCCCTGGTGTTGTCCATGGCTGGGGGGAGGAGACCGAGGACAACATTCTCCTGGGCAATGAGCAGGAGCCAGGGCACTCCACCGCTTACAATTTAGTGCAAATGGGGGCCTTCATGCTCCAGTGTTTGAAGAGGGACCCCCATATAAAAGCATAAAGGGCAAGGACTAGTACTGGGTGGCAACATACTTAGACGCCCAGTACAAACACAAAATGGCAGACATGTTACCAGCATCACAGAGGGCTGTCAGAATGCAGCATTTCCAGGCCTTGATGCGAGAGAGACTACATTCTGCTGTTGCGGGCGCTGGCAGAGAAATTTCTACCCACAGCGAAACAGGTACGGGTAGCAATCCTACTGCACCTGCAAGAAGAGGGCGGTTTAAGATGTGTTGGTCACTTCGCATATTAGATTATTCTTGCAGCCAACCCATCAAGTGCCGCCCTCCGGATCTAGCCTCAGGGAACGCCTAGACCGACAGGTGTCCGACTACATCGGGTTAACGGCCGATGTGGATGCGCTGAGAAGCGAGGAACCCCTGGACTACTGGGTGAGCAGACTTGACCTGTGGCCAGAGCTGGCACAATTTGTTATGGAACTCTTGGCTTGCACATCGCCGAGTGTACTGTCCGAAAGGACGTTCAGCGCAGCAGGGGGGATCGTGATGGATAAGTGCACTCACCTAGCTCACAAAAGTATGGACTACATCCCATTTCTAAAAATGAATGAGGCATGGATCTCGGAGGAATTCAATACCTGTGACGACCACGTGTAATTGAATTTCCTCATGCCAGCCCACACATATCCGCCACGACCCAGAACAAAGAATCGTCCTTGTCTTATGTATATTGTGTGGTTCCACTCTGGTAGACAGGATGAGTGAACGCACTATAGAGGCAACAAAAAGTTATTTGGATCAAACAGTTCAGTGCTTTATTCACACTTTTGGCAAGTGACAAAACAAGCAGTCATAATCAGGCAAAAAGTCACCTTGCGGTGTTGGTGGTAATTCATAGTGTTGATCATGAATATTACAATTACGAATTTTTATCGCGAATATAGGTAATTCGAAAATTCGAGAATATTTAGAATATAGTGATATATATTCTTAATTTAGAATATTCAAGATTTTTTTTATTGCGAACTTTCGTAATGCGAATTTTTATCGCAAATTTTTCAATTGCCGAGTAAGAACATGTTTCCTCCCTGCTTCTTGCTTGTGGGCCAATGACTCATTGGCCCACAAGCAAGAAGCAGGGAGGAATCATGACTTTAAATGGGAAAAATGATGAATATTCTAAAAAACTAATATATAGCACTATATCGAATATATTTGTTTTTTCGCAATACGAAAATTCGCATATTACGCGATCATTACCTTCTCGATTTTTCGAGTAAAAAAAATCGTAGCATATAACGAATATTCGAACTTGCGAATATTCGCCGAATATTATACAAAATATTTGCGAAATATCTCAAATTCAAATATGACTACTGCCGCTCATCACTAGTTAGCAGTATATAGTGGTATTAAATAGGCTGTATATGACACTCTTATCTTGGCAATATATGGTGATATTATACAGGCTGTGTATGGCAGTATTACTTTATCAATATATGGTGATATTGTACAGGCTGTGTATGGTGGTTATATACCGGCTGTGTATGGCAGTGTTACTTTAGCAGTATATGGTGGTTATATACCAGCTGTATATGGCAGTATTACTTTAGCAGTATATGGTGGTTTTCTTCTTATTAGTCATTGTAGCCATTCACAATCCTGTAAACCCCATGTGACAACCCTTGGGGGGGGGGGGGGGATCTGCACTGGCGGCCATATTGGTTGTCACGCAAGTTTTCTAAAACCAGCTTGTGGATAAGTCATGGAGGCCTAGAAGTAAGTCTATACTATATCAGTACGTGTCACATCTATTCCTGAGATCTGGCTGATGATGATGATATATCACAGGGTGTGCGGCCGGAAGATCTTCCAGCTTCCTGATCACTGCCACAGATCGGAGCCAATGGTGAAGACATAATTGACATCTTTTGCCAACAGCAGAATTTTGGGGGAATATTCCTCTAACAAAATCAGTTATATCATCAGAGATGCAAAATAACCTGGCCAGGAAGGGGTTAAAACCATTTATAAAAACTGTAATTGTAGATTTCGATGCTTCTTGGCACATAATAGTGTAATAATATGTAGGATATAACACTGATCAGATATTACGCCCCCTGGTGGAGATATGAGGAGTGACAGCAGCCGGTCCCCGCAGATTATCTCCACAGCTTCGTGATATCTCACATACAGGACATGCACTGCAGTGAGATAACAGCATCCTGTCCCTTTAAATTTCCTCTTTCAGATGTCACTGCTCAGCAGCCAATGGGATCGCTGGATTTGAACTTGAAAGGAAACCAACGGTCAGTGGTCCTCAGACAGTTACAGGACGACGAGAGGTGAAGATGGACGCCGGTGAGATCTCCCACCCCTCATCTGACATCTCCCATGAGGCTTCACATTTATCCTAAATCCTACCTGTCCCAGACACCACTAGGGGGAGCTAGCTGTATATGGAGTTATACATCTGGGTGTAGTGAGCTCCCCCTAGTGGCTGGTGCAGGATTCCCAAATTAAGTCAGTTAAGGCCCCGTGCTGCCAGTATTGTTTATTGAGGGTCCTGTGCTGGGAATTGGGGGCTTTCTGTTTGCAGTATTGTAAATGGGGACAATGTGCTGGCTCTGAAAATGGGGGTATTTTTTAAAGTGTTGTTAATTGGGTATTTTACTGTCTTATTGGGGGGTGAGTTCTGTACTCCTGACTCCTGGGCAGGATGAATTTAGAAATAAACATGTCATGTATCTGTATAGGGTCCAGTACAACCCAGTCTGCATTATGGGGGAGATGGATCAGAACTGGTGCAAAGGAAAACTGGCTCAGTTGCCCATAACTAACCCATTCATTTTCCAAATGAGTTTGGAAAAATGAAAGGAACAATCTGATTGGTTGCTATGGGTAACTGAGACAGTTTTCCTTCATATCAGTTGAGATAAATCTCCCCTCTGTGTTATGTGCGGTATTACGTATATGGGCCCTTCTGCTATAAGGGACACTACAGATACCCAGTAAAGACGGCACTATATATATATATATATATATACTGCATGATCATATGTGATTATTATCCTCTTATATGTAACGTGAATGTCCGACTTTTATCATCAGGACATTTTTTATGTTGATTCATTTCTTGATATATTTTTTATAGTGATCAGAGCTCTGTTTTACTGATACAAAGCTCCAAATCCTCTGCACTGATATAAATAGTAACATTAGATCTGCCTGCAGACACCACTTGAGGGAGCTCAGGACTGATGACTGTATGTACAGTACGCTCCTCTGCTCCCCCTAGTGGTGGCTGCAGGCAGCTACAATTTATCATTTTATTCTAAGGTTTTGCAGGGGATTTGGAGCTCTGTATGAGGAAAGCTGATCTCTGACTTACTGCTATAAAGATATATGAAGAAGTTATAAATGGTTTTCAGGACTTCCATATTACCACCCTTAGGACCGACCATCAGTGTGTGATCACAAGGGTCCTACACCTAGGAGAACATTCACTGCCTTTATCAGATCTGTGACTATGTCTCTTTTATGGGTTAACAGATCGCGCTATGATTTCTCCAATTCTGGACGAATACAGGATTAGAGCACGCCGCACTTCTCTGGAGGTAAGTAGCTTCATTGTAATCTGACCCCTCGTCCTATCATCCATGAGGAGTGGTAATTGGTCACTGAGGGGGATTATTAATCACCAATATTTATGTAAATATCAATAATTAATATTCATAAATGGGAGGAGCCATCTATTGATGACTCCGCCCATTTATACCTTTATAAAACAATAATACAATACTTTGCCTTTACCTTACGCTAATCACTAAGCTAGCTGCATGCGCCTTACTAAACTAACTATCGCTAATAACCACACATTACACAGATAGTTATATATAAAAGGGGGGCACAGATCATATACGGGGGCACAGATCAACCAGGGACCACATATTTCCCACAGGGCCCAACATGAGCCCCTGTGGGCCACTAAGGGCAGATGTGCGCAGATGCTGGGCACATCCGCGCACATCATCCTATGAAGTGACCATTAATGCATGTATATATATCATAAATGCATGCACGTGTTTGCATGCATATATGTATATATATGCATGCGTCTCAAACCTTCCTCAACAGTCACTTACTGTATTCTCTTCTCTTTAGGACATCTACTGCCTCCAGCACTGCATCTATGGCCTGGGACCCTTCTCATGTGAGTATTTTTGGTAATAAGACTCGACTATGAAAACTTCATTTGGGCTCGAGGTTTAGACTGATCTGAAGTAAACTCATGATCTGGTTGTCTTCTCCCTGCAGCTTATCCCCGCACCGTGGAGGAGAGAGACCAACAACGTCTCATCTACTCCATGAAATTCCTCCCGTCTCCAATATTCAAGATGGAGGTGAGTGATTCTACTGCCTGTCATATTGTCCTCCAGATTCCTCCATGTTCTGTCTATAGATGTGAAGGTTTAATAGGAACGTCTCATAGACAAGTGACTGAATCTGTTCTCAGCGCCTCATGCCGACCAACCCAGAAGCTCAGAAGAAATACCTGCCTTTCCCACTGGAGGAAGAAGATCCAGAGCCGGCATTGATGATGGCAAGCCACCTGTGTGAAGATCTGAAGGTGAAGGAGGCCCAAAGAGAGCAAGAAGAGGCAGAGACATCCCAGGAGCTTCAGGATGAGACTACTGAGAAGAAGGATGTGAAGAGCAAGAACCTGAGAAGAGTTCAGCATCAGCCTGGAAGAAGACAGAAGATCCGCCAGCCAACCACCTTCCAGTATGTCAACACCAACCTGAGAGGAAAGAAGAACATCCTCAGGACCATCCTCTTCAAACCATTCTGCCGGTGAAGGATGGTAAGGAGCTGTAAGACCACCAGCAGCAACCAAATAAAAAAAAAAAAATTATAGTTGTTAAATATTAATATTTAGTTAAAAGGGTAGTAATATAGTAATAAATCTATAACAATGGTAAAAATAAAAAAATAACAACATGATTTTTAGAAAACTTAGATATAGAAATCAGGAGTTTTGATCCAGGGTTTTAGGATTGATCGCCTTTTCCCGGGGTCGAGAAGGAATTTTTCCCCTGTGACACGAATTGGCTAAATGTGTCCAGTGGTTTTCGCCTTCTTCTGGATCAACAGGTTTAGGGATAGGGACCTAATTTAGGGATAGGGATCAGGGGGCTTGATCCAGGGTTCTAGGACTGATCGCCTTTTTCAGGGGTCGAGAAGGAATTTTTCCCCTGTGACACGAATTGGCTGAATGTGTCCAGGGGTTTTCGCCTTCTTCTGGATCAACAGATTTAGGAATTGAGACCTAATTTAGGGATAGGGATCAGGGGGCTTGATCCAGGGTTCTTGGACTGATCGCCTTTTCCCGGGGTCGAGAAGGAATTTTTCCCCTGTGACATGAATTGGCTGAATGTGTCCAGGGGTTTTCGCCTTCTTCTGGATCAACAGGTTTAGGGATAGGGACCTAATTTAGGGATAGGGATCAGGGGGTTTGATCCAGGGTTCTAGGACTGATCACCTTTTCCCTGGCTTGAGAAGGAATTTTTCCCCTGTGACACGAATTGGCTGAATGTCTCCAGGGGTTTCTGCCTTCTTCTGGATCAACAGGTTTAGGTGTAGGGAACTTAATTAACAATAATAGGATTGCAGTAGTATAATAAGGGGAATAATAGTAATAGTTCTAATACCAAAGTCTTATAATAAATAATAATAGTCATTAGTGTTAGTGTAGGGACCCACTTGAAGGAGGTCGCCGTGACGTGGCAAGTGGGCTTATACATTTTGATAACAATGTATACTAAGAACCTCCTGTCCATGGTTATAGCAGCAGTAGATGGCGGTACATGTGGATTAGCACACGTGTTGTTTCTTCTACACTTGTCACATAGATATCAGAAGGCAGGGCCGGCTCCAGGTTCACGTGGGCCCTTGGGCGATAAAGTCTCAGTGGGCCTTTATGACATTTTGCACGGCGCTTACAGCAATGAAACTGTATGTATTATAGATTAAATACCTTACACAGAGCATACTACAGAGCGGATATATGTGAATCAGTCCTTATGTGCCTACTTTTATTTTCTACCCAGTGTTTTAGCCCCTCAGGTGTTCTCACAGATAGGTGCCCCCTCACAGTAGGTATGCCAAGATATGTGTCCCCTCACAGTAGGTATGCCAAGATATGTGACCCCTCACAGTAGATATGCCAAGATATGTGTCTCCTCACAGTAGATATGCGCCCCCCTCACAGTAAATATGCCAAGATATGTGCCCCCCTCACAGTAAATATGCCAAGATATGTGCCCCTCTCACATTAGGTATGCCAAGTTATGTGCTCCCTTCACAGTAGATATCCCAAAATATGAGCCCCCTCACAGTTGATATGCCAAGATATGTGTCCCCTCACAGTAGATATGCAATGAGCCAGACCGTGGTACGGTTACACGGACGCCAAATTATGCAGTGGTACAGGATATGGGTATAAAAGTCTATAGTTTGTGACGCCAATTGCAGCGTGCAAGGGTACTGTTGCAGGGCCCTTTAAGGTGTTGTAACTCACGTACCAGGTTAGGAATGCCAGATTGGTGTAATGTCTCTGTATGATAGTAGTAATTGTGTCAACGGTGTCTCCTACCTGGGTACGGCTGGACTTCGGGATCCTGGCTCACTTGCAATAAATTGAGTGTGGTGCTAGTAGGAGTAATAGAGGGATTTTCAGCAGTAATTGAGATCCAGACCTTGGGTAAAGTTCAAACTTGTCTTTACTGGTAGTAACTTTCATCCAAGCAAGATACAGCATTAGTCTTTGGTCCCAGCAGGTATTGGCAATGTGTGTCAGGAATATATCTTCTGCCCTATCATGTACCTGGAGCGTTGCAGGTAAGGACGTCTGCTTAGTAGCTCTAAACTGTGGCAGGAATTTGGCTTCTGCGCTTTCTATCTTCTGCTGTGTGGGGACTGACTAGCTGAGGAGGAATATAGCTTCTCCTGGGTCTCTGGACGGTACTCACAGTTATCTTCACAGGTTATGGTTTCTCCTGTAACTGGAGATGTCTGCTTGCTTCTTCCAGCTGAGGCTGCAAGGCTTAGGCTGGGGATGATGATCAATTGTCTCAGCCGAGACAAGATCCTGGCTTTGGATCCCTATATCTGGGAGCTCCTACACGCACAGCCTTCCCCTAGCAGGGATAGCTGGCACACTAACAACTTCCTTCCCTCCCCATGAGGCAGGAAATGGGCACAGCCCACTTTGCTTATAGAGGCGGGCTAAACTGGAATTAACTATTCCAATTTAGAGACACTAAACTGACTCTAATTCCTTGCTGACACATTGCTGCCACCTGCTGGTGAACATAGAAATTACAGCAATATACATGTAACAAGGCTTCCAATGCACATTTGTGAGGATGTTATGTGAAATCACATGTGATGACAATGTAAATACTCTTAACAGGTTGTAGCGGGGTAAAAGAGTTTCGTAACACAACTCTGGGGTGTTAGATTCCCCCTTACTTCTAGTTAAGCCACTCTCGGCTTATGCTTAGGAGCGGAGAGGAACCAGCTCTGGGGTACCCAAATAAATACAAAGTGCTACATGTATTACATATATGACATACATAGACAAAACATAAAACGGCTACCCTAGGTTCCTGCCCGCATGAGTAGGGTGTCCTAAGTAACAGTTTCCCTCTCGGTATACCCAGTGAACCAAGGTCTGCACTAAGCAATCACTACTGACTAACTTTGAAGTGTTCTGAGCTTGGTGAACATCAAATAAAGCATGGAGGTGTCTTCGATGTGTAATGGAATGCCCGCAAATGAAAGGGTGGCTTTATCCTGTATTCCCTTCCCTGCACCAAAGTCGAAACATATGGCTTATAGCACGATCACTATGGTGACTATGGGTAGCTAAAATGGCACTAAGGCTTGAGGTACCATACCTTAGGCAAAGGCACAGAAGGGGAGGTATTAGCGTCTCTATGCACTTCTGGCATTGTCACAGGAGGAGGGTATTATAATCCCATGGAACTCCTGGAAGAAACATCTCAGGATGGGAGCAATCCTGAACATATAACAAACGGGAAGGAGGGGTCGAAAACTCCTCTAACCATTCCCAAAGCAGCGGGGTTACCCGTGTAGTTACTAGACCTGCCAGGACTTACCACTTGGTCCTACCTGTGCACAATGAGTAGGCTACTGGTGTAAACGTCAGCATAGGCAGTCCATATAAAGGGGTGAGAGAACAAGAGCTGTCGTAAGGCACACTGGAGTAAGTTGCTTCATTTCTGGTTAAGTGCAATGGTTAAGTGCAATGTCACACTAAATGCATGAGATCACATTGCGGCACCTAGAAGAGAATACTCACAATGGGCATATAATTCTTGAACGTTACAAAACATGTAAACATTAGGCAAAATTATCACAAAGAGCTCAGGTATGCGTTTGAGTCTTTTCTTTGGGTGCAAGCTTTTTACATTGAAGTAAAACATTTTTTGGAAATAGTGCAAATTTATTAGTGCAATAGTATGCTCAAATATGACTTGAGTCCTTCTGCTTGAAGTAGAATCCTCTGGAAATGGTCAAAAGCCAATTGTAATCCACAGGAATAATAAAGAGTTAATTGTAATTCAATGTGAGATATAAAATGTCATATAAAAGCACATAAAATAGCATAATTTAGAGCCGTAATTCCATAAGGTTATTGTCACGGCGCCGTCTAGGAGGCGGGCACGTCCAGAGCGCACGCGCATCATCAGTGCGTCCAGGGTCACCCGCGCTCCTGATAATACTATGTGTGCATCTATCTGCATTCATGCTAATGGTTTCAGGGCTGAGCACCGAGCTGATCACTCGGTGCTCGGCTGTGTAGTCTGTGTGTACTGACCCCCTGCTGAACTCCTGACGATCCTCTGCTGACTCCTTTGGTACTTCACGACTCTCCTGGTATTTATGACCCCGGCTTCTCCTGACTATTCTCTGATTGCTCCATTTGTACTTTGTAGATTTCCTGGTATTGACTCGGTCCGTTCACGTTCTGTTGTTTGTCTGTCTGTCATCCCTGCACTTATTCCAAGCTAGGGATTGCCGTCCAGTTGTCCCCTGTCATTAGGACTCGCGAGGCAAGTAGGCAGGGCCAGGGGTGAGGGTGGAGCGCAGTGGTCACTTCCCTCCCCCCTGTGTGTGTGTGTACATGACCGTTACAGAATAACAGGCCTACTGAAACCACTGTACCATGAATCCTCTAGTGACCCTGACTGAGCATGTGTCAAACCTGACGCAGATGGTGCAGGAGCTAGGGGAGAAGATTCTTTCCCTAGAAATAGGACAATACGCCGCTGCTCCTCAGGCCTCTGGTCCGAACTTGAGCCCTCATATGGAGCCACCGATCAAGCTTCCAGAGCCCTTCTCTGGAGTTCAGAGGAAGTTTCACTCCTTTAAGGAGAGCTGTAAATTGTATTTTAGTTTACGCCCCTTGTCTTCCGGGTCGGAAAGCCAACGGGTGGGCATTGTTATTTCCCGCTTAAAGGGGGATCCCCAGGAGTGGGCCTTTTCATTACCCCCTGATGCTAGTTGTTTAACCACGGTAGAGGTTTTTTTTCAGGCCCTGGGTACCCTGTATGATGAACCAGACAGGGCCCTGGTAGCCGAAACTGCGCTGAAAGCATTGGTTCAAGGCAACCTCTCTGCGGAAGAGTATTGCACCCAATTTAGAAGGTGGTGTGTTCACTCAGGGTGGAATGAGCCAGCTCTTAAGTGTCAATTCAGGTCAGGCCTATCTGATAATCTAAAAGACCTACTAGTGAGTTATCAGCTCCCTGAGACTCTTGAGGAGACTATGACCCTAGCAGTCCGACTTGACTGACGTGTGACAGAAAGACGACAGGAACGACAGTTCTCTTCTCAGGTAATGGTCCAGTCTGAGGGTTGCACCAGGAGTGGTGTGGAGGTCTCCTCCTCTAACCCTGAGGCGGATAGGCTCTCCTCTGAACAATGTGAACTTGGACATGAGGGGTTAAATGATGATGAAGATGGAGTCCTTACAGCACATGACCATCAGGGTGAGAACAAAATAGGGCAACCTGTAAAATAAAACATTAAAACAATGCCAACGGGTCCTCACCCGTCAGGAACAGTCCATGACGTGGCTCCCATTAGTCCTTTATTTTTTGAAAAGGAGCATTTAGAGAAGGATTTCCAGGTCCTCCTCGCTGCTCGAGCTACTGAAGCGCATTAGGGGGTGCTCTTGCCTCTGGTAGCTCAGGGTTGCAGCTGTAGTAGGGTCTCTTGCCGGTACTCACAGTTATCTTCACATGGTATGGTTTCTACTGTAACTGGAGGTGTCTTCTTGCTTCTTCCAGCTTAGGCTGCAAGGCTCAGGCTGGGGTTGATGATTAATTGTCTCAGCCGAGACAAGATCCTGGCTTTGGATCTCTATATCTGGGAGCTCCTACACACACACCCTACCCCTAGCAGGGGTAGCTGGCACACTAACTTAACTTTCTTCCCTCCCCATGAGGCAGGAAATGGGCGCAGCCCACTTTGCTCATAGAGGGGGGGACTAAACTGGAATGAACTATTCCAGTCTAGAGACACTAAACTGACTCTAACTCCTTGCTGACACATTGCTGCCACCTGCTAGTGAACATAGAAATTACATGTAACAAGGCTTCCAATGTGAGGATGTTATGTGAAATCACATGTGATGACAAGGTAAATACTCTTAACAGGTTGTAGCGGGGTAAAAGAGCTTCGTAACACAACTCTGGGGTGTTACAGATATGCCAAGATATGTTCCCCCTCACAGTAGATATGTCAAGATATGTGCCCCCTCACAGTAGATATGCCAAGATATGTGCCCCCCTCACAGTAAATATGCCAAGATATGTGCTCCCCTCACAGTAGATATGCCAAGATATGTGCCTCCTCACATTAGGTATGCCAAGATATGTGCCCCCTCACATTAGGTATCCCAAAATATGTGCTCCCTCACAGTTGATATGCCAAGATGTGTGCCCCTTCACAGTAGATATGCCAAGGAATGTGCCCTCTTACGGTGGATATGCCAAGATATTTGCCCAGTGCCCCCTTCACAGAGGTTATGCCCAGATGTGCCCCCTTCACAGAAAGTGAAAAAAGCAAACAATAAATACTCTGTGCCTCAGTCATCTGGCTCCTCCCATGATCTGCGCTCCCAATCAGCAGCAGCAGGATACTGTGCCACATTGCACTGCTGTGTAGGAGGAGCAGAGGCTGATTCCCAGCCTGCCCCGCTCCTCCTCCTACACAGATCAGCAGGACCATGTGTGAGGACATCGTGCTGCTGTGGAGCACTGGTGTAGCATACCAAGCCACAGGGGATAGTGAGTGTAGTGGTGGTGAGCCGGTGGGTGTAATAGCTCATTTACTCACGGTTAGCAGAGCCTCCCTGGGCTGGCGTACAGATGATGGGAAGACAGCACGAAATCCTCCGGGGCACTCTGCTTACAGGGAAGACCAGCCAGATTTTGGTTGAGGTGCCCTTGATGATGATGTTTAGGGTGCTTGTATGGCTGGGCCCCTGGTTCGCGACGCCATCACCGTAAGGTGCAAATGTTGAGAGTAGTAGTAGTAAATGATGAAGAGTCATTTTGTTAAATATTTACTGAATCAATAGTCTCTGGACAGTTGTTACAGTTCTCTACGCCGTCACCTGAAATACACCAAATACAAATATGGATATAAATATTGCAATGTACTGTCATGACACTTCGTTACCTCCTGAAAATGAAGGGTTATGCACAACAATTCCTTCTTAGTGCATAAGGAAATTGGGCGTTCCGATCTTCTTTACTTAACGGTGACAAAAATGCGCGGTGATCTCACATTGGGGCAAGGTAGTCCATGACAAAAGTCCTGAGACAAAGTCCATCCCTGATTTGGGGTATAAATAATTTATAATCCACATGGAATTAATGTGCAAAGTTTCCTCATTTGTAAAAAGCTGTGCTTTGCATAGGATTAGGCACAGAAAAGTCTTTCTGGGTACATTTTTCTTGAACGTTGCAGAACATGTGGTTGTTTAAAAGTTCCAGACAACCTGAAAAGGAGGTAAAATTGGAATAAAATTGGTGCAAACAGTGGCATAACTTGGGTTTTGCTGAATGATGGAGTCTTTAATAGAGTCCTTTTTATAAAAGGGAGAGGGAGTTCCAAACTGGAAAAGCAAAACAAAGAACTCCGCCCTCAACAGTGCTCTTGCTCCTTCTTGTTTCCTTTAAATGAGTAGCCGGCCTACTTTAGTTGTAGGGGTCCGGGCTAGACGGAACATCAGCAGATTAGGGGCTTCTAGAATCCCAAGAATCGGGAGATGAACATTCTGGGGTTCCTCCAGGAACACATTTCAGGGGCACAATAGGCAGTTTTAGTTGTCTCCTGACTTCATCAAAGATAGAGGGTTTTCCTAGATCTTTAATAGAGATGGGCTCCGGCCCAACTATGGGTTTCTTTATCAATAGGCTCCTCTTCCATCATAGCTGGCACAACTGTGGCAGTAGGTTTGGTAATAGCAGAGACAACCTCTGTAGCAAGGGATGTAAAAGTCCTCATTTCCTGAGGTTGGACTGGGATGGTCTGGCTGTGAGGAACCACCAGTTGCAGCAATAGCTGGATACATTCCTGAACTGGGTCAGGTGCAGATAGGGACATTGACCTAAACTTGGATGATCTTTTTTTTTTTTTAATGCACCTCTGGATCCCTGGTGGCGATTGCGGGCTGCCACAGGATATTTTTCCCCACAAAGCCAGTGGCATATTGGTTCTGGCTACGGGTCAGTCGAGGCACATATCTGGCATCCAGCCGCTTAGAGGGAGTAGGGAGTACTGGCTCCTCTTCTGATTCTGAGCTCTCCTCGGGCTCCCAGGACTCTGGTTCTGGAACAGGCCGGGTGATTCCAGTGGCGTATGGTCCGCGAGTGCTCTCTGCTGGGGTAAACTCGACAACCTCATCCACATAGAGGCTGTGGAGGTGGCTGGGCAGGTCGCGGCATTTCACAGCTCAACGTAATAATCGCGACCTGTTTTAAGGTCTCTAATGAATCCAAACCCTCTTAACTTGCAAAAGGATAAGACTTTACCGCGTTTTCACCAGCAGAATAATGAGTGCAGCTCTGGGGTATAATACAGTCTATAATTTTGGAACAGTATGGGATAAGTGATGTACCGTAATGTGTTAGCCCAGCGGTCCGTGCCGGCACTGCTGCCCCTACCCACAGGCGCTGGGCTCCCTCTTTCCCTCCTGCTGCCATGCGCCGTGCTGACAAGCGCGGGCAGCAGGTAGCTTAGGCTACTTTCACACTAGCGGCAAAGACCTCCGGAAGGCTGTTCCGTCTGGTGAACAGACTGTCGGATCCGTCCTGCTGCTAGTAACCGTGTGCCCCCGGACTTCCGCTCAGTCCCTATTGACTATATTGGAGGCGGAGTTCCGGCGGCAGCGCACGGCTGCCAGAATAAAACTACGACATGTCCGACATTTATTCTGGGAGCCTTTCACCGTGTCCTGCCGTGCCTCCGCCGGAATTCCGCACGGCCCCCATTATAGTCAATGTGGATAGAGCGGCAGTCCGGGGGCACGCAGTCACTAGCGGCAGGATGGATCCGACAGGCTGTTCACCCGACGTGAAAGTAGCCTTAACTGTTGCATTTGTGCTCCATGCCAGAGTTTACTTCCTGCTGGATACCTGTACTGTTTGTTAGGACTTGTATGGATGTGTCTCTCCTCACTTGTGAGGCAGCACGTACACGCCCTCTGTCTCACCAGCCTATGGCTGGATTGCAGGAGGTATTTAAAGGTGCTTCCTACCACAGGAAGATGCCTGAGCAACTCATGGTCACTAGCTTGTCTAGTTCCAAGTGTGAAGGTGTTTTTCAAGTTCTGCTTTGCTGTGTACCGGACCCTGCTTTTGTAATTATTGGATTTCGCCTGTTTGGCGCCTGCCTCTAACCTCGGACTTTGTTTACAAACCTTGCTTGATCGTTGCCTGCCCTGACCCTGGACTTCCTGACCACACACTTCCCAACGGTGCTTGCACCAGTATCTCTGACCCCCTGGTCAGTTGCCACTAACTTGGGGACTGCTCTGGAGTGGCACCTGGCAACTACCCTAACGGCCCAAGCCTATCCTCACCATCAGAGGCTAGTTGTTTAGTCACGCCCCTCCAGAGTATAGCCAGTCAGTGGCGCAGTGGGTCCACACCTGCTTGCATAACAAATGTATGTTCATAGTGACTGCACCAGCAGAATAGTGAGTGCAGCTCTGGAGTATAATGCAGGATGTATCTCAGGATCAGTACAGGATAAGTAATGTAATATATGTACACAGTGACTGCACCAGCAGAATAGTGAGTGCAGCTCTGGAGTATAATACAGGATGTAACGCAGGATCAGTACAGGATAAGTAATGTATATACACAGTGATTGCACCAGCAGAATAGTGAATGCAGCTCTGGGGTATAATAAAGGAGGTAACTCAACATCAGTACAGGATAAGAAATGTATGTACACAGTGACTCCACCAGAAGAATAGTGAGTGCAGCTCTGGAATATAATACAGGATGTAACTCAGCATCAGTACAGGATAAGTAATGTATATACACAGTGACTGCACCAGCAGAATAGTGAGTGCAGCTCTGGAGTATAATACAGAATGTAATATAAAAAGAATGGGCACTCTTATAGCTGGACCACACAGTTGGTAAAGCGACACTAATTTATTAATAGCAATTTATTAATAGCAATGATCACCATACAAAAAGTAAATAGCAATGAATGAACAATGATCACCATACAGAAAGTTATATGCCCTATCTAAAACTTGACTCCTAAAATGATAAAATTAGTAAAAATCGACAATATATTACAATCATCAATCCGCTGATATAGCTGATAAAATAAGAAGGTCAGAAGGCCTATTGTCCCGGCCAAAATAAAGATAAAGATGTGGAACCTAGGTCTGTTCCAACAGCCTATGTATATTCAATCAGCTGCAACAATGGTTGATACCGAATATGTCCCCAAAAGAAAATAAATAAATATATAAACTGTGATAAAAAAGGAAAGAAAAATTTGGTATATATAGGATACACTCCGAAGAGTATATACAGAAGTGCACCAATAAAAATACAAATACCATGTGCTGGCAAAGAAATAATAGTGAATTAGCAATCAATAATATCCCAATATAGAAATCAAGTGCAAATGTGTGCAATTAGCTGAAAATATAGAAATATGTGCAATTAGCTGAAGGTAAAAGAATATTATATTCAAATATAACATCAAAAAGTGTCTCTGGAGACTCGGTAATAACAATAGGCAGTCCGTCTCCCTGGTTAATAATATCTCTAGGGCTCAGACTTTCTTCTATACTAGAGCAACTTTCCTAGAGGACAATTAGAAGTTTTGATATTAGGTCCACACAGTTCCTAGGAGTGCGTGAAATATCGCAGGGTTATAGTCCAACAGATTTCAACGGAGACTGTGCATTGTCAATGCGGTAAGGTGGTTTTGCAGCAGTCAGTGCAAATATAGCAGTATTAATTGTAATTTCTTACTTACATTCAGTCCTGCTGTCCACCGTGGCGTCCCACGTGGTGTAGGTTTTAGGGTAAGTGAGCCTTACTGCCAAATGGAAAGACTATATGCTCCGGTCTTGTAATCTTTAAGCCTTCAACTGTGAATCCTGGCGCTGGCTCTGTTATGCTATGAATGCACTCTAAGTTGCCTTGATTAGCGTGGGTTTTCCACCTGTGATTCAGTCACACCCATAGGTAGCTGCACAATATCCAAAAGGCGGCGGTTCCTTTTTCTTTTCCTTATAAGCGCTTACTTGGTCCCGACAAAAATAACAAGTTATTGTAGTTTAAAGTTGTCTGGTTTTAGTCAGCTCCAATTCCTCCACGCCAGACGCGTTTCGAAGGTTATCCTCCTTCTTCCTCAGTGGCTATGTTGGAACTGACTCACTAGCCGACTATTTATACAGATTAGCTTTAAACAAGCTCTTTGGCAAACCCAAAATGGATCCGAGAGATCTGGATTTCACATATATAATTTTCTATGTGTTGCGGTATTGGTGCGGTTCGTCTGCGGTTTTCTATGCACTCATGCGTTTTTTATACCATATGATCTTGGGTTCATCAGAAACGATACCCATATGTAATTATTATTATAACTGGTTGTGTTCTCATTTTACATAGGTAATTACATCGAATGTCACAAAACCCTCACTCAATAATACATATTCACAGACGCACATTTGTGCTCAATGTCTAAAGTGTGTAGATATATGGTAATCAGTTTGTACAGTGTAAAACCAAATAAATTTCAGGAATCTTTAGGCAAATCTAGTCTATCAGCAGATATATCTATATTATGATAGTATATTAGTTAAATAGTGTTAAAATTATTTATTAAAAATTATTATTATTAAATATTTATTAATGTTTAAAAAAGTATTAAATATGTGGGGCATCTTACATATATAACAATATATAAAAATATATGAATTGTAAATATAAAAATATATATAAAAAAATATAAAAATGCAAGTGTATAGAAGGCATATCATTAAATAATCTGAAATAGGTGTGCTACCTCCAATGGAGGGTATATATCCACACATGCATATAGAGAATATATTTATAAATAACAAAGGTATTTCAGACACAGCAAGACTCAGAATCCGAAATCTTGGCTTCCAATCAGTGCGTGATGGAATGTATACAGCATTCTAGGTCCACTGGGGGACATTGGCTGGAATGGTTCGGGCAGGGTAGAAGGTATGGGTTGATAGATGGGATGAGGGTGGAGACCCACAGCGCAGGAGGGGTCATAGTGCTGCTAAACAGCCCGACCAGTACCCCTCATGAGCCGCAGGCGTCCACCCCCCTTATAGGAACCCAAAGATTTCCAATTCGGCATTTAACCCCGCTGGAGCCAAACTGCCAAATTCGAAAATCCTTCTTGACTCAGCCCTAGACATTCGTGCAATGTGATTGCCTCCCCTCCAATGTCGTTCTATCTGTTCGAAAGCTGCAAAAGTTAGGGTCTTGGGATCTTGGTTGTGGATCAGTTTAAAATGTCTGGATAGCACATGTTTATCATAGCCTTTCTTAATATTATTTATATGTTCTGCTATCCTAATTTTTAGAGGTCTTTTGGTCCTGCGAATGTATTGTTTGGCACATGGGCATTCAATAATATAGATGACATTTGAACTATTACACGTAAGGAGATCCTTTATTTCAACCGAAAAGTTATTTTGTGTTGAACTCACTCGTGTAGTTTTTTTTCCGCAAAAGACGTATTCCTACAATTGATACAGCACCCACATCTTTGGAACCCACGTCTTTTTAACCATTTATTTATGGACCCGGTTTCTCTTATCTGATTTTTAATGGATGGTGCTATTTTTAAACCCAAGTTAGGGGCCTTCATATACACTATCTCCGGTATTAGTGGGACCAAGGGGCCTATAATTTTGTCCTTCTGGATTAGGTGCCAATGGTTTTTAATGCTTTGTTCAATTTTCTTACGTTGTGCATTATAAGGCAATATTTTGCGAAATTTATTATCATTAGTAGTTCTATCAACTTTCTTTTGGTTGGCCTCAAAAAACTTCTTCCTATCCATCCATCTAACTTTTTGCAGGGCATTTTCGATAACTGTCTCTGGGTATTCTTTAGCCAAAAATTTTTCTTTCATGTTAATAGCTTCTTCCTCAAATCCAGCCTGGCTAGTGCAGTTCCTTTTGATTCTACGAAACTGACCAGTAGGTATATTCAATAGCCAGGAAGGTAGATGGCAGCTGGAAAAGAGGATGAAGCTATTTTTAGCTACCTCTTTCTGAAACGTGGTACATATATATTGATTCATATGGGTAGTGATCCGTATGTCCAGAAACTCTGTATGGTCCTGATTAATATTAGAGGAGAATTTGAGATTATATTCATTCCTATTGATCTCTTCTAAGAAGGTGTGGAGGCTAAACATATCTCCCTGCCAAATAAATATAACATCGTCGATGTAGCGCTGCCAGAGCACCAGATCCGACCCCAGCCTGGGTGTGATGGTCTCCTGTTCCCATTGTGCCATAAATAGGTTGGCATAGCTGGGGGCGAATCTGGTGCCCATGGCAGTGCCCCGAGTCTGCAGGTAATAAGCCCCCTCAAAATAAAAATTATGTGTAAGTATGTATCTCACACCCTCTGCCAAGAAGTCAATTTGTTTCTCTTTTAGATTTCCAAAATTCCTCAGTTGTAATTTCATACTATTGGTGCCCTGTTCGTGATCAATCACGGTATAGAGTGATTGAACATCCAAAGTCCCAATCAACCATTGTGGCCCCACCTTTGTATTTTTATTGGTGCACTTCTGTACATACTCTTCGGAGTGTATCCTATATATACCAAATTTTTCTTTCCTTTTTTATCACAGTTTATATATTTATTTATTTTCTTTTGGGGACATATTCGGTATCAACCATTGTTGCAGCTGATTGAATATACATAGGCTGTTGGAACAGACCTAGGTTCCACATCTTTATCTTTATTTTGGCCGGGACAATAGGCCTTCTGACCTTCTTATTTTATCAGCTATATCAGCGGATTGATGATTGTAATATATTGTCGATTTTTACTAATTTTATCATTTTAGGAGTCAAGTTTTAGATAGGGCATATAACTTTCTGTATGGTGATCATTGTTCATTCATTGCTATTTACTTTTTGTATGGTGATCAATGCTATTAATAAATTGCTATTAATAAACTAGTGTCGCTTTACCAACTGTGTGGTCCAGCTATAAGAGTGCCCATTCTTTTTATATTACAATTGTCCTTTTGGTGGTCGGGGTACGACATCTGATTGGTGCACCTTACCATCTTGGATCAGTGGTGAGCCGTCCTTTCTTCTGTTTATTTACATAATACAGAATGTATCTCAGGATCAGTACAGGATAAGAAATGTATATACACAGTGACTCCACCAGCAGAATAGTGAGTGCAGCTCTGGAGTATAATACAGGATGTATCTCAGGATCTGTACAGTATAAGTAATGTATGTACACATTGACTGCTCCAGCAGAATAGTGAGTACAGCTCTGGAGTATAATACAGGATGTAATTTAGGATCAGTACAGGATAAATAATGTATGTACAAAGTGATTTCACTAGCATAATAGTAAGTGCAGCTCTGGGGGATTATACAGTCTATAATTCTGGATCAGTACAGGATAAGTAATGTACGTACACAGTGATTTCACCAGCAGAATAGTGAGTGCGGCTCTGGAGTATAATACAGTCTATAATTCTGGATCAGTACAGAATAAGTAATGTATGTACACAGTGATTTCACCAGCAGAATACGGAGTGCAGCTCTGGGTTATAATACAGTCTATATTTCTGGATCAGTACATGATAAGTAACGTATGTACACAGTGATTTCACCAGCAGAATAGTGAGTGCAGCTCTGGAGTATAATACAGGATGGAACTCAGGATCACTACATGATAAGTAATGTATGTACACAGTGACTGCACCAACAGAAGAGTGAGTGCAGCTCCGGGGTATAATACAGTCTATATTTCTAGATCAGTACAGGATAAGTAATGTATGTACACAGTGATTTCACCAGCAGAATAGTGAGTGCAGCTCGGGGGTATAATACAGTCTATAATTCTGGATCAGTACAGGATAAATAATGTATGTACACAGTGATTTCACCAGCAGAATAGTGAGTGCAGCTCTGGAGTATAATACAGTCTATAATTCTGGATCAGTACAGGATAAGTGATGTAATGTATGTTCACAGTTGCTGATCTTTTTAAAATCTTAAAGCCATCTCTAGACTTTAATATGGTTTTTAAAGGTAACAACCTGTGTAATTTCTACGGGAGGCGGTGTGTGCCTTTCCTTCTGTATATTTGCTCTGTAGATTACATTGATATCAGCAGTGAGGAGCTGACGCGCTGATGCTTTAAATGATGATGGGGATTCTATATAGAATGTGAATGGAATAAAAGCACAACTAGATTTCTAGGGTATGAATGTGTAACTTTCCTCATCTCTTCCTGTGAGTTCAGATAGGGATGCAGTATTATACCCCATCTGCTCTGAGATCCTGGCTCCTGATCATCCTGCAAAACGGACCATAAAGGGGCAGCACTTGTGCCAATGTGCCCAAAGTGGGCATTTCTGTACGGGCATGAGGCTCAAAATGTATTGTGAATGGGAAGGGACAGGGCATACTGGGTTTCAACCTGCTCGATTTATTGTTCCTTGTGGAAACTCAGCCCATAGAAGAAGACACCGTTATAACTTTATATGCTACCGATCATGTATTTCTCTTATATTCTACCGTCATATACCTCCTTGTGGCGCTGTCTCTTCTACATTACCCATATGGTTTCATCTACACATCTGGATAGGTTTCCATACCACTAAGTTAATTTCTTTCATACATGTTCCAGTATTTTATTTTGGAAAGCCCCCTTATGGCGTCTCAGGTAGTTGCATGCAGCCCCACGTCTGTAATGTGACAGCATGTTTCCTGTGGTCATAGTAATGCCCTTATGGAGCTAAGCTGCAGTGTAAAGCAGGACAAACAATGTGTCTCTACATCAGTGCATGAAGCTGACACAGAGGCACGTACTGTACCTGAGTGCACAGAGCAGGACATGGCGGCATTACACTGTGTCGGTCTGCAGAGCAGAACTGGGGGTTCTGCACTGGAAATGAGGGGTTCACTTCACAACAAAACACATATTACTGACAGCACACTCACTTCTCACCTAAAGTCATAGTTTTTGCAGAAGTCACTCTCATCATCCTCTACACTGTCACTTGCAGAGGAATGAAATCCCAACTTCCGTGGCACAGAACAAGCCAACTCAGCGCCCATCAGTGAGACAACGTAGAGCACTAGTCGGGACTCCGGCAGGTGCAGAGCTAGCCACTGATGATGTACTGAGTAAAGGGGGGCCCCGAGGACAGGACAAAGGAAGCAGGGAGCTGGAAAGCAGAGCCTGAGCCCCAGACAAGGGACTCAAGACAGGAGCGAGAATTAAGTGTAATTAGGAGGCAGGCCTTTTGTCCAAGACTGGGCCCCTTCCTCCAGGGGTCCCATATCAACTGCGTGGTCTGCCTCTGTTGGAGGTACACCTCTGACTCTACCTCTTAATATTTTTATTTCAGTAGAATCTGTATAAACCTCCATGCACACAACCATATCTGTTTTGCGGTCTACAAATTGCGGATTCGCAAAAACAAAAATCTGGATGTGGTCCATGTTACATCCACATTTTTGCGCACCTGTTGACTTCAAGGGGTATGTGGTCCGGAGATAGTTTCTGTCGATACAAAACTTTACCCTATCCACAAAATATCTGGGACCACCACTGATCACGAGATCTGGATCCTGTGTCCACTTATGAATGAAGTGGCAGGTCGAGCGTGCACATAGCTACTCTCCATGGGCCAGCTGGAGATAGTCGAGTACAATGCTCAGCTATTTCCAGAAGTCCCATAGACACTGAATGAAGCAGAAGGGAACATGATCGACCTACCATTCCATTTCTTCGGGGACACAGGATCCCCATTCTCATGATCATAGGGGACCCAGCAGTCCCCACCAATCAGTCCCCCACTGTAGGTAGGGGATAAAAATAAATAAGCCTAGCTGTAAAAGCAAGAAAGGCCATCACTATCTGAGCAGCAAGGGTCGGATACCCTGCACCCCCATCCAGTTAACTATGAAGATTCATAAAGAGGCTCAGACACACCACTACTTAATATACACTGACTTCTTTATTAGCTGCAAGGTATCAAATGTACAGTAGATGTTCTCATTAGAAGTCAGGGCACTGGTCTTAAATGTGGCCCTGTTGATGATGGGCCTTTGACTCATGATGAGTCGGGCCTTCAGCACTCAGGAGAGGAAAAACCCCCAGTGGAGGAAACCTCTAGGGAGCCATGGCTGAAGGACTGCCCTTCCCCTAGGCGGTGGAAAACTGGTGAATGTCAAGTAGGTTTTCTGCAGAGACCAAGCCTGGAATCTGCCTTTTGATGCAGCAGGAAACTCACTTCTTTGGTGAATACATCTGTCTGTGGAAAGTCCGGTGAATGTCAAGTCCAGTGGTGAATGCAGAGACCAAGCCTGGAATCTGCCTTTTGATGCAGCAGGAAACTCACTTCTTTAGTGAATACGTCTGACTGCAGAAAGTACGGTGGGTGAGTGCAGAGACCGAGCCCGGAATCTGCCTCTTGCTGAAGTGCAGGTCATCTGATCCTGACATGGTGGCCACCATGTCGCTGACTTGTGGTAGAGTCATCACCTCCAGCTGTATCCCATATTCATTGCAGGGACACAGTGAGACCCCCGCTCTGGTACAGTGATCTGCAGATGCAAAAATATAACTAATTATGACTGAACATGGAACAACGGAAAATGACATGTAAGTGTCACACAATTTACTCCCGATCACTGTGAGTCATTATAATCCCTTCAACTGTAAACTTGGGCCCATGTTTCTAACAGCGATACCAACGCTTATCAATGTCATTGACTGTTATAGCTGTTATTCTTGTTCTGGGACCCACTGCTGTATCCAACATAAACAGAATACACCTTATAAACGTGGGATAATTTATTTTCATATATTTTTGGAGCTCAGGAAGGTTTGGAGCTCAGTTTTCCTGATACAAATCGCCAAAACCCCTGCTTTCTTACAAACTTCCATAGTTTAAATTCTGGGAGACATTGCTCAAGGGGATCTACATATCAAGGTCAATGGGAGCTCCCCCTAGTGGTGACTGTAGGCAGTTAGAATTTTATCATTCTTATATGCCATGTATCAGGCGATTTGGATGATTTTCCACTAATGTCTACTGCTCTGCTCATCTTCGTGGAGAATCTAAACCCTAAATTATTCTGTGTCATCACTCTGGTGTCACCAGAATTTGGCATCATGTCTATTATTATTATGAGCTCCTGTTATAAATCACATTACATTTTATGACTCCTGTAACAAGGATCTTACCTTATTTAGGGCTGTTTTTGGTTCTTAAGTCCAATACCTTCTAGCAGGGGTCACTGAAGATCAGGAGATGGTTTCTTCTGCACCTCATTTTGTCTCAGACCTCTGGTGATCCGATCTGCTGCAATTGCCTTCTTAACCCCAGGCTGTTTTAATTTCCAGTGGTGACCAGTGGATACCGCTGTGTCCAAATTATACAGAAAACACCAAATCATTAATATACACAATGAGGATACAAGGTCTCCTCATGGATGTGGTCCCTATCATCTGATAGTCTGACAAATGTTCCTGGGACACAACTGCTTGATAATAGGGTCTCTAGGTCCGAGTTAACATAATAAACTAGGCTACCCCCCCCCCTCATAAATAGGTCTAACTATAGACACAGCAAAGTTATGGGGCCCATAGGCTAAAAGGCCAATGATTGTGGGGTGTGATTACCCCGAACATTTGGTGTTGTCTAAGTACTTTCTACACATAGATATATTATGACATGAGAAGACATTATTACAATCAGTACACGGAAATGATGAAACTTAGAATAGTCACTAGTTACTTACTAATGCCAACAAGTCTGTGGGTTGTAGACCTGTGCCATGGGCCAGCGGTTGTAATCTGGGATTGGGAAGAGACTGCAGCTTTGGTGAAGTAGAGGATCTAGGTCTGTTTCGGTAATATCAGGCTTCTGGTCAGGGCGATCTCTTGGCCCATCATAGACTCGACATGTCATGAAAGACATGGAGTCGCTAATTGACCTTTTTGGGAAAGCCTGTGATCCTGCCATTCTGCAGGCAGGATATTAAATGGTCTCTCATCACGTCGTGCTGGAAGAACCTCGTGGGTTCACCGTCATCTGCCAGAAACTCAAAGGCAAATGCTATGGCGAACACCCCACAGTCATAGGTGTTTCTCTGCTGATCCACGTTGAGAAATTTTAGATTTTTCAGGGGCTCATTGACCACTACACTGTAGATGTTATTAATCTGCTGGTAAACAGATAGAGGCAATTTGCTGGTCTTGATGCTGTCAGCCACTAGGATGTCGCCATTTTTGAAGCAGGTGGTCAGCCAGTGCACCCTGTCCTCGTCGTAGTGGATTTGTACGGCCTTCTTTAGCACACTGTACCCTGGAAAGAGAATAGCAGCGGCGGGCTGCAAGCCATCAAAGTCCCCAAACTGATTCTGCAGGAGATCCTGGGCCTGATTAATGATGTCATCGTCCAGCATGCCTTCCTGGCCGCTACTCTTCAGGATGGATAAGTGCTTTGGAGACAAGTTGTTCTGTGCTCTCCGGGTATAGGCCATCTCCACTTGTGATGTTCCCAGCATCGGGCTTCCTACATCTTTGGTAGATGGAGCGGACATGTTTTGTGCCGCAGCTCTTTTGGCTGGTGGAAATGTCCCGGACTGACTGTCATTGGAGGTTGGTGCTTTCCGTTTAAGACCGGCTTTGGAAGCTTCACGAGATGCCTTCAAAAGGTCTTTAGCAGACTCAGCCATTTTCTTGTCTGATGTTTTAAGGGTCTCAAAATTTAAAGAGACATCATCCTTCATTGCTGTGTGTTGTTTTTGACGAGTCTTTCTATTACATCGTCGCTTACAGCTCTTTGGTGTTTTTTTAGAAGGTGGTGTTTTGTGGACAAGGAATGGCTCCACAGCATCAGCGTCCCGAGGTCTTTTTTGTGGGGGTTCCCCACTTTCTGTTCTTTCTCCCAGGGACATGCCTTGTGGTATTAGGGGCCCCTCATGTGCAACTTTTGGATCAGCAATAAAAATAGTTGGTGTCTTCTCAGCTATGTCATGGTGGATGACTTGGTTTTTACGTCTTAAGGCAACTGACCTGAAGAAGCTCCTGGCCTGTGTCATGATGGTTGATTTCTTGGCCAGGAAGCTGGAGTTCTTCATCAGAGTCCTCCATTTTTGATTCAGTTTCCTGAATCGGGTCAGAAGGAATGAGCCAATCGACATGCAGGATGAGAGAGAGTTGACCAGCAGCCGCGGATCAACATATCGCAGACGCCTATGAATCCTCATGGCGTCCAATCTTCTTTCTGAAGTTGTGTGCATCCAACATGGAGTCCCACCTTCACAAATCCATCATTGTGATGTCATCCAGTGACATCACAGCTGTAGGCCCAGTTCTAGAACATTCTATGAAAATGTAGTGACATCACAATACTCTGCCAGGATGAAGGCCAGATTATTTTAATATGTTAATGAACTAAGATATATGGATAGTGTTTGTTTAATGCAGTGTTTCCCAACCAGGGTGCCTCCAGCTGTTGCAAAACTACAACTCCCAGCATGCCCGCACAGCCAAAGGCTGTCTGGGCATGCTGGGAGTTGTAGTTTTGCAACAGCTGGAGGCACACTGGTTGGGAAACACTGGTTTAATGGATGCAGATTTTCAGTTTTCAATACATTGATTTTTACCTTAACAGTAAATTTTCTGCTTCACATTTTTAGTTTGATTTGGTGGCTGATTTAAAAAAAAATCTGTATAGATCTTTATATTATATGAAACACTCTAATCCTTTAAATAAAATTACAGAATTTGAGGCGCAGATGCTGCAGAACCTCTTTTCTGAAAAGTAAGGAAGAGATTCCGTCCAGCGTTGATTGCTTGGATAAGGCCTCGTCCTTCTCATCAGAAGGTCTGCAGGATGTGGCATGTGTATTTTTGTGTTGTGCTCACACTGGTTGTCCAAATTGTAGAGTCCTTTTCATTTCGGCGACCGATTGACACCAGAGTAATATGCAAGTGGTACGCCGCCATAATACGGCCCCCAAAGAAGTCTATGGGGCCTTACTGTACCCAAGAGCGTAAGTAGGCGCAAAATTTGGAAACACCCCAAGCAACTTCCCCCAAACCTCTCCTCCTGCATTGAGTCCTGCACAGTTCAGGAGGAGGAGTCAAGAGTTTACTAATCAATGGCTGATGAAAGCACCTCCCCCTTATTAATGCCCCGCCATCTACATGCAGATAGTCCTCTTCTCTCTGAAGGTTTGGGTCCCTGTACTTTATAATCTTCTGTCCTTACTGTAACCTAATCATCTCTCCACATACTGATCTTCCACTTACACACAGCAGCAAAATTTAACCGGCAGTGCTTTAGTGTAAAGCATGAAGGAGATACAGAACAGCAGACCAAGTTTATATGGAGACAGGACCTCCTATACACAATGCAGCTAAGCTGCAGTCACTGATCATTATGATTATGGATGCTGATGTTCCAGACGGCAGTGGTTCTTTTATGGCTGATGATCGGCGATTGGTGTACGACCCTGTTGGTAAGTTATCTGCTTTTTTTCAGGTTATTTTCCTGTGCCCCCCCCCCCCCCCCCATTATAGATCACTGTCTGTGTATCTTAGCACTATATGGTATTATTTTGGAGGCTGTATATGACGGTCTAGTCTTAGCACTCCATGGTGGTATTATACAGGCGTTATATGTCAGTATTATTTTAACATTATATGTTGATAATTAGGGTTGAGCGAATCGAGCTTAGGATCATCGATCCAAAGTCGATTTGCTCAAAAATGTTGTTTATTTTTTTTATTTTATTTTTATTTAAACTTTCTTTTATTTTTAATTATGTATAACAACAATAGGGTTCTTTGACCCTTAAATATTACAACATTGGTGTATGCAGATCCCTACAACAAGTTTGATACAAATAGGGTACATCTCAACAATTCTAAAAAAGGTAATAGTTACATTTCAGTAATGTATTTCTTACATCTCTTTTACATTGTTATTATTATCACATGCTAGAGGGTTGCAGTAGCAGTCTACCCAAGCGCCCCTTCATCTGTTCCACCAAATACTGCAGCGTCCCACTCAGGAACACGTGGGAACTGCAAAATAGCTTTAAAACTGCATCATTATATTGCATGTTATTTTGTATTGCAACATCTATTGTGTCCCTGTTCATAGGCTGGTCTGGTGTAATTTATACATCCCACCACTAGATGGGGATAGCACTTAGGTCATATAAATACCTAGATCAGGCCTAGCGAGATAGATTAGAAGAAGTTAGATCAGTGGTAGTAGAAGGAAAGTGAGAGAAGGAGTAGAAGAGTCAGTGTACTCTGAAGCTACACACCACACATTAGTGGGTGAAGCCAAAGGCAGAGATGAGGTAGAGCCAAGGTATGAGGCGCAGGAGAGCGTTTTCCTCCTTTGACCTTCTTAAATCCTGGATCCTGAAACCAGAGAAATCCAGCGTTTTCGTCCCTGGAAAAAGTTAACCAAGCTAAAGAGAGACATCAGTGATAACAGCCATTATTCAAGGCTTAATGGGCACCTTTGCACATGGTGGAGGACAATCTAGCTACAGGCAGCCTCACCATACTTTGAAGAATACAGACTAGCTACCTGTTTATGGGCTTGGAAGTTACAGAAACAAAAAGGACTAAGCATACCAAATAAGCCACAGGCAACCTCACCAAATTACATTGATCCAGAACCTTCAAGCTAAACTAAACCCAGCCAAACCTATTAACAGTGGATCAACAGGATTCCTTTAAATTGCAAAAGACTGTATTCTGTTTGATGTACATGCTGCAACTGGAACCAACATCAGTAAAAGCTGTGAGTTGTATCATAACCACTGTCTCATTCTTACAATTGGTTGTACTACCATTAACGGTACTGGCGTCACGACAAATACCATCAAGGGACTCAGCCGCAACAAGCACCCTAAGCACCCCTAACATCAAGGGCACCTCAACCACCATCTTGGCTGATGCTTCCCTACCACAGAGCGTGCCCCGGAGGATTTTGTGCTGTCCACCTCAACACTGTGCTGCCAGCCCAGGGAGGCTTTCTGCTAACCGTGAGTAAACTGATAAACTGTGTTGTTATTTGGCCCCTCATCGGTCCACCGTGCACCTCACGTGTTGCCCCTGCGCTACTGGCCGGCTGCAATACCACTCCTTCAAGGAAAATGGTTGCGTAATATATTCTATTTCCCCATCTGACATGTACGTAGCAATAAAGGCTTTCTATTTCTGAAAAAATCCTCACGTGTGCCTATCCTTGGAACTCATTATGTCTAATCTTTCCATGTGGAACACTTTTTTCAACTGCTCCAGTATGTGCTGTATTGTTGGTACATCCGATTGTAGCCATCTTTGTAATATACTCCTCTTTACCACCATACTTATCGTGTGGAACAAGAGGGGCGTCCGCCGCCTCCCCTCCTTCTCTTCCTCATAATGAAATAGAAAGAGCTGAGGAGTGAGGTCCACTCTCTGTCCCCATAACTTCCTAATCATCTCTGCCACTTCTTCCCAAAGCTTTTTACTAATTGGGCATGTCCTTAGCCCAGTGCTTCTCAAATAGTAAAGGGGGGCTCTTTCAGGGCCGGCCTTTGAGGTGTGCGGGCTGTGCGGCCGCACAGGGCGCCATAACAACAGGGGCGCCGGGCGGCCGACAGCTCGCAGTGTAATATGCGGCAGGGAGATGAGCGCTTCCATTGTGGAAGCGCTCATCTCCCATCTGATCAGAGGCCGGCGCAGGCGCTGGACGCGATGTACGGAGCGGAGGCCGGGGGAGGGACTGGGAGGAGGAGCTGGGGGCCGGCAATAGCGGTGGGGCGGTGCGGTCACTGTACTATAGCCCCGCCCCACCGCTCCCTCCGGTATACTAATATAAAATGTATTATTGAATTAAAAGTTATTAAACATGCCCCCCTCACTCCTAATAGTACCGTACATCCGAATTTCTTCTGTATAATGCCGGCAGGCAGGCCGGGCGGCCGGCGCGTCCATCAGTGAAGTCACGTGCCTGCGCCGCCTGCTTTATGAATGAAGCAGGCGGCGCAGACAAGTGAGGGGGGCATGTTTAATAACTTTAAACGGCGGCTGCGGGCACACGGAATCTGTGGATGGCACAGTTAAGGGGTGGGGGTCTGTGGATGGCACTGTTATGGGCTGGGGGGGCACTGTGGATGGCACTGTTATGGGGTGGGGGGTCTGTGGATGGCACATATATAACAGTGCCAGCCACAGATCCCTCTGTAACAGTGCCAGCCACAGATCCCCCCCATAAGTGTCCGTCATCCACAGATCCCACCATAAGTGTCCGTCATCCACAGATCCCCCCATAAGTGTCCGTCATCCACAGATCCCACCATAAGTGTCCGTCATCCACAGATCCCCCCATAAGTGTGTGTCCGATCCACATTTCTTTCTTTTTTTATTCTCTTATACGTTAATAAGGATACAGTGTTATGCAGAGGTGTACTTATAACAATTTTATAGACAAATGATACTATTTACAGTCGCGCGGGGGGCGCAAAATGTTTTCTTCTTCCTAGGGGGGGCATGACAGAAAATAATTGAGAAGCACTGCCTTAGCCTGTGATACAGATCGGTATATCCTTGACCACACTTAGGACAATTAATCATCCGGTCGGGCCTCTCTGTATGAGGGGGTATGTTGAAGCCATAAATGGCTCTATGTATTATCCTTAGCTGAGTATCCCTCCATATTTCGCTTACTATATGCCTCCTTACTTTAATCCATCCATTTGGTATGATCTGCTCTATAGTTTTGTCTCCTATCTGTTCTGCCCATTTCTCAAAAATTTTCACCTTATCCTTTTGCATCTCATGTTATAATAGATGACACTGATACCCGTCCACCCCCCGATTCCAGGATTTTATCCAGTACGTTTAGGTGTATTTCTTTATGTACCAACACTAAGTGTGAAGTAATAGCAGCTTTGATCTGGGCAAATTGAATAGTTTGAAAGGGGTTCAAAGAGAAGTTTGCTATCAGCTCCTCCCTTTTCATCCATCTTGGCTCTACGTCATGTAGGAGATGTCTAGCCTGTGTGATCCCTTTATTTCTCCATTCCTCAAAAAGATTGTTAGTTCTACCCTGTGTGAATTCCAGATTATTCCATAGTGGAAGATGTTTGGATATCCTGTAGGACAACCAGTATTTTTTCCTCAATATCCTCCATGTTTCTATAGTATCTTTGATAAGTACAGACTGTTTAATCCATATAGGGATATTTTGTAACCTGGCATGTAGTAGTGCCACTAGGAACCAGGGAGCACAAAAATCTTGTTCCAATGACAAAGCTGAAAAATAACTTGTCCCGTTTATCCAATCATTTATATGTCTAGCCAAACACTCCAAGATATATCCTCTAACATCTGAGAAGGCTATGCCACACTGTTCTTTTACACCCATTAGGTAACGTAACTGAATTCTAGGGCTCTTTCCTTGCCACAAAAACCTTGAAAAGGCCCAATCTATTAGCTAGTAAATTGGAGAAATTTTTTAAATCCTGGTTTATTAGTGAGATCAGTCTATAAGAGGTTGGGTCTTCCGGGTCTTTCCCCTCTTTGTGGATTAAAGTAATGAAAGCTGTATTCATTAGGTATTTTATGTCCTTCTACAACGGAAGAAAAAAGTGTCGTAAGTACTGGGGCTACCTGGGAGGTCATTGCTTTATAAAAATCTGACGCATATAATGATCTGGTCCTAGAGCCTTAACTGCCGGAAGGGATTTTATTATACTTTGTATCTCCGTTGCAGTTATCGGAGCATTTAAAGAAATCAGTTGCTCCTCAGTAATGGTTGGCATAGATAACTTCTCTAGGAAAGCCCTCCTCGACATTACCTCCCCTATCTTGAAAGAACCTGGCCATGTAATTACCCAGTTCCTCATTAATTTGCTTGGGTCTGTGCTCCCTGATCCCATCCCCCCTCATTATCCCGTCAATATGAGTCACCCGTCTTCTCCCTTTGGCCATTGTAGCTAGCAATTTCCCCGATTTATGACCGTATTTGTGTAGTTCTATTTCTAAGCGAGATCTTTTCAGTTTTTCTTTTTTCTCCGCCCACGAGTCAAAGTCTCTCTGGGCCAAGATCCATCTCTCTCTATTTATCTGGGTCGGGGTCGAGAGAAAGTCCCTATAGGCCGTCCTTAGTTCCCCACCCACTTTCTCATATTGTACGTGTGTTATTTTTTTTAATAGATGAGACATAGGCCATTAAGCGCCCTCTAATGACAGATTTGGCCGTTTCCCAGAATAGTATTGCTGACTGTATATGCTCTTTGTTATCCTCGGCAAATTTCATCCACCAACCCTGCATTAGCTTTATGAAATCCTTATCGCCTATGAGATAATTAGGAAACGTCCACATATATGCTCTCCCTTCGGGATAAGCATCTCCCAGATCTAGGAGCAGCGGGGAGTGGTCTTAAATGACCATATCCCCAATAGCAATATCTATTACTTTCTGGAGAGCCGCTGGAAACATAAATATATATAAAATTCTGGACCAGGTATTATGTGCATGTGAATAACGTGTAAATTCTCTTCCCTGAGGGTTATGTATCCTCCAGCTGTCTCTCAAAGATAGAGTGTTGGCAAATTCCATCAGGGTCTCCTGTTTTTTTTTTTTTTGTCATACGTCCTATCTTCCTGTACGTTCATGACTAAATTAAAATCTCCCCCAATTATTTTGGTCAAATGACTATCTTGGAGTATAATGGGGCATAATGAATCAAAAAAACCTCCATTGTCCCTGATTTGGGGCATATATGTTATACAAACTATAGTCCCCAAATGGCCCCAAGATATGCATTCGTTCCATCCTGCCTCTATCATCTTCTTTCACTGAATGTACAACATGGGAAAGATGGCGCCCTATGAGTATCAATACTCCCGCTTTCCTATCAACTGCTGCTGAGCCGTATACTGACCTTACCCACAGTTTATCCATTCTATGGAAATCTTCTTTCGGCAGATGGGTCTCCTGCAACAGCGCTACATCCGCTTTCAACCTCTTTAAATGTCTTAAGATCTTCATGCGCTTATTAGGGGAGCGCAACCCTTTGACATTCCATGAGACAATTTTTATATCTTTGGTGTTGCAAACAGACCCATATGCCGTTTAATTTTTGCCCTCAAGCAACCCCCAAAATGAGGCCACTGTTCATCAGGGCACTGCCTCCCAGCCGACAGCTCCCCCATACGGTATTACCTCTAACATGTTTGTAAACAGTAAACAGTTAATTTGCATAACAAAATTAAAATAACAAAGCATAACTGTAATTTAAACATTTCTCTCATTACTACATCACCTATACATGAACGTGGAGTACTGTTTTCAGACGATCTTATTCTTCTCCTATCCACGATCACGATAGAGTTGTGAGATATGGCATTTCATCCATGTCCTCCAGCATTCTTGACTTGTTTCCCAATAAAGGATTGTTGTGTTTTTGGTGGTTCCTGGGACTTGGATGATGAACCGTGGGGTACTTGATTCCATTCCCGGCCTCTAGATGGTTTATCAGTAGTCTGCTTTCTCGCTCCATATGGGGTATCTTCATTTCTCCTGTCTGTTAGGAATTGTAGCTGCTCCTCCGCCATCTTTGGATCTTTAAACTGTTTGGTCGAGCCATCATGTTGTCGGACTCTGAGTATAGCCAGATAAGCTAGTTGGAACCTGATCCCCATTTTATGTAAATTTTAGCATATAGTGCTGAATGCTCTTCGTTTCCTGGCCACCACAGCAGAATAATCAGCGAAAAAGTAGGGGTTCACGTCTCATACGGTATGCCCTCAGTATGTCCTCTGTCTGAGAAATCTATATATTTGCAAATCGCCTGTCTTGGCCTTTGGTTCGCATTTGAAGGGGTTGTTGAAGGATATTCTTTCAGGGGTCCCACCCTATGCGCCCTTTCCACCTTCTTCTTGCCCTGGAGACTTAGCGCTTGAGGCAGTTCACTTTCAAATATGTTTCTCAGTTCATTTGGGGGGACCGGTTCAGGGATCCCTACTAAGCGTAAATTACTCCGTTTGGATCTATTTTCCAGGTCATCTACTCTGTCATTGAGTTTGTTGGCGATCTGGTATAAATCCTGTAGTTTATTTACAGTCTCAACAGTGTCTTCCTCCATACAAGCTACTTGTAGTTCCACTTCAGATATTCTGTGATCTTGTAGCTCTACCTCTTCCTGCACTGTAGAGGATAATGAAGCAATTATGTCTGGTTCCAGTTGTTTTGCCACTTCTATGGCCAGTAATTTTAAATCCACCTGTCTCCCTGCTGTCTCAAACAGATCGATTTGGGAGTCCACTATGGGGGTCTCCTGCTTGACTGCTGCGCTGCGTGTCGGGGAGGAAAGTGGAGGCGGCGACATCTTGGGACACAAGTTGTCCTTGGTGTCAGTCTCTGGAGCCGAGGAGGTGGTAGTCTTCTGCCCGCTTCTTAGCAGATATCGCTCCATATGCTTGTAGGAGCTGGAAGATGGAATATTATCCCCCGTCCCTGCGAGGGGGTGTAGCGAAGCGGGCGGTACGGAGCTCCTGTCCCTGCGTCTCTACATACCAGCGCCGGAACCGGAAGTATAAAAAAAAATAATAATTCGTTTTTAATGTAGATTCCGTACAGAATTTACAATGTATTGGTTCTACGTAGACAAAATTCGTCTTGGCCGAGCAAGACTTCAATGAAAGACTTCAGTAAATTAGGAATCCAAAGTCGGGTTCAATACCGAGATACTAGCCAGTACCAAATCCGACTTCGGATTCCTATTTTAAAATGTTTTTAAAGACGTAGAAAGGAATACCGAATGAATTCAGCGAAGTATTATCATAGCATTATATGGTGGTATTATACAGTTTGATTATGGCATTATTACTGTATGTTAGCGCTATATGGTAGTATTATGCCGGCAGTATGTGGCAGTATTAACTTAGCACCATATGGATATTTTCTGTAGCCTATATATGACAGTATTATGTTAGCACTATATGGTGATATTATATAGGCTGTAAATGGCAATATTATGTTAGCAGTACATGGTGGTATGATACCGAATGTATATGGTGATATTATGTTAGCAGTAGTGTTGATCACGAATATTCGAATTTCAAATTTTTATCGCGAATATAGGTAATTCGAAAATTCGCGAATATTTAGAATATAGTGATATATATTCGTAATTTTGAATATTCAAGATTTTTTTTATTGCAAATTTTCATCGCAAATTTTTCAATTGCCGAGTAAAAACATGATTCCTCCCTGCTTCTTGCTTGTGGGCCAATGACTCATTGGTCCACAAGCAAGAAGCAGGGAGGAATCATGACTTTAAATGGGAAAATTGATGAATATTCTAAAAACTAATATATAGCACTATATCGAATATATTAGTTTTTTCGAATATTCGTAATATTCTAAAACAAGAATATATAGCAATATAGCGAATATTCGAAAAAAAACTAATGCAGAGCAATTTAGCTAATATAGTGCTATAATCTTCTTTGACTAATAGTTGTAATTTTTTCTAATCTGAAGTTCAGATTGGAAAAAATTTCAACTATTGAAAAAAAGATTATAGAACTATATTAGCTAAATTGCTCTATATTCATTTTTTTTTCCGAATATTCGCTATATTGCTATATATTCTTGTTTTAGAATATTACGAATATTCGAAAAAACAAATATATTAGTTTTTTCGAATATTCGTAATATTCTAAAACAAGAATATATAGCAATATAGCGAATTTTCGAAAAAAAAATGAATATAGAGCAATTTAGCTAATATAGTGCTACAATCTTCTTTGTCTAATAGTTGTAATTTTTTTCTCATCTGAAGTTCAGATTGGAAAAAAATTACAACTAATAAAAAAAAAGATTATAGCACTATATTAGCTAAATTGCTCTACATTCGTTTTTTTTCAAATATTGGCTGTATTGCTATATATTCTTGTTTTAGAATATTACGAATATTTGAAAAAACGAATATATTCGATATAGTGCTATGACTCATTGGCCCACAAGCAAGAAGCAGGGAGGAATCATGTTTTTGCTCGGCAATTGAAAAATTCGCAATACGAAAACTCGCATATTACGCGATCATTACCTTCTCAATTTTTCGAGTAAAAAAAATCGTAGCATATAATAAATATTCTAATTTGCGAATATTCGCCGAATATTCTACAAAATATTCGCGAAATATCGCGAATTCGAATATGACTACTGCCGCTCATCACTAGTAATTCACCCTATTTGGCAATTTTGGCTCAAAGAGTCCTTGACCTTAGCATCACCAACCTGTTTTCACGCCAAACAGGTAGCAAGCCTTCATCCAGACACAAGGCTCCCAGATCCTAACACAGAGACCAGACTTCTGAGCCCAGCTGCCTATTTAATGTCAGCCAGGTGCTGCCAAAACCCAGACCGACACTTAAAATCCGGTCCGGTATTTGACCTCACCTGGCTGTAAATCAGCCCAGCAGCACATGCTGGGAGGAAAATACCTGTTTTCCCAGACCAAACCTCTCACTGTGTCACTTACCCCCCCCTTCATTTGTTCAACCCTGAGGGAGTGAACACATGCCAGATAGTGCATCCGCATTTCCCTGTAACTGGCCTGCCCTGTGTTCCACCGAAACGTAAAGGTTTGT